>NC_133159.1:107529015-108729015 GCF_040802235.1 Manis javanica
AAAGCACGCAGGCATGGAGATGTAAGTACAAGCAAAGTCTTTATTCAGCCAGCTAGCTGGGGCCGACAGCACCTCCCCTGACACACAGGCCGGGTCAGAGTAGCCGACCCCCAGGCAACTTTAGGTATGGATTATATAGGGTTTTCACAGCCATTGCACCGAAGCCCGCGCATTTCTACAACCAATAATTTTAAAACACATTCTATGTTGTAACCAATGGGAAGCATTGTAACCTTTTAGGGAACGCGTCAGTTGCCTGAACGCTTCAATTGTTATCTCTTGCTTACCCAAGCATGTCTACGTGACTTATCACGGTTACGTCCCCAGGCATCCCCAGGCTGTTGCCCACTTCTAGTTATCTAACTTAGGGCAGGCTCTTTTCTAAACTTAGCCTCAGGTAGTTTATACAAAAACTGGGTGGCTCTTGCTCTAGGGTCAGGTTAAGTGTTATTAGTTCTTTTTTCTGACTCTTGATGCCCTCTGCACTTCTTTACATTTCCCCCCTTTTCTTGATCAGACTGAGGAATCTACTGCAGCGGTATCTAGGGCCTGATATTTTTGGCGAAGGACCAGGAGTTGGACGGTGTCAAACCTTTTCCGTACAAACTTAAGCAGCCTGTTTATTATGCACGGACCAATTGTAAGCAACAACAGCAGGATAACCAGTGGCCCCGCAACGGCCGAGAGGAGGGTAGCAAACCATGGCTTGTGTTTGAACCAAGACTCAAACCAGCCTTCCCTACTTTCATATTCCTTACGCCGCCTCTCTAGATCTTTTTTTAGCTTGGCCAGGGACTCCCTGACTGTACCAGTTTTGTCTACATAGAAACAGCACTCTTCCTTTAAGGCTGCGCACAGCCCACCTTCTCTTAAGAACAGGAGGACCAGGCCTCTTTGGTTTTGTAGGACCACCTCTGACAAGGAAGTGAGGGATTGCTCTAGGTCTGACATTGTCTGTCGGAGTTGTTCTCGGTCCCTTATCGATTGCCATCCTCAGGGCTGTGAGCCCCTGTTACCGAGTTACAAGGGCTGCGACCCCAGTGCTTGCCCCTGCTATCCCTAGGGAGAAGAGGGCCCCAATGGTCAGGGAAGTAACAGGCTCCCTCTTTTTCCGGTGGGGGCTCGGCACTTCTTCCCAAAAAGATTCATGAGAATGATATGGCCACAAGCACACAAAACTCACTGTTAGCATTGAACACAGAGGTGGATAGGGCTGGGGTGAGGCCTGTCTTTGAACAGAGCCACCAACCTGAGGAGGGTATAATCCACTTTCCCTGCTCCCACATAGTGTTATTGTAGGAAGAGCATAACTGGCTCTGGGTCGTCGGGACTGTGCCTACACATGTACCAGTGACTGAGACCTGAGCGATCATAAGTTCCCATGGTCTCCTGTCCCAGTAAGTGGGATGGGAGTTGTTGATAGTGTAGGAGCCATTTATCACGATTGCCTCGTAGAAGGGGGGTGAACCTGGGTAGCATAGCCAACAGGGATTGGTGAGGGAGGAAGTGGTGTGGTTAAGAGTCTCAACTACTGCCTGCACCATTTCCCACATGGGATTATCTAACCCGGAGGGAGCATGCTGGGCCTCTAACCCAGAGGTCGATGGACCTGGTCCTCTTGTGGGCTCTGGGGCAAGCGCTCTGGTTGGCATTTTCTCATCCTTTTTGCTCAGGCCCTTGTCCTGGATTGAAGGTTTCTGGGGATTTATAACCGGGTTGGGACCTATGGCGGCGTTGGGAGTTGACACGGTTAATTTAGTGATGAGGGTCGAGCCGGTATGCGCCCCATATTTATAGTACACCATTCCCCATGTTAGTCCATTTATCCAGTGCGATACCTCAGTCTTTTTGCCCGTCTCAGTGAATTGAACTCTTACCCAATCCTGGTCCCTTCTGTCACAAGCCTTGGTTTTGTAAAGGGCCATAGGCTGGTGATGAGGGATGCCCTTGTTGACATAAGTAAATTTGACAGAATCGATTTTTGTAACTGTCCATCTCCAATCCCCATCATTCGAGGTTACACAGTCCCAGCTGGCACAAAAGAAGTCATGCCCCTCCCCCCCCCCCTACAGTGTCTTCCTTTACCTGTTCCTGGGCAAGCATACAACCCATGGGAGCGAGCCAAATTTGGAGGGCCGGATCGGTAAAGGGGGTTGATCTGCCGAAAGCAGAAATACAGGTCAGGCCACCAGGTTCTGATTGGCGCAATGCATTGTGTGAAGTTGATGACCTCCCCATTGTCGCTATCAATCAGCATCCAGGTCAGGTTCCTTGGTTGATGGGGGTTGGTGCCTCTGATCTCCACGGATGTGGCTCCCATGAAGGTCCATACTAAGAAGCTTATTAGCAGGATCCCCTTCATCATTGGCTTAAGTGTAGTTTTAGGGGATTGGCAGGATGCTGCTGCACCTTCCACTCTTCCTTTCGGGTCCTTGGATCATTACGAGGTAAGACCTTCCGAACGTGGGTGTGGTGCACCCATGAAGCAATACCATCAACCTTGAGAGCAGTGGGGGTGGTAAACAATACAACGTAAGGTCCCTTCCACCTGGGCTCGAGAGTCCTCACTTGGTGTCTCTTGACCCATACCATATCCCCTGGGACTATGCCATGTTCCGGGCTCGGAATTTTCCCACCCTCGTAATATGCTCTGATCAGGGGCCAGATTTCCTGCTGCACTTTAGCAAGAGCTTGCAACACATTCAGATAGTCAGGGGCCGGGTTTTCTGCACCGGGAAGCTGCACTCGCTGAGTTATGGGTGGAGGGGCCCCATACATTATCTCAAATGGAGTTAAACCATGTACATAGGGGGAGTTCCGAGCGCGGAAGATGGCTAAGGGAAGGAGGGTGACCCAGTCCCCGCCAGTCTCCAATACCAATTTAGAAAGGGTCTCCTTCAGGGTCCGATTCATTCTTTCTACCTGCCCAGAGCTTTGTGGGTCATAAGCACAATGTAACTTCCAATCTACTCCCAAAGCTAGGGCTAGTCCTTGCAGGATTTTGCTAATGAAAGCCAGGCCATTAGCGGAGCCTATGGCTTCAGGGACCCCATATCTGGGGACGATTTCCTCAATTAATCTTTTTGCTACTACCTGGCTAGTCTCATGCTTGGTTGGAAAAGCCTCCACCCACCCAGAGAAGGTATCCACCATAACCAGCAAATACTTATATCCATACTTCCCTGGTTTTACTTCAGTGAAGTCTATTTCCCAATTCCTCCCTGGAGCCCTCCCCCTTTCCCGAGTACCTGCTGGGTGCAGCCCTCTTGGGGCTGGTCTTAGCATTGCACAGCTACTGCATTCTTTTGTGATCTGACAAGCTGCCTCATTCTGGTGGGGAAACACCAACTGCGCAGACTGGAAAAGGCTAAGCAGCTTTTTCCAGCCTAGATGGGTGGACTTATGCAGATTAGCAAGCATGTACTATCTTAATATTTCTGGCAGGATCAATCTGCCTTCTTAGTCCCTATTCCAATTTCCCTCCCCAAACACTTTTCCCAGTACTTGTTTCCTAATCCACTCAACATCCTGAGGGGAACACTCAGGTTTGGGTGGCAGGGCGGGCAGTTCAGGTATAGGTATCTCAAGGGCTGTAAGTACAAGGGAGTCCGAGAGGGCCGCCCTCCTAGCTTCCGCATCAGCATGGTTGTTGCCGATAGCCTCAGGTGTCCTCTTTGGTTGGTGGCCTGGTACATGTATAACCGCTATCGCCCTTGGTTTTTCTATAGCGGCTAATAGTCTTTGGACTTCCTGCAGATTCCTCAGTCCCTTCCCTTCCACGGAACGGAATCCTCTTTCTCAGTAGATGGCACAGTGGACATGGACAGTGCCAAAGCCATACCTGCTATCTGTGTAGAAGTTGGCCCGCTTGCCTTCTGCTCTTTCCAGGGCCTCAGCGAGAGCAATAAGTTCCGCCTTCTGTGTTGAGGTGCCAGGGGGCAGAGCTGCGCTCCAGACAATTTCCCCTTCGTGGGTTACTACTGCTGCCCCTGCTCTCCTGACCCCCTCCTGCACAAAGCTGCTCCCATCTGTATATCAGTTTAGCTCACAGTTCGGTAACGGTGTGTCTTTCAGGTCTGCTCGCACCTGGATAATTTCGGAAAGGATGTCTCTACAGTCGTGGATGGGGGTCGACAGATCTGGGTCCGGCAGAAGGGTGGCAGGATTTAGGGTCACCGGGTCAGAGAAGGCAATTCATGGAGAATCTAGTAGGAGCCCTTGGCAGTGGGTGAGTCTTGCATTCGTCATCCATTTTCCTGGAGGATGCCTGAGGATCCCCTCTACAGTATGTGGGGCTGTTACCCTCAGGTTCTGGCCAAAAGTCAGCTTATCTGCCTCTTTTACTAGTAGAGCTATGGCTGCTAGGATACGCAGACAAGGTGGCCACCCGGAGGCCACTGGGTCTAGCCGCTTGGACAAATAGGCCACAGGTCTTTTCCATGGGCCCAGCTGCTGAGCCAGGACTCCTTTAGTCACTCCTTTCTTTTCATCTACAAATAGGATGAAGGGTTTTTCCGGGTCTGGCAGAGATAGGGCAGGGGCTCGGAGGAGGGCTTCTTTCAGTCTGTCAAAGGCCTCTTGTTGTTCCTGATTCCATTGCCAGCCCAGCCCTTCTCTGGTCACCTCATATAGCGGTCGGGCTATTTCTGTGTACCCTGGAATCCAGAGCCTGCAGAACCCGGCTGAGCCAAGAAATTCCCTCACTCCCCGGGGTGAGGAAGGAATGGGGATAGTCAGGATAGTTTGTTTCATGGCCTGCATTAGCCATCTGGCTCCATTAGATATTTTGTACCCCAGGTAGACCATTGACCTCTGACAGATGTGGGCTTTCTTGGCACTGGCTTGATATCCCAGTTCGCCTAGTTCAGCCAGCAAGTTCCCCGTGGCTTCTTCGCACTCCTCACAGGTTTCTGTGGCCAGCAACAGGTCATCCACAAACTGCAGCAGTGTCACGTGGGGGTGGCTCCTGCGAAAGGGCTCCAGGTCCTGGCTTAGGGCTTCATTGAATAAGGTGGGAGAGTTCTTGAAGCCCTGTGGCAGTCTAGTCCAGGTAAGCTGCCCTTTTCCTCCTCCCCCTGGCTCCTGCCACTCAAAGGCAAACAAAGGCTAACTTCAGAGAGTGGGATACTGAAGAAGGCATCTTTCAGGTCCAGAGTAGTATACCACACATGTGAGGGTGGCAGGTGGCTGAGTAGGGTGTAAGGGTTGGGCACTGTAGAGTGGATGTCTTCTACCCTCTCATTGACCTTTCGCAAGTCCTGCACTGGCCTGTAATCTCCACTGCCAGGCTTCCTTACCGGAAGCAGGGGCATATTCCATACAGATCGGCAGGGTTTAAGGATTCCTGTCTCCAACAGTCTGTGGATATGGGGTGCTATCCCTTTCCTAGCCTCTTCCGGTATAGGATACTGCCAGACCCGGATGGGTAGGGCCGCGGCTTTGAGTTGAACAACGACCGGGGGTAGATGTTTGGCGAGACCAATTCCTCCAGTTTCAGCTCATGCAGAAGGGATCCCCTGCAACCAAGAGTCCATTCCTCCCTGGACCCCCTCTTCTAGATCTGCCTGGAACAGACAATGTTCATCGGCCAGGGACAGAGTCAACACATGCACCGGTCGTAGGGGCTGCCCTTCTTTGTCCATGATCTTTATCCCCTCAGGTTCAAAATGGATGCGTGCCCTGACCTTGGTTAGTAAGTCTCTACCTAACAATGGTGCGGAGCTCTCAGGTCTGACCAGAAATGAGTGAGAGACCTGATGCCTTCCTAGGTCCACTTTTCTGTTAGTGGTCCAGGCACATCTCTTGGACCCTGTCGCTCCCTGGAGTATACTTGTGCGTCCTGGGTTCAGGGGATCGTGGGCCTGGTTGAGAACTGAATATTCTGCCCCAGTATCTACCATGAACCCAATGGGAGTCCCCTCCACACACAGGGTTACTCAGGACTTGGGGAGGGGTGCCGAGCCCCGTCCCCGTCAATTCTCTTCTCCTAGGTGCAGGATCTTAACGGGGTTCCCTCCTCCTTGTTCCCCCCTTTTGGGGCACTCCCTCTTCCAATGTCCATATCTCTTACACAGGGCACATTGGTCTCGTCCTAGTCAGGATTGGCGGGGTCCCATTCTTTGAGGTGGCCTTGGGCTCTCCTTCACCCCGGCCAGGAATATCCTGGCCATCTCCTCCCTCTGCTTCTTGTTCTTCCTCCTCTGAAATTCTCTGTCTTCTTTCCTATTTTTCTCCTGCATTACCCATTTCTCTTTCCTCAGCCTTTCCTCTCTGTCTTCCGGAGTTTCCCTAGCATTGAAGACCTTCTCCACTTGCTGCAGCATTTCCCTAATAGAGATCTCCCCCAGGTCCTCCCGCTTGTGGAGTTTCCTCCGGATATCGGGGGCTGCCTGGTTGATGAATGAGAGGACTACAGCTGATCTATGTCCCTCTGCTTCTGGGTTTATGGGGGTATATTGCCTGTAAGCATCAAACAGCCTTTCCAAATACGCGGCTGGGCTTTCCATTTCCCCCTGAACAATAGTTTTTACCTTAGCCAGGTTAGTGGGCCATCTGGCGGCTGCCTGGAGACCGGTCATCAGAGTCCTGCGGTAGACCCGGAGACGCTCCCTACCTTCTGCAGTCCCGAAGTCCCAATTCGGGCATGTAAGTGGGAACACCTCGTTGATGATGGGCTGGAGGGTAGTGGGTCTTCCATTTTCTCTGAGGACATTTTTCCTGGCCTCATTGAGGATATGCTCTCGCTCTTCCATCGTGAAGAGGGTGCGGAGCAATTGCTGGCAGTCATCCCATGTGGGACAATGGGTATACATAATGGACTCCACCAGACCTATAAGACACTTGGGGTCCTCCGAGAAGGGAGGGTTCTGAGTCCTCCAATTATAGAGGTCACTAGATGAAAAGGGCCAGTACTGATATTGTTGAGCTCTGTCCGGACTGCCTGCACCGATGGCACGCACAGGCAGAACCGGCACTGCTCTTTCTGAGGTGGAGGAGGGAGCCTCCCCTTCTTGTTCCCTGGCCCCTCGAGTCCTTAACTGCATTCCTCCCGCTCTTCCTGGCCTCCTGCCTTCTCTTGCTGAAGAGTCTGGGGAAGCTGCAGCCGCCTGATCCCTGCTGGGCTCTCCAACTTCGTTTTCTACCCCCTCAGCAGCTTCACCCTCTCCCTTCCACGGACCCACATATGGTGGTGGTTGCTCAATCGACAGAGGGGGGTAGAGGGGAGAACTGTCAGGGAGGACAGGCGGCGCACTCAGGTTTTTGGCCCTGCCATCAGAGGGCTTTAAATTTTCCTGAGCAACTAGGACGGAGGTCTTTAGTGGGTTGGGGTGAGGTTTCTCCACCGAAAAGGGCCTCAGCCAGGATGGAGGATTCTTGGCTAGATTTTCCCAGACCAGGATATAGGGGAGTTGGTCCAGGTGGCCCCCAGGGTCTGGTCTGGAGATAATTACTTTGACCTTGCAGATAAGGTCCAGGGAAAGAGACCCCTGGATCGGCCAGCCTACTCCAAAGGAAGGCCACTTGGCCGAGCAGAAGGTGTCGAGCTTACCTTTCTTGATGCCAAGGCCCATATTTAAGGCCCATTCCTTGACCTTCGGGAAATGGGAAAGGATCAGACCCTTAGGACTAGCCTGAGTCTGGCCCATAGTGAAAAGGAAGAAGAAAAAAAGAATACGAGGAAGGCAAAGGCGAAGGATGAGGAGGCCACTTCAAACAAGATGACTGGTGTATGTGCTTGTGAACGGGTGCCTGTTGTTGCAGTTTTTCTTCTGCAGGGGATGCGAATTTATCTGGGATTTGCAGCTGTGACCCCCTTATCCTATCACGGGAGTCTTCTAGCGGCGGGTGCCCTAATGACTCTTAGTTGCCCGACCCGTGCCCGCGGGGGAATGATTTAGTGGCAGAAAGGAGGGACAGAAAGAACAGGAGAACCTCAAAATAGGAGAAACTTAAGATGAAAAGCGCAGAAAGAAATATAAACCAAAACACAATAAAACAATCAACAATGACACTAAACACACACACCACATCTGATTGCACTCGCTCGGACTGGTCCTTCTCTCACTCTGGTGCACACCACACTCACCACTTTCAGGATCCTCAAAAACTCTCGTAATTCTCCCAAAAGGCGTCCACTTGGACTGCCGCAGGGTGACGAGCTTGATCTTTTCCTCCTCAGGCACCAGTTTTCTGCCGATCGGATTTGCCTTCCTAAGGCCGAGTCACTCGGACCCTAGGGCCAGGATTGGTTACCTGGGCTTCACCTAGGGTCGCTAACCCGGGGGCCGGGAATACCAACCCGGACTTCCTCACTCGGGATCACTAACCTGAGACCAGACTCGGGATGGCGATTCCCGATTTATGCAGACACAAGGGAGCGACCCTCTAATTACACTGCCCCGTCAGGACAATTAGACCTTGCCTCCAGCCGTCCTTTGTTCTCAGGGAAGCTGCTCGGATCCCGGATGAGCCCCCAAAATGTTAGGGTCCAGAAATCCGGGGATTTCCCGAGAGAACAAAGCATGCAAGCACAGAGATGTAAATACAAGCAAAGTCTTTATTCAGCCAGCTAGCTGGGGCTGACAGCACCTCCCCTGACACACAGGCCGGGTCAGAGCAGCCGACCCCCAGGCAACTTTAGGTATGGATTATATAGGGTTTTCACAGCCGTTGCACCAAAGCCCACGCATTTCTACAGCCAATAATTTTAAAACACATTCTATGTTGTAACCAATGGGAAGCATTGTAACCTTTTAGGGAACGCGTCAGTTGCCTGACCGCTTCAATTATTATCTCTTGCTTACCCAAGCATGTCTACGTGATTTATCATGGGTTACGTCCCCAGGCTGTTGCCTACTTCTAGTTATCTAACTTAAGGCAGGCACATTTCTAAACTTAGCCTCGGGTAGTTTATACAAAAACTGGGTGGCTCTTGCTCTAGGGTCAGGTTAAGTGTTATTAGTTCTTTTTCCTGACTCTTGATGCCCTCTGCACTTCTTTACACACCTTTCTGGGCCTCAATGCTTCCTGCAGCATAAGGGTGAACTGCTGATTTCTAAGGATCTTCCACAGTCTATGGGTCTTTGACCCTGAGCTCCTCAAAGTTCTGTAGCACAGGCCACATCCTTACTCAAAGCTACACACATAATGGAAGCTCTGTTAACATTTGAATGAAAACTACTGATGAGGTTGCTTGACCCCAAACCTTCTATACCAAACCAACATGCCACAGATGATTGTCTTCCCTGAAAAGCTCTCTTCAAGACTGCAAGTGAGTGTACAAAGTCACTGATACAAATCTGATAACTTTCAACATCTTGATCCATTGGGAAGTTATTCCTTAGCATAAATGTAAATCTCTCCAGATTAACTTTCAAGAAAACTGAGAAACTATTGATGCCGGGGTTCTTGTTCATGAAGCTGAAGAATGAGCTTCACAAACACTCAAGGTAGGAGAGCAAGGTACAGGCTTTTATTTAGAAATAAAGTGAGAGAATTGAGCTCCTGGTTCATGCTAAAAGGGGACAAGAGCCTGTAGTGGTGCATTGTCTAGGGGGTTTTATAGGCAGTTGAGGATTTTTCGAGAACATGAAAAAACTTAGGGGTGTGGACTTGTTAAGTGGTCCCTGAATGTTAAAAATTAACTTAATGTAAGGAATTTCCTGCCTTGATTTCTCTCCCGGACACCAGCGCCTTGGTCCAGGAGCACATCAAAAGGCTGCCTGCCCAGCCCCCAAGGTGGGCTGAGGTATTGTCTATTTGCTAAAGAATCCTGCCTCTTGAACTTCCTGGATGTTAAAATGCAATCTTATCTTTAAAATGGAATTCTTCCTGCCTTTTACCATGTCGTCTACAGCTGGGTCTGCATGCTAAGTTAGTTGCTCAGTTTGCAAAATCACCCCCTCAGACGTGAAGCAGGAAAGACAGCACACAGGCCTGGGACTTCTGGTATGTTAAAGTGAATCTTACACATGGTTACAAATTATTAGCGTAATAAAACATGCTACTCTTCTTTATCTGGAGAACATTAACTGATCTCACTGAAGAATGATTCTACAGCTTAATGTTTAACATAGAGTTTCAGTAGGGACTTCTTTGCCCATTGTTACATTGCTCTGACTGCAAATATGGTGCCTTGCTTTTTCCGGACGCCCTCACCCTATTCTGTCTACACCCACGGTCCCTGTCTCACTATCAGTAATGATTTAAACCATCAACTTCAAATTTGCCTTATTTCCCCAATGCCAGTACTCTTTTTTGCTGCAGCGCTTAGATCCTAATTCAGAAAACAAACACTGATGGTGGACCACTAATTTGACAGGGACACTGCCTTGGCCCTAGTGCCCCGACACCCAGTGTTACCATGAAATAAGCTAAGTGATTATGTAAATCATTGACTGACCCTCAAAGCAAAAGATAAACAAAAACAAACAACTTTTTAGTAATTTCACTTAGAAAACCAAGCATAATGAAAAAAAAAACATAATTTTTTTACGCTTTGGGGGATGTTGGGAGCTGTAGAAATCTGGAGATCTGGTTTCCAAAGAGCGTTGCATACCAGACAATGTGGTACAAGAGCTGCACGGCTGTTGTGTCAATGAAGCCTTTCAGACCTTCCACACTACTTTGCTTGTTCCCCTAAAGTAGCGCTTTCTGGAAGCTGAACTCTCAGCTGGTGAGAACAGTGAACCCTGTGCCATTTGTCTATCAACTTCTTTAAAAAGGAAAACCTCCTCTATAGCGGTCTTGTTTTGTATTTTCTATTCTGTACTTCAATACACAAAATGAAAAACAGAGGAGGCAAGGGGCTCTTTTAAAGCTGCGAAGATAGATTTAAAAAATGTCTGCTTTCAGCTATTTGAGAAAAGTTTGCAACCCATAGAAACCAGCACTATTTTTAAAAAGTCAGCACTCATTGCTGGGAATCAACAATAAAGCACTCTTCAAGTTTGGGATACAAAAAAAAAAAGGTGCATAGCCATCAAACATACAGTTTTCCAAAATATGAATGTAAATATCTTTTCATATGTGAATTTCACTAAATTGCTTTTTATAAAATATTTGTACATACAGTCAACTCTATTAGCAGTACGATAGGAAAATAGTTGGTGCAAATAATCCAAAGTGGGAAATATTCCCAGAAGCATGTTTTTTCCAAAAACATTTTTTACTACACTTTGGCATACCCTATGTATATTTTACAGAAATTTTACCTTTGTACTTTTATTTTTGTTAAAATAATTGGTTAGTGTAGTTTATGCCATTTGAGCTCATACCCACTGACAGCATAAGAAGGCAATTCAAGAGTGCCTAAAAAGAACTAAAACTAAATGTTTTCCTAAAATAATATAAAAAAATTTTAAATTCCATGTGTAAAACTTGGTGTTTAAAGGAATATTATTTTAAAAGAACTATCAACACTATTCATTAAAAAACACTAAGAGTTAATGTCTTAATACATCAACAACTCAGATGAACTGTTAAGAAAAACCTGAGAATAAATAATAATATAAACAGGAAGTAACCATAAATGCAAGGAAATGTTCATATTCAATAACAACAATCAAAGAACTGATATTAAAACACTAAAATAACCTTTTATTTGGTCTTCCAGTTTAGCACATTCAAAAAACAAGTAAGATTAACTTCAGGGCTGATGATTGCCTTGAAATGGGCCTTCCCACACACTGATGAAAATACGGATGGGGACAACCCTTCCAGTAAGCAATCTGTTAAAATGTATCAGAAACCTTAAAACTAAAACATATTCTTCAGATTGGCTGCTCCATGTCCATGAACTGAACCAAGGAAAATAATCCTGAATATGAAAGAGTGTTTACAAAGATGGTCACTGAAGCATCAAATATAGAAAAATGGAATAAATGTCTAGCTATGGGGTATGACTGAACAAATTATGACACTTCACACTGTTGTTATGCAGGAGTTTTAAATTACATCATGAACGTTTTTTAATGTTTACAATACAATTTTATGAAAAAAGCAAAATAACCAATTGTAGCCTGTGATCACAAATATTTTTTAAATGTATTTGAAACACTTGAAGGAAATATATAGAAATAGTTGTCTTCAGGATTATGGATGAATTTTTTTCTTTTTTTTCTTTTTCTTTTTCTTATTTGGATTTTCCAAAATCTCAGAGTCCTTTTCATATTGGGGGAAAAATAGATTAAACTTAAAAACCCACTGTCTCTATATTGTGTGAATAATCTCAGTGTGACTGCTGGGATTAATATGAACTTGTTTTTGAAAAAACTAGGTATTTCATTTTAGCTTAGGAACCACAATGAACTCTCTTCCCTCCTTCTGCATTTCTGGAACCATAAATTTAGCACTCGGAGAGTTTAGCACTTCAGGACTATAATTTAAAATTTATACTACATTTCTATCCTAATATTATGTTCCCACTGGATTTCAAGCTTATTGAGAACCAAAATCATATGGTTTTTTTGCCATCAACCGTGGCACCATTCCCACCAACTCCAAGATCATAACATTTTCACCTGTACCTATGAATCACTCAATTAATTGCATGACTTTTAACAATTTATGTGCTCTCAAGGTTTAGATTCCCTACCCTTAATTTAGAGTTACACTATTCATTTACAGTGGCTACTAGCCTCATGTGGCTATTGAGCACTTGACTATGCCTCCTGCAAATTCAGATATGCTGTGAGTGTAACATATAGATTGCATTTTAAAGTCTTAGTATGAAAAACAATGAAAGTATCTTGTTAATTTTTGTTGATTACATTTAAAATTATGTTGATGTATTAGATTGGATTAAATATACTGCTAAATTTAATTTCACTTTTTTTCACTTCAGTACTTCAGTACACAAAAATAAAGTGTACTTTTTTGTGCCTTTTTTTAAATTTTAGTATAGCTACTAGAATTTTTTTTTTACTTTTTCAGTGTGGCTACTAGAAATTTTTAAATTTAAAAAAGTGGCTTGTGTTATATTTCTATTACAAAGCTTGACTTAAAGGATTGGACTACAGAATTTCAAAGATCCATCTTGCCAGTTTTCAACAATGAAATTCTGCCCCACTGTTTGGGTACAAATTTCTTCTCTACCACTTACTAGCTTCATGAACTTAGGCACTTATTTAAACTCTGTGTTTGGTTTTCTCATTGGTAAAAATAGAGATGATGATAACAATAGTTTCTGCCTCACAGGGCTGCTATATGGATTAAATGAGTATACACATGTAGTGCACTTAGAACTGTGACTAGCAATTACTAGGGTTAGCTATTTTAATTAACATTTTTATTCACCTTGGAGAGAAAAGGCACAACGTCTTTATTGTGTAAAATACCTAGAAGAAAACAAGAAATATCTTGCATAATTCCAAATATAGTGTTGTGAAGTATTAAGAGAATTAAGAGATGTTATAAATATCCAAGTAGTTCAATGAATTTTAGATTTCATTCAGATGGATTGTGTCTTTTTATTTTTCTTAACTTTATAAAGGATTTTTTATAATCTTTTTAAAAGGAATATTTAAAATTAAATCAACAATCCAGATATTCAGTTTAAAAAGTTCCTTTTTTAAACATTTCTGAAAAAATATTTAATCCAATCTCAGTCTCCTAAATTTCAAAATATGGTAAATTTTTTTTAATTAAAGTATCATTAATACAATCTTACATTGGTTTCAAATACACATCACAGCGGTTCAACAGTCCCCAAAATCAACTTATATTGTGATTGCGAATTATTTTGCCCTTTTATCCCCCTCACTCTTTCCCCTGCCCCCAAATTCTCCTCTCCCTTGGTAACCACTTCTCAGTGTCTATGAACCTAATGCTGTTTTGCTCCTTCAGTTTTGCTTTGTTTTTATATACCACAAATAAGTGAAATCATATGGTATTTGTCTTTCTCTGCCTGGCTTATTTCACTGAGCATAATACCCTCTGGGTCCATCCATGTTACTGCAAAGAGCAAGATTTATTTTCTTCTTGTGGATGAATAATATTCCATTGTGTATATGTACCACCTCTTCTTTATCCATTCATCTACTGATGGACACTTAGGTTGCTTCCATATCTTGGCTACTGCAAATAGTGCCGCAGTAAACACAGAGGTGCATATATCTTTTCAAATCAGATGTTTTGTTTTATTCAGGTAATTTGCTATGAGTAGAATTACTCAGACAAATGGTATTTCTATTTTTAGTTTTTTGAGGAAACTCCATACTGTATTCCACAGCAGTAGCACCAATTTCCATTCCCACTAACAGTATAGGAGGGTTCCCATTTTTCCTCATCCTCTCAGCATTTGCTGTTTCTTGTCCTTTGGATAGTAGCCATTCTAACTGCTGTGAGTTGATATCTCACTGTGGTTTTAATTTGCATTTCCCCGATGACTAGTGATGTGAAGCATCTTTTCATGTGCCTGTTGGCCATCTGTATTTTTCCCTCAAAAATGCTTGTTCAAGATCACCCATTTTCTAATCAGGTTATTTGTTTTTGGGAGTTGAAGTTCTTCATGTATTTTGGATGTTATCCTCTTATTGGATAAATTGTTTACAAATATATTCTCCCATTTGCTTTATTCTGCCTTTTTGGTTGTTAGTGTGTAGGAATGCAAGAGATTTCTGTGTATTAATTTTGTATCCTGCAACATTTCTGAATTCAGATATTAGATCTAGTAGTTTGGGAGTGGATTCTTTAGGGTTTTATATGTACAATATCATGTCATCTGCAAACAGGGAGAATTCAACTTCTTCCTTGACAATCTGGATGCCTTTTATTTCTTTATGTTGTCTGGTTGCTGTAGGGAGGACCTCCAGAACTATGCTGAATAAAAGTGGAGAGAGTGGGCATCCTTGTCTTGTTCCCAATCTTAGAGGGAAAGCTTTCAGCTTCTCGCTGTTAAGTATGATGTTGGCTCTGGGTTTGTCATATATGCCCTTTATTATGTTGAGGTACTTGCCTTCTATACCCATTTTGTTGAGAGTTTTATCATGAATGGATGTTGAATTTTGTCAAATGCTTTTTCAGCATCTATGGAGATGATCATGTGGTTTTTGCCTTCTTTTTGTTGATGTGGTGGATAATGCTGATGGATTTTCTAATATTGCACTATCCTTGCATTCCTGGAATAAATAATACTTGATCATGTTGGGTGATCTTTTTGATGAATTTTTAAATTAGTTTTGCTAATATTTTATTGAGTATTTTTGCATCTATGTTCATCAGGGATATTGGTCTGCAATTTTCTTTCTTTGTGGTGTCTTTGCCTGGTTTTGGTAACAGACTGATGCTGGCCTCATAGAATGAGTTTGAGAGTATTCCTTCTTCTACTTTTTAGAAATGCTAAGGAGGATGGGTATTAGGTTTTCACTAAATGTTTGATAAAATTTATTAGCGAAGCCATCTGGTTCAGGAGTTTTGTTCTTAGGTAGTTTTTTGATTACCAATTCAAGTCCGTTGCTGGTAATTGGTCTGTTCAGATTTTCTGTTTCTTCCTGGGTCAGCCTTGGAAGAAAGTTGTCCACTTCTTCTAGGTTATCCAGTTTGTCAGCATATTATTTTTTGTGGTATTTTTTCTTAATTCTTTGTATTTCTGTGGTGTCTGTAGTGATTTTTCCTCTCTCATTTCTGATTCTGTTTATGAGTGTAGACTCTCTTTTTCTCTTGATAAGCCTGGCTAGGGGGTTATCTATTTTGTTTATTTTCCCAAAGAAACAGTTCCTGTTTTCACTGATTCTTTCTATTGTTTTATTTTTCTCGATTTTATTTATTTATACTCTAATCTTTATTATGTCCTTCCTTCTACTGACTTTGGGCCTCATTTGTCCTTCTTTTGCTAGTTTTGTTAATTGTGAGTTTAGACAGTTCATATGGGATTGTTCTTCTTTCCTGAGGTAGGCCTGTATTTCAATATACTTTCCATGGCCTTTACTGCATCACACAGATTTTGCAGTGTTGAATTATTGTTGTCATTTGTCTCCATATATTGCTTGATCTCTGTTTTTATTTGGTCATTGAACCATTGATTATTTAGGAGCATGTTATTAAGCCTCCATGTGTTTATGGGCTTTTTAATTTTCTTTGTATTATTTATTCCTGCTTTCATACCTTTGTGGTCTGAGAGGCTGGTTGGTACAATTTTGATCTTTTGGAATTTACCGAGGCTCTTTTTATGCCCTAGTATATGATCTATTCTTGAAAATGTTCCATGTGCACTTGAGAAGAATGTATATCCTGCTGCTTTTGGATGGAGTGTTTTATAGATGTCCATAAGGCCCATCTGTTCCAATATGTTGTTGAGTAGCTCTGTCTCCTTACTTATTTCTGTCTGGTTGATCTGTCCTTTGGAGTGAGTAGAGTGTTGAAGTCTCCAAGAATGAATGCATTGCATTCTATTTCCCCCTTTAATTCTTTTAGTACTTGCTTCACATATGTAGGTGATTCTGTCAGGTGCATAGGTATTTATAATAGTTATATCCTCTTGCGGGACTGACCCTTATATCATTATGTAATATTCTTCATTGTCTCTTGTTACTTTCTTTGTTTTGAAGTCTATTTTGTCTGATAAAAGTACTGCAACTCCTGCTTTTTTCTCCCTCTTAGTTGCATGAAATATCTTTTTCCATCCCTTTACTTTCAGTCTGTGTATGTCTTTGGGTTTGAAGTGAGTCTCTTGTAGGCAGCATATAGACAGGTCTTGCTTTTTTATCCATTCAGTAACTGTATGTCTTTTGATTGGTGCATTCAGACCATTTACATTTAGGGTGATTATCGATAGGTATGTACTTATAGCCATTGCAGGTTTTAGATTTGTGGTTACCAAAGGTTCAAGGGTACCTCCCTTACTATTTAACAGTCTAATTTAACTCATTTAGTATGCTATTACAAATACAAACTAAAGGGTTTTTTCTTCTTTTTATTCCTCCTCCATTCTTTATATAATAGGTATTATATTCTGTACTCTTTGTCTATCCCTGGCTTAACTTTGGGGGTAGTTGATTTGATTATGCATCTGCCTAATACTTAATTGTTCTACTTTCCTTACTGTGGTTTTCTTTCAACTGGTGACAGCTCTTTAGCCTTAGGAACACTTCCATCTATAGTAATCCCTCCAAAATACACTCTTGAGATTGTTTGTGGGAGTTAAATTCTCTCAGCTTTTGCTTATCCAGGAATTTTTTAACCCATACTTCAAATTTAAATGATGATCTTGCCAGATGGAGTATTCTTGGTTTGAGGCCCTTCTACTTCACTGTATTAAATATATCATGCCACTCCCTTCTGGTCTGTAAGGTTTCTGCTGAGAAGTCTGATGGTAGTCGGATGGGTTTTCCTTTGTATGTGATCTTATTTCTCTCTCTAGCTACTTTTAATAGTCTGTCCTTAACCTTGATCTTTGCCATTTTACTTATTATTTGTCTTGGTGTTGTCTTCCTTGGGTCCCTTGTGTTGGGAGATCTGTGCATCTCCATGGTCTGAGGGACTATCTCCTTCCCCAGATTGGGGAAGTTTTCAGCAATTACCCCCTCAAAGACACTTTCTGTCCCTTTTCCTCTGTCTTCTTCTTCTTCTGAGACCCCTATAAAGCAAATATTGTTCCATTGGTCACAACAGTTCTCTCATTATTCTTTCATTCCTAGAGATCCTTTTTTCTCTCTGTTCCTCAGCTTCTTTGTAGTCCCCTTCTCTTATTTCTTTTATATTTACTGTCTCTTCTACTACATCTAATCTGCTTTTAAATCCCTGCATTTTGTTTCATTTCCAATATGGACTTTCTTAATGATTGAATCTCCATCCTAAATTCATCCCTGAGTTCTTGAATATTTTTCTGTGCCTCCTTGAGCATGTTTATGATTTTTATTTTGAGCTCTCTTTCAGGAAGATTGGTGAGTTCAGTTTCACTTGGGCCTTTTTCTAGTGTTTGTGTGATTTTGGTATGAACCAGGTTCCTTTTTCATATTTGTATGTGGCGCCCTCTAGTACCCAGAAGCTCTAGTCTCTGGAGCTTCACACCCCTGGAGTGATGTCAGAGGTCACAGAGGAGTGGCGCTGGTGCCTGGGGGTGGGGGAAGAGCTGTTTCCTTCTTCCCGGCTGCAGTGCCTGTCTCCACTGTCAGAACCAGTAGGCCGAGCATACAGGTGTAAGCCTCTGTGCTTTGCATTTGTAGCTGCTGTAGGTGGGCCTCCATCTGGCTGGCCTGATGCCAGCACAGGGACTTAAAGCTTGCAAGTCAGCACTGCCAGGCCAGGAGGAAGGTACAGCAGGCTGCATATCATGGTGGAGGGCCTCAGAACTGTGTAGCCAGCTAGGGGGATGGAGTGCCTGAAGCTCCTGAAAGTTTCCAACCTGCTGGGCAGAGTGTGCCCAGACAACCTTGTCCACCTATCCCTTCTCCTGAGCAGCAAGCTTCATGTAATCTCTACCCCTACAGCAGCCATCTCACTGCTAGAAAGCCTCTCAGACTACCCACCTTTCCTTTGTCCCAGAGCAGCCAGATGTGGATCCCTGTCCTCAAATGGCTGGAATCTCAGTCTCTCCAATTATTCCACCTGTCTTAGCTTTCCAACCCTACTAATCTCCAGAGCAACATGCAATGTAGGTTTGTGCTCCCAATGCAGATTTCCAGGGCTGGGTGTTCAGAGTCCTAGGCTTCCACCCACTCCCTGCTCTGTTTCTTTTCCTCCCACTGGTGAGCTGGGGTGGGGGAATGGATCAGGTCCCGCCAGACCAAGGCATTGGTACGTTACCTTGTTTTGTGACATCTACTCTGTTCTCCAGGTATATGCAGTCTGGCACAGCCTTATTTCCTATTGCTCTTTTAGGATTAGTTGTATTAACTATATTTTCGTGTTATATGTGGTTTTGTGAGGAGTTCTCTGTCTCACCTCTCATGCCTCTATCTTTAATCGATACTCTCTAAAGAGCTTTCTATCCCTTTGTCCTTCCCTTCTCCTTCTGGTACCCCTATTATGCAAATATTCTTTCATTTCAATTGATCTTACTCGTAGATGTTTTACCATTCTTTCACTCCTAGAGGTCCTTGTTTCTCTCTGTTCCTCAGCTTCTTTGGGTTTCTATTCTCTAATTTTCTTTTCATTTACTGTCTCCTCTACATGACCTAATCTACTTTTAGATGCTTACATTGTATGTTTCTTTTCAGATACTGTATGCTTCAGCTCTGAGTGGCTCTTTTTCAGGTTTTCTATCTCTTTGTTGAAGTCCTCCCTGGGATCTTGAATATTTTTTTGTAAATCCATGAGCATGTTTATGATTTTTATTTTGAAATCCTTATCAAGAAGATTGGTAATCTCAATTTCAGTTAGCACTCTTCTGGGGTTTTGTCTTGTAGTTTTGTTTGGATCATAATTCTCTGCCTCCTCATTTTGTCAGGGTTTCAGTGTTTCTTCCTTTGTGTTAGATGTCTCTGCTATGCTTTCTGGTTTATAGAGTAATAGCCTTATGAAGGCATCCTATGGTACCCAGAAGCTCAAGATTCTATTACTCTCTATAGTGCCTGGTTCTATTTTGCAGGGGCCCCAGCTGTTGGCATGCTGTGGGTGAGGCCATATTTGTGTCTGATTTCTGTAGTGGTCTAAGTCTGGACAGGCAGTTTGCTTTGGCTGCACCTTTGTGATCAGCTGAGGAGTGTCTGATGAGCTTGCTGTGGGTGGGGCTGCCCTCTGCCTGGCCTGCAGCAATGGCAGGGCTGCAGTTCTAATGGGGTGGGTTGCTCTGTCTATCCAGACCTGCAGCACCAGGTTTGGACACCCACAGGGAGGAAGGAGCTCTTGGGGATGGCTCCTGTATACACCTCCCTAGTTGGTCTGAAAGGGAGTCAAGGAAGCTGGGGAAGTTTCCCTCTACCTACCATGCAGCAAAGTCTGATGTTGCCACTGGGCCAAGTAAGTTGGCTCCCAGCAGTGGGTGCAGGGAAGAACCTCGGTGCTGCATTGCCAGCAAGGGGGATGGAGCATCTGGGGCTCCCAAGAGCTAAACTGAGGAAGGGATGGGGAGTGTCAATCCTTTACCTGCCCCTTTTCCTGAGAAGAGCATTCTGTCCAACCCTTGACCATTTGGTACCCCTCCCACTCACTGCTGACAGGTCTTTCAAAATGCTCCATTGCTTTGGGTTTCAGGACTGGCAGAGTGTGCCTGCCCTTCACACTATCTGCTGTCTCAACCTCCCAGAGTGTTACAACTGTCCCTGGTGTCCAGCCTCACTAATCACCGGGACCCAATGTAACATGAGTTTATGCTCCTGGAGAGATCTCCAGGGCCATGTTTGCAGGGCTCTTTGGCCCCTAACCCCTCTCAGCTCCATTACTCTTTCTCCTTTCTATAGACTGGGGTGGAAGGAGGGCTTGGATCCTCAGTCTCGGTTTTGCCACTTTACTCTTTTCTATGTCATCTTTTCTTCTTCCTCAGGTGTAGGTGGTCTGTTCTTCAGTCTTCAGATCATTTTCAGGCTTAGTTGTATTTTCTATATTTTCTTTTTTATGTGTTTTTGAGTGGAGGTTTCTGTCTTGCCTTCCTATTCCACCATCTTTAATCCTATCTCATATTGTGTTTTAAATATTCATCCAGCCTCTAAATATCCTTTAATATCTACTACATGCTAGGCATTTATATTAATATAAAAAAATAAACAAAATTTGCTGTCTTTGTGGGGTTTACATTCTGGTAGAGAACAATAAAGCCAGTGACCAATAAAGTCAGTCTGAACTACTTGATTTTTTAATGATTTATTCTTACATATTTAAAAGTGACATTAAAAGGAAGTTCAAAAATTTTACCAGCTGACCCAAGGAAGACAATACCAAGACACATAATAATTAAAATGGCAAAGATCAAGGACAAGGATAGAGTATTAAAGGCAGCCAGAGAGAGAAAAAAGGTCACTTACAAAGGAAAACCCATCAGGCTATTATCAGACTTCTCTACAGAAGAAACCTTACAGGCCGGAAGATAATGGCATGATATTTTTAATGCAATGAAGCAGAAGTGCCTTGAACCAAGAATCAAAGGAAACACAAAAGAGTACAGAATAGAATGCCTAACATATAAAGAATGGAGGAGGAGGAATAAGAAGAGAGAAAAATAAATAATCATCAGCCTGTGTTTATAATAGCATAATAAGTGGGTTAAGTTAGACAATTAGATAGTAAAGAAGTGACCCTTGACCCTTTGGTAACCACGAATCTAAAGCCTGCAATGGCAATAAGTACATATCTCTCAACAATCACCCTAAATATAAATGGACTGAATGCACAAATCTAAAGACACAGAGGAATAGAATGGATAAAAAGCAAGATATACGCTGCTTACAAGAGACCCACCTCAAGCCCAAAGACAGATACAGACTAAAAGTCAAGGGACGGAAAAAGATATTTCATACAAACAATAGGCAGAAAAAGAGCAGGTGTTTCAGTACTTGGATCAGACAAAATAGACTTCAAAACAAAGAAAGTAACAAGTGACAAAGAAGAACACAACATAGTGATAAAGGGTCAGTCCAACGAGAGGATATAACCATTATAAATATATATGCACCCAATACAGTAGCACCAACATATGTGAAACTAATACAAACAGAATTAAAGGAGGAAATAGAATGCAATGCACTAATTTTAGGACTTCAACACACCATTCACTTCAAAGGACAGATCCACCAGACAGAAAATAAGTAAGGACACAGAGGCACTGAACAACACACTAGAACAGATGGACCTAATAGACATCTATATAACTCTACACTCAAAAGCAACAGGATACACATTCTTCTCAAGTGCACATGGAACATTCTCCAGAATAGACCACATACTAGGCCACAAAAAGAGCCTCAGTAGATTTAAAAACATTGAAATTCTACCAACCAACTTCTCAGACCACAAAGGAATAAAACTAGAAATGAATTGCACAAAGAAAGCAAAAAGGCTCACAAACACATGGAGGCTTAACAACATGAACCTAAATAATCAATGGATCAATGACCAAATCAAAATAGAGATCAAGCAATATATGGAAATAAATGACAACAACAACACAAAGCCCCAACTTTTTTGGGATGCAGTGAAAGCAGTTTTAAAAGGAAAGTATATAGCAATCCAGGCATATTTAAAGAAGGAAGAACAATCTCAAATGAATAGTCTAAAGCCACAATTATTGAAACTGGGAAAAGAAGAATAAAGGAGGCCCAAATTGAGCAGAAGGAGTTACATAATAAAGATAAGAGAAGAAATAAATAAAATTGAGAAGAATAAAACAAAAGAAAAAATCAATAAAACCAAGAGCTGGTACTTTGAGAAAATAAACAAAATAGATAAGACCCTAGCCAGACTTATTAAGAGAAAAAGAGAATCAACACACATCAAAAGAATTAGAAATGAGAAAGGAAAAATCACAATGGATCCCACAGAAATACAAAGAACCATTAGAGAGCACTGTGAGAATCTTTATTCTAACAAGCGGGAAAACCTTGAAGAAATGGACAACTTCCTAGAAAAATACACTGTTCCAAGACTGACCAAGGGAGAAACAGAGAATCTAAACAGACCAATTACCAGCAACAAAATTGAAGCAGTAATCAAAAAACTACCCAAGAGCAAAACCCCAGGGTCAGATGGATACACCACTGAATTTTATCAGACATACAGAGAAGACATAATACCCATTCTCCTTAAAGTTTACCAAAAAATATAAAATGAGGGAATACTCCCAAACTCATTGTATGAAGCCAGCATCACTCGATTACCAAAACCAGTCAAAGAACACACAAAAAATAAAATTACAGACTAATATCACTGATAAACAAAGACGCAAAATGCTCAACAAAATATTAGCAAACTGAATTCAAAAATACATCAAGAGGATCAAACATCATGACCAAGTGGGATTCATCTCAGGGGTACAACATTCGAAAATCCATCAATATCATCCACCACATCAATAAAACAAAGGACAAAAAACCACACAATAATCTCCATAGATGTTGAAAAATCATTCGACAAAATTGAACATCAATTCATGATAAAAACTCTCAACAAAATGAGTATAGAGGGCAAGTACCTCAACATAATAAAGGCCATATATTACAAACCCACAGATAATGTGATACTTAACAGCGAGAAGCTGAAAGCTTTCCTAAGATCAGGAACAAGACAAAAATGCCCACTCTCCCCACTGTTATTCAACATTGTACTGGATGTTCTAGCCATGGCAATCAGACAAAACAAAGAAATACAAGGCACCCAGATTGGTAAAGAAGAAGTCAAACTGTCACTATTTGCAGATGACATGATATTGTACGTAAAAAACCCTAAAGACTCCATACCAAAACTACTAAAACTCATATCTGAATTCAGCAAAGTTGCAGGATACAAAATTAATACACAGAAATCTGTTGCTTTCCTATACAATAACGATGAACTAGTGGAAAGAGAAATCAGGAAAATAATTCCATTCACAATTGCATAAAAAAGAATAAAGTACCTGGAATAAACCTAACCAAGGAAGTGAAAGACCTATACCCTAAAAATTACAAGACACTCTTAAGAGAAATTAAAGAGGACACTAACAAATGGAAATTCATCCCATGCTCTTGGCTAGGAAGAATTAATATTGTCAAAATGGCCATCCTTCCTAAAGCAATCTACACATTCAATGCAATCCCTATAAAAGTATCTACAGTATTCTTCAATGAACTGGAACAAAAGGTTCTAAAATTCATATGGAACCACCAAAGACTCCGAATAGCCAAAGCAAAACTGAGAAGGAAGAATAAAGTGGGGGGTATCTCGCTTCCCAACTTCAAGCTCTACTACAAAGCCACAGTAATCAAGACAATTTGGTACTGGCACAAGAACAGAGCCACAGACCAGTGGAACAGGATAGAGACTCCAGATATTAACCCAAACATATATGTTCAATTAATATATGATAAAGGAGCCATGTACATACAATGGGAAAATGACAGCATCTTCAACAGCTGCTGTTGGCAAAACTGGGCACCTACATGTAAGAGAATGAAACTGGATTATTGTCTAACCCCATACACAAAAGTAAATTCAAAATGGATCAAAGACCTGAATGTAAGTGATGAAGCTATAAAACTCTTAGAAAAATACATAGGCAAAACTCTCTTGGACATAAACATGAGCAACGTCTTCATGAACATATCTCTCCAGGTAAGGGAAACAAAAGCAAAAATGAACAAGTGGGACTATATAAAGCTGAAAGCTTCTGTACAGCAAAAGCCACCACCAATAGAACAAAAAGGCATCCTACAGTATGGGAGAATATATTCATAAATGACAGATCCGATAAAGGGTTGACATCTAAAATATATAAAGAGCTCACACACCTCAACAAACAAAAAGCAAATAATCCAATTATAAAATGGGCAGAGGAGCTGAGGAGACAGTTCTCCAAAGAAGAAATTCAGATGGCCAACAGACACATGAAAAGATGCTCCACATCACTAGTCATCAGAAAAATGCAAAGTAAAACCACAATGAAATACCACCTCACACCAGTAAGGATTGCCACCATCAAAAAGGCAAACAACAACAAATGTTGGCAAGGTTGTGGAGAAAGGGGAACCCTCCTACAGTCCTGGTGCGAATGTGAACTACTTCAACCATTGTGAAAAGCAGTATGGAGGATCCTCAAAAAGTTCAAAATAGAAATACCATTTGACCCAGGAATTCCACTTCTAGAAATTTATCCTAAGAATGTAGCAACCCAGTTTGAAAAAGACATATGCACTCCTATGTTTATCACTGCACTATTTACAATAGCCAGGAAATGGAACAACCTAAGTGTCCATCAGTATATGAATGGATAAAGAAGATATGGTACATATACAGAATGGAATATTATTCAGCCCTAAGAGGAAAACAAATCCTACCATTTGCAACAACATGGATGGAGTTAGAGGGTATTATACTCAGAGAAATAAGCCAGGCAGAGAAAGTCAAGTAACAAATGATTTCACTCATCTGTTTAGTATAAGAACAAAGCACAAACTGAAGGAACAGAACAGCAGCAGAATCACAGAACCCAAGAATGGACTAACAGTTACCAAAGGGAAAGGGACTTGGGAGGATGGGTTGGAAGGGAGGGATAAGGGGGAAAAAGAAAGGGGCATTATGATTAGCATGTATAATGTGGGCGGGCGGGTCATGGGAAGGGCTGTGCAATACAGAGAAGACAAGTAGTGATTCTACATCTTACTATGCTGATGGACAGTGACTGTAATGGGGCTTTGTGGGGGGGACTTGGTGATGGGGGGAGTCTAGTAAACATAATGCTCCTCATGTAACTGTAGATTAATGATACCAAAATTAATAAATAAAAAATTGTACCAGCCCATTACTTTCCTAGTCATTTCCCTATTCCCAGAACTCTCTCAAAAGAAAGATAAACCTAATCAATATTGCATACCATTGCACCAATCAGTATGCACCTGGAGCTTAGGGGAGAGAAGAAACAAAAATGTCTTTAAGCTCAATACTGAAACCAAATGAAAGTCTAACATTCAGAGTTCTTTTCATATTTATTTAAGAATTTTAGAAAATATACAATCTGACGCAACAGGTGATAGGGCTTTGCATTTTTTTAAACTTAGATGTAATTGATAAAACAGAAAAAGTGAGAGGAGGATTAAAGATGGCAGTGTGAGAGGTGAGAGAGAGAGAGACATCCTCCTAAAACCACATATAATACAAAAGTGTAACTAATACAATGACTCCTGAAAGAGCAACAGGAAAGAAGGTTGCACCAGACTGCATACACCTGGAGAAAAGAACCGACCTCACGGAACAGGGTAACATACCCAAGCCGTGACCTGATAGGAACCAAGCCCTTCCCCAACCCAGCTCACAGGCAGGAGGAAAAGAAACAGAGCAGGGAGGGAGTGGAGGCCTGGAAATGCTGAACACCTAGCCCTGGAGATCTGCTCTGATAGTACAAAACTACATTCTATGGTGCTCTGATGATTACTGGGATTGGAAAGCTAAGACAGGCAGAATACCTGGAGAGACTGAGATTCCAGCTGCTTATGGAAAACAGGGATCCATATCTGGCTACTCTGGGTGGGTGTTGCTCCTCAGCAACAAGAAGGCAGGGTGGGGGAGGTGAGTGGACAAGCAGGACCAGCCTGTTATCCCTGGGGGCTGAGCAAAAGATCCAGGGAAAACAAAACCACACCAAGCCGGGAGATGTGTCAGCCTTGCAGGCGCAGCAAAATTCAGCTTTATTGCATCAGAGGCTTAGTTATATAGGGGAAGATAAGGAAGTAACAGAAACCAATGGGAATTGATTATCGCATCTATCACTAGAGTCTTAGGCAGGTTTTAGGTTAGGTGGGGAGGAGGAGTTAAGGCTAAGAGTGCACATGTGGGAACTCAGTTGGGCCACGAATGCAGAAGTAATGAGGGAGGGTGGAAATCCCCAGCCTGCGGCCTTTTCTTGGTTACAAGCCTAAAAGCGGCAAAAGGTCCCAAGAATTCCCCCTTTTTGTTTTATAAATGCTCTGGGATGTCCCGGCGGGCAAGGCCCCTGTCTTAGGTTGTCCCCCTCTGGGGATCTTACCCGTCATTGGGTACCTTGCAGCTCCTTGGTTGTCCCAAGCTTACTCATCCTCCGGGGCCTGTCTTAGGTTGTCTCCACTTTGGAGATCTTACCCATCTTTGGCACACGGGGAGATAGTTAGGGGGAAGTAAAGGACATGGCCTCATCATAAGGCTCACAGTGACTCTAAGGGTCACTGGCTTCTGTGGCAAGTCTCTGGTAATGTACCTGCATGCTCATCAACTGAATTGATTCAGTTCTTTTTTGGACAAACTGGATAATCTTGTTAACAAGGCAGGGCCCAAAAGTGAAAAGTAGGAGCAAAAGAAGGATAGGACCAAGGAAGGGCAGAAGATAGGGTAACCACCTATGTGACTCAGTCTAAAGAAAATTGGCTTGTAATTCTTGTCTGCATCTCTCGAGGTCTTCTTGAAGTTGTTTGACCTTATTTTGGACTATGCTGGAGCGGTTCACATAGAAGCAGCATTCTTCCTGTAGAAAGAGACATAAGCCTCCCTTTTCAGCTGTGAGGAGGTCAAGCCCCCTATGGTTCTATAGGACTACCGCCGCAAGGGAATCTAATTGTGCTTGAAGATCAAGAATTGTGCTGGCTACAGCTTGTATGTCATTGATCATCTGTTGAGAAAGGGCTTTATAATAATGCAGAGAGATCCCCAATCCTGCTGCCCCTGTGGCAGCCCCGGTGGCCACCCCAAGGCCCAGAAGCAGGGGGATAACCTGAATGGCTCTCTTTGATCTACCTCTGATGTGGTCTAAAGCAGGAATAGTGAGGCTCTGATTATTAAGGACTATCCCAATGTCAGGGAAAATGACAGCTGGAGCACAAAGCCCCATCCTGTTCGTCGGGAGAAAGCTAAATGCGTCTTCCCCTCAAATGAAGACTGTTCCATTAGGGGGACAGAGAAAGGCATTATTCACAGTAATATTTTGTTGACAAAAAGAATAGTGGATTCGGCCCACATCTGTCTCACTAGTGTTATCAGAACTGGGGTCAGCTTTGAAGCATGGGCCTTTAGGGGAAAGAGGATCTAGATAGACTCTAGAACTTGGGGGTAATAGCTGGCACTGGGGCTTGGCCTGTGACAGGTTAACAAGAAGAGCATTGACTCATAATGGTACCGGCTTCAGGCACAGCCAGCAATCCTTTGCTAAATCAGGATTGGTTCTATTGAGTAAGGTAAAAGCAGCCTGAATGATTGATTGTGTTTCAGGATCAAGAAGCAATTCCCCCCTGATCTCCAGGAGGCTAAGAGGGTGATAAATCGGGGGATTTTGGTCTTCAATCAGCCTGTCTACCAGTTTTTTAATTTTGTGCTGTCGAGCCTGATCTTGGACTCTGCCCCCATCAGAGATGCCTATAGGGGCATATGTATTCCAACAGACTTGCTGTCCCCTATTCTTTTGACAGTCATCATATTCAGCCTTGCCTTTTGTCAGAATCGATTACCAGTATGTTTTGTTATGGTGAGTGCAGGGGCTAACCTCCTGATAGCATGTAGCATGAATGGAGGCTTGAAAAGTGGTGCAAGGACAATTAGAGGGGGGTTTCCCTGGGGCGGATGAGGATACTTTGGGGCCTTGCCAACATTTGTGATCGAGAACCCTTCCAGGACATCCATTTTCTCTCCCTTTCGTAAGAGTAGCTGCCCGTTGCCCATTAGGGCAGTTTTTGGTAGAAGTATAACAGGTTATGGGGGGAGGGTTCTTGGTGAAAGCACAGGCCATGCAGGGGTCTCTGATGGTCTTTTGTAGTATGGCCCTTGCTTGACCAGGATCTCCAAATCCTGTCTTAGCTAATGGGAGATTCATCGCTATTAACAGGAAGACCAGCATCATTGGGTTCATTGTGGACTCTAAAAGAGAGAGAGAGAGAAGAGAGAAATCCTCAGGAGGTGAGGGGCTCTGATGATTACTGGGGTTGGACTCCCCCTCAGTAAGGGGGTAATACTTGAGATCCCTTGCGGGGACCCAGATCAGCCTTTTTTCATTGGTCAGAAAGACACAGCCAAATCCCCTTCCAGCTGTAATGAGGGGGTCTGGGCCCCTCCATTCTCCAGTAAAAGGGTCCTTCCATCAGGCTCTAATCGTCCGATAAGTAACGGTTGTTGTCCAGTGCTTTTGAAAAGGTGAGAAGTGTTCCCCTTTGGCAAAATTTAAAATATTCAGAGTAAATAATGCCATCTTTAGTTGATCATGGGGGGAAAGTGTTCCCCCTTTTTGTTTTATTAATTGACCTTTGAGGATATTATTGTGTTTTTCTACGATTGCTTGTCCTTTAGGGTTATATGGAATTCCAGTGGTATGAGAAATTTGCCATTTACTCAAGAATTCAGTAAAAGATCTACTGATAAAGCAGGGACCATTATCGGTTTTGATTTGGTCTGGCAGGCCAAGGACGGCAAAGCACTGGAGAAAATGGCTTATGGCATGTTTGGATTTTTCTCTCATATGGGCTGTGGCCCAACAAGCATGGGAGAAGGTATCAACAGTTAGAAATATGTATCTAAGCTTCCCAAAAGGGGCAAAATGTGTGACATTAGTCTGCCAAAGGTTATTGGGTCTCAGGCCTCAAGGGTTCACTCCGCCCTTTTGAAGCAGAGAAACCTGTAGAAAGGGCTGGCATGATTTACATGTTCTAATGATCCTTTTTAAGTCTCTGACGGGGACTTGAGGGAACCGATGGTGTAATCCCCTCCAATTAGCATGTGTAAATTGATGAAAAGAGGTAGCCTCCTGTACCGTGTAGGCTGAAGCTAGTCAGTCTGCAAGAGCATTGCCCCTTGACAGAAAGCTTGGCAAGTCTTGATGTTCCCTAAATGTTGTACAAAAAGGGGAACTAGTCTCTGTTTTAACAAATTATGAGCTTGAATCATCAAAGGAGTGATGGGATTATTGTCAAGTCTGATGTGTGCGTCCACAAGGTTGGGCAGTAGATTGACAATGTAAAGGCTATCAGAAAACAGATTAAGAGGGCTTTGGATCTCAGATAGAGCTAAAACAACAGCATAAAGCTCTTTAAACTGGGTGGAGCCCTGTACCTCATGAAAGAGGGTTATGGCAGGAGGGCATTCACTTGTGCCTGGGGGGAACATTACCACAGAGGCTCCCCATTTACCCCATCAGTAAAAACAGAGGGGAAAGAGGGGTCTGCCTCAGAGAGGAACATTTTAGGCAGCTGCCACGCCAACTGGCTAAAAGAACTCATCCACTTACAGGGACCATAGTGACAGTCCACTATCCCTGGAAAGCCTTCCATGGCCATTGCCAATCTGGAATTATTTCTCTGTAGCCACGAGAAATCATTGACCTGAAAAGGGACGATCAAGGAGTGGGGTTCACACCCAAAAAGACGGACAGAAAGATCTCATCCCTTGACAATGTAGTCAGCCATTTGATCCACTATAGAGTACACTTGGGGTGCTCCTCCCACAGATAGATGTATCCAATGTACAGGATCTCCATCCTGAGCTAAAAGGGCAGTGAGGAGGGTCTCTCCCACTATAATATAGAGGATCAGTAGCAAGTTTGGATCATATCTTTTTAAAGCAGTGTTATCAATGGCATGTTGAACTTTTGTCAATGTCTCTCTATGTATAGGGGTTAAAGTCACTGTTGAAGCTAGGTTAAGGCCTTTTAATAGGTCGAAAAGAGGGATAAGATCTGCTGTGGTTATAGGAATCCAGGGCCTCATCCAATTGATTTCCCCCAGCAGTTTCTGGAGCTGTGGTAGCATATACATGTCCTGAATACATAACTGGGGCTTAACAGGGGAGACAACTAATGTTGAAGTAGTCCCCAAAATTTTAAAAGGGGCTATCTGTTGAACTTTATCTGGGGCAATTTGAAAGTTGTAGTTTTTGAGCAGGAGAGGTACCTTTTAAAGAGGTCGTCTAATTTGCAGGAACAAGTGGCCCCCAAGATAATATCATCCATATATATGTAAAAGAGTATGTCAGATTCCTCTCAGCTTGTTGCTGGCATTCCTCTTTATACAAAGCACACCACTTAATATAAAGGGGGCCAGGGAGAACTGCCTGAGCAAGAGCCCTCCAATCTGCGGCGGTGCACGGATGGTGAGCAAGTCCCTGGAGGAGGGTCTCAGTCCAAGGAGCATTGGGGCCATCCTCAAGAACAGCCTTCTTTAACTCCTTAAGGTCACCTGGCTCCCAAGGGTACCAGGGGGCAGGGCGATTACCTCCGGGATTAACATTGACAGGTAATAGCTGACATGGACTTAGGTCAGGCTGTGGGTGGAGCCCTGGATTCTTTTGAGGTTGACAACCAAAAGGAGAGCATGTGTCCTTATATGGGGAAGGAGGCAATGTCTCTGCTCTCAGGTATGGGGGGAGGGGCTGATGGCAACTTGAAAGGGTTAGAAGGAGAGCTAACACCAGGAAGTGGAGGATATAAGGGAGTTGTGGGTTTTGGAGGCCAGGGAGCGGCATCAAATGGGTAGGTGGTGCGGCCGCTTGGATCCTTCTCAGGCTCTTTATCACTCTCCTGGCCTGAAGGGGTAGTTTCGGGTGGGGAAAAGGACCCAATTTTCCTGGAGAGGGGTCCCTTGCTCCAGTGGCCTCCTTAATTCCTGAATCCTTAGTGGGTGGTTTGGGAGGCCAGGGAGGGAAGCAATTCTTCAAGGCTGCCAAAGTGGGGAAAGTCCCTAGAGGGGGGAACCTCACCCCTGTTAACCTGGGCCTTGAGCACGAGCTGCTCTACCCGATCCTGTCTCCCAGACAAACAAATTACTCTCTGGTAACCATGGGGCGACCTTAACTAAAATCTCCCAGGTCTTGATAGCCTGACTATCGGAAAGCTCTAAGCCCCTGCTTTTGAGAAGGACCCTAAGGGACTCAAGGGAAGGATCAGGCTTTGAGGAAGTTTGTCCCATAGTTTATGGGAATAAACTTACCCGTGGTCCGATTAGCTCATCAGTGAAGCATTCCTCACATGGGACACCAGTTGTTGCTCCTCAGCAACAAGAAGGCGGGGGGTGGGGGGGACAAGCAGGACCAGCCTATTATCCCCGGGGGCTGAGCGAGAGGGCAAGTGTCGACAGCTCAGTCACCCTCCCCAGAGATCTGGGGAAAACAAAACCACACCAAGCTAGGAGATGTGTCAGCCTTGGAGGCGTAGCAAAACTCAGCTTTATTGCATAAGAGGCTTAGTTATATAGGGGAAGATAAGGAAGTAACAGAAACCAATGGGAATTGATTATCTCATCTGTCACTAGGGTCTTAGGCAGGTTTCAGGTTAGGTGGGGAGGTGGAGTTAGGGCTAAGAGCGCACACGTGGGAACTCAGTTGGGCCACGAATGCGGAAGTAATGAGGGAGGGTGGAAATCCCCAGCCTGCGGCCTTTTCTTGGTTACAAGCCTAAATGTGGCAAAAGGTCCCAACAGGTGGGCAGTCTGGAAGACTTCCTAAAAGTGAGAGGGTTACTAAAGGGGCAAGGATTGCACAGAGCTTACTTCTCAGGAGAAAGGACAGGTAGGCAAAATTTTCAGGGTGCACTCTGCCTAGCAGGTTGGGAACTTTCATGATATTCAGGTGCTCCAACCCCCTGGCTCGCTACACAGCTCCAAGACCTCCCACCACAAATAGCATCCTGCAGTGCCTTCCTCCCAGCCAGGCCCACCTGGCTCACAAACTGCAAACCCTGCCCTGGCATGAGGTCAGCCAGAGAGAAGGCCCACCTGCAACACCTACAAACACAAAGCATAGAGGCTTACACCTCTGTGTTTGGCACACTGGTTCTGGCAGTGGAGACAAGCATAGCAGTCTGGAAGCAGGAAACAGCTCTTCTCTCTCCCAAGGCAGCAGCATCAATATCCTGTAACACCCAACATTGCTCCAGGGGCTGTGCAGTTCCAGAGAGTAAAGTTTTGGGCCCTGAAGGGTGCCACATACAAATATGAAATGTCAAAGGAACCTGGTTCAAAGCAAAATCTCAAAGCCAACAGAAAAAGCATCGAGTGAGACTAAACTAATCAATCCTCCTGAAAGAGATTTCAAAATAAAAATCATAAAGATGCTCCTGGAGGTACAGAAAACCAAGAAATCAGGAACGAATTTAGGATGGAGATCCAATCGTTCAGGAACACAATAGAGCGTTTTAAAAGAAGATTAGACATGATAGAGGAGACAATAAATGAAATAGAAATTAGAGAAGAGGAATACAAAGAAGCTGAGGCACAGAGAGGAAAAAGGATCTCTAGGAATGAAAGAATACTGAGAGAACTATGTGACCAATCCAAACAGAACAATATTCGTATTTTAGGGGTACCAGGAGAAGAAGACAGAGGAAAATGGATAGAAAGTGTCTTTGAGGAGGTACTTGCTGAAAACTTCCCCAATCTGGGAAAGGAGATAGTCCTCAGTCCATGGAGGTGCACAGATATCCCAACACAAGGGACCCAAGGAAGACAACACCAAGACAAATAATAAGTAAAATGGCAAAGATCAAGGATAAGGACAGACTATTAAAAGTAGCCAGAAAGAGAAATAAGATCACATACAAAGGAAAACCCATCCGACTATCATCAGACTTCTCAGCAGAAACCTTACAGACCAGAAGGGAGTGGCATGATATATTTAATGCAATGAAGTAGAAGGGCCTTGAACCAAGAATTATCAGCAAGATTATCATTTAAATTTGAAGTATGGATTAAACAATTTCTGGATAAGCAAAAGCTGAGAGAATTTAGGTCCTACGAACCATCTCTACAGTGTATTTTGGAGGGACTACAAAAATGGAAGTGTTCCTAAGGTTTAATAGGTATCACCAGAGGTAATAAAACCACAGTAAAAAAAAAAAACAGCTAATTACAAAGGAAATGCAAAATTAAATCAACTACCCCCAAAGTTTAGTCAAGGGATAGATAAAGAGTACAGAATATGATACTTAATATACAAAGAACGGAGGAGGAAAAAAAAGAATCTTTAGATTGTGTTTCTAATAGCATATGAAGTGAGTTAAGTTAGACTCTTAGATAGTAAGGAAGTTACCCTTGAACCTTTGGTATCATGAATCTAAAGCCTACAATGGCAATACGTGTATACCTATCAATAATCATCCTAAATGTAAATGGTCTGAATTCACCAATTAAGAGACATAGAATTACTGAATGGACAAAAAAAATAAGACCCAACTACATGCTGCCAACATAAGACCCACTTCAAATGCAAAGACATACACAGACTAAAAATGAAGGGATGGAAAGAGATATTTCGGGCAAACAATAGGGTGAAAAAAGCAGGAGTTGCAGTAGTTGTAGCAGACAAAGTAGACTTCAAGACAAAGAAAGTCACAAGAGATAAAGAAGGATATTACATAATGATAAAGGGGCCAATCCAACAAGAAGATATAACCATTACAAATATCTATGCACCCAACACCAGTGCACCTACATATCTGAAACAAATACTAACAGAATTAAAAAGGAAAATGGAATGTGATGCATTAATTCTAGGAGACTTCAACACTCTACTCACTCCAAAGGACAGATCAACCAGACAGAAAATAAGTAAAGACACAGAGGCACTGAACAACACCTTAGAACAGATGGACCTAAGAGACATCTACAGAACTCTACCTCCAAAAGCAACAGAATACACATTCTTCTCAAATGCACATGGAACATTTTCAAGAACAGATCATATACTAGGCCACAAAAAGAGCCTCGGTAAATTCAAAAATACTGAAATTGTACCAAAAAGTTTCTCAGACCACAAAGGTATGAAACTACAAATAAATTACACAAAATGAAAAACCCCACAAACATGGAGATTTAACAACATGCTCCTAAATAACCAATGGATCGATGACCAAATAAAAACAGAGATGAAGCAATATATGAAGACAAATGACAACAGTAATTCAACACCACAAAAATCTGTGGGACACAGCGAAGGCTGTGCTAAGAGGGAAATATTTTACAATACAGGCCTACCTCAGGAATCCCGTATGAACAGTCTAAACTCACAATAACAGAACGTACAAAAAGAAGAAGAAATGAGGCCCAAAGACAGTAAAGAAGGGGCATAATAAAGATTAGAGCAGAAATAAATAAAATCAAGAAGAATAAAATAATAGAAAAAATCAATAAAAGCAGGACATGGTTCTTTGAGAAAATAAACAAAATAGATGAACCTGTAGCCAGATGTATCAAGAAAAAAAGAGAGTCTACACACATAAACAGAATCAGAAATGAGATAGGACAAATTACTGTGGACACTAGAGAAATACAAAGAATTATAAGAGAATACAATGAAAATTTATATACTAACAAAGTGGGTAACCTAGAAGAAATGGACAACTTTCTAAAAAATACATTAGGCTGACCAAGGAAGAAACAGAAAATCTGAACACACCAATTACCAGCAACAAAATTGAATTGGTAATCAAAAACAACCTAAGAACAAAATTTCTTGACCAGATGGCTTCACTGCTGAATTTTATCGAACATTTAGTAAAGACTTAATACCCATCCTCCTTAAAGTTTTCCAAAGAGTAGAAGAAGAGGGAATACTTCCAAACTCATTCTATGAGGCCACCATCACTCTAATATCAAAACCAAGCAAAGACACCACAAAAAAAGAAAATTACACACCAATATCCCTGATAAACATAGATGCAAACATACTCAATAAAATATTAGCAAACCAAATTTAAAAAATACATCAAAAAAATCATCCATCATGATCAAGTAGGATTTATTCCAGGAATGCAAGGATGGTACAACATTTCAAAAACCATCAAGATCATCCACCACATCAACAAAACAAAGGACAAAAACCACATGATCATCTCCATAGATACTGAAAAAGCATTTGACAAAATTCAACATCCATTCATGATAAAAACTCTCAACAAATGGGTATACAGGGCAAGTACCTCAGCATAATAAAGGCCATATATAACAAACCCACAGCCAACATCATACTTAACAGCAAAAAGCTGAAGGCTTTTCCTTTAAGATTCAGAACAAGACAAGGATGCCCACTCTCCCCACTTCCATTCAACATAGTACTGGAGGTCCTAGCCATGGCAATCAGACAACACAAAGAAATAAAAGGCATCCAGATTGGCAAGGAAGAAATTAAATTTTCCCTGTTTGCAGATGACATGATATTGTAAAAAAAAAAAAAAAAACCCTAAAAAAATCCATTCCAAAACTACTAGATATAATATCTGAATTCAGCAAAGTTGCAGGATACACAGAGAAATCTATGGCATTCCTGTACACTAACAATGAACTAGCAGAGAGAGAAATCAGGAAAACAATTACATCCCAAATTGCATCAAACATAATAAATACCTAGGAATAAATCTAACCAAGAAAGTGAAAGACCGATACTCTGAAAACTACAAAACACTTATAAGAGAAATTAAAGAAGATTTCAAAAAATGGAAACACATACCCTGCTCATGGACAGGAAGAATTAATACTGTCAAAATGGACATCCTGCCTAAAAGCAATCTACAGATTCAATGCAATCCCTATCAAAACACCAACAGTATTCTTCAACAAACTAGAGAAGATTGTTCTAAAATTCATGTGGAACCACAAAAGACCCCGAATAGCCAAAGCAATCCTGAGAAGGAAGTATAAAGCTGTGGGAATTATGATCCTCAACTTCAAGCTCTACTACAAAGCCACAGTAATCAAGACAATTTAGTACTGGCATAAGAACAGACCCATAGGCCAATGGAAAAGATTTGAGAGCCCAAATATAAACCCAACAATATATGGTCAATTAATATATGATAAAGGAACCATTCACAAACAATGGGGAAATTACAATCTTTTCAACAAGAGGAGTTGGAAAACTGGACAGCTACATGCAAGAGAAAGAAACTGGATTATTGTTTAAGCCCATACACAAAAACAAATTGGAAATGGATCAAAGACCTGAATGTACATCATGAAATCATAAAACTCTTAGAAGACAACATAGGCAAAAATCTCCCAAAATTAAGCATGAGCAAGTTCTTCCTGAACGTATCTCCTCGAGCAAGGGAAACAAAAGCAAAAATGAATTCATGGGACTACATCAAACCAGAAAGTTTCTGTACAGCCAAGAACACCATCAACAGAACAAAAAGGCATCCTACAGTAGGGAGGAATATATTTGTAAATGACATATCCAACAAGGGGTTAACATCGAAAATATATAAGGAACTTACATGCCTCAACACCCAAAAAGCAAATAACTCAATTAAAAAATGGGCAGAGGATATGAAGAGACAGTTCTCCAAAGAAGAAATTCAGATGGCCAACAGGCACATGACAAGATGCTCCACATCACTAATTATCAGGGAAATGCAAATTAAAACGATAATGAGACATCACCTCACACCAGCAAGGGTGGCCATCACCAAAAAGACTAAGAACAAACACTGGGGAGGGTGCGGAGAAAGGGGAACCCTCCAGCACTGCTGGTGGGAGTGTAAGCTAGTTCAACCATTATGGAAAGCAATATGGAGGTTCCTCAAAAAACTAAAAATAGAAATATAATTTGTCCCAGGAATCCCATTCCTTGGAATTTACCCAAAGAATACAACTTCTCAGATTCAAAAAGTCATATGCATGATGATCATCCAAAAACTTCAACAAAGATCCTGGCACTGTTGCAGTTGTAGCTGCATCCATCCCACCGGTTCCTGGACTTGCCATTGGAATGAAGAAGGAGAAATTTAAGCTGGCCTGTGCATACAGTAAAACCACAAATTTGACTGGATCTATATTGTCGAACTCAACCAAGAATTAGGAGAAGTGCAAGTTGCAGTGCTCCAAAATAGTGTGACTATAGACTAGTACTGTTAAAAGAACATATGGGGTGTGAAAAGTTCCCAGGAATGTGTTGTTTTAATTTGTCTGATTTTTCTCAAACTATTCAAATTCAGTTAGACAATATCCATCATATTATTGATAAGTTTTCACAATTGCTAGGGTACCTAACTGATTTTCTTGGTTTCACTGGATATGACTGGTAATTGTAGGTCTGCTTTTGTTATGTATCTGTATTGCTATTCTATTAATGTGTGTAATAGTTTATTAAAACCTATACAAGATGGTTTTAACCTTACGTTACTCTACAAGAAGTTATGTCAAAGAAATAATCAATCTTCCCATGTTTCCTTCTGTCTGCTACTTCTATAGATTTTCTTCTTCCTTCCTAATTACAACCCTTTAGTAGAATTCGTGCCTCATATAGAAAATTACTGAGTATCATAATTCTTCCAAGTGGTAAAGATACCTCAAGATAAATGCTGGGCATAGAAGCCACAGGGCATAAATCTGCAAAGAAGTAAAAAGCTAACCTTTTCAAAGAATATTGCTTCTCTCTCACTTAACCAACTTTACATTTCCCTGTATGGCCCTCGAAGACAGCTGGTTAGCCAGAGACGGGTAAGATTCATCAAGGGAGGAACAACCTAAGACAGGCACAGTCACATGGGGGCCATCAGGTGAGAAATTGGGGATCAACAAAGGTGAGGCTTAGAACCTCACACCCCCTGTTTTGAGAGAAATCTTCTGCATCCGTGGATGTTTTGTTGCCCTTGTCTAGCTTGGATTAATACTTAGTCTATAGGCACAAACCTGATCATCTACATTAGCCCTCTTACAGCACTAAATTATGTTTTCTACCTCTATCTTGCATCTACCTACCACTTCAGCATTTTATTTAAAAAAATAAATAAGGGAGAAATGTGGGATTCACATATAAATCAAGTATAAAAATCAAATGAATAATCATATCTGACTTGACTGTTTATAGTTCCTGATGAGTGATCAAAACCAAAAGTTTCTGTGATATGACTACCCTTGCACTGTTCACCATGTAAGAATTTATTCACTATGTAAGAACTTGTTCACCATGTAAGAACTTGTTCGTTATGCTTCGGAAGAATGGAGACTGTTGAGAATTAGGCTTGGGGTTGATTAATGATTGTGCATTGAGTCCCCTATACAGAATTTCATTGCTGTTAACAACCATTTGATCAATAAATATGAGAGATGCCCTCTCAAAAAAAAAATTAAATTACATAAAATTTTTAAAAAGTCATATGAGCTACTATGTTTATCGCAGCACTTTTTACAATAGCCAAGATATGGAAGCAACCTAACTGTCCATCAGTAGATGAATGGATATAGAAGATGTGGTACATGTACACAATGGAATACTATTCAGCCACCAGAAAGAAACAAACCTACCATTTGCAACAACATGGGTGGAGGTAGAGGGTATTATGCTCAGTGAAATAAATCAGGCAGAGAAAGACAAGTATCAAATGATTTCACTCATCTGCGGAGTATAACAACAAAGCAGAACTGAAGGAACAAAACAGCAGCAGACTCACAGAACCCAAGAATGGATTAACAGTTACCAAAGGGACAGGAACTGGGGAAGTTGGGTGGGAAGGGAGGGATAATGGTAAAAAGGGGGTATTACAATTAGCATATATAATATAGCAGGTGGGAGGGATATGGGGAATGCAGTATAACATAGAGAAGACAAGTAGTGATTCTATAGCATCTTATTACAATGATGGACAGTGACTGTAATGGGGTATGTGGTGGGGACTTGATAATAGGGGGAGTCTAGTAAGCATAATATTCCTCATGTAATTGTACATTAATAATAGCAACAACAACAAAAAATCCTATTTATTATGGTTCTGAGACTCTTGGGGGAAAAAAGATATTTTCAGAGAATTACTTCCTTTAAATATCTTCAATGCAATTAGAAACTTTATTAGCAACTGAAGGTTTCCCAAAGACCTAGAACAAAATATTAATGGCTAAAAACTCCTAACACACAAAATTACATGACCAAAACTATCATTTATTGAACCTCAGTGGCATTTTTAAAATACCCATTGGCATGAAAATAAAACGTATTTCCTTTCTCTCAAAAATAATCTGAAAATATTGTAGAAATCCAACTATTCTTCTGATGTCCAGGTTACTGCTGTGTAATAAAGATTGAGTTTACAGAGAAAAAAAAGAATACAAATTCTCAGATTCAAAAAGACATATGCACCACTATGTTTATTGAAGCACTATTTACAGTAGTTAAGATATGGAAGCAACCTAAGTGTCCATCAGTAGATGAATGAATAAAGAAGATGTGGTACATATACACAATGGAATATTATTCAGTCATAAGAAAGAAACAAATCCTACCATTTTCAACAACATGGATGGAGCTAGAGGGTATTATGATCAGTGAAATAAGCCAGGCAGAGAAAGACAAGTATTCAAATGATTTCACTCATATGTGGAGTATAACAACAAAGCAAAAACTGAAGGAACAAAACAGCAGCAGACTCACAGAACCCAAGAATGGACTAACAATTACCAAAGGGGAGGGGTGTGGGAGGGTGGGTGGGGAGGAAGGGAGAAGGGGATTGAGGGAATTATGTTTAGTACACATGGTGGGAGGAATCACGGGGAAAACAGTGTAGCACAGAGAAGGCACATAGTGGATCTATGGCATCTTTTTTTTGGTATCATTAATCTACAATTAAATGAAGAACATTATGTTTACTAGGCTCCCGCTTTCACCAAGTCCCCCCCACATACCCCTTCACAGTCACTGTCCATCTGTGTAGTAAGATGCTGTAAGCTGTAAAGTCACTACTTGTCTTCTCTGTGTTGCACAGCCCTCCCAGTGCACCCCACGCACTATACATGCTAATCACAATGCCCTCTTTCTTTTTCCCTGACCTTATCCCTCCCTTCCCACCCATCCTCCCCAGGTACTTGTCTTTCTCCTCCTGGCTAATTTCACTGAGCATAATAGTCTCTAGCTCCAACCATGTTGTTGTGAATGGTAGGATCTGTTTTTTTTTATGGCTGAGTAATATTCCACTGTGTATATGTACCACATCTTCTTTATCCATTTATCTACTGATGGACATTTAGGTTACTTCCATATCTTGGCTATTGTAAATAGTGCAGTGATAAACATGGGGCTGCATCTGTCTTTTTCAAACTGGAGTGCTGCATTCTTAGGGTAAATTCCTAGGAGTGGAATTCCTGGGTCAAATGGTATATCTATTTTGAGCATTCTGAGGAACCTCCATACTGCTTTCCACAACGGTTGAACTAATTTACATTCCCACCAGCAGTGTAGGAGGGTTCCCCTTTCTCCACAACCTTGCCAACATTTGTTGTTGTTTGTCTTTTTGATGATTGCGATTCTTACTGGTGTGAGGTGATATTTCATTGTGGTTTTAATTTGCATTTCTCTGATGATTAGCGATGTGGAGCATCTTTTCATGTGCCTGTTGGCCATCTGGATTTCTTCTTTAGAGAACTGTCTATTCAGCTCCTCTGCCCATTTCTTAATTGGATTTTTTTGTTGAGGTGTGTGAGCTCTTTATATATTTTGGATGTCAATCCTTTATCAATCTGTCATTTATGAATATATTCTCCCATACTGTGGGATATCTTTTTGTTCTATTGATGGTGTCCTTCGCTGTACAGAAGCTTTTTATCTTGATATAGTCCCACTTGTTCAGTTTTTCCTTTGTTTCCCTTGCCCAGGGAGATATGTTCATGAAGAAGTCACTCATGTTTATGTCGAAGAGATTTTTGCCTATGTATTTTTCTAAGAGTTTTATGGTTTCATTACTTACATTCAGGTCTTTGATCCATTTCGAATTTACTTTTGTGTATGGGGTTAGACAGTGATCCAGTTTCATTCTCTTACATGTAGCTGTCCAGTTTTGCCAGCAACATCTGTTGAAGAGACTGTCCTTCCCCCATTGTATGTCCATGGCTCCTTTATTATCTATTAATTGGCCATATATGTTTGGGTTAATGTCTGGAGTCTCTATTCTGTTCCACTGGTTTGTGGCTCTGTGCTTGTGCCACTACCAAATTGTCTTGATTACTGTGGCTTTGAAGTAGAGCTTGAAGTTGGGGAGCAAGATCCCCCCAAACTTTATTCTTCCTTCTCAGGATTGTGTTGCCTATTCGGGTCTTTGGCAGTTCCATATGAATATTTGAACTATTTGTTTCAGTTCACTGAAGAATGCTGTTGGTAATTTGATAGGAATTGCATCAAATCTGTATATTGCTTTGGGCAGGATGGCCATTTTGACGATATTAATTCCTCCCAGGCAGGAGCATGGGATGAGTCTCCATTTGTTAGTGACCTCTTTAATTTCTCTTCAGAATGTCTTGTAGTTTTCAGGGTATAGGTCTTTCACTTCTTTGGTTAGGTTTACTCCTAGGTATTTTATTCTTTTTGATGCTATTGTGAATGGAATTGTGTTCCTGATTTCTCTTTCTATTAGTTCATTGTTAGTGCATAGGAAAGCTACAGATTTCTGTGTGTTAATTTTGTATCCTGCAACTTTGCTGAATTCCGATATTAGTTCTAGTAGTTTTGGAGTGGAGTCTTTAGGGTTTTTTATGTACAATATCATCTCATCTGCAAATAGTGACAGTTTGACTTCTTTTGCAGTTTGGATTCCTTGTATTTCTTTGTTTTGTCTGACTGCTGTGGCTAGGACCTCCAGTACTATGTTGAATAACAGTGGGGATAGTGGGTATCCCTGTCTTGTTCCCAGTCTCAGAGGAAAAGCTTTCAGCCTCTCGCTGTTCAGTATGATCTTAGCTGTGGGTTTATCATATATGGCCTTTAGTATGTTGAGGTACTTGCCCTCTATGCCCATTTTGTTGAGAGTTTTCATCATGAATGGATGTTGAATTTTGTCGAATACTTTTTCAGCACTATGGAGATGATCATGTGGTTTTTGTCCTTCTTTTTGTTTATGTGGTGGATGATGTTGATGGATTTTTTAATGTTGTAACATCCTTGCATCCCTGGGATGAATCCCACTTGGTCATGTTGTATGATCCTCTTGATGTAGTTTTGAATTCGGTTTGCTAATATTTTGTTGAGTATTTTCGCATCTATGTTCATCAGGGATATTGGTCTGTAGTTTTCTTTTTTGGTGGGGTCTTTGCCTGGTTTTGTTATTCAGATGACGTTGGCTTTATTGAATGAGTTTGGGAATATTTCCTCCTCTTCTATTTTTTGGAAAACTTTAAGGAGAATGGGTATTATGTCTTCTCTGTATGTCTGATAAAATTCCAAAGTAAATGCTTCTGGCCCGGGGGTCTTGTTCTTGGGTAGTTTTTTGATTACCAATTCAATTTCATTGCTGGTAATTTGTCTGTTTAGATTTTCTGTTTCTTTCTGGTTCAGTCTTGGAACGTTGTATTTTTCTAGGAAGTTGTCCATTTCTCCTAGGTTTTCCAGCTTGTTAGCATGTACGTTTTCATAGTATTCTCTAATAATTCTTTGTATTTCTGTGGGGTCTATTGTGATTTTTCCTTTCTCGTTTCTGATTCTGTTGATGTGTGTTGACTCTCTTTTTCTCTTAATAAGTCTGGCTAGAGGCTTATCTATTTTGTTTATTTTCTCAAAGAACCAACTCTTGGATTCATTGATTTTTTTATTGTTTTATTGTTCTCAATTTTATTTATTTCTTCTTTGATCTTTATTATGTCCCTCTGTCTGCTGACCTTAGGCCTCATTTGTTCTTCTTTTTCCAATTTCGATAATTGTGACCTTAGACTATTTATTTGGGATTGTTCCTCCTTCTTTAAATATGCCTGGATTGCTATATACTTTCCTCTTAAGACTGCTTTTGCTGCATCCCACAGAAGTTGGGGCTTTGTGTTCTTGTTGTCAGTTGTTTCCATATATTGCTGGATCTCCATTTTAATTTGGTCATTGATCCATTGATTATTTAGGAGAATGTTGTTAAGCCTCCATGTGTTTGTGAGCCTTTTTGCTTTTTTGTACAATTTATTTCTAGTTTTACACCTTAGTGGTCTGAAAAGTTGGTTGGTAGGATTTCAATCTTTTGGAATTTACTGAGGCTCTTTTTGTGGCTTAGTATGTGGTCTATTCTGGAGAATGTTCCATGTGCACTTGAGAAGAATGTGTATCCTGTTGCTTTTGGATGTAGAGTTCTGTAGATGTCTATTAGGTCCATCTGTTCTAGTGTGTTGTTCAGTGCCTCTGTGTCCTTACTTATTTTCTGTCTGGTGGATCTGTCCTTTGGAGTGAGTGGTGTGTTGAAGTCTCCCAGAATAAATGCATTGCATTCTATTTCCTCCTTTAATTCTGTTAGTATTTGTTTCACATATACTATATGCTCCTGTATTGGGTACATATATGTTTATAATGGTTATATCCTCTTGTTGGACTGAGCCCTTTATCATTATGTAATGTCCTTCTTTATCTCTTGTTACTTTCTTTATTTTGAAGTCTATTTTGTCTGATACTAGTATTGCAACACCTGCGTTTTTCTTTCTGTTGTTTGCATTAAATATCTTTTTCCATCCCTTGACTTTTAGTCTGCGTATGTCTTTGGGTTTGAGCTGAGTCTCTTGTAAGTAGCATATAGATGGGTCTTGCTTTTTTATCCATTATATTACTCTGTGTCTTTTGATTGATGCATTCAGTCCATTTACTTTTAGGGTGATTATTGAAAGATATGTACTTATTGCCATTGCAGGCTTTAGATTCATGGTTACCAAATGTTCAAGATTAGTTTGTTTACTACCTTACTGTCTGACTTAATTCGCTTACTGAGCTGTTATAAACACAGTCTGATGATTATTTCTTTCCTTTCTTTTTCCTCCTCCTCCATTCTTCATATGTTGTGTGTTTTGTTCTGTGCTCTTTTTAGGAGTGCTCCCATCTAGAGCAGTCCCTCTAAGATACCCTGTAGCGGTGGTTTGTGGGAGGCAAATTCCCTCAAGTTTTGCTTGTCTGGGAATTGTTTAATCCCTCCTTCATATTTAAATGATAATCGTGCTGACTACAGTATTCTTGGTTCAAGGCCCTTCTGTTTCATTGCATTAAATATATCATGCCATTCTCTTCTGGCCTGTAAGGTTTCTGTTGAGAAGTCTGATGATAGCCTGATGGGTTTTCCTTTGTAGTTGACCTTTTTTCTCTGTCTGGCTGCCTTTAATAGTCTGTCCTTGTCCTTGATCTTTGCCATTTTAATTATTGTGTCTTGGTGTTGTCCTCTTTGGGTCCTGTCTCTTGGGAGTTCTGTGTGCCTCTGTAGTCTGAGCAACTATTTCCTCCCCCAGTTGGGGGAATTTCTCAGCAATTATTTCTTCAAAGACACTTTATATCCCTTTTTCTCTCTCTTCTTCCTCTCGTACTCCTATAATGTGGGTATTGTTCCTTTTGGATTGGTCACACAGTTCTCTTAATATTATTTCATTCCTGGAGATCCTTTTCTCTCTCTCTGCATCAGCTTCTATGCATTCCTGTTCTCTGGTTTCTATTCCATCAATGGCCTCTTGCATCTTATCCATTCTGCTTATAAATCCTTCCAGAGTTTGTTTCACTTCTGTAATCTCCCTCCGGACGTCTGTAATCTCCCTCCGGACTTCATCCCTTAACTCTTGCATATTTCTCTGCAGCTCTGTCAGCATGTTTATGATTTTTACTTTGAATTCTTTTTCAGGGAGACTGGTTAGGTCTGCCAGTGGAGATCCTTTCTCAGGTGTAACTATCTTGGACTGGACTAAATTTTTTTGCCTTTTCATGGTGATAGCGGTGGCTGTAGGCAGGTTGCAGGTGTGTCAGCTGGGAGAAGAAAGTCCTTTCCTCCTTGCTGGATGTCTTGCCCTTCTTTGTCATCTGTGACAGTTACCCGCACTCCTGGAGCAGCCACTGGGTTAGTCCCCTAAGTTGCTGTGGGTGGGGTCTCCATCAGAGCAGCATGGAGCCCTACGGGGAGTGGCAGGCATGCCAGGTGCTCTCCTCCATGCTAGCAGCACCCCTGCCAGGCAGCTGTGTAGCAGCAGCAGCCTTTGGGTTTGGCCTGGGTGTCTGTGTTTTGGGCTGGGATTCCAGTTGGCTGTTGGGAGTGTGCCTGCCCCCTCTGGCTCCACTGCAGGTGTGCGCGGGCCTCTACCAGGCTCCTCTGGCTCCACTGCTGCCGGTGCATGCAAGTTGCACCTGGGCTGTTTGGTTATGCTGCTGCGGGCTCACACAAGCCTGTCCTGATCCCCTCTGGTGCTGTTGGTGCATGGATCTGCTCCCGGTCCCTTCCGGTGCCTCTGCCCCCAGCGCATGCTGCCACTCTCCCACTACTGGGCTGGTGTGTCGGGGTCTGCACCAGTTGGAAGAACGACTGGCAGGCTGCTTAGTGCCGTGAGGGGCTTCAGAGCTCCACTGCCTCCCCAGGGTTTAGGGCACCTAAGTTTCCCCAGAATTCCCAGCTGCTGGCTGAGTGTGCTAGAGCAACTTAGTCCAGCTATGGGGTCTACAAGTCTTTAAGACTTGTAGAAAGCACTCACTTTTCTTTTGTCTCAGGGGCGCTGGTTGTGGGGACCTGCTCACAGGTTTTGCTTTTCCATTTCTCCAATATCCAGCAGCCCATGCAACTTGTGTCTGCGTTCCACATGCAGATTTCTAGAGCTGGTTGTTTAGCAGTCCTGGGCTTTCACTCCCTCCCCATTCAGACTCCTTTCTTCCCACCAGATTTTGGGGTGGGGGAGCATTCAGGTCCCACCTGGCCGTGGCTTGTATCTTACCCCCTTCATGTGATGTTGAGTTCTCACAGATATAGATGTATCCTGGCTGTTTTACTGCATCCACTGGTGTCTCTTTTAGGAATAGTTGTATTTATTGTATTTTCATAAATATATATGTTTTGGGGAGGAGATTTCCTCTGAACTACTCATGTTGCCATCTTCCCGTAATCGGATCTGTGGCATCTTACTGCACTGATGGACAGTGACTGCAGTGGGGTATGGGTGGGGACCTGATAATATGGGTAAATGTACTAACCACATTGTCTTTTCATGTGAAACCTTCATAAAAGTGTATATCAATAATACTTTAATAAGAAGTTTTAAAAAAAGAAAATCCATCAACATCATCCACCACATCAACAGAAAGGACAAAAACCACATGAACATCTCCACAGATACTGAAAAAGCATTTGACAAAATTCAACATCCATTTATGATAAAAAATCTCAATAAAATGGTTATAGAGGGCAAGTACCTCAACATAATAAAGGCCATATATGACAAACCCACAGCCAGCATCATACTTAACAGTAAGAAGCTAAAAGCCCTTCCTTTAAGATCAGGAACAAGACAAGGGTGCCCACTCATTCTCTCGACTTTTATTCAACATAATTTTGGAGGTCCTTTCCATAGCAATCAGACAACACAAACAAATAAAAAGCATCCAGATTGGCAAGGAAGAATTTTAATTTTCCCTGTTTGCAGATGACATAATATTGTACATAAAAAACCCTAAAGAATTCATTCCAAAACTACTAGATCTAATATCTGAATTCAGCAAAGTTGCAGGATACAAAATTAATACACAGAAATCTCTTGCATTCCTATACATTTACCATGAACTAGCCAAAAGAGAAATCAGGAAAACAATTCCATTCACAATTGCATCAAAAAGAATAAATACCTAGGAGTAAACTTAATGAACAAAGTGAAACAATACTTTGAAAACTACAAGACATTCATAAGAAAAATTACAGAAGACACCAATAAATGGAAACACATCCTGTGCTTATGGATAGGAAGAATTAATATTGTCAAAATGGCCATCCTCCCTAAAAGCAATCTACAGATTCAATGCAATCTCTATCAAAACACTAACAGCATTCTTCAACACACTAGAGAAGATAGTTCTAAAATTCATATGGAACCACAGAAGACCCCGAATAGCCAAAGCAATCCTGAGAAGGAAGAATAAAGCCAGGGGGGTGGCATTATGCTCCCTAACTTCAAGCTTTACTATAAAGCCACAGTAATCAAGACAATTTGGTACTGGCACTGGAACAGACTCATAGACAAATGGAACAGACTTGAGAGCCCAAATATAAACCCAACCATACATGGTCAATTAATATATGATAAAGGAGCCATGTACATACAATGGGGAAATGACAGCCTCTTCAACAGCTGGTGTTGGCAAAACTGGACAGCTATATGCAAGAGAATGAAACTGGATTATTGTTTAAGCCCATACAGAAAAGTTAACTCAAAATGGATCAAAGATCTGAATGTAAGTCATGAAATCATAAAACTCTTAGAAGGCAACATAGGCAAAAATCTCCTGAATATAAACATGAGCAACTTTTTCCTGAATGCATCTCCTTGAGCAAGGGAAACAAAAGCAAAAGTGAACTCATGGGACTACATCAAACTAGAAAGTTTCTGTGCAGCCAAGAACACCATCAACAGAACAAAAGGCATCCTACAGTATGGGAGAATATATTTGTAAATGACATATCTGACAAGGGGTTAACATCAAAAATCTATGAAGAACTCACACTCTTCAACACCCAAAAGGCAAATAACCCTATTAAAAAATGGGCAGAGTATATGAACAGACAATTCTCCAAAGAAGAAATTCAGATAGCCAACAGGCACATGAAAAGTTGCTCCACATCACTAATTATCAGAGAAATGCAAATAAAACCACAGTGAAATATCACCTCACACCAGTTAGGATGGACAGTATTGAAAAGACTATGAGCAACAAATGCTGGCAAGGATGTGGAGAAAGGGGAACCCTCCTACACTGCTGGTGAGAATGTAGGCTAGTTCAACCATTGTGAAAAGCAATATGGAGGGTCCTCAAAAAAATAAAAATAGAAATACCATTTGACCTGAGAATTCCAGTCCTAGGAATTTACCCAAATATAATTTCTCAGATTAAAAAAGACATATGCACCCCTATGTTTATTGCAGCACTTTTTACAATAGCCAATATATGGAAGCAACCTTAGTGTCCATCAGTAGATGAATGGATAAAGAAGAGGTGGTACATATACACAATGGAATATTATTCAGCCATAAGAAAGAAACAAATCCTACCATTTGTAACAACATGGATGGAGCTGGAGGACATTATGCCCAGTGAAATAAGCCAGGTGCAGAAAGACAAGTACCAAATGATTTCACTCATCTGAGTATAAGATCAAATTAAAAACTGAAGGAAAAAACAGCAGCAGACTCTCAGAACCCAAGAGTGTACTAACAGTTACCAAAGGGAAAGGGACTGGGGAGGATAGGTGGGAAGGGAGGGATAAGGGGAATAAGCGGCATTACAATTAGCACAGATAATGTAGGCGGGGCATGGGGAAAGGCAGTATAGCACAGACAAGACAAGTATTGACTCTACAGCATCTTACTATGCTGATAGACAGTGACTGTAACAGGGTATGTGGTGGGGATTTGATAATGGGGGGAATCTAGTAACCACGATGTTGTTCATATAATTGTAATATTAATAATACCAAAAAAAAATACTGAAGGGACAAAATAGCAGCAGACTCATAGATTTCAAGAAGGGACTAGTGGTTACCAAAGGGAAAGTATGGGGGAGGGTTGGTAGGGAGGGAGAAGGGGATTGTTGGGGTGTCATGATTGGTGCACATGATGTGCATGGGGTCATGGGGAAGACAGTGTAGCTCAAAGAAGACAAATAGGGATTCTGTGGCATCTTATTATACTGATGGGCAGTGACTGCAATGGTGTATGGGAGGAACATAATATTTGTGAATGCAGTAACCACATTGTTTTTTCATGTGTCACCTTCACAAGAGTGTATATCAATAATACCTTAATAAAAAAATAAAAGAATAAAACAGCAAAAAATGAACATGTTCAACTGAACAATATCATTCTTACATGTTTACACTAGAGCAGAAATCAGCAAACTTTTTCTGTAAAGGGCCGGAGAGTAAATATTTTATTCTCTGCAGGCCACCCCATCTTTGTTGCAACTACTCACAGGCCTGAAAACAGCCATAGACAATACATAAGCAAATGAGCATGGCTATTCCAGCAAAATTTTATTTATGGATGCTGAAATTTGAATTTTCATAAAATTATCTCATGTCACAAAACATTAATCTTCTTTTGATTTTTAAAAACCATTCAGTAATGTAGAAGCCATTTTTAGCTCCCGGTCATACAAAAACAGATGAAAAGCCTGTGGGCTATGCTGTACTCCTTCCCTAGAGACTCTTACAAATGGATCAGTATTTTAATTAGCAGACAATTCAAAACAACCTAAATATGTATAATAGAAGGATGATAGATAAATGTTGGTATAACTGGAACTACTTATATCAACATGAATAAATCTTATGAATATAATGTTAAAGAGAAAACAAATTACAGAACACTTACATGTCATATAGTTTTAAAATATGCAAATTGTAAGTTACAGTGCATATTTAACATATGTAATAAAAGTATGAAGAAATAGATGGGCATGCTAAAAACACCAAACTTAGTTACCTGTGTATGATGGCAAGGCGGGAGGCAGAGAGAGAAGAATACAACTGGAGAAAAGTATAGAGGGTTTCAATCAGATTTTTTTTAACCTGAATGGCAGTTTCATAGATGTCCATTCTTTATACAATGTTGTATTCTTTAAATATTTAGTAATAAATAAAAAGGAATGTGTAGATTTAATGTGTTTAACAAATAGTTTGTCCCATTTGGGGGAGGGGTTTGGTTTCAATTTTTATTAAAATCCCCAAAAACTTAACCTTGAACCAAGATGCCTTGTACGAAAAGAAAAGAATAGTTGTTTCTTTTTTAAAACTGGACTGCTCCTTAGGAGAAAAAAAAAAACCTTGTATCTGCATTCTTGCATAGTTAGTACATGTAAATATCCTCAAGCAACAAACTCGTTATTATTTGTTTCTGTGAATCAAAGAGGGAGTCAGACTGACTTGTATAATGAGTTCAATCAACTTTCCCTGCCTGCCTGCTCTAGGTTCCCCTGTTCCAGACACAGCTTCCACAGCCTTACAATGATCCACATGCCCTAGGAATAGCGAATTTCCATCACCTGCTTCAACAGAGCAAATAGAAGTGTAAGTGGCAATGACATCAGTGTTTCTGTGTGTGGAAACTGAGTGCAAATTTATCCCTTTCTCTGGCAAAAGTTCACAAGATATCACTTAAAAAAAGAAGAAACCTGCCTGCTCTTTTTTTACTGACTTCAGAAACGGTAATCGTTAAAACTGCCTTTTGATCTAGAATTACTTAAATACTTCCTTAAGGGTCTTCAGTCACTTTCTTTAAGTTGCCTAAATCAATCAGCTCCTGTTTTCCTTCAAAGATCCCCCCCCCACCACCACCACCAAAGTAACATTAGCTGCAGCTCTTGGACAGGTACTGCCCTCTAGTGCTTATACTTTTATAAAATGTTTAAATACTGTCTGACATACCCCAGAAAGTCTGTCAAAAATTAAGTAACATCCTATTAACCCAAGATTTTTCAACTTCACACTACTGACATTCGGGGCTGGATGAATCGTTTGTGGGGGCTGTCCCTTGCATTGATGGATGTTTACCCTCTACACACTAGATTACAGTAGCACCTCCAACCCAGTTATGGCAAACAAAAATGCCTCCAGACATTGCTAAATGTCCCCTCAGGAGCAAAACTGCCTTTGGTTGAGAACCACTAAATTAGTGGAGTTTGTCCAAAACATTTCATGTCAGTCCTAAAAATTATAAGGAAAGAAAAAAAAAGTCTTCTCTAGACTAATTCCTTTGAATGAGATAAAGAATTTCATTTTTTGCATGAAAAAGAAATACAGAATTAAGATTTTCAGCTCTCTCCTCAACCCCCCAAAGTCCTGACAAGGGAGAAATTATTCACACCTTTAACTTTCTGCTCCAGCTTTACTTCTTAGATCTATCCACTTCCCTTCAAAGTGCTTAGAAAATAAAGCTTGCTTCTAGCCAAATGTAGGAAATATGGAAGGGAAAAGGGTTGGAGGAGGGAAGTATGAGTGTTTGTACTGCATTCTAGCAAAGTGTAGAGGGTCAGAATAAACAATACAGGCAACCAAAAATCTGTATTGATTGTAAACATAACAAAAATTTTACAAAATTTGAAAAGGAGTTTTAGAAAATTGCACTAGGATGATTTACTCAGATTGCTGTAAATGGTTATTGCTCTTGTAAGTGCATCATGCTTTTAAATTCTGATTCTATGAATTTTCAAATGTATAAATGACAGAGGACTAGATACTTTAAAAATACAAAAGTAGTTTAGATTAACACTGAATGTAACTTCCTCCCCCCAACCAATCTCTCACTGACTTAATTGGTTTCACCAGAGAAATAAACAAGAAATAAGAATCAATAAACAATTTTACTTCATTTTTACAGATTTAAACTAGATTGAAACTATATCATTTCTATTAACTTATTCACATTGAATATTTTATTTATTAACTAGTAAAACTGGAAGTATTTTATAGCTCTACAATTATCAAGCCTTTATTAGCAGATCCTTGGAATGGAAATCTATTTTAGTTAAATAGAATCATTTGTAATCACTCCCCAATCTCGTTTTAGAGGCTGTTGCTTTACTGTTTATATTTGTCTCATCCTATCCTCTCTAATTAAATTAAATTAGAAAGTCTTCTAATCATATAATAAAGCAAGGCACAAATAGGGTTAGGCTTTGATCTTTTAAAGGACAACCACATGGTTCAGAATGTATATTTGAAACTATAACATAGAAAAGTTATATGACTTGGATAAAAATAAAAAGCTAAAGGAAAACAAAATCTGGAAAGATATCGTGTCAGTTCCCTCCCTGCTTCTGACCCACAGACAAGGGAGGAGACACGATGAGATATCGAAGATCTGAAAGGGCAGCAGGGGACTCAAGGTGTAACAGCGCAAGAATGGTGCTGAGAGGGCACCCTTCATATTTATTGAGCACATACGTGTTAACAACAATAGAATTCTGTGTGGGGGACTTAATAGACAACCATTAACTAACTCTAAACTTAATCCTTAGAGTCTCCAGTCTCCTGGGGCGCAAAGTCTTACGAGATATTGAGACAATAGCAAGGCAATTAGGTCACCAAAACTGTTTCGGTCTTGTTTGTTCTGTTCCTGATCACTTATCAGGAATTACAGGAAAAATAATCAGGTCCTATATGATTATACATTTGATTGCTATACTTGATTTATATATTAATCCCACACTTCCCCCTTATTTTTTAAATAAAATGTTGAAGTAGTGGGTAAATGTAATAAAGATTAGTTTCTAATAGAAAGCTTTTTAACAGTTTCCTTTTTCATAAAAGATCATCTATTTTTTAAATCTTGTGATGTAATATAAAGATGGAGAGTAGAGTTTAGTGCAGTAGGAAAGCAAGTGTAGGTGGTCAGGTCCGTGCCTTATAGACTAGGTATTGATCTGAGCTAGACAAGGGCAACAAAGCAGCCATGGGTGCAGATTTCTCTCAAAACTGGGGGAGTGAGGTTCTAAGCCTCACCTCAGTTGACCCCCAATTTCTCACCTGATGGCCCCCCTGCGACTGTGCCTTTCTTAGGTTGTTCCTCCCTTAAGGAATCTTATCCGTCTCTGGCTAACCAACCATCTTCTGAGGCCATACAGGGAGATGTGAAGTTGGTAAGTGAGAGAGAAGCAATATTCTTTGAAAAGGTTAGCTTCTTACTTCTTTGCAGATTTATGCCCCATGGCTTCTATGCCCAGCACTTGTCTTGAGGTATCTTTACCAGCTGGAAGGATTATAATACACAGTAATTTTAAGTATGAGGCACCAATTCTAGTAAAGGGCTGTATTTAGGAAGTAAAAAGAAAAGCTATAGAAGTAGCAATGGAAGAAAATATTAGAAGATTAATTATTTGTTTGACACATCTTCTTGTAGAGTAATGTAAGCATGTATAAGTTTTAACAAACTGCTAATGTACACACATTAGCAGAACAGGAATACAGATACATAACAAAAGCAGACCTACAATTACCGGCCATATCCAATGAAACCAAGAAAACCAGTTAGGTAACCCAGGCATTTGTGAAAACATTAGTAATATGATGAATATTCTCTAATTGATTTTGAATAGTTTGAGAAAAATCAGACAAATTAAAACAACATATTCCTGGAAACTGTTCACATCCCATATGATCTTTTAACAGCAGACAATCTCTATAGTAGCACGATTCTGAAGCACTGCAACTCGCACTTCTCCTAGCTCTTGATTGAGTTCAGATAATACAGAAGCAGACAAATTCATTGTCATGTTATATACACAGGCCAGCTTGGATATCTCTCTTTGCATTCCCCTGACAAGTCCAGGAACCGACAGGAGGAATGCAGCTGCAACTGCAACAGAGGTGGGATCTAGAAGCTTCAAGTTGTCGTCACAATCAAATGGCAGAGCTCAGAGAAATATTTCATGACTATTTCTGGGATAATCTATTAGAGCAGGAAGGATGCATCCCATGCCACATATGCTTTGATAATGTGAAGAGAGGGCTTAGGGTGTGGACTTCTACCACCTGCCCTGCCCCTAAGGTAGCCTGGATTGTTGTCTGTATGTTAGGGCTGTTTACACTGAAGTCACGGGTTGTGCAGAGATACCCTTCTTTATTTGCAGAACACTCAAACATTACAGGCCAAGTTGCTCATGGCTTTTTGTACTTTAACTGATCTCCCTGAAGAATGACTCTAGAGCTTAATGTTTAACACAGAGTTTTGGTAGGGGGTTTCCTTGCATGTAGTTACATTGCTCTGACTGCAGATATCCTGCCTTGCTTTTTCCAGAGGCCCTCATCTTATTCTGTCTAAACTCAAGGTCCCTGTCTCATTCCCCCCTCTACAGACGGAGACCCTAGCTGCTGCTAGGGAAAGGGGGCGATGACCGCTCTGGCTGCATCATGCTGAGAGGGGGCACAGTAAAGGGTGCAGTTAGGTCTCCATCACTGGTCAGTTGAGAGGACCTCGGAAGATTGGTACTTCTATTCCGGGTTCCATTTCTATTACTATTTGCAGTTTTATGGCTTCTAGGCAAGATAGGACAAATTGTGCTATTAGGTTAAGTAGCAACATCTGGAGTTGGATTTTCCTTTCTGGAGCAACTTGACAAGATTAAGAATGTATGGCTGAATATGAGGACTAGAAACAGTAAAATTTTAATTTAAATGGTGGGAGAAAACTAAAACATCTGGAGAATCATAGCTAGATATTTTGGGGGAACTAGAAATCTGGATCTAGTCTACGTCCCAATGACTAGTATTAGGATTTAGTAAAGATAAGACTGCATTATTGAAACAATACTTTTCTCTAAAATCACCCTCATTTTTATTAGAAGTAATTAGATTAAAAAAATAATTAACACTTGGCTTGACTATTTGCATAAGTGCAGCAAGAAGAGCAATTGATTACATAGGCTCTTTTAAATGTGCTTTGCTGGAACCTTTTATAAGGAATTTCAGATTGGACTTCTAAAGGCCTCTCGAGGCCAGAAAGCCAAGCCAGATTTGCCATCAGGTTTTGCCTGCAGTACCTGTAGATTTGGGTGAATTCCTCTCTTCTTGAGGTCCCCGAGACATTTTGAGGTTCCTTCACCTGCCAGGAAGTGACCTTCCTTACACATCTGGTAAGGCTGCTGGGAACCCTGTAAGCAAGGTACCAGGCCAGTTCTTTCAAGGGGCTTTGTTGGCTTTATAACGTCAACCTTAGTTCCTTAAAGCTGTCTGTTCATATCTGAGTTTACGCACATGTCTCTCAGGTATGACATTCCAATCAAAGCCTTTGTAACATAACCTGTGTTTTTAATTGGTCCTCTTACAAGAAAAGCAGATTCTTATTGAACTTATGCAAATAAACATACTGCCATGAAATATAAAAATACTGAAAGCTTTTAAATTCTTGAGGGGTCAGGTAGAGATAAAGATAAATGTTTCAATTCTGCTAATAAAGGTATTGTTATTTATGAAACTGTTGTCAGTCAGCTTGAAAGAAAAAGCTTAAAACACTTTATCAGCAACATTTGAAACAAAAAGCCACAAAATCATTTCCCTTAGTTTACTTAATCTTATGTGACCAATACCTGTCCTGCTGAATGAAATCTAGTTCTTTACTAGTTTAGGAGTAATAAAACAGTGACTATAAATGACAAAAAACTTACAAGTGACAATGGTTAAAGATCTGATGAGAGCTTACTATAAGACAGTTGACATAAGAAAATTTGGATATTTCTGTAACGTAAAACATTCAGTAACAAAGTTTAGCATCATTCCCTTTGACAGTGCTTTCCAGGTAAATATATATCAGATAAATAAGCCAAATTAGCCAACTATTTTCCCCGATGAGAAAAAAATTCCTCTAACATGTTCCAGGGGCCCTCTGAAAAATATCAGAGTTAATTAGAGGTAAAAGCACCTTGTTGAATTTGATTTTGGAAAGTTGTCAGAAGAAAGTTTCTTTGGCATTTCCTTAAATAAGATTATAGGTGGCCATGAAGCAATACTTATCCATTTAACTAGAATGACAACAAAATACTTCAAAGGCAGATACAGAAGTTTACACCGTTGTTAGCAAAGTTTAACTTTTAGTCCTTTAATATTAAGATTTCATTTTCTTAAATACTCAGACAATTCATTGAGACTTTAAGCATGAGAAACTACTTTGATAAAACAATTAGAAAACTTTTTGCAATTTTTCAACATTAAGAGCAGAATAACAGTTTAAGAAAACTGTCTTTTTAACTGAAAACAAAATTCTAATTTTGCTGTGTACTTGATATCAAGACTCATTTGCCTTAATTTTACATAGCATGACTATATTAATTTTTCCACAAGCTTTCTACAACTTTCCTTTTACATTCAGTGTTCTCCCTCTTTAAATAAATAGCTGTACTTTACAACAAAGTTACTCTCTTTTATAAAAAGCCACAATTTTTAGCATGCAGAAATATTTTCCTTATTATTTTAAGTCATTTTAATCAAAATTTAAAATCATTAGGAACTTTAATTTTCAGTGAACACTGAGAAGTAGGCTATTGCAAATTGTCACACTAACATTCTTTGGATTGACAAATTTATGAACACTTTATAATTTCTGGAACCGTGTGCTTTACAGCACAATCTCTCACTAAGCACAAAATATATCTACTTAACTTTAGCAAAACTTTTTTAAGATTTTAGGTTACTGTTACGGGGGACCTGATATAGGGGAGAGCATAGTAAACATAGTACTCTTCATGTAAGTGTAGATTAAAGATTGAAAAAAAAGAAAGAAAGAAAGAGGGATTACTCCTTGATAGGATAAAACTATTGGTAAATCAAAGATCAACGCATGCTTTAAATATCCTTAATGTTGATCACTTAAAGGGTGTCAGATGATCAGCTATGGAGGTACTCTTTTCTGATAATATTCCTTTCTCTTAATAAAAAAAAAAAAAAGTAGTCCCTGTGTGCTGACCTCCAATGAGTTCTGCACAGTGGTATAGAGGGCATGTCAAAGTGTGGGCAAAGGGTCTGTTTGTTTCTATGCAGAAGATCAAGGCCTAGCTTGGATAGCCAGAAAATGAACCAAGATATGATATGAGGAGGAGCTTCCGGCATCAGCACTCTCTGGAGGACTCGTGCCGGGGGATGATCATCAAAAAGCCTCCACAGGGATCTGGGTGATGCTGCGGTTGTGGCTGCGTCCACCCCACCGTTTCCTGGACTTGCCATTGGAATGAGGAGGGCGATGTCTAGGCTGGCATGTGCATACAGTGAGACAACGAATTTGACCGGATCTGTACTGTTGGAACTCAACCAGGAGTTGGGAGGGGTGCAAGTTGTAGCACTCCAATATCTTATGACTATAGACTATCTATGGTTAAAAGAACATATGGGATGTGAACAGATCCCAGAAATGGGCTGCTTTAATTTGTCTGATTTTTCTCAGACTGTTAAGTACAGTTGGACAATATCCATCATATCATAGACACATTTTCACAAATGCCTAGGGTGCCTAAATGGTTTTCTTGGCTTCACGGGAGATGGATGGTAATTATAGATTTGCTATGTTTATGTCACCGTATTCCTATTATGTTAATATGTGTGTGCAAATTAGTTAGTTTAAAACCTATACATGCTTAAGGTACTCTACAAGAAGATATGTCAAAGAAATAATCAATCCTCCCATGTTTTCTTCCATATGCTACCTCTATAGCTTTTCTTCTTCCTTCCTAATTACAACCCTTAAATAGAATTCGTGCCTCATATCGAATTTACCGAGTATCATAATTCCTCCAGGTGGTAAAGATACGTCGAGACAAGTGCTGGGCATAGAAGCCACAGGGCATAAATCTGCAAAGAAGTAAAAAGCTAACCTTTGCAAACAATATGGCTTCTCTCTCACTTACCAACTTTACATTTCCCTGTATGGCCCCGGAAGATGACTGGTTAGCCAGAGATGGGTAAGATTCCTCAAGGGAGGAACAACCTAACACAGGCACAGTCGCAGGGGGGCCATCAGGTGAGAAATTGGGGATCAACAGAGGTGAGGATCAGAACCTCATCCCCCCTGCTTTGAGAGAAATCTTCTGCATCCGTGGATGTTTTGCTGCCCTTGTCTAGCTTGGATTAATACTTAGTCCACAGGCACACACCTGATCATCTACATTTGCCCTCTTACAGCACTAAACTATGTTTTCTACCTTTATCTTGCATCTATCTACCACTTCAGCATTTTATTAAAAATAAAAATAATAATAATAATAAAGGGAGAAATGTGGGATCAACATATAAATCAAGTATAAAAATCAAACGAATATTCATATTTGACCTGATTGTTTATAGTTCATAATGCATGATCAAAACCGGAAGTTTCTGTGATGAATGCCCTTGTACTGTTCACCATGTAAGAATTTATTCACTATGTACGAATTCATTCACCATGTAAGAACTTGTTCGTTATGCTTCAGAAGATTGGAGACTGACGAGAATTAGGCTTGAGATGGATTAATGATTGTACATTGAGCATTGAAAAAAAAAAGATTTTAGGTTACTACAAAGATTCTGTGGCTGTTTGAAGGTATACACGCTATAACACTGTAATACATTAACACACTGTTATTAAGATGTTTACTTGCTACACTTATTTACTTATTCTAACAAGTATGCACACAGAACTTTTATCAAATAGCCAAAGTCAAGCCTCTCTTTAAACACTTTTTCTTGAAAGATTTAACAGATAACATCAACTTTAATGACTTTAGGTAAACTTAGGCAGCTGATAACCATAAGGACATGTCCATTTCAGTTTAACTTAAATTAACATTGCTTAGTATCTTTTATTATAATTTTCTGGAAGTTTTAGAATGCCCAATTTTTACAAGCACTTGTCTTTAAATCAATTTTTATTAATACTATCCAGAGGTAGAAAAATATTTTTCATTTACACACTTAGACACACAAACATACAGATTGAGACATGACTAAAGTTAGCAACACTTTTCATAAAAGAGCATATACACAGGCAGATAAACTGATACAAAGATTTGAGTTACTAATGTCCAATTGCCTTCTTTCCTTTAAGTCACTTGACTAAAAGTATCTCAGTTTCCAAGAGTATACTCTAAACGTGAGCAAATTACATAACTGGGTTAAGGTTTAGATGGCCCCATACTAACAGGGCTGATGAAGGCTCTGAACTGACAGGGACTGTGTGTGTCTAGGGGACTGGAAATAAAATACAAGTACAATACTAGCACCAGTTATTTTAAATCAGGCTGTATTGCAGAAGATAAATTTCTTCCATTTCAGGGAGTCTAGTTTAAAAATCTCCCAATGTTTGAAGATAATAATAAGAATATATGTTCACCAAAAAAATTTAGAGTAGTCTATGGGACTTTTGACTATTTTCCTTCTTTGTGGCAAAATATATTTAGCTGCATAACTTTATAATATTGTATACTTTTCTCAGGGGTCAAGTCTTTCTAGTCAGACTTAAGACTGGTGGCTGATGCTAATCATCTTTTAAGTGGCTGATGGGTGCTCAGACACATTTTATGAGATAAAGAGTACAGCATTTATTCAGGAATAAGAGCAATCTCTTACCTTGCAGTGGGGGGCATCAGGTTCTGTGAAACTGATGAAGTTAGGAGAGAGTTAGTGATATCCCCTGCCTCACCCAGAAGCCAGGGCGGCCTGAAGAAGCAGGCTAGAACTCAGAGACACAAAGAGAGACAGAGAGACACTCCTCACGGATACCCAGGCGGGCCCTCCGGGCCTGATTCCAGACACAGGGACCTTTGAGGAGCCCCTGATGTGTAGCCTCAGCCTAGACTCTCGCAGTTGCCCACGGCCTTCCTCAGTTCCTCGCATCCAAGGAGATCCCTCTGAAGGGGAATCCTGGCCTCCACTCAGGAGACTTTCCAGTTCCCAAGGGAGACAGAGGATCCACTGAGGGAGATGCAGGGGAGCCTGTCACTCGAGACTTTGAGATCGACAGCCGGGCTAGTCCCATTTAAGTGACTGATGAGCACCCGATGCTGTGTGCCATAGATGGCTTCCTTCTATAAGGACAGTGAGAGAAAAAGCAGGCTTAGAAGTTGATACTCACCTCCGAAGTTATCCCAGACGAGCCCCCAAAGATGATGCCGGGGTTCTTGTTTGCGGAGCTGATAAATGAACTTAGCAAACAGTCAAGGTAGAAGAGGTAAGGGGAGGCTTTTATTTAGAGATACAGTGAGAGGACAGACAGCTCCTGGCTCACACCAGGAGGGAACAAGAGAGCACATAATTTTGACAAATTGTAGGGCTGTTTAACATTCCTTGAGGAAGTACTTTCTATTGGAATCCTTCTGAAGGAGATTGTAAATTTAAGGAGGATACAGTAAAAGCAAACTTTTCCCTATCTGCCACAGCTAAAGGAATTGTAAAAAAAACAATCTTTAAGATCAATGATAACCATGTCCCAGTCTTTCAGAATCATAGCTGGAGAAGGGAGGCCTTCTTGTAAAGGACCCATAGGTTTAAGGACTGCATTAATTTGTCTTAAGTAACTTAAGAGTCTCCATTTTCAGGACTCTGTTTTATAATGAAATACAGGGGAATTCCATGGGCTTGTGGAAAATTCTAATCTATCTAACTGAAGCTGTTCTTGAACTAATATGTGTAAGGCTGCCAGTTTTTCTTTATTGAGGGGGTCATTGATCCACCCAAACAGGTTCAGGGATAATGTTCCCCTGTCTGTGAGCCTTTTTGAAATCTCTTAATACATTACGCCAATCAGCTTGTCTTGAAGGTTCCTTGTGGCAGCAACCAGTAACAATATTTTTTAATATATTTGTGAAGTTGAGCAAAGTCTTTTTTAGACGTTTTCACTCCTGAGGTTTTCAGGAGGGCACAGAGAAATTTTAAGTAATCCTCCAGTTTATCTGCTTTAGTTTTATGTTGGCCCATTATAGTGTCCCTGATGTTTCGACCCTGTCCCTACGTACACTTTCCTGGGAGTCTTAGTGGGTCAACGATCTTTGGAGCTTCCCCGCTCTTAGTTTCAAGGGTCCCTGTTTGGGTCCCCCTTGTCGGTCCCCTCCCTGCTTCTTGTGAGAAACACACTCACTGGTCCAAATTCAATAAGTGGACACGGAGACAAAGAGAACAGCGGAGCGAGGCTTTAATGACGGTCTTGCAAGATCGGGTGTCTGGTGGGCAGGCACACCTGGGGAGTTTGGTGCCAATAATTTATCTCCTAGTGCGTGAGTCCCTCCCCTGGTTCCTTACTGGCCGAGGACTACAGGCTTGTGGGCAGGCACACCTGGGGAGTTTGGTGCCAATAATTTATCTCCTAGTGCGTGAGTCCCTCCCCTGGTTCCTTACTGGCCGAGGACTACAGGCTTGTGGGCAGGCACACCTGGGGAGTTTGGTGCCAATAATTTATCTCCTAGTGCGTGAGTCCCTCCCCTGGTTCCTTACTGGCCGAGGACTACAGGCTTCACATTCTTCCCTGGACGTCGCCTAAGCCAGTTGTATCTTTCCTTTACATTTGTCTTAATCTTATTGGTAGATTTAAAAAACTCAAACAGGTATCACCAGGCCCATATCAATTCCCCCACCCCCACTCTCAGGCCAAGCAGCCTCCACCACGTAGCCTTTTATTAATACATTACTGTTAAAATGTTTGAACATCCTTGTGGGAATAAATCACATTTAGGTTTTGTACCCTTTCCTAACAGTTCCCCCCTCTTTTTATTTAAGAATTTCTGATTTTTTTCCCAGTAATGTATTTTAATTTACACTTGGTCCTTTCTCAAATTTCTCTAATAGCTTTTTACTCTCTTCCTCATAGTTCAATTTTTCTTCTAATAACATAATATTATTTTGGGTGAAGGTCATAGGTATTTGCTTTTTTATGGCTGCCTCTATAAGCTTTTGAGCCAAGCCTCTCACACAAGGGATGATACAGCATCCTACAGCAGTTACAACTCCCGCAACTATAACAAGGGATGTTAAAACAGAGGCAACCATAGCTTTCCATTTTCCAAACCATCCTTCCAACCAGTCTGTAAAAGGGTCACTGGTGCCAGAATTCTCAGCTAATTCATTAGCTAAAGTGGTGAGTCCCTGTAGGGCTTTAGTAACAGTACCATCAGAGGCAGTATTATTTGGGATAAAAGTACAGTATTTTCCTTGTAACATAACACAGACCAATCCTTTTTCTGCTAACATATGCTATTCTGTTTTCCCAGGCCATGTTGTTGGTAGCACCTAGTTGGCTAGCTACTCCTGGAAGAGCATCCCTGGTATACTTAATAATAACCTTTTGTTGATTATAGTAAATACAACTGACCAAATTTACCTTTTTGTTGATGGTGGACACCAAAATAGTGCTGACTTAAACCCTGCAGCTAATTGGTTTTTAGCTTTAAATTCATTGGGACTCCCCTAGGGACTCCTATTGAGTCAATGGATCCTTGTAATGATCTCCGATTTTCTAGGAAAATTTTTTTTGTTGAGTGTGGAGAGAAATGCCAGGGTAAATGGAATAGCCAATTGGACTAAAGCTCAAGTCCTAGTCCAGTTGGGTGGCAATGAGTAGCGCAGGTTCCCCTTTCCACAGTACCACCAAACATCTGCTCAGGGGATGCGTAATTTTGAGAAGTTGCCCTCTTTAGAGACATTTAGGGCACTTGTAAGTCAGTAAATTTCCCACAGGAGTTGTGAGACCTTCCACTTGCCTAGAGAGGCATGAGGAGTGATTCATCTTCCCTATGGAAAAAAAGGGGATTGCCCTCGGGTCTGACTTCTTTAGTGCATGAAAGAGTAAAGACAAGCCCTTGCAAGTCTCATTTCCCCAAGTGTCCTTGTCCTGGTACAAGGCCAACATGCAGTTCATCCCAGTGGGATCTGTGTCCCAGCCAGAGTGAATGGGACCACATGCACCTGTGGCCATTCAGCAGCACATGCATAACAATTGCTTTTATTCAAAGCGAGTACTGAAAATTTAACCCACTCTACCCAGGCATTGGTGTCTCCATAACCTATCTCTATTTCAAGAGTCTGTTTTAGATTTTTATCTCTGTTACAGTAACTAGTCTAGGGTCATTTTGGGGAAGCTCTGGCTCAATATTTCCCTCAGGATTGGGGGTGGCCACTATGGGTGAAGTCTTGCCTTTGATTAAATTAAGACCAAACCTTCCCACAGGATCTACTCCAATGACATCTGCACTGAGTCCATCTTGAAGTTTATGTATAGTTAATAAAAGGGATTTACACTATCTGTCCTGGCAATTGTCAGGAGGAATTCCTTTAGCTAAGTGGAGCTTTCTTTTTAAAGATTTTTCTACTGCATTAAGGGCCGTCCACCCTTGAAACTGGGTAGTCCTACTTGCCTTTTTTATTCGATTAAGATTTGTCCATTCACGACAGAGATACTTATTATCTAGAACCTGACAAGCATAAAACCTAATGGTTTGGAGGCTTGATGTTTTAGTAATATTGATTACCAGTTTGCCAAGATAACCAGGAGTTCCTTCCCATTCTAGGGCTCCCTGTAACTTGCCTGTGAAATACAGAGTTAGAAGGATAAAAGTTAACATTTTTAGGTTCTTTTTAGTTTCAGCCTTAAGGGTTGGTTAGCCACCTGGGACACTTGCCAATTCTCTGTTTTGTCCCCAGACCCCCCAGTCAGTTTCTTTGGCGTAATGAGTCCCACCCTTTTCAGCCGTCCTCACTGCAGTCTCTGTGATCAGGAGCACTTGGGCAGGGCCTTCCCAGCTGGCTGGAGTCCATCTTCTTTCCAGGATTTTACTAACACCAGGTCTCTAGGCTGGAAGCAGTGAGCGAAGAACTCAAGTGGGGGAGTCTGGGTGAGGAGTCTTTTTAGCTTAAGAGAAGATAAGTTAGAAGATATGGCCAGCACATATTCCCTTAAAAATTGATCTTTTGTTTCCATAGTGGGCAAGTCTATTGCCCTTCCCAGGTATGGTAGCTCATATAATGATCATTATTCCCTGTAGTACTTTTGAAGTAAAATGACTCCCGTTATCTGAGTCAACATTTTCTATTAACTCAAACTTAGGAATAAATTGCTCTAAAAGTAACTTTATCACTGATCCTGCCGTTGCAGTTGTTAATGGGTGGGCTTCCACCCATCCAGTGAGATCCTCAACAATCACTGCTAAATATTTAAGCTTTCCCACTTTGAGCATCTCAGTAAAGTCGATCTGAATACTTTGGAATGATTTTATTCTTAGGAGTCTCTCTCTACATACTGGCTTTCTCATACGCTTCTTATCAATTCTTTGGCACATTATGCAGCTCCTACAAACCTGTTTAGCAAAGGTGTAAATGCTAATACACCCATGAACCTTTAGCAAAGCATCACACATCGCCTGAGGACCCCAATGGCTCCCTCTATGTAACATGTACATCAGCTCTCTCATAATAGGCAGGCCGATCACTTCTCTCCCATCCGGTAAAGTCCACCTCCCTTTCTCATCTCGAGATGCCCCCACCTCCCGTAGCTTCTCAATCTCTCAGAAAATTTTGGGATCAATGAGATTTTAGGGATATTTGGAGTGAGGTTCAAAAATCTAATTTCATTCGCAGATGCAGCTTCTTTAGCAGCTACATCAGCAATTCTATTACCCATAGCTTCATAAGAACTTCCTTTCTGGTGACCATTCACATGTGTTATAGAAATCTCAGCTGGAAGTGTAAGGTTTTTCCAGAACCTCCTTAATTAATTCCCCATGAATCAATTCCTTTCCTTTACTGTTTATGAGACCTCTTTCTGTCCAATTTTTTCCAAAGGTATGGACTACTCCAAGTCTGATATTCTATGAGGTTTATGTAACTATGGCTCAATTCTGATTGGCCTTCAGCCTCCCTTGTACATAAGCAGCTGGTTGGATTGAGACAGTGTCTGTGGTTTAGATCAGGTCATCTTTTTCAAGTAAACTTGCTTCATGTTTTAAAATTTGAGAATCTATTAGTCAGTGCCCAGCCCACTGATTAAGTATGACCTGAAGCTAGTGAGGAGTACTGACCGTGAGGGTTCCTCCAAATTAATTTTCTGCTCTCTTCCACCAGTAAGGTTGTGACTGCGATGGCCTGAACACATTTGATCCATCCTCAAGAGACAGGGTCCAATAGTTTAGACATAAAGGCCACTGGTTGTTTATTTCCTCCCCAGGCTTGGGTCAAAACCCTACAGAGAACCTTGTTCAACAGTAACAAACTAGTGAAACGGCTTCTGTAAAGATGGGAGTTCCAGGACTGGAGCTAGCTCGAATAAAGGCTCTTTGCTTTTGCACTGGTGTTGGCTCCTTGGTGGTCTTCTGGGATTTGCGACTTTGGACACAACACTGAATACTTTCTCATCTGGCTCCTGAGTCTCTGTGAAAATGCAGTTGGGGTCTCTTCCTTATCCTGTTGGACTTCAAATGCCTTAATAACATTTTTAGTTCTTGGGGCTGATTCCCTAAATCCCTTTATAATTAGCCCTTGAAGATCCTGCATTTTAGTTCTATCCCCTAGATTATTATTATCCCATCTAGGATCTACATTTGGGAACTTTTGTTCCACTGGCTGGACACCCTGGCCCAGTGGGTGTTTTTGTTCCCAAATGGACACAGCAGCTCTCCTAATCACCCCCCCCTCACCACCAGGGAATAGGATATTCATGATGGACATCAGTTCAACCTAAGTATGTATATTAGGTCCCAGAAATTGACCTAGTTGGTCCACTAGGCCAAGGGGATCTTCTAGCAATGCTTTAAACTTCTCACCTCAGTATCCATGAGGGGAGCATTAACAAATTTCCCCTTGTCCTAATGGGACCTCTCTCAATGGAAACACCTTGGGATTCCTGGTGGACTCCCCGAAGGCAAGGGGAAACTGTAAGGTTGAAGGCACTGGGGGGAAGAGTGAGCACATCAGACACTGATGATGTGCCAAAAAGTTCCCGCCTGCCGCCCCCTCACAACCTGAAAAATGTGCCTTAAGCTAGCCAATCCTCATGTTGTAAATCTAAGCTCTCCCTCCCCTTACCTTCTTTAAAAACTTGCTACCTGCCCTGCTTAGCATGACTTCCCCAGCCTCCATTTCCGTAGACTAGGGAACCTTGCCTGGGGCATTCAAATAAACTGCCTGGCCCTTTGTTGCCTCTCTTCACCTGCTTATTTCGGCTAGAATTTATCTTACATTTGGTGCCGAAATCCCAGAAAGGAGCATGAGCGTGGGGCCCCGACCGGCCACCGGTGGCCCCTCCCCCTCCTTCCCTGACCCGGGACCTCAGCCTGCTCTCTGCTGCATGGACTATTTTCCAGTGAGTCCCTCAGTTTCCCTCGGTCTGCTTCCCTTCCTAACTCCATTTCACCTGGTCCATTAGAAATTGTACGTACGTCCAGGTGGGGGCATCTGGCCCCTTGGGCATCCAGCCCACCCTCTGCAGGCATCTGGCCTGCCCCTGGCCCTGCGGTGTGGGAGACATCCCTCACCCAGGCTCCCAGGATGCCTCCCCTGACTTGGTGTGCTTGGGATGATGGGCGCTCCTCTCAGCAGGATTAGTTCAGCAGGATTAGTTGAGAAGTGGCGCAGACATGGGGAACCAGCCCTCAAAAGCAGAGGCTCAGACCCCATTGTGGTGTCTCATTTCTAATTTGGCTACTCTATATTTGTCCCAGGAAGTTTGCAAACAGAAACTAGTCTTTCTTTGCTCTGAGGCTGGGCCTCAGTATCCCTTGGACAATCAATCTCGCTGGTCCCAAGGGAACTTTCAATTTTGGCCTCCTCACTGACTTGATTAATTATTGCCACTGGAGCGGAGAGTGGGGTGAAATCCCATATGTGCAGGCTTTTTGGACTTTGCGCTCCCGCCCAGACCTTTATGTTAAGTGTTCAATGACTCAGGTTCTTCTAGCCTGGTCTCCAGTTAAAGATTGTCGGCCTCTTACTCTGCCCAGTCTTCCTTTTCAGATCCGCCAGAAGACCTCAGTTGCCCACCTCCCTCAGCTCACCATCCCCTCCCCATCTCTCCACCACCATCTTTAAGTCCTTTGTCTTCACACATGTTGCTGCCATCTTAAAGTCCTACATTCACAACCATGCTGTTGTCCTGCTCTCCTCTTCTGGTGGCTGCACCACCCCCTCCCCCTCTCCTTCCACCTTCACCGCCCTCTTCCCCCACCAGAACATGCTCCTCCTGACCTCTGGTTCCAGAAGCCATGGACAAGAAGCTGAAGAAAAAGAAAGCAATTAGATATCAGTAACTCAAGTCTTTATATCAGTTTGTCTGTGTATATGTTTTTGGGTAAGAAGTGTTGCTGACTGTAGTCATTGTGTCTCAGTTTGTATGTTTATGTGTCTAGGTGTGTAGATGAAAAATATTTTCCTACCTCAGGATGGTATTAATAAAAATTTATTTAAAAACAAGTACTTGTGAAAATTAGGCATTCTAAAACTTCCAGAAAATCTGATAAATGTTAAGCATTAATGCTAATTTGAGTTTGGCTGAGGTGGGCATGTCCTTGTGGTTATCAGCTGCCTAAGTTTACCTATGGTCATTTAAGTTGATGTTACCTGCTAAATCTTTTAAGAATAAAGTGCTTAAAGGCTTAGCTTTGTCTAATATTTCATAAAGGTCTTGTAAGTAATCTAGCATAGTTGTTACAAATGAGTAAACTAAATAAGTGTGGCAAGTGAACACCTTTTTAATTGTGTGTTACAGTGTGTATACCTATCTATAGCCTAAAAATCTTGTGGTAACCTTAAACTTTAAAATTTTGTTTTCAGTTAAAAAGACAGTTTTCTTAAACTGTTAGTCTGCTCTTAATGTTGAAAAATTGCAAAAAGTTTTCTAATTGTTTTATCAAAGTAGTTTTTCATGCTTAAAGTCTCAATGAATTGTCTGAGTATTTAAGAAAACGAAATCTTAATATTAAAGGACTAAAAGTTAAACTTTGCTAACAACTGTGTAAACTTCTGTATCTGCCTTTGAAGTATTTTGTTGTCATTCTAGTTAAATGGATAAGTATTGCTTCATGGCCACCTATAATCTTATTTAAGGAAATGCCAAAGAAACTTTCTTCTGACAACTTTCCAAAATCAAATTCAAAAAGGTGCTTTTACCTCTAATTAACTCTGATATTTTTCAGAGGGCCCCTGGAACATGTTAGAGGAATTTTTTCTCATCGGGGAAAATATTTGGCTAATTTGGCTTATTTATCTGATATATATTTACCTGGAAAGCACTGTCAAAGGGAATGATGCTAAACTTTGTTACTGAATGTTTTACATTACAGAAATATCCAAATTTTCTTATGTCAACTGTCTCATAGTAAGCTCTCATCAGATTTTTAACCATTGTCATTTGTAAGTCTTTTGTCATTTATAGTCACTGTTTTATTACTCCTAAACTAGTAAAGAACTAGATTTCATTCAGCAGGACAGGTATTGGTTACATAAGATTAAGTAAACTAAGGGAAATGATTTTGTGGCTTTTTGTTTCAAATGTTGCTGATAAAGTGTTTTAAGCTTTTTCTCTTAAGCTGACAATAGTTTAGTAAATGACTGTCTTTATAAACAGAATTGAAACATTTATCTTTCTCTCTACCTGATCCCTCCAGAATTTAAAAACTCAGTAACTATTTTTATATTTCATGGCAGTATGTTTATTTGCATAAGTTCAATAAGAACCTGCTTTCCTTGTAAGAAGACCAATTAAAAACACAACTTTGACTGGAATGTCATACCTGAGAAACATGTGCATAAACTCAGATATAAACAGCTTTAAGGAACTAAGATTGACTTTATAAAGCCAACAAAGCCCCTTGGAAAAACTAGCCTGGTACCTTGCTTACAGAGTTCCCAGCAGCCTTGCCAGGTGAGTAAGGAAGGTCACTTCCTGGCATGTGCAGGAACCTCAAGATGTCTTAGAAACCTCGAGAAGATAGGAATTCACCCAAATCTACAGGTACTGCAGGCAAAGCCTGATGGCAAGTCTAGCTTGGCAACCTATCCTTTAAAAGTTCCTGGCCTTGAAAATACTGGCCTTGAAAATCCTTTAAAAGTTCAATCTGAAATTCCTTATAAAAAGTTCCAGCAAAGCACATTTAAAAGAGCCTATGTAATCAATTGCTCTTCTTGCTGCACTTATGCAAATAATCAAGCCAACTGTTAATTATTTTCTTAATCTAGCTACTTCTAATAAAAATGAAGGTGATTTTAGAGAAACGTATTGTTTCAATAGTGCAGTCTTATCTATACTAAATCCTAATACTAGTCATTGAGATGTAAACTCAATCCAGAATTTTAGTTTCCCCATGATACCTGGCTATGATTCTCAATTAGACTCTTCATATTTCTAGTTCTCATATTCAGCCATGCATTCTTAATCTCATCAAGCTTGTCCTTCCAGAAGAGAAGTGGCAACCTTCCGAGGCCCTCTCAACTGACCAGTGATAGAAATCTAGCTGCACCCTTTACTGCACCCTTCTCAGCATGAAGCAGCTGGAGCGGTTGTCGCCCCTTTTCCCTGGCAGCAGCTAAAATCTCTATCTGTAGAGGGGGAAATGAGACAGAAACCATAAGCTTAGACAGAATAAGGTGAGAGCCTCTCAAGAAAACAAGGCAAAATATTTGCAGTCACAGCAATGTAACTACATGCTACAAAACCCTCCCCACAACACCCCTTGTCAGCCAGAAGTAGCCAGATCAAGTCATCACCCATTATGACCAAAAGGCTGGAATGTAAGGTAGAAGGCACTGGGGGGGAGGAGTGAGCACATCAGACAATGATGACGTGCCAAAGTCCCCGGCTGCTGCCCCCTCTCAACCTGAAAAATGTGCCTTAAGCTAGCAAATCCTCGCTCCGCTGTAAATCTAAGCTCTCCCTCCCCCTACCTTCTTTAAAAACTTGCTGCCTGCCCTGCTGGGTGTGACTTCCCCAGCCACCATTTCTGTAGACTAGGGAACCTCACCTGGGGCATTCAAATAAACTGCCTGGCCCTTTGTTGCCTCTCTTTGCCTGCTTATTTTGGCTATAATTTATCTTACAGAAACTCAAAGTCCTTCTTACATTGTTAAGTCCAGGGAGAGGAAATCCTGGGGCAAAATACCTCTAAAAACTGAAATCAGTCAAAGGGAGAAATAAAGTTTAAAATCTATTTATTGCTTACAAGCTGCAGTCTAGGGCCATTTCTCTCTTTCAGGCTCCAGCATCAGCCAAAAACCGGCCCTCCCCTCACCTCTCAGGTACAGATAAGCCCTCCTTGCCTAGGTAATTACCCATTGATGAGGAGATAAACTTCTGTCCACCCCTGAGGAATGATGCAAATGCACTAAAGCCATACTTCTTTCCACCTCTGAATGCCTGTTGATATGCAGTTATGCCAAAGCCAGGTAAGATATTCTGGAAATGTTACAATTTTACCCACAGGGAGGGAGATAAGAAAGTGGGTCTCAATGTTAAATAGATATGAGTGGGGTGGAAAGAGAAAAAGGCCAGGAAAGTCCATGAAAAAGACCCAGAGTTAATTAAGTAAAACTCAAAAAGACAGGAGCAACTTGGCCTGGAATGTTTGCTATTTCTCAGATAAAGGAGGGTACCTCAGCATAGCCTGTCTTTATTATGTTAATCATACAGGCCCAGCCTATTATTTTCTTTTTTTAACTCTACCTATATGGTATTTTTTTTCTTTCCAACCCCAATCAAATAGTTTGCAACCCAGGCAATCAATTTAGCATGCAGGCACAGCCGTAAACAACATAGCAGAAGGCAGGAAGGATTTCATCCCAAAGATTGCATTTTAATACCAAGGAGGTCAAGAAGCAAGACTCTCAACTTACTCATTAACAAACAGACAGTAACTCTGCCCCCTTGGAAAAAGGACAGCCAGTCCTGATATGCTCCCAAACCAGGCAGCTGCTATCCTGGGAGGGGACTAAAGCAGTAAATTTCTTGTGTTATGCTAATTTTGCAGAATTACCCAGAGGACTGATAAGAAATGTAATGTCTCATCAAAGATACTTGAGACCACCTAACAAGTATACACCTCCAGGTCCCAGCCACACTCTTAAAGAATCCTTAAAAAGGGAACCCCCAACCCCTGGGGAGCTCCTCTCTCCGAGGCCACTGGCACCCTCAAAGTGCACATCCTTTTAACTTCAAACTTTCTCCAACCTCCCAGGGTGCCCCTCCCTGCCAAGGCTGCTGGCACTTTCTCTCTCCCCTAGTAACTCCAAACAAAAACTCTCACTCCACCTCACCGCCTTGTCCCTGCCACTCAAGTCTCTGCTGCAGCTGTGGCGGTGAAAGGGACCGAGGAAAACACACAATGCTCTCCCAACACCAGGGCTTGTCCTGGACAGTCTCTTGTAGTCCCCCCTCCCTAGCTTTCCCTTCTCTGGTGTTAGGGGAAATAGGGGAAGTGCCCTTAGTAACCAACAGATTCCTTAGGTGAACTGGAGGCTTTTTACTATCAAAAAAAATAACTTCAACCTGGGAAAGCCAGTTTCATCTGATGTAACTTTAATCCAGACAAACAGCAAAACTAGATTATCTTCTGTTTGTCCTTAACCCGGTACAGGAGGCATCCCCACAGGACTTTAACCTTCACCCCAGCAGGCTATCTGGGGGGAATTCCAAGGGAGCTCATCTGGTTCCCTTTCTCTGCTCCCCTAGGCCTAGAATTTGTATTTCCCTTCCTTCAAGAGATCCCTGTGTCTGAGATCCCTGTGTACTCAACCCCCCATAATGGAAGATTCTTGTACACATCCCAAGATTACATGTCTCAGCCACACACACTCCACCTCTGAAAAATGCCAACCACCAAGGCAGTACTTATAGCCCAATTTTCCTACCTTGGCTCATGCACGAGGTTGCCTGGTTGCCACAGTGCCTGTGTTTTCTCCCCTGCATTGGTCACACTGTCTCCGCACAACAGTCTTGGGTCTCCCCTCAGCTTCCATGCGAAGGTGAGATGCCCAGACACAGCAGGCCACCCAAAGCCAGGCGGGATGCATCTTCCCACTTCGCTTGGGCTCCCACCACGCACAGGCAAGAGGATCCCAGATGAGCCCCCAAATTGTGAGAAACACACTCACTGGCCCAAATTCAATAAGTGGACATGGAGATGAAGAGAACAGCAGAGTGAGGCTTTAATGACGGTCTTGCAAGATCGGGTGTCTGGTGGGCAGGCACACCTGGGGAGTTTGGTGCCAATAATTTATCTCCTAGTGCGTGAGTCCCTCCCCTGGTTCCTTACTGGCCGAGGACTACAGGCTTCACATTCTTCCCTGGATGTCACCTAAGCCAGTTATATCTTTCCTTTACATTTGTCTTAATCTTATTGGTAGGTTTAAAAAACTCAAACAGGTATCACCAGGCCCATATCAATTCCCCCACCCCCACTCTCAGGCTGAGCAGCTTCCACCACGTAGCCTTTTATTAATACCTTACTGTTAAAATGTTTGAACATCCTAGTGGGACTAAATCACATTTAGGTTTTATACTCTTTCCTAACATTCTGACCCGCAGACAAGGGAGGAGATGCGATGAGATATGGAAGATCTGAACGGGCCAGCCAGGGGATTCAAGGCGTAACAGCACAAGAGTGGTGCTGAGAGGGCACCCTTCATATTTATTGAGCAAATACGTGTTAACAACAATAGAATTCTGTGTGGGGGACTTAATAGACAACCATTAACTAACTCTAAACTTAATCCTTAGAGTCTCCAGTCTCCTGGGGCGAGACATGTTGCAAGGTATTGAGACAATAGCAAGGGCAATTAGGTCATCAAAACTGTTTTGGTCTTGTTTGTTCTGTTCCTGATCGCTTATCAGTAATTACAGGAAAAATAATCCAGTCCTATATGATTATACATTTGATTGCTATACTTGATTTATATATTAATCCCACAATATCGCTTTAATCAGAGGGAGAGGGGAGAGAGATACATTACCCAGTGACATTATTTGAGAGTCATTTTGTATAGCTTTTTCATTTATACAAAAAGTTCAGATTATTCTGTAGTATGTAATTCTTTTAAAGCATCCAGAAGCTTTTCTTAAAAGGCAAACTGTTCTAGAAATTAGTTTATGTATTCATTGCTAATTTCATAGGACTTTAAACTCCTCAGTGAAGGAAAATAGTTCATTAGGTTTCCATTGAAAGAAATTGTGGTAGGCAGAATAAATGCCCCACTGCTCCTCAGAAGTCCAGGTCCTAATCCCCTGAACCAGTGAACATGTTACCTTTCATGGCAAAAGGGATTTTGCAAGTGTGATTGAGTTAAGGATTTTTCAGTGAAGAGATTATCCTGGATTGTCTGGCTGGGTCCAATGGAATCACAAGGGTCCTTTTATAAGTGAAAGAGAGAGACAGGAAAGTCATATCTGATGGTGGAAGCAGAGGGCAGAGTGATGCAATGGCTGGCTTTGAAGATAAAGGGGCTCCAAACCTAGAAATGAGGGCAGTGTGCAGAGGCTGGAAAAGCCAGGGATGGATTCCCCATTTGAGCCTGCAGGAGGAACACAGCCCTGCTGACAAGCTTGATTTCAGCCCCATGATACCCATTTCAGACTTCTGACTTCCAGAACTGCAAGAAAATTAACTTGTATTGCTATAAACAGCTATGTTTATGGTTATTTGTTATAGCACCAATAGGAAAGTAACACAGGAACATTTCATTAATCTTCTAGTTCTTTTAATACCCTGTTAAGTCAGAAATTCAGCATTTGAATAATTATGTCTCATATTATTATCCTGTTTGTGCTTTTAAAACATGCTTTTTTCTTGTTGCTAGTAACTGTCATGTTTTCACTAAATTTCACTTGCTATTTACTTTAAGAACATATCCCAAAGTTAAAATCTGGAGGCTAATGCACATACAATGAAGGGTATCCACTCTAGCATTGGAAGACAAACTTAGTGAACATAGCTCATACATTTAAGTATGTGGCAATAGCTACCTAAGAAATCTCAAGAGATTAAATAAATCCAGTGGCCCAACCACAGAGCTGGCCCAACAGCTAGAAAGCTGTTAACAAGTTGAAATTTGTTTAAAAAAATAGAACTGACTTTGGAAAACAAAAATGGCAACATTAACAATGCTACTTTGATGTGACTCTCTAGCAGAAAACTGATCTTTTTAACAGTTGTTGAAAACAAGTTAAGTCATTGTCAGAAAGAGTTGAGTCTTATTTTAAAAATAGACTTATCCCTTTAATGTAGATAGAGAGAACTGGCTGACAGTTATTCTTATCTCATTTCACTAATATTTTAATGGTGATAGCTGCCACTGTGAAGGCTACATAGTGCCCACCCTGCCTCTTTCTGATACAGCAATTCTTTGTGATACAACTTTGTGATCCTGATACTCTTCCTTTTCACGGAGAGATTATTCAGAGACACTCTTTAGGAAGTTATAATTAAAATCCTTAAGGATTATAAGACCTTCAGATAACTAAAACAATGACATATGCTCCCAAAAGAAAACAGCTTTCCTTCTTTTGCCAACCCACTGACAAATTTGGAAAAGATACAATTCCAAACATAATATTCAGTATTGTTTATGATTTTTACTTTATGAATAAAACTGTAGTCCCATAAGACCCATTTCAGACTTGATATTTCCTTGCCCCATTTCACATAATTTCCTCATTTTTTCCAAAGTACTTATGAAAAACAAAAATATTTAATCCACATGCTACTTTCTAAATTGACCAAAAGTGTTATTCCCTGATTTGAAATATAGGAAATTATTTTAGCTTAGCATTTATTTATTGTTTAAGAAAATAAATTTCAGAAATTATCTTGCTTTGCCTCCTGTCATGTTTCAATATCATCTAGTCTTTCAATTAGAACATAAATTCGTAATGTGGGCATCAAGGATGTCCTTTGAACTAAGCAGTTTGTTTCATTTAAATTGGCAAAATATGAATTACATATGTAATTTGAGGACTTTACTGTATTTCTCTCATGGAATGCTTTACAGTTTGTTTTTCCTTCTTCCTTGATACAGTAAAATACCTCTATAGAACTTAATGCTTTATGTCTTAACAACAAGTACAATGTGGTTTTAAGGAAAAATATTTTAAGAAAACTAAACTCTAGCCATTTTTAACCTATACCTGAATTTTTTCCCTTCTTGTACTTACTTCTGTAATGAGGCAACTAGTAATAACTAAGGGGATTGTGAAAATCTAAACAAGGCACTGCTACTAAAGGTAGAAGATGCAAAGACAATTCTTGCCCTCCAGGAGTTTTCCCTTAGGTGGGGACAGGAAGAATAAGAGGCTGAGTAATAGCCACATCATGAGGGAGCTCTAGACAAGCAACCCAAGGATATGCAAAAGAAAGGCTGTATCCAGAAGGGTCCATAAAAGAAACTGCCCTGAGGATGGATAGGATACTAATGAGTAGAGATGGGGGACATTCTAAGTAAAAGGGAAAATGTGAGCAAAACCAGAGAGATGTGCTATATTGGTTTCCTAGGGTTGCCTAACAAAGTACCACAACTGGGTGTCTTAAGAGAAATCTATTCTCCCATAGTTGTGAAAACTAGAAGTCTGAAGTCAAGGTGTCAGTAGAGCCACACTCTCTTTAAAGGCCTTAGAGGAAGACCTTGCCTCTTCCTAGTTTCTGGTGGTTGTCCACAATCCATACTGTTCTTTGCTTTACAGACACGTCACTCCAATCTACCTGCATCATTACATTGTCCTGTGTGTCTCTCTTTTTACATAAAAAGAGTGTGCATCTGAGTCTCTTCTATTCTTTAAGGAAACCAGTCATACTGGATTAGACCCTCCTTAATCTAGTACAACCTCATCTTAATTTGATTACATATATATAAAGAAGACTCTACTTCTAAATTAGGTCACATTCACAGGTACCAAGGGTTAGGAATTGAACAGATCTTTTAGGGGCATACAATTCAACCACAACATATGATAATGAGAAGTTCAATGTGGCTAGAAAGTAAACTACATCTAGGGAAATAATGGAAATAAAACAGGACAAAGGAGTTGAGTTGCAGAAGACCTTGATGAAAAAGCAGTGGGGCTCCACAGAAAATTTCCAAATAAAAGAGTGTTAATAATGAAGTTATCCATTTGGGAAAATTAATTTGTCATCGTTGTATAAAACTCATTACAGTAGGAAAAGAAAAAGGAATAGGCAGAGAGCTACTTTAGAAATAGAGGTAACTTGCAATACCTCAGATAAAATGGTCTCATAAGGTTTACAAAGAATGGGACATTCAAAAAAAATAGGAGATAAGAGATGAGGTAAGACTGAATTTGTGGACTAGGAGAATAATGGTATGATTATAATCATTGTTACATTAGTCATATTGCATTCTAACACCAATTCTCTGACACCAACTGGATGTCCTACATTTTTATTCTGACACTAACTACCCAGAGTGAGTGCAAACCCCACAAGTCAAGGGCAGAATCCTTTACAAGACTGCCCCAACTTCAGACAACATGGACAAGTCTTTGGTATCCCCAAGCTACCTGCACTTCTGCCCTGCTGACTATGAATTTGGGGCTTTCTCAGGTTTGATAATTTGCTATAACAACTCCCAGAACTCACTGAAGGCTCTATAGTTATGATTAAAATCTTATAAAAAGAAATCATTCAGGGGAGGTGCTCAAGATGGCAGCATGAGTAGGACAGTGGAAATCTCCCAAAATCATATCTATTTTTGAAAATACAGCAAATACAACTATTCCTAAAAGAGAGACCAGAAGATACAGTACAACATCCAGGCTACATCTACATCTGTGAGAACTCAGCATCTCACGAACAGGGTAAGATACAAAGCCGTGACCTGGCGGGACCCAAGCACTCCCCCCACCCCAGCTCACTGGCGGGAGTGAGCTGAATCAGAATGGGGAGCGGGTGGAAGCACAGGACTGCTAAATAACCAGCCCTAGTAATCTGTACAGGGGAGCACAGACACACATCGTATGTTGTACTGGATATTAGAGAAACGGAAAAGATCTGAGATGGAGACTGCAAGTGGGTTCCCACAGCTGGCTCCCCTGGGACAAAAGAAAAGCAGGTGCTTTAAAAGTCTTAAAGAGACAAGGGTTTAACAGGTGGACAAAATCATCCCAGCACTCTAAGCCCAGCAGGCTGGGAATCTTAAGGAACTTCAGGTGTCCTAACCCCCTGGGTGGCAACACAGCTCTAAAGCCCCTCACGGTGATAAGCAGCCTGCCATTCATTCCCCCCCACCAGCGCTGCAAGCAAACTGGCTGACCCGCCACTGCTGCAGAGCAGCCAGGGAGCAGCCCCGCCCATAGCAACCACGCAGTCTTCTCAAGTGAACAGCTAACCAGGCCAGACCCAGAAGTTGCTGCCTATGTGCAGCTACCCAGCACAGGCAGAGAAAGCCGGCACAAGTTCTGGAAGGCATGAAGCGGTGCCATTCTCACAGGAGAACACACCTAGTGTGACCCCCCGCAGTGCCCTAGGCTATCCCAAGGACCACCCTGCCCATGACAGCTTAGGAGATTAACCCAGAGACTGCTCCCAGTGTGCAGGTGACCAGCACAGGCAGCAGAGAAGGGCAAGGCAACCAGCAAACAGGCAGGGACTTTGTTTTCCCAGCTGACACATATGCCACCTGCTAGCAATCACTTCTATCTGCATGAAAAGACAGAAGAACTTGGTCCAGTCCAAAATCACTCAATGCCAGAGAGGGGGCCTGGTGAGACAGGTATAACAATATTCCTGAAAAAGCATTCAAAATAAAAGGCATAACCATGCTGATGGAACTGCAGAGAAATATGCAAGAGCTAAGGATGAAGTCGGGAAGGAGAAAACAGAAATGAAACAATCAATAGAATGACTTAAGAGCAGACTGGATGAGGTGCAAGAGACTGTTAATGGAATGGAAATCAGAGGACAGGAATACAGAGTAGCTGAGGCAGAGAGAGATAAAAGGATCTCTAGGAATGAAAGAATATTAAGAAAACTGTGTAACCAATCCAAACAGAACAATGTTCACATAATAAGGGTACCAGAAGAAGAAGAAGAGAGAAGAAGGGATACAAAGAGTCTTTGAAGAAATAATTGCTGAAAACTTCCCCAATCTGGGGAAGGAAATAGTCTCTCAGACCATGGAAGTCCACAGAACTCCCAACACAAGGGACCCAAGGAGGACAACACCAAGACATTTAATAATTAAACAGCAAAGATCAAAGACAAGGACAGAGTATTAAAGGCAGACAGAGAGAGAGAAAAGATCACCTACAAAGGAAAAAACCCATCAGGCTATCATCAAACTTCTCAACAGAAAACTTACAGGCCAGAAGGGAATGGCATGATATTTTTAATTCAATGAAACAGAAGGGCCTTGAACCAAGAATAATGTATCCAGCACGATTATCATTTAAATATGAAGGAGGGATTAAACAATTCCCAGATAAGCAAAAGTTGAGGAATTTGCCTCCCACAAACCACCTCTACAGGGTATTTTAGAGGGACTACTCTAGATGGGAGCCCTCCTAAGGCTAAACAGATGTCACCAGAGAAAATAAAATCAGAGCAAAGAAACACCAACCAAATACAAATGAAAGGCAAAAAATAAAATCAACTATCCACAAATGTCATCAAAGGAAACACAGAGTACAGGATAAAACACGTAGCATATAAAGAGTGAAGGAGGAAGAATAAGAAGGGAGAGAAATAAAGAATCATCAGACTGTGTTTATAATAGCATAATAAGAGACAAAGTTAGAAGGTGTGGGATTCACATATAAATCAAGTATAAAAATCAAATAAATAATCATATCTGATTTGTTTATAGTTCATGATGCATGATCAAAACTGAAACAGTTTCTGTGATATGACTGCCCTTGCATTGTTCACCATGTAAGCACTTGTTCAGAAGATTGGAGACTGTTGAGAGTTAGGCTTTTGGTTGATTAATGATTTGAGTATTGAGTCCCCTGTACAGAATTTTATTGTTGTTAACAACCATTTGAGGTGCCCTCTCAGCACCACTCTTGCACAGTTAAGCCTTGAGTCCCCTGGTTGGTCCTTTCAGATCTTTGATATCTCATTGCATCTCCTCCCTTATCTGTGGGTCAGAGGCAGGGAGAAGCCGACAAGCGGTGCCTGAACAGGAACCCTGAAACTCAGAGCGGGGAAGCTCCAAAGATTGTTGATCCAGTCAGACTCCTGGGAAAGCGTACATAGGGACAGGATTGAGACGTCAGGGACACTATAATGGGCCAACATGAAACTAAAGCAGATAAACTGGAGGATTACTTAAAATTACTGTGTGCCCTCCTGAAAACCTCAGGACTGAAAACTTCTAAAAAGGACTTTGCTCAACTTCACAAATATATTTTAAAAATATTGTTACTGGTTGCCACCACAGGGGACACTTAAAAGGCTGATTGGGATAATGTATTAAGAGACTTTAAAAAGGCTCACAGACAGGGGATATTATCCCAGTGCCTGTTTGGTCTTTATGTAATTTGATCACTCTCGCCTTGCAGCCTTTGCAAACTCCCCCACTGTCTGAAACCAAATCAGACATACAAGAGTGTAAGAGAGAACTCTTAGATATTGTGGTGAAATAAAGTAAGTGATCTTCATCCCCACATCCGACTCCTCTTCATCCTCCTCTCCCTCTTCTCCAGAGACTGATGATGAGAGTTCTATTTGTTCCTTTCATCATAAAAACCCCTCAGATCCTGTTCCTGCTGCGTCTGCCTTCGCGGCAGGAATACGCAAAGCTCAGAGGGAGAGTGATATGGATGCTTACCTGACACCCTTAGTAGCACCAGTTAATTTAACTCCTTTGGGCCAAATGAGAATCATGATTTTCCACAAGGAGGGGTCAAAGCACTTCATGTATCTATTCCTTACAAGACATTAAAAGACTTTAAACAGGGGGATTCAAGATGGCACATGAGAGGTGAGATGGAGAATTCCTCCCAAAACCACAAATAGTTTGAAAATGTAGTTAATTGATACAACTAACCCTAAAACAGCAACAAGAAAGAAGGCTAAACCAGACTGTATACAGACCTCACAAACAGAGCAGACCTCACGAAACAGGGTAACGTATGAAAGCCTTAATCAGGTGGGACCTATACCCTTCCCCCACACCAGCTCACCAGCGGGAGGAGGAGAAATGGAGCAGGGGAGGGTGTGGAAGCCTAGAACTGCTGAACAGCCAGCCCTGGAGGTCTGCTTTGGGAGCAGACACCTACACTGTGGTGCTCTGGGCTTGGGGAGCTCAGACACGTGGAGTGCTTGAGAGACAGATTCTGGCCATTTGTGGAGGAGGGAATCCACTCCCAGCCACTCTGGGACAAGGGAAAGGCAGGTAGTCTGAGAGGCTTCCGAGCAGTGAGAGGGCTGCTGAAGGAGCGGGGTTTGCACAGAGTTTGCTGTGTAGGGTAGGGGAGAGCTGGACAAGGTTGTCTGGGTGCACTCTTCCCAGCTGGTTGGGAACTTTGAGGAGCTTCAGGTGCCCCATCCCCCTGGCTGCCTACTCAGCTCCAAGGCCCCCCACTGTGACACACAGCCTGCTGCACCTTACTCCTGGCCTGCCAACACCTGTTCACAAACCTGCAGTCACTGTGCTGGCATCAGTCCAGGCAGATGGAGGCCCTGCCTACAACAGCTAGAGATGCAAAGTACAGAGGCTTCAACACAACACTCACTCCAAAGGACAGATCAACCAGACAGAAAATAAGTAAAGAGACAGAGGCACTGAAAAACCTATTAGAACTGATGGACCCAGCAGCAACCTGTGTGCTTGGCCCACTGGTTCTGACACCAGAGACAGGCACCACAGACTGGAATCACAAAACAGATCTTTCCTCCCACCAGGCACCAGCTACACTCCCCTACAATGCCCAACCTCACTCTAGGGGCTGAGCAGCTCCAGAGACTGGAGTTTCTGGGCACTATGGGCACCACACAGAAATATGAAACATCAAAAGAACATGGTTCAGACCAAAATCTCACAAACCCCAGAAAAGGGGTAAAATGAAGGTGAACTCACGAATCTGTCTGAGAGTTCAAAATAAAAATCATAAACATGCTTACGGAGGTAAAGAAAAATATTCAAGAATTCAGAAATGAATTTAAGTCGGAGATTCAATCATTAAGAAATTCCATATCTGAAATGAAACATACAACAGAGGGATTTAAAAGCAGATTAGATGTAGTAGAAGAGACAGTAAATGGAATAGAAATCAGACAACATGAACACAGAGAAGCTGAGGCACAGAGAGAAAAAAGAATCTCTAAGAATGAAAGAATATTGAGAGAACTGTGTGACCAATCCAAACTGAATAATATTTGTATTATAGGGGTACCAGAAGAAGAAGAGAGAGAAAAGGGGATAGAAAGTGTCATTGAGGAGGTAATTGCTAAAAACATCCCCAATCTGGAGAAGGAGATAGTCTCTCAAGCCATGGAGGTGCACAGATCTCCCAACACAAGGGATCCAAGGAAGACAACATCAAGACATATAATAATTAAAATGGCAAAGATCAAGGACAAAGACAGACTCTTAAAAGCAGCTAGAGAGAGAAAAAAGATCACATACAAAGGAAAATCCATCAGGCTTCTCAACAGAAACCTTACAGGCTAGAAGGGAGTGGCATGATATATTTAATGCAATGAAGCAGAAGGGCCTTGAACCAAGAATAGTATACCTGGCAAGGTTATCATTTAAATTTGAAGGAGGGATTAAATAATTTTCAGATTAGAAAAATTTGAGAGAATTTACCACCCACAAACTACCTCTACAGTGCATTTTGGAGGGACTCCTATAGATGGAAGTATTCTTAAGACTAAATAGATGTCACCCAAGGGATAGACAAAAAGTAAAGAATATGATTCATAACACACAAAGAATGGAGGAGGAAGAAAAAGGAGGAAAAAAAAGAACCTTCAGGTTGTGTTTGTAATAGCACACAAAGTGAGTTAAATTACACTGTTAGATAGTAAAGGAATTACCCTTGAACATTTGGTAACCACGAATCTAAAGCCTGCAATGGCAGTAAGTACATACCTATCAATAATCACCCTAAATGTAAATGGTCTGAATACACCAATCAAAAGACAAAGAGTCACTGAATGGATTAAAAAATAAGACCCGTCCATATGCTGCCTACAAGAGACTCACTTTAACCCAGACATACACAGACTGAAAGTAAAGGGATGGAAAGAGACATGTCATGCAACTAACAGGGAGAAAAAAGCAGGAGTTGCAGTATTTGTATCAGACAAAATAGACTTCAAAACACAGAAAGTAACAAGAGACAAAAAAGGACATTACATAATGATGAAGGGGTCAGTCCAACAAGAGGATATAACAATTATAAATATCTATACACCCAACACAGGATGACGTACATATGTGAAACAAATACTAACAGAATTAAAGGGGGAAATAGAATGCAATGCATTCATTTCAGGAGACTTCTACACAACACTCACTCCAAAGGACAGATCAACCAGACAGAAAATAAGTAAAGAGACAGAGGCACTGAACAACCTATTAGAACAGATGGACCTAATGGACATCTACAGAACACTGCGTCCAAAAGCAACAGAATACACATTCTTCTCAAGTGCACATGGAACATTTTCAAGAATAGATCGTACACCAGGCCACAAAAAGAACCTCAGTAAATCCAAAAATATTGAAATTGTACCAACCAACTTCTCAGATCACAAAGGTATTAAACTATAAATAAATTACACAAAGAGAACAAAAAAGCCCACAAACACATGGAGGCTTAATAATCAATGGATCAAGCTTTGGATGAATCCCACCCTCTGAGACCAGCAGAGACAGGGCTAGCAGCAGATGTGGCAGGGGGGCATGCTGCCCCTTTTGTATCCCTAATCTTTGGAGGCATATATGCTCCATTCCCAATGTACTCTTTCAGTCACTGACTTCAGCAGGCAGGAGAAATCACTTTTTAAAAAGTGATGGTTGAGGAGGAGCCAAGATGGTGGCATGAGTAGGACAGCAGAAATCTCCTCACAGAAACATATATTTTTGAAAATACAACAAATACAACTATTCCTAAAAGAGAGACCAGAAGATACAGGACAACAGCCAGGCTACATCAACACCTGAGAGAACCCAGCACCTCATGAAGGGGGTAAGACACAAGCTGCGGCCCAGCAGGACTGAGTGCGCCAATCACCCCAGCTCCCCAGCAGGAGGAAGGAGTCAGTGCAGGAAGGGAGAGGGACCCCAGGACTGCTAAATACCCAGCCCAAGCCATCTACACCAGGAGCACAGACACACAGTGCATGGTGTGCTGGATACTAGGGAAATGGAACAGTAAAACCTGTGAGCAGGTCCTGCAGCCGGTGCCCCTGGAACAAAGAAAAGTGAGTGCTTTTTGAAAGTCCTAAAGGGACAGGGGCCTCACAGCTGGATGGAAGCATCCCGGCACACTCAGCCCAGAAGCTGGGAATCCCAGGGAACTCCCAGTGCCCTAACCCCCTGGGCAGCATCACAGCTCTGTGGCCCCTCATGGCAATAAACAGCCTCCCACCAGTTCCTCCTCTGGCAGGGCCCCACCACAGCCAAGCAGCAGCCTGAAAGTGGCCACGCCCACAACAACCACATGGAGCTTACTCCACAGCAGCCCGGGCAAGAATCAGAGACCCCGTCTGTGTGCAACTGCCAAGCACAATCTGCTAGGGGTTGCCGTTCTTCCAGGAAAGGAAGGCAAGGAGCAAGAGGGAAGGGACTTTGTTCTCCCTGCTAACACATGTGCCAACTGCCCATGACTACCTCTATCACCATGGAAAGACAGAAGAATTTGATCCAGACCCAAATCACACAGACATCCTCCCCTGGGAGAGAACTGGGGAGATAGACTTAATCAATCTTCCTGAAAAAGAATTCAAAATACAGGTCATAACCATGCTGATGGGCTTGAAATTGTACCTAAATGACTTAAGGAGGGAGAATACAGAAATAAAACAATCTCTGGAAGGACTTAAAAGCAGAATGGATGAGATGCAAGAGGCCATTAATGGAATAGAAATCAGAGAAGAGGAATGCAGAGAAGCTGATGCAGAGAGAGATAAAAGGATCTCCAGGAATGAAAGAATATTAAGAGAAATGTGTGACCAACCCAAAGAGAACAATATTTGCATTATAGGGGTATCAGAAGAAGAAGAGATAGAAAAAGGGATAGAAAGTGTATTTGAAGAAATAACTGCTGAAAACTTCCTGACACTGGGGGAGGAAATAGTCGCTCAAACCACAGAAGCACACAGAACTCCCAACACAGGGGACCCAAGAAGGACAACACCAAAACACAGAATAATTAAAATAGCAAATATCAAGGACAAGGACAGACTATTAAAGGCAGCCAGAGAGAGAAAAACGGTCAACTACAAAGGAAAACCCATCAGGCTATCATCAGACTTCTCAACAGAAACCTTACAGGCCAGAAGAGAATGGCATGATATATTTAATGCAATGAAACAGAAGGGCCTTGAACCAAGGATACTGTATCCAGCACGATTATCATTTAAATATGAAGGAGGGATTAAACAATTCCCAGACAAGCAAAAGTTGAGGGAATTTGCCTCCCACAAACCACCTCTACAGGGTATTTTAGAGGGACTGCTCTAGATGGAAGCACTCCTAAGGTGAAATGGATGTCACCAAATAAAATTAAATCATAGCAAAGGAAGCAGAACAATCAAATGCTAATTAAAGGCAAAAAATAAAATCAACTACTCACAAAAGCAGTCAAAAGAAACACAAAAGAGCACAAAATAAAACACCTAACATATAAAGAACAGAGGACGAGGAATAAGAAGGGAGAGAAATAAAGAATCATCAGACTCTGTTTATAATAACTTAATAAGTGAGTTAAGTAAGATAGTAAAGAAGTTAACCTTGAATTTGGTAACCACGAACCTAAAGCCTGCAATGGCAATAAGTACATATTTCAACAATCACCCTAAATGTAAATGGACTGAATGCACCAATCAAAAGACACAGAGTAATAGAATGGATAAAAAAGCAAGACCCATCTATATGCTGCTTACAAGAGACTCACCTCAAACCCAAAGACATACGCAGACTAAAAGTCACGGGATGGAAAAAGATGTTTCATGCAAACAACAGGGAGTAAAAAGCAGGTGTTGCAGTACTAGTATCAGACAAAATGGACTTCAAAACAAAGAAAGTAACAAGAGATAAAGAAGGACATTACATAATGATAAAGGGGTCAATCCAACAAGAGGATATAACCATTATGAAGATATATGGACCCAATACAGGAGCACCAACATATGTGAAACAAATACTAACAGAATTAAAGGAGGAAATAGAAGGCAATGCATTTAATTTAGGAGACTTCAACACAACACTCACTCCAAAGGACAGATCCACCAGACAGAAAATAAGTAAGGACACAGAGGCACTGAACAACACACTAGAACACATGGACATAAATACACATCTACAGAACTCTACATCCAAAAGCAACAGGATACACATTCTTCTCAAGTGCACATGGAACATTCTCCAGAATAGACCACATACTAGGCCACAAAAAGAGCCTCAATAAATTCAAAAACATTGAAATTCTACCAACCAACTTCTCAGACCACAAAGGTATAATACTAGAAATAAATTGTACAAAGAAAGCAAAAAGGCTCACAACCACACGGACGCTTAACAACATGCTTCTAAATAGTCAGTGGATCAATTACCAAATTAAAATTGAGATCCAGCAATATATGGAAATAAATGACAACAACAACACAAAGCCCCAACTTTTGTGGGATGCAGCGAAAGCAGTTTTAAAAGGAAAGTATATAGCAATCCAGGCATATTTAAAGAAGGAAGAACAATCCAAATGAATAGTCTAAAGACACAATTAATGAAATTGGAAAAAGAAAAACAAATGAGGCCTAAAGTCAGCAGAAGGGGGGACATAATAAAGATCAGAGAAGAAATAAATAAAATTGAGAAGAATAAAACAAAAGAGAAAATCAATGAAACCAAGAGATGGTTCTTTGAAAAAATAAACAAAATTGATAAGCCCCTAGCCAGACTTATTAAGAGAAAAAGAGAATCTACACACATCAACAGAATCAGAAATGAGAAAGGAAATATCAAGATGGACCAAAAGAAGTACAAAGAATCATTAGAGAATACTACAAAAAACTATATGCTAACAAGCTGGAAAACCTAGAAGAAATGGACAACTTCCTAGAAAAATATAACCTTCCAAGACTGACCAAGAAAGAAACAGAAAATCTAAGCAGACCAACGAAATTGAACCAGTAATAAAAAACTACCCAAGAGCAAAACTCCCGGGCCAGATGGATTTACTGCAGAGTTTTATCAAATGTACAGAGAAGACATAATACCCATTCTCCTTAAAGTTTTCCAAAAATAGAAGAGGGAATACTTCCAAACTCATTCTATGAAGCCAGCATCACCCTAATACCAAAACCAGGCAAAGACCCAAACAAAAAAGAAAATTACAGACAAATATCCCTGATCAACATAGATGCAAAAATACTCAACAAAATATTAGCAAACTGAATTCAAAATACATCAAGAGGATCATACACCATGACCAAGTGGGACTTATCTCAGGGATGCAAGGATGGTACAACATTTGAAATCCATCAGTATCATCCACTACATAAACAAAAACAAGGACAAAAATCACATGATCATCTCCACAGATGCTGAAAAAGCATTCGACAAAATTCAACATCCATTCATGATAAAAACTCTCAACAAAATGGGTATAGAGAGCAAGTACCTCAACATAATAAAGGCCAGTGCACCCCTATGTTTATCGCAGCACTATTTACAATAGCCAAGAAATGAAAGCAACCTAAATGTCCATCAGTAGATGAATGGATAAAGAAGATATGGTACATATACACAATGGAATATTACTCAGCCATAAGAAAAAAACAGATCCTACCATTTGCAGCAACATGGATGGAGCTAGAGGGTATTATGTTCAGTGAAATAAGCCAGGTGGAGAAAGACAAGTACCAAATGATTTCACTCATATGTGGAGTATAAGAACAAAGAAAAACCGAAGGAACAAAACAGAAGCAGAATCACAGAACCCAAGAATGGACTAACAGTTACTGAAGGGAAATGGACTGGGGAGGATGGGTGGGAAGGGAGGAATAAGGGCAGGGAAAAAGAAAGGGGGCATTATGATTAGCATGTATAATGTGGGGTAGGGGGACCAGGGAGGGCTGCGCAACACAGAGAAGACAAGTAGTGATTCTACAACATCTTACTACACTGATGGACAGTGACTGTAATGGGGATTGTGGGGGGGACTTGGTGAAGGGGAGCCTAGTAAACATAATGTTCTTCATGTAATTGTAGATTAATGATACCAAAACAAAAAAAGAAAGAAATTGAAAACAAAAACAATAAATGTATAAATATATAAACAGAATATGAGTTTATAGCCTATGATTCCAAGTAAATAAAAATATAAACCATAATAAGCAATCATTGTATTGTGGAAATTTTTGCTTTTCTTTACTTTCCAAATTGTTTGTAATAATGGTTATAATTTACATACTTAAAATGCACTTATAATAAACATATATTTAGTTCTGTAAAACACCTCACTGATAAAGTTAGCCAGATGGAGAAAGTATTAACCCCATGGAAGAAAGTAACTGCTTGGGTGGAGAGATAAGAAACATACAAATCAAAGACTGACTAGTCTGCATTTAAACATGATTAAATATGAAAGACCTTAAAAGTTTTTTAACTTGTTTGAGTGAAGTATGTTAATAGAAGAAAATGGTTTACATAGAATCAAAAGAAGAGTTTGGTAGTATTAGTCCAGTACTGCTAGACAAGACATGTTAAATACAACAAATATTAAAAGCACTACAAATGTATACTCCTGTGGATGATAGTAGGTTCTTCACTGCTAGCCAGGCCAGTGCCATATCCCAATATCATATCCCTTCAAACCATCTAGCACCCTCTGTTTTGATTCCATGATCACCAGAGAACCACCCAGTTTTTCTCAGAAGAGGGGATATCCTAGACATCCACGTAGCCCCACGAGAACTTGAAATGTGGCTAATCTGAATTGAGATATGCTGTAAATGTAAAATCCATCCCAAATTTTGAAGACTTTGTATGAGAAGAATGTAAAATAGCTCAGTAATAATTTTATACTGATTACTGTTAAAATTACATTTTGGATATATTGGATTAAACAAAATGTATTATTAAAATTAATTTTATGTGTTTCTGTTTACTTTTTTAATATGGCTACTAGGAAATGTAAAATTACTTCTGTAATTTGTAAATAGTATTATATTTCTACTGGAGAGCACTGATCTAAAACATTGAACAAAAATACTGCAGTCAATGTAAATATAGAATCTTTCTATACACCGATAAACTGACACTCTGGTTTGGACATCACTCTCTTGAGAGCTTTCATGGCACACGTCTCACCTTCACAAACTGATTAACTTTGCACTGACAAAATCAAGCCCTGCTAAATGGAAGATTAGCCATTCACTGACATGAGCAAATCAAAGGTCTGGCACCAACCTAGTTTCCTGGGCACAAGCTGTCAGCTCAGCCATTTCTCTATGTTCTATCATTTCTCTCTTGGCTGATAATCTTGTGTTTAGACTGTGTTCCTCAGTGGACAGGGTTGTGTATTATTCATATTTGTTTTCCTAGCACCTAGGTAGCTTAAACAAAGATATTTAAGTTTGTAAATGAACATTCTTCTACATCTCATGTCTTTGATCATAGCTACAGGCCTCCTTGCCTTGAGTATTATTAAACCACCTCACCATTGTTTTTTTTTTAATTGCTAGTTGGTTTATAATTATGAAAAAATACATAATATGAGTGCTTGACCTAGTCAAAGAAACCTTTTTTCAATTGAAGTATTGTTGGTATACAATCTTATATTGGTTTCAAATATACAGCACAGTGAGTGGTTCAACAGCCACCCGTATTATTAAATCCTCACCCCAACTAGTGCAGTTACTACTATCAGTCCATATAGAAAGCTGTTACAGAGTCATTGACTATATTCTCAATGCTGTTCAACTATCCCCATGGCTAATTTTCATTGTGATTAACAATTTTTGTGCTCCTTTATTCCCACACCCACCCCACCTACCCACCCCAATGCCTCACCCATGGTAACTACTAGTCCCTCCTCAGTGACTGTGAGTCTACTGCTGTTTTGTTCACTCTGTTTTGCTTTGTTTTTATATTCCATAAATAAATGAAATCATATGGCTTTGTCTTTTTTCTCCTGGCTTATTTCACTGACCATAATACCTTCTAGATGCATCCATGTTGTTGCAAATGGCAGGATTTCTTTTATTTTTATGGATGAATAACATTCCATTGTGTATATGCAACACATTTTCATTATCCATTCACCTATTGGTGGACACTGAGGTTTATTCCGTATCTGGGCTGTTATAAGTAATGGGTGCATATGTCTTTTTGAATCAGGGATATTGTTTTCTTCGGGTAAATTCCTAGAAGTAGAATTACTAGGTCAAATGGTATTACTATTTTTAGTTTTTTTAGTTTTTTTAGGAACCTCCGTACTGTTTTCCGTAGCGATTGCACCAATTTGCAGTACCAGCAATAGTGTAGGAGAGTTCCTATTTCTCCACATCCTTGTCAACACTTGTTCTTTCTTGTCTCTTGGATAGCGGCCATTCTAACTGGTGTGACATGATATCTCATTGTGGTTTTTATTAGCATTTCCCTGATAATTAGGGATGTGGAGCATCTATCTTTTCATGTGCCTGTTGGCCATCTGTATTTCTTCTTTGGGGAAATGTTTGTTCAAGACCTCCACCCATTTCTCAGAATCCCTTACTTATATGGTGACAATAGATACTTCTAATAGTCTTTGTTTTTTTTTTGTTCCTTTTTTGTTTTTGCTTTTTTTTATTAAAGTATCATTGATATACAATCTTATGAAGGTTTCACAAGAAAAACAATGTGGTTGCTATATTCACCCATATTATCGAGTCCTCCACCCCCACCCCATTGTAGTCACTGTTCATCAGTGTAGTAATATGCCACAGTCACTACTTGTCTTCTCTGTGCTACACTGTCTTCCCCATGACCCCCGCACACACCATGTGAACTAATTATAATACCCCTCAATCCCCTTCTCTCTCCCTCTCCCCCACCCTCCCCCGCCCCTCCCCTTTGGTAGCCCCTAGTCCCTTCTTGGAGTTTGTGAGTCTGCTGCTGTTTTGTTCCTTCAGTTTTGCTTCGTTGTCATCTCCACAAATGAGAGAAATCATTTGGTATTTGTCTTTCTCTGCCTGACTTATTTCACCGAGCATAATACCCTCTAGCTACATCCATGTTGTTGGAAATGGTAGGATTTGTTTTCTTCTTATGGCTCAATAATATTCCATTGTGTATATGTACCACCTCTTCTTTATCCATTCATCTACTGACGGACACTTAGGTTGCTTCCATTTCTTGGCTATTGTAAATAGTGCTGCAATAAACATAGGGGTGCATATGTCTTTTTGAATCTGAGAACTTGTATTCTTAGGTAAATTCCTAGGAGTGGAATTCCTAGGTCAAATGGTATTTCTATTGTCAGTTTTTTGAGGAACCTCCATATTGCTTTCCTCTCACAATTGGTTTTTTCCTTCAAATGTCAACTACAAATAACTTGTAAAAACTGAACATAAGGAAACCTGAAAGTAATTTACAGTCATATGTACTAAAAATAACATGGAATCAAAGCTCTATAACCAACCCAGCACACTGTATTTTTTTATTAAGGTATCATTGATATACAATCTTATGAAAGTTTCACATGAGCAACATTGTGGTTACAATATTCACCCACGTTATCAAATCCCCCCCCACACCCCATTGCAGTCACTGTCATCAGCATAGTAAGATGCTATAGAGTGATTACTTGTCTTCTCTGTGCTATACTGCCTTCTCCATGACCTAACTATATTATGTGTGCTAATTACAGTGCCCCTTAATCCTCTTCTCCCTCCCTCCCCACCGCCCTCCCCTACCTCTTTCCTTTGGTAACCGCTAGTCTCCTCTTGGAGTCTGTGAGTCCGCTGCTGTTTTGTTCCTTCAGTTTTGCTTTGTTGTTATACTCTACTAATGACTGAAACCATTTGGTACTTGTCTTTCTCTGCCTAGTTTATTTCACTGAGCATAATGCCCTCTAGATCCATCCATGTTGTTGCAAACTGTAGGATTTATTTTCTTCTTATGGCTAAATAATATTCCATTGTGTATATGTACCACCTCTTTTTAATCCATTCATCTACTGATGAACACTTACGTTGCTTCCATATCTTGACTATTGTAAATAGTGCTACGATAAACATAGGGTGCATATGTCTTTTTGAATCAGGGTTCTTGATTTCTTCAGGTAAATTCCTAGGAGTGGAATTCCTGGGTCAACTGGTATTTCTATTTTTAGTTTTTTTGAAGATCTTCCATACTGCTTTCCACAATGGTTGAACTAATTTATATTCATACCAACAGTGTAGGAGGGCTCCCTTTTTCTGCATCCTTGTCAGCATTTGTTGTTTCTTGTCTTTTGGATGTTGGCCATTCTAACTGGTGTGAGGTGGTATCTTGTTGTGGTTTTAATTTGCATTTCCCTGATAATTGGCAATGTGGAGCATCTTTTCATGCCCAGCACACTGTATTTTATTATTAAGGTCAGAGCTTAAAGACAGACCACAGAATTGATATTTCATTATTATGCCGTGCCCTACATTATATGACCTCTTATTTGTCCCTGAATTCCAACCACAACCTCAAGGCTGGAATAGACTAGTAGTGGAAGGAAAAACAGATGACACAAAAAGAAAGAGGTTTAGGTTTATATATCATGGAATCAGTGTAAGCTTTGGCTTTATAACATAGACCAGATGGCAATCCCTTTCTCACCAAGTATCTTCTCAATGTCCTAGGGTTTTAAGAAACAAATTCACTATCAACTTCCCCTAAGAATTATTTTTAACACTGTGGCAGCATCAGAACAATGCTGAAAATACACACAATCCCTCAATATAGGAAGAGGAGAAGGAACCCTTGTAAGTACTTACTATCAAAAGGAAAATTCTTTCCTGAGAAAAGCTGTTACCCAATAGAAAATCCTAGCTTCTTAAAATCCATGTTCTCATCTCTTGTTATAAATGAAAATGACATTTGTTTTACCCAATTTTGTGTCTCTTTTGTAAGCTATTCTGTAAACTGCCTGAGAAACTATTTGAAGGGTCCCCACCAGTAAGATGGCAAACTTCCGGCTTCTCTTTGGGGTCCTCAGTTCCCGCCGGCGCCACCTGAAGCCCAATCACCTCTCGCCCCCCTCCCAATCCCAGCACCTAGCTAACAGCCACCAGCCCCGTAGAAGTGACACCTCAATCAATTCATGCCCCTTCCTATATAACCCAGCACCTTTCCCTAATAAAGCGGAACTCTCCGGTGAATTGCTGCTATGTGTAGCTCCTTTCCTTTCATTGGTGCCGAAACCCGGGAGACGGGACACCCCAACTGGGCCCCGTCTTCCCCGCGACACCAGCAGCAGCTTGCCCTCATCCTCTTTCTCTGGCGCTGGCTCATCACACTCACCACTCCTCTCTGGCCTTTAGGTAAGTTTTCCCCCCGGAGTGGGCCACTCTTCCCCGAGCTATCGCAGTGCCATTGACCGTGATCGTCCAGCAAGGCCCTGATGCTCGGGGATGAGGAGGGAATGCTCCCCGCCTCAGGCCTTCACGGCTGCGGCGGACCCTCAGGCTCCTCCTCCAAAAGCCATAAATCCCCGCCTCAAGCCTTTACGGCTGCGGCGGACACTCAGGCCCCTCCTCCAACAGTCATAAACGCATTCACCATCCCTTCCATCAGTGCTGAAAGTTTTTAAGCAAAATTTCCCTGGGGTGGGCCACTCTTCCCCGAGCTATCGCAGTGCCATTGACCGTGATCGTCCGGCAAGGCCCTGACGCTCGGGGATGAGGAGGGAACGCTCCCCGCCTCAGGCCTTCACGGCTGCGGCGGACCCTCAGGCCCCTCCTCCGACAGTCATAAATCCCCGCCTCAGGCCTTCACGGCTGTGGCCGACTCTCAGGCACCCCCCTCCAACAGCCATAAACGAGGTGACTCCTTTGTGGATGAGAACGCTCCCTTTTCCCCCCCTCCTCCTTCTGCTCCATCCGCCGAAAACGCCTAGCGCTAGGTACCTCGTGACTCCGGCACTCTGCCTTCTTAGGGAAGTCTGGGTGACAACCCACACTTCCCAAGAAATTCCGACTCGTATAAGAGTTTCCGCAGACCACCAAGGATCATCGGGGACGCCCTTTGTCTCCTTGTAGTCTGCTTCCAGTCCGAGGATCTCCGTTCATCTTCCCCTGTTTGTCTCCTTCTCTGTCCTTTAGCCATGGGAGCCTCCTCATCCCTCCCTGAAAGTTCACCTCTTGAATGCCTGCTTAAGCATCTGGCTACCCCCTCCCTGACACCTGATATAAAACCAAAACTTCTCCATAAATATTGCTCCCAAGATTAGCTGACATACCCCCTAGACAATAACAACCAATGGCCCGCAGGGGGAACTCTTGATCCTAACATCACTCACGATCTTTTTAACTACTGCCAGCGCCTGAAAAAATGGAAGGAGATTCCCTATATCGAAGCTTTCCGCCTCCTCCTCTCCCCGCCCCCTCCCAAGTTCTCCTAGCCTGCAAGCCACCACCCCCGCAAAAGCCTCCCGTTCACTCCCTTCCCTTTCTCCTACAACAGCCCTTCTCCCTTCCTCCCCCACCATCTCCTCCCCCATCTCACCTCCTCCGCCTTCGTCCCCTGCAGATTAAGCCTGAGCCTTTCAGCACCCCCTTTAACTAGGTCCCAGGGGCCTCCTCCATCTTTGCCCTCATCACCTGTTTCTCCCCTGTTAGGGACCGCCTTTGTCTTCTCACATGTTTGTAGGGAGAATAGGAAAGCACCTTCCCCCATGTCTGAACGCAGCATGAGAAAGCACAAGCTAGAGAACAACTGGTGCAGTCCTTAGAAGTTATCTGTCCACAAAAACATATCTTACCAAGACTCCTCACTCTGAAAATAGGGAGACCTTGAAGATGTATAGAAACACAGCCCCTACTTCTAAATATGCCCTTCCCCACTTGCGGATGTGGCAGGAATGGAAAACAGAGAACATTCTGTTTACACATTCCACAAGCAATTAACTAGAGGCCTGCTGCAGCTCAGTTAGTAGAGCATAGGACTCTTAATTCAGAGTCATGAGTTCAAGCCCAACTAGAGCGGCAGAGGTAAGCAGCTGGGCTGCAGGCTGGCAACATGTGAGTCCAAGTCTATCTTTCTTTATTTTCTTTGCCCCCCTTCTGTACTTCAGGACCTGCTCAACTAGGCACAGCTAGACCATGTCACTCCCCCACACACTGAGCCAGAACCCTTCAGTCCCCCTCAGATTCAGTCCCAAGAGCCTCCCAAAATTATCACCCCCCTCCGGGTGGTAGCAGGATCCGAAGGCATCGTGCGCGTTCACGTCCCTTTCTCCTTAAGAGATTTAGCCCAACTAGAGAAATGCCTAAGTTCCTTTTCCACTGATCCCATGACATACATCAGGGAGTTTCAATACACCCTCCAGTCTTACAGCCTCACACATCATGACATTTTCATGCTCCTGGCCAATACTCTCCTCCCTGAAGAGCATAGACGAGTTTGGGACTTTGCCCAAATGCACACTACCGAAACCCACAGGACTGACCCCACCTATCCCCCTGGCCCCACTTCTGTTCCTGAACCCCGAACAAGACCCACACTGAGATTATAACACCGCCATGAGTCTCTGCTCTCGAGATATTTTTGCATCCTGCTTAATAGCAGGTCTGAAAAAGGCAGCTCGTAAAGCAGTCAATTTTCAAAAGCTCCAAGACATAATTCAAAAGAGAGACGAAATCCCCTCCGAGTTCTTAGACAGACTCACTCAAGCCCTATTACAGTATACCAGCCAAGACCCAGAAACACCTAAAGGAAGACATGTCCTTATGACATACTTCCTAGCTCAAGGCTACCCCGACATTAAAGCTAAACTCAAAAAGTTAGAACAGGGCCCCGCTACCCCACAGATTGAGATCCTAACAGTGGCCTTTAAAGTCTTCCATAACTGGGAAGAGGAGAAAGAACGCCGTAAACAAAAAGCTGATCAGGCCAATTTCCAGATGTTGGCCCAGCTGATAAAACCACAACCTGGGCGCCCCTCTACAGACAAGCCCCCCCAAGGAGCTTGTTTCAAGTGCGGAAAAGAGGGACATTGGTCAAGAGAGTGCCCCTCCCCCAGATCTCCTACCACCCCATGCCCCAGATGCCACAAAAAGGGCCACTAGGGGTCTGATTGCCCAACCACCCGAAGGGGAGGCTGGATGAACAACCCCCATCCTAAGCCCGCCATAGTGGGGCTGGCAGAAGAAGATTGATGGGGCCCGGGGGCTTCTCGCCCGACCATTTCCATCACCAAACAGGAGCCCAGGGTTACTTTAACAGTAGACGGTCGCCCCATCTCCTTCCTTCTAGATACAGGAGCCACCTTCTCAGTCTTGCGAGAATACCGGGGCCCTACCACGCCAGCCATTACTCCTATAGTCGGGGTAGGAGGTAAACAGATTTTCCCATTAAACCCCCCACCTTTTATGCACAATCCTAGACAGTCCCATACCTTTCTCCCACTCCTTCCTAGTTATGCCCCAGTGTCCCATCCCTTTACTAGGACGGGACATCCTTTCCCTCCTCCACGTTTTCATAACTATATCCACTCCCACAGCCCCCAGTACTCCCTTTCTGATGGCCCTCATAGCCAACGACCCCCCTCTACCAAATGAAAGCTCCGGTTCTGCCCTCATACACCCTGTAAATCCCCAAGTTTAAGACATTACAAGCCCCTCCGTGGCCCTATGTCCCCCTGCCTCTATCAAATTACGTAACCCCTCTCAGTATATCTGTCAGGCCCAATACCCCCTAACCACTTCAGCCCTCATAGGCCTCCAACCCATCATTCAAGATCTCTTAAACATAGATTACCTCAGACCCACTCACTCCCCATTTAATACCCCCATATTAGCTGTTAAAAAAACCAATGGATCTTTCCGCCTTGTCCAAGACCTTCGCCTCATCAACATGGCCGTTGTCCCTAGCCATCCCTTAGTTCCAAATCCATACAGCCTATTATCGCAGATCCGCCTCAGCATCCCACTTCTCAGTCCTAAATCTCAAGGACCCATTTTTCTATCCCTCTAGACCCCTGAACCTGGACAGACCCATACACAAGACATTCTAAACAACTCACTTGGACAGTTTTGCCACAAAGCTTCCGAGATAGTCCCCATATTTTTAGACAGGTCCTAGCTCAGGACCTCAAACAGTTTCATCATGATCACTCCAAGTCCACCTTATTACAATACATGGATGATCTTCTACTCTGCAGTCCCTCGTGGGAACAGTCTCAACTTGACACTGCCTCCCTTCTTAACCTTCTAGCTTCCAGAAGTTAGTATCCCCTGTCAAAGCTCAAATCTCTTCCCCTCCTGTCACTTACCTCAGATTCCTTCTATCTCAACAAAGAAAGTCCATTGCCTTAGACAGAAAATGGCTCCTCTCTGACCTGCCCATTCCCAAAACCAAGACAGAAATCCTTTCCTTTCTAGGCCCTTTCTAAGCCTGGAGAACGTAGATCCCTAACTTCTCCCTGCTCCCTGTTGGCAAGACCCCTATACGACCTCAGCAAGAGCCCCCCCCTAAAAAACCATTATCCTCCTCACCCCGACACTCCTTCATTAAGCTCCGTCAAGCCCTTGTAGAAGCCCCAGCTCTCCATCTTCCTGATTTGTCGAAGCCCTTCTCATTATACATTCATGAGAGGTCCAGTCAAGCTCTAGGAGTCCTAGGCCAATGTTATGGCCCATCCTTTGCCCCAGTAGCTTCTCTCTCCAAGCAATTAGACCCCACAGTTTGGGGATAGGCCCCCTGCCTACGAGCATTAGCCGCTAGACAGCTCTTGCAGAAGGCAGCTCATAAACTGACATTCAGAGTGCCCCTTACCATTCTGTCCCCACATCACCTAAAAGATCTCTTAACCTACAAAAGTTTACAAACTCTCCCTCCCTCCAGACTCCTGACCTTACTGTCCTCTTTCCTCCAAAATCCCGTTCACCCTCTTTGCCATCCATACCCGAATCATGACTTTTTCCTCCTTTACTGCTCTCTTGCTTTTTTCCTCATTCCTATTGTCTTCCCCACCACCCCAGCCTCCTTTGTATGGCGATTCGAAGTCAGACAGACTTACACACAGCATCAAACAAAAGTTACTGCCCTCATTGCCACACCAGACTGCCCTCTGAAAAGCTGCTCTGAGCCTCTATACCTCCACTTTCCTCCCTCCACTGAAGTGTTCACTAGCAGCTACCCTTATTCTCCCTACCTCTGCTTCCTCTATGACCAAAAACAAGCCTATTGCAGGCGATGGCCAGACACCTACAGGAGATGTCCCTACTAGTCTTGCGCCATTCACTACATAGGTAACTTCCAGTACCCACAGTATTACTCCTCCAACCGTTTCATGAAATATCCCAACGGCTCATTCTCCTTATCAATCCCAGATCCCTGGGACTCTCGATGGGCTGCCAGAGTCACAGCCTCAGTTTACTATGGGGAGTCCTCGACCCCCCACGGTACCCTTCATATCTCTCAAAAGCATGTTCCCTCTCATTCCCAGATCTCTTAAGTTGCATCAGATAGCAGACATTCCGAAAAAGTCATTATCCAAACTCTTGACGGCGCCTCTTCATCTTCTTATCCCCGTCCCTCTTCCCATTTCTCCTACTCTTCATTACAGCTCATTCAGGACACCACCATCTTTCTCAACCACACCCTTAACACAGCCAATTGTTTCTCGTGTGCCCACTGCTGGCCGCCGTGCCCCTTAATATTTCCAACTACTCCTTCCATGCAGAAAGACAACCCCTCTGTCCCCTGGCAGACATACCCCTATGGGACCAGAATAGGCAGATAATCTCACCATCCACCATTGTGTAAGCCCAATTCCACCCCCCTCCAGCGCACTTCACTGCCTCTCTATCTACACCCCTACCTCCAGCTCTAAGACTTTTACGCAACTGAGACACTTCTTTTAGTGTAATGGCAGTCTTTTCAACTCACTGCCTCTCAACTCCGATACACCCTGCATTCTCGTCACCCTAATCCCACAGTTAACACTTTACAGCATGGCAGAATTTCTTAAGCTCCAACCTCCCTTGCCCTCGTGCACAAAAAGAGCTGCTTTCCTTCCTATTATGGTCAGTAGCTCTTTGATCACCTCAGCCATTGGGGCAGGGTTTTCGGGAAAAGCCTTAAGTCACTCTCTATAGGCAGTTAGAGATCTCAACGCCAAACTTGAGGGAGCCCTGACATCCACTGCCGATTCTCTAGCCTCTCTCCAAAGACAGGTCACTTCGCTAGCTAAAGTCACCCTTCAAAACCGGCGGGCCCTTGATCTGCTTACAGCCGAGAAGGGCGGCACCTGCGTCTTCCTCTGGGAAGAGTGCTGCTATTCCGGCATTGTAGAAACTAACATTACCAAACTCACCGACCTTACCTCCAGCCTCCACTCTGCTTCCAATTCCAACCCATTCTCTTCAATACTAACAAACCCCCTCCTTACCTAGCTCTGGCCCATTGCAGGCCCCATAATAATCATTCTTCTCGTCTGTCTCTTCTTACCCTGTATAATAAAGTTCATCAAATCCCAAGTCAGAAAAATCTCTAATCAAGCTTTCAACCAGCTTTTACTCAGGAACTACCAGCTTCTGGCCACAGAAGATCCCTCACCCTCAAGTGACCTCCTCACCACACGCTGAGATGGACCCCTCTCTTCACTGGAAACTGTTCCTGGAAACAATAGCTGCAGACGCCTACCTCCTGACACCCATATCCTCTTGGCACCATTGGAATCAACAGGTCCTCAACCTATGGTTACAGGGAACCTTCATTAATTTCCAAACCTGAAGAAGTCCACATCTACTCGTCCTTACTGCGGGGAGTCCTATCAACCCTTTCCTCCCAATCCTCAAGCCCTCACTCCCTTCTCCGCCCCTGTTCAGCAAGAAGCAGCCAGAGAGAAAGCAACGTCCACAAACCCATAGAGGAGAAAAGGGAGAATGAAGGGTCCCCACCAGTAAGATGGCAAACTTCCGGCTTCTCTTTGGGGTCCTCAGTTCCCGCCGGCACCACCTGAAGCCCAATCACCTCTCGCCCCCCTCCCAATCCCAGCACCTAGCTAACAGCCACCAGCCCCGTAGAAGTGACACCTCAATCAATTCATGCCCCTTCCTATATAACCCAGCACCTTTCCCTAATAAAGCGGAACTCTCCGGTGAATTGCTGCTATGTGTCGCTCCTTTCCTTTCACTATTGGCATTAGTTTTACTGAAGTTAAAATTTAGTTACTGATTTTATCCTTTAATACTACATCCTTTAATACTGTTATAAAAATTATATACACAAGAATTCAATTGTCTTTTCCACCTCCCATAGCTCCAAAGAAACCTTTCTGGTATACAAAATAAACTGAAGCAAATATTCTCTAAAACATGACTTACCTGCAAGTAAACATGCTAAACCTGCAAGCTAACCTTTACAAAATTTCCTCAGTGGAAATATTCCTCCCAAAAGAAAAAGATCCTACATATGTCAAAACTCTTTATCTTACACTTGGACTGCATGTCATTTTTTTAGTGGTTTCCCTCTGAGTAGTTGGTTGTTCTAATATTTTGCAGAATTAATTTATCCTTAGGTACCGACTTGACTGAGTTAAGCCTCATTTCAGTAAAGCAATCCTTTACTGGCTTTAAAATAGGGTAAATGAGACTAGGAACAGCATAAAATAGCAAGCTAGCTTCTAGAGACAAGAGCAGAACACCGAACAAACGTCACCCAGTGCAAACTTGCAGCAGAAGGAACACAAAAAAGAGGGAGAAACAAAGCGGCCTCAACTCCCATCTCTTTTCCACCTTAGTGATCTGGAAAAATGTACATAACACACCGCTGTTTATAGTCCCTCAATTGGATGACATTCATGAATGTGGAAGAATAATTCAGTATTTGGAATTAAATGAGAAAGAAAACACAAGTTCTGTAAACCGTTAAGCGAGAATTGTAAAATGCAGAGAAGTAATGAAAAAATGCAAGGTCTTAAAAAGACCTGACTGGCAAGTTTCAGTCCGCGGGCGGCCCAGGAACAGGAAAGCGGAAGGACAACAGAGGGCGCTTCCCGCCCACGGTTGGCGCCCGGCATCACGGCGGGCGCATGCGCAGCTCGCTGACCGAAGTTGGCGCTGCGCGCTGGCCCTGGCTGATAGTCGGGGGACGGACAAGAGCATGTGACAAGGATCGCAATCCTTGTCTGGCTTTAAAATAGGGTAAATTTCTGGTCCATTCGGGGCGTTTTGGAAAGCGCCCTTGCAGAGCAGTTCGGGTAATCCCCGGTTGGTCCGTGGACCCGGCCCTGTTCTTATTTTCCTGGCCTTTTAACTAGCTTTTGAATCTAAAGTCTGGTTTGGGGGAACTTTTTGCCATGTGACCTGCGAATCAAAATAGGGGTACACTCTAAAGTGATTGGCGCTTTTCATTTCTTTTTCTCCATAACTAGAGTGTTATTTTTCTAATTTCATGTCGTTTTCTTCCCCCAAAATGCTCAAATCCTGTCCCCACTGCAAGAGACTCCAGAACTGCTTGGAGGTCTCTGTGTCATAAAAATACTACCCTAGAAAAAGAAAAACTGCTTTATCTGTATCCCATGGTTGAAGATTGGGGGAATTAGGGTAAAAACTCAAGTAGACAAGTGTTCCACAGGACCAGGACACATAACTTACCTCAAAAACGTACCCCCAAAGATCACTGTATTTCAATTTAAGTATTTAAATAAAATCTTCCCATCTATTTAAGCCTTCTAGCAATAATCTGAGTAGTGAGGCTGAGATAAGGTAACCCACACGACTTGGTGGTTCACCCCAGAGACTGATAGGCAACAAGGCCTTAGAGAAACCCAAGTCAAAGCTGTAGTCCTTGAAGTGAGAAGGAAATGGGCTGAAAGCAAATTGGATGAGGTTAAGTTCTAGAGTTCAGATGCTTCACCTACTGACTGCTACAGCCCAGGAACCTTTGGCAACGGGGGAATCAAACAATAGCGCGAAAGGATAAAATGCCAAATGTGTCATAACAAAATTTCCCTCTATATGTTCCAATATAGATTGCATGATAAAAATAAGATTCCTCACTACTCAGCCATAAGGGCAAATCCTACCATTTGCAGCAACATGGATGGAGCTGGAGGGTATTATGCTCAGCGAAATAAGCCAAGCAGAGAAAGAGAAATACCAAATGATTTCACTCATCTGTGGAGTATAAGAACAAAGGAAAAACTGAAGGAACAAAACAGCAGCAGAATCACAGAACTTAAGAATTGACTAACAGGTACCAAAGGGAAAAGGACTGGGGAGGATGGGTGGGTAGGGAGGGATAAGGAGGGGGGAAGAAGAAGGGGGGTATTAAGATTAGCATGCATGGGAGAGGAGAAAGGGGAGGGCTGTACAACACAGAGAAGACAAGTAGTGACTCTACAACATTTTGCTATGCTGATGGACAGTGACTGTAAAGGGGTTTATAGGGGGGACCTGGTTATACAAAGGATCAAAGCCTAAGTTGGCTACCCCAAAAATGAACTAAGATACGATATGAAAAAGAACTTCCAACATCAGCACTCTCTGGAAGATTCATGCCAGAAGATGATCATCAAAAAAACCCAACAAAGATCCATGCGCTGCTACAGGTGTAGATGCACTCATCCCACCAGTTCCTGGACTTGCCATGGGAATGAAGAAGGAGATATCTAAGCTGGCCTGTGCATACAGTAAAACAACAAATTTGACTGGATCTATACTGTTGGAACTCAACCAAGAATTAGGAGAAGTGCAAATTGTAGCACTCCAAAATCTTACAACTACAGACTATTTACTGTTTAAAGAACATATGGGATGTGAACAGCCCCCAGGAATGGGCTGTTTTAATTTGTCTGATTTCTCTCAGACTGTTCAAGTTCAGTTGGACAATATCCACCATATCATAGATAAGTTTTCACAAATGCCTAAGGTGCCTAACTGGTTTTCTTGGTTTCACTGAAGATGGCTGGTAATTATAGGTATTCTTTGGTTATGTAACTGTGCTCCTATTATGTTAATGTGTGTGCATAATTTAATTAGTAGTTTAAAACCTATACATGCTTATGTTACTCTACAAGAAGATATGTCAAAGAAATAATCAATCTTCCCATGTTTTTTTCCGCCTGCTACTTCTATAGCTTTTCTTCTTCCTTCCTAACTACAACCCTTTAGTAGAATTCGTGCCTCATATTGAAATTACCGAGTATCATAATTCTTCCAAGTGGTAAAGATACCTCAAGACAAATGTTGGGCATGGGCATAGAAGCCACAGGGCATAAATATGCAAAGAAGTAAAAAACTAACCTTTTCTAACAATAAGGCTTCTCTCTCACTTACTAACTTTACGTTTCCCTGTATGACCCCGAAAGATGACTGGTTAGCCAGAGACGGGTAAGATTCCTCAAGGGAGGAACAACCTAAGACAGGCACAGTTGCAGGGGGGCCATCAGGTGAGAAATTGGGGATCAACAGAGGTGAGGCTTAGAACCTCACCACCACCACCACCCCCCTTTTTGAGAAAAATCTGCTGCATCAGTGGATGTTGTATTGCCCTTGCCTAGCTTGGATTAACATAGTCTACAGGCACACACTTGATCATCTACATTTGCTCTCTTACAACACTAAACTGTGTTTTCTACTTTTATCTTGCATCTACCTACCACTTCAGCATTTTATTAAAAATAATAATAGAGAAATGTGGTATCCACATATAAATCAAGTATAAAAATCAAATGAATATTCATATTTGGACTGATTGTTTACAGTTCATAATGCATGATCAAAACCGAAAGTTTCTGTGATGACTGCCCTTGTACTGTTCACCATGTAACTTATTCACTATGTAAGAATTTGTTCTCCATGTAAGAACTTGTTCATTATGCTTCAGAAGATTGGAGACTAACGAAAATTAGGCTTGGGGTGGATTAAAGATTGTGCATTGAGCATTGACTCCCCTATACAGAATTTTATTGTTGTTAACAACCATTTGATCAATAAATATGAGAGATGCCCTCACAAAAAAAAAAAAAAAAAGTACACACTTCCAATTGTAAAATAAATAACCGGGATGTAATGAATAGCATAAGGAATATAGTCAAAATATTGTAACAACTTGGTATGGTGATAGCTGGTACCTAGAATTATCATGTATATAAATGCTGAATCACTGTGTTGTACACCTGAAACTAATGTAATACTATGTCAACTACCCTTCAATAAAAAATAATTATCTACAAAAAAAATTAAAATAAAAATAAGATTCCTCACCTGGAATCCTATTCAGAAAATTTTGGCTCATTTCCTACAAGTAATAAATCCTCAACACTGTAGAAGTGAGTTGTCTATCCTTAACTCAGAATATTCCCAGAAAACCGGAGTGAGGATAGAGGGTAAGTGTACAGCTTAAAGGGCTGGACTTGCATGGAGTTCCCTGCTACGAGCTACATTGTAATGGTGATTGCTTGCTTGCCTTGCAGGCTAGTTTCCTCTGGTGCTGCTGCCATTGGTTCTTAAATACAGTTGCTTCAACGGCAGCCCTTTCCGTGACACAGATTCTCCTACCAACCCCAGTATTCCTGTCACAGCTGTGTACATAAATGACATTGAGCTCCGCGGAGGACCCTGTTGCTGGATTCTTGGTGCTGAGAAGACTGGGAGAAAATGCCTACAAGTAGAGAAACCCAGTAGCCTCTGAGAGCTAATTCTGAGGCTGTGGAGTGAGTCTATCCAGGAAAATTCATTAACTAAAGTGGAGCACACAGATGATAGCTTTCATATGCAAGATGGTGCCCTTTGAGTATTTAATAGAATCAGAGAAAATAGGGAAGTGTTTAGTGCCAACGTTACTTTTTGAACCGCTAGAATGGGTTGTTACATCAGTGTTGTGTGCCTATTTGGGGACCTGTGTCAGTATTGACCAGTAATGTGGATATATCCATTTTTTATAAGTAATCAGGTCCAAATAATGCCCCAACAAAAATTTAAACTGTTTGTAAATATTCATATAATTTTAAGTCATGCTTCTGATTCTTTTATTCAGGATTGCTATTATGGGGTAACCTTGATTCAGGGTTTTACCACCCTCAAAAAAAGTGGCTAGATTTGTACGAAGTGTTAAGTATTTTGCCACTATATAAAATGTTTTCAAAGATTCTCCTGGAGATCAATCCCTTTCAAATTTCCATTATAACCTGTTCTCCTTCAGGAAGAATAAATGTCACATGCTCCAAAGCCTCTTTTTAAAATATAGAACAAGGAATAAACTATAGTTAAAAGCATTTTGAACCAGTCTACAGAATTGTTTCATTATCTAACACTTCCACTGAAAAATTTTTAGTGTAGTTCTATCATTTTCTTTAACCACAAGGGAAAGGCTTTGAAGTTTTTAAAGATGACAAACAAAAAAATATGATACTAATTTCAACAAACAATTCCTGTAGTTGAAATATACTTTAGTATTTTCCATCTCTCAGGAAGTAGAGTTCCATAATTGAAATGCCTCTTCAATATTCAGCTGTAAAGCAATCACAGAAACATTACCTAACATTACACTTGTGCCTTGGCTTTATAAAATACATTCCAGATTTGTCTACAAATGAAACATCATAAAAAATCACACTATCACAGGAAAACCAAAAGAGAGCAGGAAAAAAATACTGGTTTGGGTTTGATTTACTCAGGGGAAACATGCAAGAATTATGTGTACTTATATTAGCTAAGCATTCTGAAGATTATATACAGTGTAAATGGAGACTCATTTTAGAATACTTTTTTGGTATAAAATAGGTTAATAATCACTTTAGATAATAGTTACTTCAAGTATAAGTAATAACGTTTTTACTTCAAGTGAAAATACTAAAAGTACTGACTCAGTTCACAACTCCGAAAGGAAAACTAAGAGAATCCAGAATTTTTTCTGCTTCTTGGGAAAAAAATTAACAAAGCAGATGATGAGTTCAACTAATAAACTGCAAGGCCTCATATCACATCTAAGTGTTATTTTCAAGCTCTCATATCACATGGGATATCACATACCTCATATCATATCCAAGAATAACTTTCAAGTTCTTTTCTGTTTTTAAAAAGACCTTCAAAGCTTCCAATGGTGGTATTCAAAAAGTGAATGTCATACACTGAAACTAATCATTAACAACAAATCTTCAATTTATTTGAAGCAATTCAGTTTCAAAAACTTTTAAGTTACACCAGTCACAGAAAAAAACAGAACAGTCAGAAACAATAAAAGAATAATCAGGAGTACTGCATTTTTTTGTTTGTTTTTAACACTGTCATGGCTTTATTCAAAACACAGATGCACAAAAGTATTAACTTGAGTTTTTAAGGAGAGTTTTTCAAGAATTTAACACACTATTTACATACTGCCATACAAAGAGCATTAAAATAGGACCAAAAACTTCTACAAAATATAAACCCCACCCTTAACTTATTTGCATGGAAACACCACCCACAAAGTTAAGTAAGTCTTAAAAAGTTATTTGGAGGCTCTAAGTGTTGTTTTCAAACCAAAGAACTCTAATTTTGATTGCTCAATAAGATGATGATAAGAAAGTCAATAGATTTAATTTTTAAAATAAGTATTTCATAAACTGTTACACGTACTATGTAATGAGAATTGTTAGGGACTAAAACAGGGCATTTCAATTTTAAAAAGGTCTTTTGGACCTTTTTAAATTTTAAATATTAGTCTTTTGGAGATCCCAATTCCCCCACTAAAGTTATCCAAAGAGTTTTATTTCAGTCAATTTTTCAACTTTTTTAGCTTATCCACATGTAACTTCATACTTTTTACTTTAAAACCCTAAGTCATAAATTTTAAACTAAAAAAGAAGCAGTAATACGCATACTCTGTAATGTAAATGTGTGCCACTATGGAAGTACAACTTCAACTAATTTCAAAATGGGAAAAAATTAGACAGCCAAGATTAAAAAAAGCAATTGCCTTGAACATGGAGCCTCCACAACAAAGAGGAAAATGTACTTATCTACTCACATTATATTTAGTAGCCATAAAAGGAAATATACACTCACACTTATCCCAAATTATTTTTCTATTTTTAACGGACATCCACTTGAAAGTAAATCTTAATTTTAACACTGATTTAGTTTAGTTTCAAATATTTTTCCAATTGCCCAGCATATTCCAATTAAATGCTATCTGTGATGCTTAAGAACTGTAGGAAGAATAATTAAAGGTTCTACTCAAAAAAATTAGAAATATTTTGTAGAACCATGACTAAATCATTTGGGAAGCTAACTTAACTTGCACGTCTTATTAATTATTATTATTATTAATTATTACTCTGACTTTTGAAGAACACTAATGCTGCTTCCAAAAGCCTCCTCTGCTCCTTTTCTTTCTTCATCTTAATAGTCTGTACATTTTGTCAACCAAGAAAGAATTACAGTAAGCAGAACCTGTTGCATAAAATTGTATTGATAATAATATTCGCATCTCAGAAAATACTCAGTTTCTTTCACTTTGCTTTTTTAAAACTGAGACAGGTCTGAGAAGGTGGTTGAGGTATAAGACTAAACAGTTCCCTGGGTATCCATAAGTTTCTCAACTTTTGTTTAAAATAGAGGGAAAGGAGTAAAACAAGAAAGGAAGGCGAACCTAAGGAATTGCTGAGAGAAAAATGAAGGATATACACTTAAAAACAAAACAAACAACTGTTGGCATCTTCAGCTTGAAGAAGAAAGGGTTCACTTGCATGTCTCTGAATTTAGTACAAGCAATTTTTCCTTCAAAAATAAAATCTTATTAGTCACCTGGCTTAGTTGGTTTCAGAAGGGTCCACAAAAGCCATGAACTACATTGCTGAATAGAATCTTTGCTATGTTGCTTACTTTCTCCAAGTTACTCATATAACAAAAAGCAACCAAATACTCTTAGCCAAAAAAAAAGTCATTACCTTCAAACTAAAGATCTCTGGGTCACCTCTAAAAAAATTAACAATTTTTTATCCAAGAGATTATTTTCATTTCATATTCCAGCTGACTGTGATTTGTTAATTTACAAATAACTTTAAAACATATGAATAAAATGCACCATACTACACCTGTGTAAAAGCAATCATGTTTTAATTATGGGCTAAAAATGATTAACACATAAGCTTGAATTAGAAAATGAAGATTTTAAATAAATTGCTAGGGAATTCACAATGGGAGAGTCGAAATTTTTTCTCTACATACAATGATCATTAATAGACTAGTAAATCTTATTTGGAATGATAAGGCAAAAATAGTAAAGTCACACTTTTCCTATAAAAAGTTACACTTTTATCTTCCGTAGGGATCGCTATCATACATGAAAAAACAAAGATGTGACCACTGTACTGCACACCTGGGAACATTAGGGAATCTGATCTTAGAATGATCTAGTCATCTTCCTCCTCTCCATCATCTTCGGCATCTCGTTTTCTCTTTTGCCCTCGAAGACCTTCTTCTGAAAGAGTAAAAGAAAAATTATAAAATACTGAAGTTTAACAAATAAATATTTGCTGACTTACAAAGTTTTGACTCTATCTTAGTAAAAAGGTAATGGCATAAGAAAATTACAGGTTAAGTTTCCTCTCTGAATTTATTTCAATTTCATTGTATTGAAGACTTGAAAAACTTAGAAATCCATAATGGCAGCTTGTTAAGCACCCTTGTGGCCAAATCATGAAATACATATCAAGAAACTAGGCGTTGACTTAAAGGAATTGTTAGTGAATTCTAATTTCTGACAGACCTAAGTAAAGAGTACTAGAGAGCAAATGTAAAAAGGGCCTTATCCGGAGTTCAGCTGTTCTCTAATGGCTATGGTTTCATCTGCTCCAAAATGAAAGATCTTAAAAAAATAATAAATTGAGCTCGTTTCTATTATCTCTTCAAAAATAAATGTTATAAATTGTTTTTCTTTTGTAATGAATTTAATGAATGCCCTAAAATTACTCTTTTTAAAAGACTTATTACCTTTCAAGGTGCTCTATGATATGTTACCAAAACCAAAGATCAGTAGTAATTTAAATTATAGGCTCATTCTTTAAAGTCCATGAATAATAGCTGTAACTTCAATTTTAGGATTTACTTATGACTAATACAGCTCACCCTCTTCCTCCTCCTCTTCCCCTTCTTCAACATAGTCATCATCATCTTCTTCATCCTTGAAAATCAAATATTCAGTTTGAGAATAAAAAGCCATGACAGACTTTTCACTATTGGGCAGTAATACACTCTGCCTAATTTACACAGGTCCTTTTAAAAAACCCAACTAAATCTAGTTTCTTTATGAAAAGAAGTTACATTTTAGACCAGCACTGCTCAAAAGGACTTTCCACAACAATGGAAATGTTCTATGTCTGTGCTATCTACTAGAGTAACCACTAGCCACACTTGACTATGAAGCATTTGAAATGTGACCTGTACAAATGAGGAACTGAATTTTAAACTTTATTTAATTTTAACTAATTTAAATAGCCAAATGTACTCAGTGGCTACTATAATGGACAGAGAACTGTTGACTATTTCAAAGACACAGTCTTCTATTTTATAGATTGCAGTAGGAATTACCTGAATCCTAACCCCAACATAGTTACATGTATTAAAAAAGTCATTTACTCTCTCTGGATCTCAGCTTTCCAATCAGCAAAATAAAGTATTCATCTAAAAAGATCCTTGTATGTCTAAAAATCTACACATTGAGATAGCAAATGTCAATAAAAATCACAATAAAATTTGATCTACAACTCTTGAGGAATGAGTTGTCCTAGATAACTCAGATTTAAATGGAGCCTTGAAAAAATTGAAAAATCTAACCAATTTGTTTTTTACTTCAGCCAATTGGAACACAAATCTCTAAAGTGCAATTCCATTTTATGCTAAACCTAACAAACCTTTTTCTTGAATAATCATAGTCACCATTTTAATCATGGACTAATTGGAATATGGTGATTCCCTCAAAGCTTATTAATACATGCAAAATGTTTTCTCCTTTTAAAAATGACTCTGGCCTCTACTTTGAGTTGTATTTTTTCCTAGTTTTCATGCTTTCTCTTTTGCAGTCAGTTACTATTTCATTTTAATCTGATGTACATTCAGAAAATAGATCAACAGACTGATCAGAGGATTGAATGTAAAAGAGAAAACAAGTCTAGAATAACAGCTTAAACATTCTCCTACAAAGAAAATGTCTTTTGTTACTTATATATGGGTTATTCACAGGCCTTTTGAAGTTACTGCCTTGTCCTTGGTATGCTCCAAATAATTGAGTTCTCCTATATGTTTGATTAAAAAAATGGAACCAATCTAGGGCCTCCTCTTCAACCCCACAAAAGTTTACAGCAACTTAAAAACACTTTAATTGGCAAATGTCAAGAACTGCTGGGTAAACCACAATGAGATACCACCTCACACCAGTTAGGATGGCCAATATCCAAAAGACAAGAAAAAACAAAGGCTGGTGAGGATGTGGATAAAGCGGAGCCCTCCTACACTATTGGTGGGAATGTAAATTAGTTCAACCATAGTGGAAAACAATATGCAGGTTCCCCAAAAAACTAAAAATAGAAATACCATTTGACCCGGGAATTCCACTCATAGGAATTTACCCAAAGAAAACAAGATCCCTGATTCAAAAAGACCTACGAACCCTATGTTTATTGCAGCACTATTTACAATAGCCAAGATATGGAAGCAACCTAAGTGTCCATCAGTAGATGAATGGATAAAGGGGTGGTACATATACACAATGGAATACTATTCAGCCATAAAAAGAAAACAAATCCTACCATTTGTAACAACATGGATGGAGCTAGAGGGTATTATGCTCAGTGAAATAAGCCAGGCAGAGAAAGACATTACCTAATGGTTTCACTCATTTGTGGAGTATAACAACAAAGCAAAACTGAAGGAACAAAACAACAGCAGACTCACAGACTTCAAGAAGGGACTAGCGGTTACCAAAGGGAAAGGGGTGGAGAGGGTAGGCAGGGAGGGAGAGAGGAGATTAAGGGGCATTATAATTAACACTCACAATATAGGTAGGTCACCGGGAAGGCAGTACAGCATGGAGAAGATAAGTAATGACTCTATAGCATCTTACTATGCTGATGGACAGTGATTGCAATGGGGTGAGGGGAGACTTGATAATATGGGTAAATGTTGAAACCACGTGCTCATGTGAAATCTTCAAAAGATTGTATATCAATGATACTTTAATTAAAAAAAAAAGAACTTCTGGGTAGTCAGGGAAAACGGACAACCCACTCTTTTCACAGCATCCGCAGCCCCATTTGTGTCTAGAAATACTAAAGAGAACATAATTTCCCAGTATTTTTAGCTAGAATCCCCTGAGAAACTAAACTACATGACACTTAAATCAGAAATCATTCTTATACAGTCAATTCAAACACTATAAAGCATTCCATACCAGGACACCACGAAGCTACAAGGAACAGAAGGAATAGATGGCATAGCAAATATGAAAAGGAAACACAATAAAAATCAGGAGAACCTAAACCCTTAAACTAAAGAAGAAATGAAAGGTAGAGGAGAAGCAGGAAAGAAAGGGATGTGGGAAGGGGAAGGGACAGAAGGAAAAAGAAAGGAGAGGGAGAGGAGAGACATTTTAAATATCTCAAATTTGCAAAGAATGGCAAGTGAAGATTCTTAAATATTTATAACTTTTTTAAAACACTTGAGATACTAGTCACATTTATTCCTAAATAATTTAGAAAAGCACAAGTTCAAATAGCAAATTACTTCTCTGGATACAAAATATGATTAGATAAATTGATTACTGTATTTAGGCCTTTCTTTTTTTTTTTAATACCATCTATTAGATAATATCCCTCAATAAAAACTCAGCTTCCATTAGAGATGTGCTAAATGGAGACTATGGTCTTTTTCTAATTAGTGGGAAATAAAATGTTTCCTCATTTGTACTATGACACCATAAATCCCAAATCTTCTAAAGCCCCCCCATCCCTATTTTTAATGAAATAAACTACACACACATAAAGTCCTTCTTTATACATATTAATTCCTTACCTCTGAAGAGCAGTGGAAATAAAAATAAGACTCACACAAAAATAGCTAATCAAAGACCATTTCTATTTCCTTCTAATTTCTTTTTAAATTCAATAGTCTCTGAAGCCTCTCCTGGCTCCTAGCTTCTAAAAACAGGTTCAAAACATTAACTAATTGAAAACATTATAAACATTTTAAATACCCAAATTATTTCATCATGATTGAAAACTTCTTTTGGTCCCTGCTACCCAGGTACTACACTGATTAAATGTTATGTGCATTATCTTAAGAGACTTTGGCTCTATACCTGAGCATGTCACTTTTAATTAATAATATTTCCCAATATTCAATGGAATGAAAATATAAACATATGCAGTTGGTTGAAGGTCATTTTTTAATTACTTAAACTTAACAAGGAATTATTGACAGAGAAAATAAAAAGCCAAATGCAAAATAATGAGTCCATTATTTTACTAAATAAATGAAAACTTAGAGGAAAAATATTCAAGTTGTATGCTGATATAAATTGAACAGGCTGACATTCTCTATGAATATTTAAAATACTTAAAAGTTCTGTTCTTCATTATTATATAGCTCCAAACTCACCAGGGCCCCAAACAAGTTTAAGTCCTACTTTTTCCATGCTAGTTTCATATTTAAAACGGTATTAGAAAAATCCTTGATCAGTGATGTTATCTATCTAACCAATGTAAAAATCATTAGAACAAATAAGAATACTATCAATTTCTAGTCTAAATAAGAGATATTACTTTTAGTAATAAAAATTATTTTAAATTATGAATTATGAAAACAAAACTCAAAAATTTAACAATTGGAGAAAATTACTTATCTCCCAGGGGCTAAAAATCATTTATTCAAGTGACATTTCCTGTGAGTCTACTATGTCCCAGTCAATGTACTAGATGCTTAGACACAAAGATGAATAATCCTTCCCTTAAGGAGCTCTCCATCTAATAAATTGGCCAAATAAACAAGTTTTTACAAAAGTGTCTACAGGCAACAAAAGTCCAATCAAGGTTTAAAAGTCACAGAGAAAGGATTATCTATGAAAAATTATGAAAGCTTCACTAATGAGGCAACTCCGGAGTTGAGTTTTTAAAGGTAAGAGTTCATGTGGCATGATTTGGGTGGCAGTTACACAAGTATATACCTAAGTAAAATTTCATGGATCTAGTACATAAAACCAGTGTCCATTAAATGCTTTACTATATTTATGTTTACCTTAGTAAGAAAGAAAAGAAAGTCCATGAGCGGGTGTGGGTAGGAAGTCATCTCAGATAAACAATTTATCCACAGTCAGAAAGACAAGTGTAACCATCTAACTTGGTGTAACCATCTAACTTGGCACTTCCCAAGATGAGGCTTGAGAAGGAAGCAGGAGCCAGACAATCAAGGGTTTGTATGTCTTGGCAGCAACAGGGCAATACTAAAGGGTTCCAGGCAGGGTAAGTGATCTGACCACATTTGCACCCAGACTACTCAGGCAAGTACTGTGGGGGATGCACCTAAATGGCAACACTGAATGCAGAGGGGCCACTTAGAAGCTACTGCAGAAGCATAAACAAGAAATAATTAAGGGAAAAGAAAGTTTTCTTGAGTGCCTACAATGCACCAAGGACTAGATACTTTACATATATTACCTTGTTAAATCCTTAAAAGAAACCTATTAGACTAGTATAATTTCAGTTTGCTAAATGCAGAAACTGAGGCTCAGAAACATTTGTAAAATGTTTCCACCATACCATGCCACTGAGGGCAGAAGGGATTTTTGAAAGATTTCTAGGATAGGTGTTTTTGATTCTCTGGACACAGTATAAGCTGGGGGACAGTGGGGAAAAAAGACAGGCAGACACACATGCACACCCACAAGTTAGAAACAACTTGCAGATTTCTACACAAGTTACTTTCTATAGTACTTAGCCCTATGCCTAAATTAATCTTGAGTGCATGTAAGAAGTGTCTATTCACCTGAATTTCTTCTTTCATTAAGTATGAGAGGCCCACTTCCTCTTCTCCCTCTCCCAATTCTGAGCCTGCTTCATCTTCATCCTCCTCTTCCTCCTCCTCCTCTTCCTCATATCCTTCAGGTAGACCAGCTTCATCTTCCTCTTCATCTTCATCATCTTCATCTCCATCTTTAAAAATATTTGGAAAGATGAGCAAATGGCTGGGCAAATGTTCTTGCTGGTATGTTGATCCTTTTTACCCTTGCTCCAACCACTTCCAAATCTTAAGCCAATGGGTGGGTAGAAAGTATCTCAGGGTGATTTTTTTGAATATAGATTCTCCCTTTTACAACATTCACACTTACTATTTGAGAAATATGGTTTCTAAATACTAAAATTTTTCCAACACAGATTTTCATCAAAACATTACATGTATTAAGAGTTTGTTTTACTTTTCTGCTTATCCATCATTTCATTATTTTATAACATTATTTAGCCATTAAATTTCTTATAGTGAAAAATTTTTCAACAAATAACAACAGATAGGGTCTCATTTAACAACAGCCGTTTCATCATCTGAGCTGTTAGTCACCCATTTATTCAAAAATGTATATTCACTACCTAATTCTATAACATTTCCAATTCTATAACATTTCCATCACCCAACCCCCCAAAAACCTATACTCATTTAGAGTCATTTCCCATTCTCCACACCCCCAGCCCTGACAACCACTCATCTACTTTCTGTTTCTATGAATTTGCCTATTCTGGACATTTCATATATGTAGTCATATATTGGCTTCTTTCATTTAGTAGAATGCTTTCAAGGGTCACTCATGTTGTAGCATCTATCAGTACTTGATTTTTAAGGCTGAATAATATTCCATCATGTGGCTTTATCACATTTTGTTTATCCATTTATCAATTGAAGGACATTTGGGTTGTTTCTACTTTTGGGCTGTTACGGATAATACTGCAGTGAATGGCTCATTTTTTTAAAGTTGCCACTTTTACTGGGTAGTGGTTACATAAGTTTATATACATAGATATAAAATTTCATGGAGCTTGATATTACAATAACCATTAAATTCCCAAAGCTATCAGAAATCTGAGAGAAATACAGGATTATGGCTGCGGTTTTTTTTTTTTCTTATCTTACTAACATCTTTTTTTTTCATACACCTAAATATCTAGGCCCAATCTAAGTTGCATGGCTCAAGCAGAAGCTGTAATTGTGAAACACTTATGAATATTAAGAATGATTACCCTCATCATCCTCCTCTTCTGAGTCTGGTGCTTCATTATCCTCCTGATCAAATCCATCTAAGTATGTGATTTGCTGCAGCAGTTCAAAAATACTTTCTCTATAATCTTCGAGGTTTGTGATCTCACAGTTAAACAAGTCAAGACTTTTCAAATTTTTAAGATTTTGCTGTAAAAGTAAAGTATTAAAACTTACATTCAAGATTTTACATCCCATGTTATTTTTTTTTCATTCATGGACCACAAAATATATACTTGAAATCAAGAGAATGAACTTTGGATTTTTTGGGTTTTATAATGAAAAATTTTTATATTAAGCACAGCCAATTCTCTGACAGGCCCTAGCATGTAAACTGCATAAGAGTAGGTACTTTCTTTTGTTCACTGCTATATCTCTACCATCTGGTTTAGTGCCTTACTATAATTAAGCATTATATATATGTTGACCAAATATGTACATATATAGGTAACAACAATAACATGGTTAGTTTAAATCCATAGTTCATGTGATTTTCAACAGTTTCAACCTCCTTCCAAGCTTTAGAAATCAGAGGAACAATTTTTAGTTTCATTTCATCTCCTTTTCCTTCTCTCATACCAAGAAAAAAGGAGCAAATAATGAAATAACTCAAAAAATAAATAAGAAGGAAAAAGTATAGAATTTAAGAAGATTCTGAAAATTTTAAAGCCAGATATTTAACTTTTTTAAGTCAATAAAATCAACTTACTAATTTGAAAATTTATCCAAAAAAGAAAGTAGTAACCATCTAGATCCCAACGTATATAAAATTCACAAATATTGAAAGAGGGAAATATAAATGACTAAGATAAAACGCAAGCAAATCTCAGAAAAACCACCTAAAAAGGCAAGTCCTGAGACACACCTTTCCACTTACCAAAGCTTCTACTGTACTGAGATCTTTGATTTTGTTTCCACTCAGATTGAGGTAGGTAAGATTTGGACATTTTTCTGCCAGGATTTCCAAGCCTCCAGAAATTACATTGTCACTTAGTTTTAACTATATATTCAAAGTGGAGAGAAAATAAACGGTGAAGGCTTAAGATGGATGAAACTTTTAAAACAGATCAATTTGGAGAAGAAAAGCAATTGTCATTCTCTCTGACTTCAAGAGACTGTTAAAAGTCATTAATTTCCAAATCCCCACCTACGACCCCCAAATAATATATTAGACCCCCAAAGTAATGGTCTTCTAACCCAAGGTTGTTCTCAGTTGTGTTATAGTTGGTGTTGATGTTTCAGAGGAAAGCATTTGGTACATGTTAAATCCAAATTCATGTCATAAAGCAATTTCATTATTAAATTTAAATCTCTAAAAGCAGTATTAGACCTGACTCCAAAATTCTACATAACCCTCTTACTGTAAAAGTTAGAACCTTCTAAATAAAAAGCAAAATGATTGTTTCATTTGGCCAAACACTAGACATAACAGTCTTTGGCACTGAAATTATGATGCTTTTGTGCCTCATGCCAACTTACCTTTCGAAGTTTATTTAAGCTGGGCAGCCTAGTCAGTGAACTTAGTTCCACGTTTGCCATACTCAGAAACTCTAGCTTTTTAAAAGTATCATTCAGGCCTTCGATTTCCCCATTGACACACAGGCAATTATCAAGGACTAACTCTGTCACCTGTAAGACAGAACATGAATGATTCTTTAGTTTGCAGTCTGTTTAGAGAAAGATCTGGGTCCTGACACTCCGGAAATGTGAATATTAAAGCCAATCAGTCCCCTTACACAGATTGTTTTCATTCTCCAAAAAAAACCTGAAGTGTGAAGTCATCATTATAAGTTAATCTTTTCAATTTATACTTGGACCAGGAAGTTCAATGCCTGCTTCAAATCACTGATGCATATAAAATAAAACTTTGAAAAAGGTCCCATGTGAAACTTGTTTCTGCTCCTTATGAGGATTCTCAACTTGACGGCATCTGCAGTGAGGGGATACATAGGATACTGGGAAAGGATTCAAGTGGGCTGACCTAAAATGCAGGAAGAAAAAAGGAAAACGTTTTATTCACTTTCAGTTTAAGCTCTCTTATGTTTGGTTGATAAATGCCATCATAACTCACAAACATCTTGTTACTCTTCATGCAAAAACACTCCTGGGACAGCCTAGCTTTCAGATGTTATTTGTTTTAGTATGGAGGACAAACAGTATCACCCAGGACAATACATCCTTGACAAAATGTTATTTCTTTCTGACACCCTGGTAGCATATTTGTGGACTTTTCCCCATTCTTGGGGGGTGGGGTGTGAGTGGATCTTCTATTAGGTCAGGGCTGTAGAACAAAACTTGCTTGTGTGAGCCTAGATGGACTTAAAATCTTAGGGGAGGCAGGAGATCCTGGCTTTCTATTCCTAATGCAAAAATATGTTTGAGGTATTTTGAGAGCTAAAAGTTAGCAACAAGCAATGCCACCTTCTCTATTTGAAAATGACTTTAACATTATTTCAGTGAGCCGAGAATGCATCATGATCTCCTTTAAGATGTGAAGCCAAGGTCCAGAGAGTAGGAATGACTTGCCTAGGGTCACACATGTGGCAGAGGTGTGCCAACATTGCAAGTCTTCTGACTTCTAGTCAGAGTGGAGGAGGGAGGGCTGCTAAATTTGGTGTCAGAAAGCAAACCAATTCTTCCACTTGAGCAAATTAATTTCACTGTGCTGAAACTTTGCTAATTTGTATTCTAGAACAATACGATCCACCTTACAAGTTTGCTCGAAAGAGAAAAGTAACAAACACGAAAAGTGCTTTGTAAACTATAAGGAGCTATACAAACATGAGACGGTTATTACACCACAAGGGAGGGAGGAGAGGCCGCAAAAAGGCAACATCCGGCACTCCCCAAAACTGGCAAGTAAATTACTATGGCTAAGAGTAGGTAAATGAATGGCGGGGGAGTGAGCAAAAAAAGCAAATCCACTTTGCCAACCAACCCAAGATAGAAATAAGCATTCCAAATGTGTGCTTTCTAAGAGACAGCAATTTTTAAGTTTGATTTTGTTTTTTTCCTGAAGCCCTTAAAAGAGTAGGCCGTAGAAAACTCCCAAGCTCTCTCTGGGATAACAGGAAGGACTGTTTCCTCCTCCCTGCCCCCGGCCAATTTCTGGGAAACTGACCTTTTTTGAAAAGTACAGAAAGATCTTAGGTTCCCACTCTGCACGCCGCCGCAGACTACCGACAGATCAGGGACAGACCGTACTTATTCTCTATGCACAGGCAACACCCCAACCCCTGTTGAAAAATTATGCCCTTCATATTCCCAGTCTAGGGTTTATTTCAGGGGTCGCGATTAGCAAGACTCTGGACGATCTCCTCGGCAACCAGAAGTGCTACGTTCCTCGCTAGCTGCTCGCGACCTGCTGCTCCGAACGACGGGAAACCCCACGTGGGGCGAGAAATCCTCCAGGGAGAAAGGAGTCACCTCCGCCCGGGCGCGGGCGGGCTGGATGAAGCCGAGGCGCCCACCGAAAGGAGGCGGAAACGCGTCCCGCCCGACCCCCGAAAAGTTGACAGCGACCCCGCCTCACGTGGCCCCTCCCAACCTGTCTCTTTAAGGCGACAGCAGCGAGAGCGCATCACTTAGTTTCGCCGAACCCATTTTTAAAGCGCAGAACTACTACGACCCATTTGTTGAGTTTGTGAAGCCGTCTCCGGGGATCAAATTCGAGTTGCGGCCACTACGACACGACACGCTAAACATCGTTACACTGCGGGGGTTAGAAGGGGTTCACGCCTCGCGTCCTCTCCCCACCTCCGGCCCCTGCGACGCGTCTCAGAGCTCACTCCGGTCGGAGGCCCGGCCGCTGACCCAGATTCCGTCTGGCCGCCTCCGGGGTAGTGGGCGCCGCCGGCAGTGGGCGGTCCGCGGACTCAGCGAGCGACCCCAGCCTGGCCCTCGCAATGTCGGACGCCCAGGGGCCTCGAGGCCGGGGGCGCTCCCACCACAAAGAAAAAAAGAGTTGGCAACACTGCAGAAAAGTTGGGCTAACTTCTCAGGCGACGATGGCTGCGGCAGGGGAGAGTGGGGATGGGGGATCGAGTCCACGCCGCCGGCCCCCAGGAGATGGAACTTGGGGAACCAAGCTGCGGGGCGGCCTCCAGCATTCCGCTTCCCGCCCCCACGAGGCCAGGACGCCTGACTTGAAGAGACCAGAGAGGGACTAAGCCCCCATGCACACACTAAAACGCCCGTAGAAACTTACACCCTTCGCCATTTTCAGTAGATTTTTAATGATTTAAAACTTAAAATTAAATATTCCCCCCTCAACCCTAACCCCAGTCGAGTGTTAATTCATTAACTCTTCCCCACCCACCTACCCAAACCCCCAGAAACCCGATCCTCCGAAGACAGGGCTTGCGGGGAAGGGGAGGGGGGCCGAGTCATCTCACCTCCTCCGGGGCTCTGTTCCTTAACTCCAGGTTAATCCTCTTCTTCATCTCCATGTCCTCCTCCTGCTCTTCTACTACTCTCCTCCCTTACCCTTTCCTGCCTTTCCCACTACCAACCCTCCCCCACAAAAATTAAAGATTTGGAAATGAATGAAAACGCAAATATAAACGCCCACCACCACTAGATAGATGGGGTTGGGGGGGGGAGAGACTAGCAAATGGAGTCCAAGGAGTTGGGACTCTAGCTCAGCTGCCCCCACCACCTTGTCCACTCACGCGCGCGCGCGCGCGAGTACACACACACACACACACACACACACACACACACACACACACACACACACACACACACACACACTCGCAGTTCCTTCCCCTTCAATGGCCGCTCAGAGACTGAGCCTCCATGACACGGCACCGCCAACCCCCTGGCCTACACTCCACCCACCTCCCGAATATATTGGTTAATTCTTCAGCATTGCTGTAGTCCATTGGACTGCCTAAATGTCTGCCAGTCTTCAGGGCGGACCCGAACCAGAAACGCTGTGTCTATTGGCTGTGATCAAGCGCGCAGTTGACTCCGATAGGTCCGGGAGGTGTTAGTCCAGGGGAAATGATTTTGAATCCCAATAGCCTCACCTCGCTTTCTTTGTGTGGTTGGCGCGCTTTCCCTAGGCGCTCGGACGGTTTTTAAGCCTGTTGGGTTTGTTTCTTTGTTTTTAATACTAAAAGGATGGAGAAAGCATCCTTCCACGTGCCCAAGTTGCGACACTGGTAATTCAGCACACAGCACCGCTTTTGACCATTTTTAAAGCACAGCTCCTGCTTTACAGCCAAGGTGCACGGCATGGTACACATCACATAAAAAAGCATGCCTTCGTGGCACTACGCAGCCGGGCATAGGCTTCTAGTGCAGAACCAGAACCGGGATAAAGATTGTATTTTCACTTACACCATGAAGGACTGGACGGTTTTGAAAGCAGTTTGAGAGAAGTGTGTAAATCAGCCACCTGTAAATAAAACTGCCTGGAGGACTTCTTACTGAGGTAATTGTTGCTGTAATAAACACTAAGACCTTAGACGAAAACAATGCTGGCCTAATGAAAATCATACATCAATTTACATAGAAATGGTACTGCAGTGCCTCTCTAATTTACCTTTGGTTGGTTTCCATGGAAATCTGTAGGTAAAACGTGCTTTTGAAGATCTCTTAGTGTGGGATTTATAGAACAGCAGGATAAGGATGATTTTTTTTTTATTGTCTTGAGAGTCTAACTTTTTTCTTAATTGCTTAAATTCTGTCCTCTTAGGCCCTTCTCAGGATAAATACCCAAGGAAATTAAAGATGACGGGGAAAGAAGTGGGTGAAATTGGTCCATTGCCCCTCCAAGCCAATTGTTTGCTTTTTCCCAGTCTCTTAGGTTAGACACCTTTGGGTTTAGGAACAGACTCCTCACCACTTCACCCCTCTTCCTCCACCCATACAAATACACACAGCTCCTCAAATAGGCTTACTTTTAAAATGTAAATATTTGGTATTTGACATGTTAAATACTCTAAAGGAGAACAAATAGTGATTGTCTTCTCCTTGATAAACGTTTCCTTTAAATTCCTGAAAAGGAAATTTTGTGAAGACGAAAACAGAAGGGAAGAAGTAGAGCTTTTTGTACAAAACATCTCTGAAGGGCAGTTTGGAGTTAAATTTGTTTGTTCCCATGCAGGCTAAAGGAGGTCAGGATGATATGAAAATTGAACCAAAGTGGACTGAGGAACAGTTCACGGAAAAGTTAAAAAGCAAGAGCGGGGACGGCGGGGGGAAGGGCTAAAAAGGAACCTGAAAGCACATTTTAGTATCACCTTGGGGAAAAAGTTCGGTGTTGTTATCCCACCAATCACTGCAGGTCTGGAACTCTGGAAAGGAATCCCAAAGAGAGTTCAAGGGAGGAGATTCAGATTAGGAGTCATCCACATATAAGTGATAGTTGGGAACGCGCAGAAAGAAAAAAAAAGATGTTCACAAAGTGTATATAATATATATATATATTATATATATATATATATAATATACACACCCACACCCATACATATATATATAATAAGGCTGTCAGGCAAAGGAAAGCAAAACGTGGTTGAAGGGAAGATACTCTGCAGTGGAGATGCGTTTAGTTTTTGAACACTAAAAACATGTTGAATTAATATCCTGATGCATCCTTGCTGGTGGGTTAAAGGAGTGTTATGAACCACCTCTCATTCCACTCCTTTCTCCTTTGCTTTCATCCACCTCCTGGTTATTTTTCACTCTTCGTTGTAGCATTTATACCCTGCTTCATTACTTCAGCTTAAAACATGTCCTAGTTCATAAGTTGAGTTTAGTAGACAGAGACAGAGGGACTGTCTACTAAAGTTCTTAAAGAAAATGAGGAACAGGCAGAAAGGGAGGTGAATTCAGATAAAATGTACAGTAGCCAAAGAGTTTCAAGGAATAAATGATTATTGGGGTTAACTGGTAGGGCTTTTGTATCAGAACACATTCAACAGAATGTGGGAGGATGCGGGCAATATAGAATGTGAAGAAAGGCCATGAATTCATTTTACCATTGGATAGTATCTTCAGAGAGAACACCATAGTAGGCATAGACTGGGATCTACCAAAGTGGGCTTTTTCCCCTAATCCATCATCCCCACCCTCATATCATCTCTCATCTGCATTACCTCAGTACCTTGAAACTTACCTCTTTCCAGTCTTAATCAGGAACCCAGGATAAATAAGATGCTGGGGGAAGAAAGGTTCCCCACAGGGCTGGTGCACAGAAAGAAAGGTGCCTGGGAAGGAGTTGGATAAAGAACACTACCAGCTAGGAGATGGGTGTACAAAGCTAATGAAGGATGAAAGTATGCACTACAGTCAGGAGAAGAGCTAAACTCATCTTCCACTGCTGAATATTTTCTGTTGTCCCTCCAGATCCATTCTTCACCCTTCTCCATCCTGCTCTGTGACTCAAAACCCACATGGGTTTTGGTCCATGGGAGGAGCACTGACAGGAGATTGAAGTCTGAAGGAGAATGAAATTGGAGTATTTTTTCCCCACCTTCCTCTGTATCAAGTCATTTTAAGAGGGCCAAGTCCTCAGTAGCATGTTACTACACTGATGGACAGTGTTGTAATGGGGTTGGGGGAACTTGATTATATGGGTGAATGTTGAAACCACATGTTGCTTGTATATCAATGATTCCTTAATTTTAAAAAAATGTTTTTTTTAAAAAAGAGGGCCAGATCCTAAGAGCCACAGATCCTGTCAGGGCTGTGGTGAACACTGATGCATCACCCACATTTTCCTTCAGGAATGCAGATTTATTCCCACTGGTGCTAAGAGTACTACTGCTGTGACACTACCTTCAGCTGTCAGCCCTTATAGGGGATTATTTTAGCTGAAGAAAATTGCCTTGCCCAAAGTTATACCTCCCGTCATGGGCAGCCCACATCCAATTAGTGATCAACATTGAAGTATAAAGGCCCAGGCAGCCCTTGTGCCCAGACTTAGACAAACTCTGAAGAGTCATTCATCCGAGCTACAGGGCGTCACCATGGGTTCAGCTGAGGCCTTTGTTTGGACTGCATTGCCATTCAATTTCTCCCACTGCTTAATCCTGTTTCTGCCTTCTGCCTTCCACAGATAGTGATCCCAGTATCATTCCCCAGTAAATGTCCTAAATGCTATTTCCATCTGAGTCTGCTTCCTGGGTGTGGATAAAGTGAAGGTTCCTGTGGCCAGGATTCTCACCTGGCCCTGGTCAACTAGCTCACTACACATGGGCGGGCAATATGTTGCTCTATATATAATGAGCTCTGCTCAGTGCTCTGGGTGACATGATGGCATGGCTGCAAGGCTGCAGGAGAGCAGAGACTGGAGTGGACAGAGACAGACGGCTGCAGGGGCAGAGAGGCCCAGAGGCAGAGACCGGCTTGCTGCATGCAGACTTGCTCTGAGTTGATGGGGTTCTAGTGACTGACCTGCCACCGTGGGACTAAAGTTGGGTATAAACCCTTTCACCCAAAGAACATTCCATTGTCATTTTTCAGTCTCATTGAATCCATAGTGAACTTGTCCAGGGCTGAAACCCATTGTCAACACACTGAACCCAACATGTGATGGTGACCCTATCCAAATATCCTCTGAGGAAGCCAGACTAAACTACAGGAGAGACCACATGGTGAAGAGAGCACATGAACCTACTTGAAGAGAGTGAGACATACTCACCTGTAGAGAAAATGAAAGTTCCTATGGCTAGGATTCTCACCTGACCCTGGTCCACTTGCTCACTGCACACATGTGGGCACTATGTCATTACTGACTCTATTTGAAGAGTTACCACCCAGTACTCCGGGCTGCATGGCTGCAGGAAAGCAGAGGCTGGAGTGGTGGCAGCGCCTAGGACACATACTGAGACAGCTGCTGGAGCATAGAGGTCCAGAGGCAGAGGCATGCTTGCTGCATGCAGACTCACTCTGAGGCGGAACAGGGTTCTAGCGCTTGATGTGCCACCGTGGAAATAAAGTTGAGTATAAACCCTTTCACCCCAAGGACGTTCCATTGTCACTCTTTGGTCTCCCCAATCAAGAGTGAGCTTGCCCGGGGCTGAAACCCACTGGCAAGACACCACACAGCCCCCAACTTTTCCAGCTCCACCTAACTGTCTGACTGCAACAGCATAAGAAATCCTGAGCCAGAACTACCCAACTGAGTCCTTCCCAAATTCCTGTCCCACAGAAACTGTGAGAGACAATAGAATGATCATTGTTGTTTTAAGTCTCTGTATTTGGAGTTACGCAGCAGCAGTACCTAGAACACATTTTTCTGATCAAGTCTTACTAGTGCATTTTGCTCTGTGCAGGTGATATTCTGTTCTTTTTCATTTTTCTTATGCTATTCTTCCACCTCCTCTGAATTCTTAGGACTTATTAAATGTTCTACTTATTCAACATTTACCCTATGCTGCCTTGCAACATCCCATGTATGTTATTTAACTCTAGTTCACCCAACCAGATTGAAATTTCCTACAGAAACCACATCAGTAATTTGGCTTTCTCTGGCATCACTCACAAGACAGCACATTGCTGAGCATACAGTGGTACTCAATACATATTTGGTAACTGATTATTTCTCAAATAACTCTCAGGTAGTACCCTAAATTCATACTTCCATTAGGAAATAGAGTTTGGTTGATGCCTTCATGGGGAACAGGTGATGGAGGAGGAGTGAAGGTTAACTGAAAACTGCACTTCCTCTTGGTGAGTTAATTTGCAGTCTCAAGATAAAACTAAGACAGTGCAACTAATGGCAGTGTCTTTTCTCCAGAATTCAAACTGATTTGGAAAAACCAGAAATTATTTCTACCCATACCTCTGAGAAATCCTATCCCAAGAAACTATCCAGCAGGGTCATTACTGCTCCCTTAGTACAAGGATACATGATCAATACGCAAAGACCAACAATTCTACACACCCACTGTGCTCACATCCTGTGGCAAACTTCAAAGTCAATACCCTGCAAGGTGAGTTGTTACAGTTCTACAGGGCCTTAGAGCTAAGGGATATATACTTATATTTTTATATGTACTGTATATCTATCAAAAGTAAGTTGATTTTCAATAACCCTTTTAAAAATGGGCAGAGGACATGAACAGACCGTTCTCCAAAGAAGAAATTCAGATGGCCAACAGACACATGAAAAGTGCTCCACATTGCTAATCATCAGAGAAATGCAAATTAAAACCACAATGAGATATCACCTCACACCAGTTAGGATGGCCACCATAGAAAAGACTAGGATCAACAAATGCTGGCGAGGATGTGGAGAAAGGGGAACCCTCCTACACTGCTGGTGGGAATGTAAGCTAGTTCAACCATTGTGGAAAGCAATATGGAGGTTCCTCAAAAAACTAAAAATAGAAATACCATTTGAACAGGGAATTCCACTCCTAGGAATTTAGTCAAAGAAAATAACTTCTCAGATTCAAAAAGATATATGCACTCCTATGTTTATTGCAATGCTATTTACAATAGCCAAAATATGGAAGCAACCTAAGTGTCCATCAGTAGATGAATGGATAAAGAAGAGGTGGTACATATACACAATGGAATACTACTATTCAGCCATAAGAAAGAAACAAATCCTACCATTTGCAGCAACATGGATGGAGCTAGAGGGTATTATGCTCAGTGAAATAAGCCAGGTGGCGAAACATAAGGACCAAATGATTTCACTCATTTGTGGAGTATAAGAACAAAACAAAAACTGAAGGAACAAACAGCAGCAGACTCACAGAACCCAAGAATGGACTAACAGTTACCAAAGGGAAAGGGACTGGGGAGGATGGGTGGGAAGGGAGGGATAAGGGGAATAAGGGGCATTACAATCCGCACACATAATATGGTGAGGGGGGGGTGCACAGGGAAGGCCGTATAGCACAGAGAAGACAAGTAGTGACTCTATAGCATCTTACTATGCTGATAGACAGTGACAGTAATGGGGTATGTGGTGGGGACTTGATAATAGGGGGAATATAGTAACCACAGTGTTGCTCATGTAATTGTATATTACTGATAACAACAACAAAAATACTGAAGGAACAAAATAGCAGCAGACTCACAAACCCCAAGAAGGGACTAGCGGTTACCAAAAAGGAGGGGTGGTGGAGGGTGGGTGGGAAGGGAGGGAGAAGGGGATTGTGGGGTATCATGACTGGTACACATGATGTGTGTGGGGTCACAGGGAAGGCAGTGTAGCTCAAAGAAGACAAAAAGGACTCTGTGGCATCTTACTACACTGATGGACAGTGACTGCAATGGGGTATGGGTCAGGACTCAATAAGGGTGAATGTAATAACCACATTGTTTTTCTTGTGCAACCTTCATAAGAGTATATATCAATGATACCTTAAAAAAAATAAAGTGAGTTACCTTTCCAAAGGAAAAAAACCTGAAATTTATTGAAGGTAAATGGTGGGCTGAATTGTCTCCAAAGATGGCCACCAACAATCTCTCTCACCCCTTTACACACATGGCATTTCTCCCATCAAGAGATAGAGTCTATTTCCCCTCCTCTTGAATCTGGACTAGCTGTGTGATTTACTTTCATCAATAAAATGCAGTGGTAATAGCACTCTGCCAGTTCTGGGTCTACCACTTAAGAGACATGGCATTTTCTGTTTTTGCTCTCTTGATAGCCAGTTCTCAAATAACAAAGTCCAACTACCCTGCTAGAGTAGAGACCATGTGGAGGGAGAAGCTCTAGACAATGAGAGACCATGAAAGGTGAGACTTGCCCCACACATCCCCCACCCGTCCTAGTTACACTAACGGAGGCCCCAGCCACCTTGAATCCTTCAATCCTTGTCAAGCTTCCCCAGCCAACACCATGTAAAGCAGGAATAAGCCACTCTACCATGCTGTGCCCCAATTACAGAATCTTGAGTAAATAAAGCATGGTTGTTGTTTTGAACTCCTCAGTTTTGAAGTGATTTGTTAGCAATAGATAACTGAACAATTGCAATAGATAATGAAAACAGAGTATACCAAAGGTCCTATGATTAGTAATATGTGAAGATGAATCTCAAACCAAGCTCCTCTAATTGAAGTTCAAATCTTTTTCCAAAGGTGATGATTACTATCCTATTTAATCCATAGACACACAAAATGTTCTGCTCCCTAAAATATCATCCTCACTCCCTACTGACACCTAAAATACCACAAATAAATGTGATATTATAACTTTTTATAATTTTTTTATTAAGCTATCATTCATATATACTCTTATGAAGGTTTGACAAGAAAAAAATATGGTTAGTACATTTACCCTTATTATCAAGTCACCCCCCCATACCCCATTGGAGTTACTGTCCATCCATATAGTAAGATGCCACAGAGTCCCTATTTGTCTTCTGTACTATACTGTCTTCCCCATTACCCCACACACACCATGCACACTAATCACACCCCACAATCCCCTTTTCCCTCCCTCCCCACCTGCCCTCCCCATTGGTAACCACTAGTCCCTTCTTGGAGTCTGTGAGTCTGCTGCTATTTTGTTCCTTCAGTTTTGCTTCATGGTTGTACTCCACAAATGAGGGAAATCATTTGGTATTTGTCTTTCTCTGCTCAACTTATTTCACTGAGTATAATACCTTCTAGCTCCATCCATGTTGTTGCAAATGGTAGGATTTGTTTCTTCCTTATGGATGAATACTATACCATTACACCTCTTCTTTATCCATTCATCTACTGATGAACACTTAGGTTGCTTCCATATTTTGGCTATTGTAAATAGTGCTGCAATAAACATAGGGGTGTATATTTTTTTATTAATGTATTATTGATATACACTCTTATGAAGGTTTCACACAAAAAAACAATGTGGTTACTATATTTACCCATATTATCATGTCCCCTGCCATACCACATTGCAGTCACTGCCTATCAGAATAGTAAGATGGCACAGAGTCACTATTTGCCTTCTCTGTGCTACACTGTTTTCCCCATAATCCCCCCCATACCATGTATGCCAATCATAATATCCCTGAATCCCCTTCTCCTTCCCTCCCCACCAGCCCTCCCCCACCCCTCCCCTTTGGTAACCGCTAGTCCCTTCTTGGAGTTTGTGAGTCTGTTGCTGTTTTGTTCCTTCAGTTTTGCTTCATTGCTATACCCCACAAATGAGAGAAATCATTTGGTATTTGTTTTTCTCCACCTGGCTTATTTCACTGAGCATAATATCCTACAGCTTCATCCGTGTTGTTGAAAATGGTAGAATTTGTTTCTTTCTTATGAATGAATAGTATTCCATTCTGTATATGTACCACCTCTTCTTTATCCATTCATCTATTGATGGACACTTAGGTTGCTTCCTTATCTTGGCTATTGTAAATAGTGTTGCAATAAACATAGGAGTGCATATGTCTTTTTGAATCTGAGAAGTTGTTTTATTTGGGTAAATTCCTAGGAGTGGAATTCCCGTTTCAAATGGTATTTCTGTTTTTAGTTTTTTGAGGAACCCCCATTTTGCTTTCCACAATGGTTGAACTAGTTTACATTCCCACCAGTAGGGTAAGAGGGTTCCTGTTTCTCTGCATCCTCACCAACATTTATTGTTCCTAGTCTTTTCTATGGTGGCCATCCTAACTGGTGTGAGGTGATATCTCATTGTGGTTTTAATTTGCATTTCTCTGATGATTAGTGATGTGGAGCATCTTTTCATGTGCCTGTCAGTCATTTGAATTTCTTTGAAGAAGTGTCTGTTCAGATCCTCTGCCCATTTTTTAATAGGGTTATTTACCTTTTGGGTGTTGAAGTGTGTGAGTACTTTATATATTTTGGATGTTAACCCCTTGTCGGATCTGTCATTTATGAATATATTCTCCCATACTGTAGGATGCCTTTTTGTTCTACTGATGGTGTCCTTTGCTGTACAGAAGCTTTTTAGTTTGATATAGCCCCACTTGTTCATTTTTGCTTTTGTTTCCCTTACCCATGGTGATATGTTCATGAAGAAGTTGTTCTTCTTTATATTCAAGAGAGTTTTGCCTATGTTCTCTTCTAAGAGTTTTATGGTTTCATAACTTACATTCAGATCGTTGATCCATTTTGAGTTTACTTTAGTGTATGGAGTTAGACAGTAATCCAGTTTCATTCTCTTGCACGTCGTTGTCCAGTTTTGCCAACACCAGCTGTTGAAGAGGCTGTCATTTCCCCATTGTATATCCATGGCTCCTTTTTTGTATATTAATTGACCATATATACTTGGGTTTATATCTGGGCTCTCTAGTCTGTTCCATTGGTCTATGGGTCTGTTCTTGTGCCAGTACCAAATTGTCTTTATTACTGTGGCTTTGTAGTAGAGCTTGAAGTCAGGGAGTGTTAATAGCATCCCCCTGGCTTTATTTTTCCTTATCAGGATTGCTTTGGCTATTTGGGGGTCTTTTGTGGTTCAATATGAATTTTAGAACTATTTGCTCTAGTTCATTGAAGAATGCTGTTGGTATTTTGATAGGGATTGCATTGAATCTGTAAATTGCTTTAGGCAGGATGGCCATTTTGACAATATTAATTCTTCCTATCCATGAACACGGGATGTTTCCATTTTTTGGTGTCTTCTTTAATTTCTCTCGAGTGTCTTGTAGTTTTCAGAGTATAGGTCTTTCACTTCCTTGTTTAGGTTTATTCCTAGGTATTTTTATTAGTTTTGATGCAACTGTGAATGGAATTGTTTTCCTGATTTCTCTTTCTTATGACTCATTTGTATCTTAGTTTTGTTGAGATACAAAATTCCAGGATAACTAGTAACTAAACTCGATTATTCTATTAAACCTTAGTTGAGGATATTTATCAGATTTTTTTTTTGAGAAAAGTTGATGGCACCATGAGAACTATAAGATGATTGAACTACCCTACATTTTCCAGGTGTTTTTCCAATCCATTCTTTCCTTAATTTGGAATGTTTCTCTGTAGGTATTGTTACTAAGTGGTGAAGAGGGAAGCATACATATATTGTTACAGCAAACTTTTGATTTTTACTCTGTGAGTACCAAATTCTGTGGTATATCTGAAAAAAATTTAAATTCTAGGTTAGGAGTTTCCAACTTGAGCCACCTCTTAATACACTAATAGAGTGAAAACTAGTTTTAACATTAGCCAAATTCAAATAAAATTAGAGAGTAAGTCTCCCAGAAACAAATCCAGATTGCAGTTTGAAATAGAACTGATTTAAAGATTTTGCACTCTAGGAATTATTGCATCATTGCCTTCCTCCAATAGCACAGATAATAAGTTTCTTAAAAGAAATTTGTTTCCTTGACAACAAGGTTACTTTCAAAAAAATAATTTGAAACTTCTGGCTAAATGTGGAGAATTTAATATACATACTTCCATTTCCTTCCAAATCTTACTAAAATGATTTTGAAAAAATTAGACCCAAACCCAAATTTGTAACTGAGTAGTGATGGATATTAACTAGACATATTGTGGTAATCATTTCCCAACATATACAAATGTCAAATCATCATGTTGTATATCTAAAACTAATATCATGTAATATGACAATCTCAATTTAAAAAAATGTTTTTAAAGACCTGAACCCAAACGACAAAGAGACTAAGCAAAGAGAGAATAGCTGGTAAGAGGGTTCAACAAAATATTGGAATCTATTAAGCAGATGAACCATGTAGTTCAGATAATCTTCTTCCTTACTCCTGATTTTTTCCTTCTTGTGAAAAGAATTCAGTTAGCAAAACCAGGCCTCTCCCAGCCCTTTGCTCATCCACCCTAAGTGGAATGTTCTACTCTACACCATTCTCCGTGGTCTTAGGACAGGGAGCCTGTTCATCAGAATGCCCATTGTACTTTGCTCCTCCACACTGAGGTCTGCCCCAACCCAGGTTGCCTGATTCTGGGGTACAGTTTAGCAGGCCCATTGACTCACACTAAGCTGCATCCTCCAATCTGGCTCTTAGCAGTAGTAATAGTGATACATTTACCTTCAAATTTGTCTTTTGCATTTATTCTCAGCTTGTTCAGACCCTCACATAAAGAAGGAGTCCCACTATTTGGATTCCTTTCAGACATTCCAATAGAGTAGAGACAGTCATCTCACCAGAGATGAAAAAGTAAAGTAGAAACTTCACTGCCTGCAGGAGATGGAGAAAAACTGATTTACATTGTAGAACCCCACAAGGATTCTGAATTCTGAAAGCACTAAGAACACTTGATGATGAGGTGGAGGTAGGGGTAAAACAAAAGAATCGGTTGAAGGTCATATTAAAAGCAGCTAAAACCCTTCCCAACTATGACCCACAGAGGTCAAAATGAAGTATCCTAAACTTGGAGACACCAGGCAGAGCTTTGGCCTGGTTAAATGTAATGAAAACTGGCAGAAAAACTGAAAATTTGTATTCCAGTGACAACTCTCTCCAACAAACCAACCCCTTTTCTCGTCCAAGAAGTTGTAGGTTTCCTTTCTGGAGACTGATATGCCTAAGAGACTAGTCTGGAGATACTGACAAAATGGTAGAAAATGGCCAGCTACCTACATGTCCCATGCCCTCACTATGGAGTCTATTAGTCAACAAGTTTCCATATATAATTACACATATCTTTTAAGTGCCTCCCTCTTAAATGTGAATGGATAAGTATAAGAATCACCAAATATTTCAGAAAGGCTTTTCATGTAAAAGAAACTAAAAATAAACAAACTTAAGAAATGAACTCATAGGAAGCAGACACAGAGCAGGAAGCAGAAGAAGACAATTTTTAAAAGAAAGCTTAAGTTGAGGATTAAAGATGGCAGAATAGGAAGGCAAGGAGGAAACCTCCTACCAAAAACACATAAAAGAGGAAAATACAGCAAATGCAATGAGACCTGAAAATGACCTGAAGACTGCAGAACAGACCACCTACACCTGGGAAAGAAGAGAGGACCACACAGAAAAGGCTGAGGAGGCAAAGCCAAGATGGAGCAGAACCCATGTTCTCCCCCAACCCCAGCCTATAGGCGGAAGAAAGAGGAACAAGGTGTGGAAGGGATATGAGCCCAGGAGCTGGACACCTGGCTCTGGAGATCAGCTCCGGGAGCACAAGCCAACATTACATTGGGTTCTGGTGATTAGTGGGGCTGGACACCAGGGACAGGCAAAACACTCCAGGAGGATGAAACCCCAGCCAGTGTGAAAAGCAGGAACACTCCTGCAGTCCTGAGACCCAAAGCAGAGGCAGCAGTTTGAAAGACTGACCAGCAGTGGGAGGGGTGCCAGAGCGGCAAGCATTGGATGGAACTCTCACCTCAGGAGAAAAGATAGTTGGAGGCCTGCCCAAACCTTCCTTGATCCAACAAATCAGAAACTGTTGGAAGCTCAACAAACTCCATCTCCCAAGGCTCCTCCTTGTGTCCACTGCCAGGAGACGACCCCAAGAGCTCCTTCCGTCCTGCAGGTCTCCAAACCTTGTGCTGCAGGTCTAGTCAGGGAAGAGCTCCATACATTTGTACATTGATCCACCTACCCATTAACTCTGCAGCCCCACCATTGCTACAGGCCAGGCAGAGGGTGGCCCTGCCCACAGCTAACTCAGCAGAGATTCCTTAGCTGATTGTGAAGGCAGCAGAGGAAGAAAACTGCCCATCCAGACTGAGACCCTACAGAAGACACACAGAAAGGTGCCCCCACCCAATGCATACCAACAGATGGTGCCACTGCAAAGTAGAACCAGGCACTAGAGAGTAAAGAATCTTGAGTTTCTGGGCACTAGAGCACATCTTCTACATAAAGCTATTACTCAACAGGCCAGAAAGCATTGCAGAGACATCTAATACAATGGAGGAAACACAGAAACTCTGACAAAATGGGAAGGCAGAGGAATATGATCCAAATAAAACTACAAGACAGAACCCCAGAAAGAGGGCTAAGTGAAACAGAGATCACCAATATTCTTAATAAGATTTCAAAACAAAACTCATAAACATGCCAATGGATTTGCAGAAAAGTATTCAAGACCCCAGGGAGGACTTCAACAAAGAGATAGAAAACCTGAAAAAGAGCCACTCAGAGCTGAAGAATACAGTATCTGAAATGAAACATACAATGGAGGGATTTAAGAGTAGCTTACTGCAGGTAGAGGAGAAAGTTAAAGAAATGGACATAAGAGAACAGGAACACAATGAAGCTGAGGTACAAAGAGAAAAAAGGATCTTGAGAAAGGAATGAAAGAATGATAAGACGTTTATGTGACCAATCCAAATGAAACTATTCACATAATAGGGGAACCAGAAGGAAAAGAGAGAGACAAAGGGATAGAAACTATCTGAGTAAATAGCTGTTGAAAACTTCCCCAGTCTGGGGAAGGAAATAGGCACTCAGGTCATGGAAGCTTAGAGAGCCCCTAACAAAAGGAACCCCAGGAAGACAATACCAAGACATATAATAATTAAAGTGACAAAGATCAAGGATAAGGAGAGTGTTGAAAGCATCCAGAGAGAGAAAAAGAATTACTTATAAAGGAAATCCCATCAGGCTATCAGCAGATTTCTCAACAGAAACTCTACAGGCCAGAAAGGAATGACATGGTATATTTAATGTACTGAAACAAAAGGGCCTCCAACAAAGAATCCTCTACCCAGCAAGATTACCATTTAAATTTGAAACAGATATTAAATAATTTCCAGATAAACAAAATTTGAAGAAATTTTCCACCACTAGCCAGTCCTACAGTATATGTTAATGGGATTGCTGTAGATAGAATGACCCTAAGGCTAAATAGCTTTCATCAGTGAATATAAATGGACAATAAAAGGTAGCAGACCAACTAATTACTAAGCAAGTATGAAATTAGAACAAAATAAGAAAGATCACCTATACAAAATCAGTCAAAAGATATACAAAAAGTCCAGATTATGACTTCTAATATGAAAAATGTGGATGAAGAAGGAGAAAAAATACATTTAGATTGTGTTTGAAATAGAGTAATCAGCAATTTAAGATAGACTGTTATATAGTAAGGAAGGTATCCTTGAACCTTTGGTAACCACAAAACTAAAGCCTACAATAAATACACAAAAAATAAGTTAATTAAGTAAAAAAAAAAGAAATTCCATACAACACTAAAGAAAACCATCAATAACAAGGGAAGAATATAAGGGAAGAAGAAAGTAACAGAGAAGAGCTATAAAAAATCCAGAAAATAATTAATAAAATGGCAATAAGTACATACGTATCAAAGATTGCCTTAAATGTAAATGGACTGAATGCACCAATTAAAAGACATAGAGTGGCAGAATGGATAAGGAAATAAAACCCATCTATATGCTGCCTAGAAGAGACTCATTTCAGACCAAACACATATGCTGCCTAAAAGTTAAGTGATGGAAAAAGATATTCCATGCAAGTAATAGGGAGAAAAAAAGAAAGATTAGCAGTATTTATACAAGACAAAATTGATTTCAAAACAAAGTAACAAGAGACAAAGAAGGGCATTACATAATGATAAAGGGATCAGTCCAACAAGAGGATATAACCATTATAAATATCTATATTGTTCTTCTTTTTCTAGTTTTTTTAGTATCTCTTTAGTTTTTGTCTGTATCTCCATAATTTACCTATTATAAATGTCTATATTTATATAGATATAAATATTCTATATTTATAATGAATTAAAGGGGAAAATAGACTGCAATACATTCATTTTAGGAGATTTTATACACCACTCACATCAATAGACAGATCAACTAGATAGAAAATAAATAAGGAACAGAGGCACTGATCAATACATTAGATCAAATGGACTTATGAGATATCTACAGGACACTCCCCCCCCAAAAGCAGCAGGAAGCACATTTTTCTCAAGTGTACATGGCATGTTCTCCAGTATATTAGGCCAAAAGAGTAGCTTCAATAAATTCAAAAAGATCAAAATTGTATCAAGCAGCTTCTCAGACCACAATGGTATGAAACTAGAATTAAATTACACAAAGAAAACAAAAAGACCTACAAATACATGGAGGCTAAACAACATACTTCTAACATAATCAATGGATCAATGAACAAATTAAACAAGTCAAGCACTGGATGGAGACAAATGAAAACAGAAACACAACAGCCCAAAATCTGTAGGAAGTGGAAAAGGCAGTTCTAAGAGGAAAGTACATAGTAATACCAGGCTTACCTCAAAAAACAAGAATAACCCAAAATAAACAGTCTAAAATCACACACACAAAAAAAAACTAGAAAAAAAAGAATAAATGAAGCTCAAAGTTAGTAGAAGTAGGGACATAATAAAGATCACAGAAGAAATAAATAAAATAGAGAAGAATAAAACAATAGAAAAAATAAATGAAACCAGGAGCTTGTTCTTTGAGAAAATAAACAAAATAGATAAACCCTTAGCCAGACTTATGGGGGAAAAGAAAGAGAGAGAACACACACACAAGAATAGAATCAGAAATGAAGAAATAATCACAATAGCTACCACAGAAATACAAAGAATTATTAGATAATACTATGAAAAATTACATGCCAATAAATGGGACAACCTAAAAGAAATGGACAACTCCCTAGAAAAATACAACCTTCCAAGACTGACTCATGAAGAAAAGGAAAATCTTAACAGACCAAATTTCAGCAATGAAATTGAACTCATAATTTAAAAACTCCCAAAAAACAAATTTCCACATCCAGATGGCTTCACAGCCAAATTCTACCAAACACTTAAAGAAAAGTTAAAACACATCCTTCTTAAAGTATTCCAAGAAGTAGAAGAGGAGGAAATACTTCCAAACTCATTCTATGAGGCAAGCATCACTCTAATACCAAAACCACAGATACCACAAAAAAAAGAAAATTACAGACCAATATTCTTGATGCATATACATATAGATGCAAAAAAATCCTCAACAAAATATTAGCAAACTGAATCCAAACATAAAACATTTTCCATCATGACCAAGTAAAATTTATTCTAATAATGCAAGGGTGGTACAATATGCAATTCAATAAATCAATCACTATCATACACCACATTAACAAAAAGAAGGATAAAAACCATAATCTAAAAAGATGATGAAAGAGCATTTGACAAAATTCAATATCCATTCATGATAAAAATTCTCAACAAAATGGGACAGGGGGTACATACCTCAATATAATAAAGGCCATATATGACAAACCCACAGCCAACATCATACTCAATAACAAAAAACCGAAAGCTTTTCCTCTAAGATTGGGAACAAGACAAGGATGTCCACTCTCACTTTTTTCAACATAGTACTGAAGGTCCTAACCATGGCAATAAAACAACACAAAGTAATAAAATGCATCCAAAATGGTAAGGAATAAGTTAAACTGTCACTATTTGCAGATAACATGATATTGTACATAGAAAACTCAAAGACTCCACTAAAAAATTATTAGAACCAGTAACTGAATTGGGCAAAGTGGAAGGATATAAAATTCATATACAGAAATCTGTTGCATTCCTATATGCTAACAATGAATTAGGAAAAAGAGAAATTGGGAAAACAAATCCACTTACAATTGCATCAAAAAGAATAAAATACCTAGGAATAGACCTAACCAAGGAGGTGAGAGACCTATACCCTGAAAACTACAAGACACTCATGAGAGAAATTAAGGATGACACCAAAAAATGGAAACACATCCTGTGCTCATGGTTAAGAGGCATTAATATTGCCAAAATGGCCATCTTACCTAAAGTAATTTACAGATTCAATGCAATCCCTATCGAAATACCAATATCATTCTTCAAAAAAATTAGAAAAAAATAGTTCTAAAATACATATAGAACCAAATACACTCCCAAATAGGCAAAGCAATCCTGAGAAAGAACAAAGCTGAGGGGATTATGCTCCATGACTTCAAGCTCTACTACAAGCTCTACTACAAAGCTACAGTAATAAAAACAATTTGCTACTAGCACAAGAACAAACCCATAGATCAATGGAACAAAATAGAGAGCCCAGATATAAATCCATGTTTATATGGCCAATTAGTATATGATAAAGGAGCCATGAATACATAGTGGGGAAAAGACAGCCTCTTCAACAACTGGTGTTTGCAAAACTGGATAGCTACAGGTAAGAGAATGAAACTGGATTACGGTCTAACTCCACACACAAAAGTAAAAAAAAACTTGAAATGGATCAAAGACCTGAATGCAAGTCATGAAACCATAAAACTCTTAGAAGAAACATAGGCAAATCTCTTTTTTTTTTTTAAAGTTATCTTTCCTTTATTGATACAAGAACTGTTTTAGTTACTTCCTCCTTCCACTTTTCAGGAGCATTTCCTTTTTCCTAAATTACCAAGTCCAGTCACTACATTTTATTTTCTTTTTTGTGTGTGTGATCCTTCCTTCTTTTTTTTTTTGAAGAACATTATGTTTACTAGGGTCTCCCCTACCCCAAGTCCCCCCACAAACCCCATTACAGTCACTGTCCATCAGCATAGTAAGATGTTGTAGAATCACTACTTGTCTTCTCTGTGTTGAACAGCCCTCCCCACGCCCCCCGCACATTATACATGCTAATAATAATACCCCCTTTCTTCTTCCCCACCCTTATCCCTCCCTACCCTCCCATTCTCCCCAGTCTCTTTCCTTTTGGTAACTGTTAGTCCATTCTTGGGTTCTGTGATTCTGCTGCCATTTTGTTCCTTCAGTTTTTCCTTTGTTCTTATACTCCACAGATGAGTGAAATCATTTGGTACTTGTCTTTCTCTGTCTGGCTTATTTCACTGAGTATAATACCCTCTAGCTCCATCCATGTTGTTGCAAATGGTAGGATTTGTTTTCTTCTTATGGCTTAATAATATTCCATTGTGTATATGTACCATATCTTTATCCATTCATCTACTGATGGACACTTAGGTTGCTTCCATTTCTTGGCTATTGTAAATAGTGCTGTGATAAACATAGGGGTGCATCTGTCTTTTTCAAACTGGACTGCTGCATTCTTAGGGTAAATTCCTAGGAGTGGAATTCCTGGGTCAAATGGTATTTCTAGTTTTAGTTTTTTAAGGAACCTCCATACTGCTTTCCACAATGGTTGAACTAATTTACATTCCCACCAGCAGTGTAGGAGGGTTCCCCTTTCTCCACATCCCCTCCAACATTTGTTGTTGTTTGTCTTTTGGATGTTGGTGATCCTTACTGGTGTGAGGTGATATCTCATTGTGGTTTTAATTTGCATTTCTCTGATGATTAGCAATGTGGAGCATCTTTTCATGTGCCTATTGGCCATCTGAATTTCTTCTTTGGAGAAGTGTCTGTTCAGCTCCTCTGCCCAGTTTTTAAATTTAATTATTTGCTTTTTGTTTGAGGTGTGTGAGCTCTTTATATATTTTGGATGTCAACCCTTATCGAATATGTCATTTTTTAATATATTCTCCCATACTGTAGGATGTCTTTTTGTTCTACAGATGGTGTCCTTTGCTGTACAGAAGCTTTTCAGCTTGATATAGTCCCACTTGTTCATTTTTGCTTTTGTTTTCCTTGCCCAGGGAGATATGTTCATGAAGAAGTCAGTAATGTTTATGTCCAAGAGATTTTTGCCTGTTTTTTTCTAAGAGTTTTATGGTTTCATGACTTACATTCAGGTCTTAGATCCATTTTGAATTTACTTTTCTGTATGGGGTTAGACAGTGATCCAGTTTCATTCTCTTACATGTAGTTGTCCAGTTTTACCAGCACCATCTGTTGAAGAGACTGTCGTTTCCCCATTGTATGTCCATGGCTCCTTTATCAAATATTAATTGACCATATATGTTTGGGTTAATGTCTGAAGTCTCTAATCTGTTCCACTGCTCTGTGGCTCTGTTCTTGCGCCAGTACCAAAATTGTCTTGATTACTATGGTATTGGGGATGGCCTTTGTCTTCTCACATGTTTGTAGGCAGAATGGGAAAGCACCTTCCACCAGGTCTGAAAGCAGCATGGGAAAGCACAGGCTTGAGAACAGCCGGTGCAGTCCTTGGAAGTTATCTGCTCACAAAAACATATCTTGTCCTGGAAGATGAGCCAAGACTCCTCACTCTGAAAATAGGGAGACCTTGAGAATGTGTGAAAACACCACCCCTGCTTACCAGGCAGCTTCTAAGAAAATCAACAAGGTGCTCTGGCCTGCCCCCCTGAGATTGGAAAGATGAGTACAGCACTTGGCTGAGGTCCGAGAAAGGCAGTATAAAAATAAAGGTGCTGCGCCACATCGGGCTGCGGCCATTGTCTGTCTGTGTTGTCTATGTTTTTTGTTCTCTCATTTCACCCAAAGAAGATGAGTGGCACGTTACATCTGGCGCCCAACGTGGGGCATCCTCTCAGAGTGAGTTGTACATATATTCAGCTCCACGCCTCCCCTTCGGACTATTCAACTTCGACGGCAGGCACCGTCACTATGGCTTTGTAGTAGAGCTTAAAGTTGGGGAGTGAGATCCCCCGCTACTTTATTTTTCTTTCTCAGGATTGCTTTGGCTATTCAGGGTCTTTGGTGTTTCCATATGAATTTTTGAACTATTTGTTCCAGTTCGTTAAAGAATGTTGTTGGTAATTTGATAGGAATTGCATCAAATCTGTATATTGCTTTGGGCAGGATGGCCATTTTGACTATATTAATTCTTCCTAGCCAAGAGCATGGGATGAGTTTCCATTTGTTAGTGTCCCCTTTAATTTCTCTTAAGAGTGTCTTAATAGTTTTCAGGGTATAGGTCTTTCACTTCTTTGGTTAGGTTTATTCCTAGGTATTTTATTCTTTTTGATGCCATTGTGAGTGGAATTGTTTTCCTGATTTCTCTTTCTATTGGTTCATTGTTAGTGTATAGGAAAGCCATAGATTTCTGTGTGTTAATTTTGTATCCTACAATTTTGCTGTATTCCAATATCAGTTCTAGTAGTTTTGGAGTGGAGTCTTTAGGGTTTTTTATGTACAATATCATATCATCTGCAAATAGTGACAGTTTAACTTCTTCTTTACCAATATGGATTCCTTGTATTTCTTTGTTTTGTCTAATTGCCGTGGCTAGGACCTCCAGTACTATGTTAAATAACAGTGGGGAGAGTGGGCATCCCTGTCTTGTTCCCGATCTCAGAGGAAAAGCTTTCAGCTTCTCGCTGTTTTTCAGTATGATGTTGGCTGTGGGTTTATCATACATAGCCTTTATTATGTTGAGGTACTTGCCCTCTATACCCATTTTGCTGAGAGTTTTTTTCATGAATGGATGTTGAATTTTGTTGAGTGCTTTTTCAGCATCTATGGAGATGATCATGTGGTTTTTGTCCTTCTTTTTGTTGATGTGGTGGATGATGTTGATGGATTTCGAATGTTGTACCATCCTTGCATCCCTGAGATGAATTCCACTTGGTCATGGTGTATGATACTTTTGATATATTTTTGAATTTGGTTTGCTAATATTTTATTGAGCATTTTTGCATCTACGTTCATCAGGGATATTGGTCTGTAATTTTCTTTTTTGGTGGGGTCTTTCCCTGGTTTTGGTATTAGAGTGATGTTGGCTTCATAGAATGAGTTTGAGAGTATTCCCTCCTCTTCTATTTTTTGGAAAACTTTAAGGAGAATGGGTATTATATCTTCTCTGTATGTCTGATAATATTCCAAGATAAATCCATCTGGCCCGGAGTTTTTTTTTCTTGGGCAGTTTTTTTTATTACTGCTTTAATTTCTTTGCTGGTAATTGCTTTTCTTAGATTTTGTGTTTCTTCCTTGGTCAGTCTTGGAAGGTTGTATTTTTCTAGGAAGTTGTCCGTTTCTTCTAGGTTTTCCAGCTTCTTAGCATATAGGTTTTCACAGTAGTCTCTAATAATTCTTTGCATTTCTGTTGGGTCCGTCATGATGTTTCCTTTTTTGTTTCTGATTCTGTTGATGTGTGTTGATTCTCTTTTTCTCTTAATTAGTCTGGCTAGAGGCTTATCTGTTTTGTTTATTTTCTCAAAGAACCAGCTCTTGGTTTCACTGATTTTTTTCTATTGTTTTATTCTTCTCAATTTTGTTTGTTTCTTCTCTGATCTTTATTATGTCCCACCTTCTGCTGACTTTAGGCCTCACTTTTTCTTCTTTTTCCGATTTTGATAATTGTGACATTAGACTATTCATTTGGGTTTGTTCTTCCTTCTTTAAATATGTCTGGATTGCTATATACTTTCCTCTTAGGACTGCTTTCGCTGCATCCCACAGAAGTTGGGGCTTTGTGTTGTTGTTGTCATTTATTTCCATATATTGCTGGATCTCAATTTTAATTTGGTCATTGATCCACTGACTATTTAGAAGCATGTTGTTAAGCGTCAGTGTGGTTGTGAGCCTTTTTGCTTTCTTTGTACAATTTATTTCTAGTATTATACCTTTGTGGTCTGAGAAGTTGGTTGGTAGAATTTCAATGTTTTTGAATTTATTGAGGCTCTTTTTGTGGCCTAGTATGTGGTCTATTCTGGAGAATGTTCCATGTGCACTTGAGAAGAATGTGTGTCCTGTTGCTTTGGGGTGTAGAGTTCTATAGATGTCTATTAGATTCATCTGTTCTAGTGTGTTGTTCAGTGCCTCTGTGTCCTTACTTATTTTCTGTCTGGTGGATCTCTCCTTTGGAGTGAGTGGTATGTTGAAGTCTCCTAAAATGAATGCATTACACTCTATTTCCTCCTTTAGTTCTGTTAGTATTTGTTTCACATATGCTGGTGCTCCTGTGTTGGGTGCATATATATTTATAATGGTTATATCCTGTTGTTGGACTGAGCCCTTTATCATTATGTAATGTCCTTCTTTATCTCTTGTTACTTTCTTTGTTTTGAAGTCTATTTTGTCTGATACTAGTACTGCAACACCTGCTTTTTTCTCCCTATTGTTTGCATGAAATATCTTTTTTCATCCCTTGACTTTTAGTCTGTGCATGTCTTTGGGTTTGAGATGAGTCTCTTGTAAGCAACATATAGATAGGTCTTGTTTTTTTAATCCATTCAGTGACTCTATGTCTTTTGATTGGTGCATTCAGTCCATTTACATTTAGGGTGATTATCGATAGGTATGTACCTATTGCCATTTCAGGCTTTAGATTCGTGGTTGCCAAAGGTTCCAGGTTACTTTCCTTACTATCTAAGAGTCTAACTTAACTCACTGAGTATGCTGTTACAAACACAATCTAAAGGTTCTTTTCTATTTCTCCTCCTTTTTCTTCCTCCTTCATTCTTTGTATATTAGGTATCAAATTCTGTACTTTTTCTCTACCCCTTGATTGACTTTGGGGATAGTCAATTTAATTTTGCATTTGCCTCACAATCAGCTGCTCCACCCTCCCTGCCATGGTTTTACTACCTCTGGTGACAGCTATCCAACCTTAGGAACACTTCCATCTATAGTCTCTCCAAAATAGACTGCAGAGAATGTTTGTGAGAGGTAAACTTTCTCAGCTTTTGCTTATCTGGAAATTGTTTAATCCCTCCTTCAAATTTAAATGATAATCTTGCCGGATAAAATAATCTTGGTCTCAGGCCCTTCTGCTTCATGGCATTAAATACATCATGCCACTCCCTTCTGGCCTGTAAGGTTTCTGCTGAGAAGTCTGATGTTAGCCTGATGGGCTTTCCTTTGTATGTGATCTTATTTCTGCCCCTGGCTGCTTTTAACAGTCTTTCCTTATCCTTGATCTTTCCCAGTTTAATTACTATGTGTCTTGGTATTGTCTTCCTTGGGTCCCTTGTGTTGGGAGATCTGTGGATCTCCATGGCCTGAGAGACTATCTCCTTCCCCAGATTGGGGAAGTTTTCACCAACTACCTCCTCAAAGACACTTTCTATCCCTTTCTCTCTCTTCTTCTTCAGGTATCCCTATAATGCAAATATTGTTCCACTTGGATTGGTCACACAGTTCTCTCAATATTCTTTCATTTTTAGAGATACTTTTTTCTCTCTGTGCCTCAGCTTCTTTGTATTCCTCTTTTCTAGTTTCTATTTTCATTTATTGTCTCCTCCACCATATCCAACCTGCTTTTAATACCCTCCATTGTGCTCTTCAACATTTGGATCTCTGACCTGAATTCATTCTTGAGTTCTTGGATGTCTTTCCGTACCTCCATTAGAATGTTGATGATTTTTATTTTGAACTCCCTTTCAGGAAGAGTCACGAGGTCCATATCATTTAAATCTTTCTCGGGAGTTGTATTAATAATTTTACTCTGGACAAGGTTACTTTGGCGTTTCATGTTTGTATATGGTGCCCTCTAGTGTCCAGAAGCTCTATTCTGGAGCTGCTCAGCCCCTGAAGCAATGTCGGGGGGTCGCAGGGGAGAGGTATTGGTGCTGGGGGGAGGAAAGAGCTGTTCCCCGCCTCCCAGCTTCTGTGCCTGTCTCCACTGCCTGAGCCAGTGGGCCCATCACACAGGTATGTTTTTGTCCCAGAGCAGCCAGATATGGATCCCTGCTTTCCACAAGCAGTGGAATCCCAGTCTCCCCAGGAACTCTGCCTGTATTGGCTTTCCAAACCAATAGTCATGCGAGTCTCATGAAAGCACCATGAAATGTAGGTTTGTGCTCTCAGAACAGATCGCTGGAGCTAGGTATTCAGTAGTCCCAAGCCTTCCACTCCCTCCCTGCCCCATTTCTCTTCCTCCCGCCAGTGAGCTGGGGTGGAGGAGGGGCTCAGGTCCCGCGGAGCCACAGCTCTGGTACGTTACCCCGTTTGGTGAGGTCTGCTTTTTTCTCCAGGTGTGTGCAGTCTGACGCCATCCTCTTTCCTGTTGTTCTCTCAGGATTAGTTGCACCAATTAAATTTTCTAATTGTATCCAGTTTTAGGAGCAAGCCTCTGTCTCTCCTCTCACGCTGCCATCTTTAATCCCATCACAAATCTCTTGAATATAAGCATAAGCAACTTCTTCCTGGACACATCTCCACAGGCAAGGGAAACAAAATAAAAAATGAATAAGTGGGACTACATCAAGCCAAAATGCTTCTGTACAGCAAAGGACACCATCAGCAGAACAAAAATGCAATCTACCTTATGTGGGAATATATTCATAAATAACCCATCTCATAAGGGGTTAAATCCAAAATACATAAAGAACTCATATACCTCAATACCCAAAAAACAAATAACACAATTAAAAAATGGGCAGAGGACCTGAACAGACACTTCTCCAAAGAAGAAATACAAATGCTCAACAAGCTATGAAAAGATGTTCCACATCACTAATCATCAGGGAAATGCAAATTAAAACCACAACTAGATATCACCTCACACCAGTCAGGATGGCCACTATCCAAAAGACAAGAAACAGCAAATGCTGGTGAGGATGCAGAAGAATAGGAACCATCCTATGTTGGTGGGCAAATTGGTGCAACCAATGTGGAAAGCAGTATGGAGGTTCCTCAAAAAGGTAAAAATAGAAATCCCATTAGACCCAGGAATTCCAGAACTTGGAATTTACCCAACGAAAACAAAATCCTGATTTGTAAAGATAGATTCACCTCTATGTTTATCACCCCATTACTTAACAATAGTCAAGATATGGAAGCAACCTGAGTGTCCACCAACAGATGAATGGATATGGAAGATGTAACTGTACACAATTGAATATTATTCAGCCATAAAAAGAAAAGAAATCCTGCTATTTGCAACAACACAGATGGATCTAGAGGGTATTATCCTCAGTGGAATTATCCTGGCAGAGAAAGACAAATACCATATGATTTCACACTGAGAAGTGACTAATGGTCAACAAGGGGCAGAGGGAGGGGTGGGAAGGGGGAGGGGGAGGAAAATAAAAGGGCACAATAACTCACAATCACACTATAAGTTGATCACAGAGACTGCTGAACCGCTGTGATGTACATTTGAAACCAATGTAAGATTGAATATTAATGATATTTTAAATAAATAAATACATAAGCCTAAGTTCATATAAAATAGTGCTATAAAAAGAACACTCAGATAAAACAGCTTATGAAAATTAAAAATATGAATGTGGAACTTAATAAAAGTTTAACAAAAAGCAAAGAGATGTAAAAATAGGAGAAAATAGTTAAAGATATTATAGTTCAGTCTGGAAGACTCAGCATACAATTAACGGGCGTTTCAGAGAAAGAGAACGTATAAAAGAAACGTATCAAAGAAATAACATGGAAAAATGTACCAGAACTGAAGGACATTAGCTTTTAGATAAATGAGCCCACTGAATGCTCTTCCAAGAAATAGAAAAGATGTACACCAAGGCACCTTATCATGAAATTATAGAACATGTAGGATAAAGGAAAGATAATAAAATACCCAGATAGAAGAGAAGTCAACCTAACTTAGAAGTGGAAGATGGAGGTCTCCAACAGGATATTCCTTTAAAATTGCTGTGACAGATTACCTGATACATTTGAACATAATGAGGGAGGAGTTACATTTCAACAATGAGTTTAGAGATTAATAAGCAACTAGAAAATTAAAGCAAAATGGAAAAAAAGCCATTATTAGTTCAAGAAAAATTTGTACAAGAATGGAAATAGTATAATACACTCCTTGGCTCAGCTGTGAATAAATATCAATGATAATATAAATCTCGAAGGCTGACTTAACTAAAATTGTGGCATAATAACCATATTGGGAGGATAGGGTAGAAATATGTGTTGGGGAAGGAGTGTTCTGTAAAAGGGGTAAATTCTCATCTTTCATATCTGAAAGTTAATATATAATAATATCTAAAACTGAAAAATCAAGAAATATCACTGTAAAGATGTTTTTGGAAACTCGGAGTACACTAGCAGAGACAGTTAAAAAGTTGTATAATATGAGAATCTCAGTGAAATAAGTCAGGCAGAGAAAGACAAATACCAAATGATTTCCCTAATTTGTGGAGTGTAACAACAAAGCAAAACTTAAGGAACAAAATAGCACCAGATTCGCAGACTCCAAGAAGGGACTAGTGGTTACCAAAGGGGAGGGGTGGGGCAGGGTGGGTAGGGAGGGAGGGAGGAAGGGAGAAGGGGATTGTAGGGTATCATGATTGGTGCACATGATGTGTGTTGGGTCACAGGGAAGAGAGTGTAGCTCAGAGAAGACAAATAGGGACTCTGTGGCATCTTACTACAGTGATGGACAGTGACAGCAATGGGGCATGGGGGGGACTTGATAATAAGGGTGAATGTAATAACCACGTTGTTTTTCTTGTGAAACCTTCATAAGAGTGTATATCAAAGTTACCTTAATTTTTTTAAAAAGACAAAAAATTTGCAGAGAAGTAAGGACTGGATGTGGGGAGAAGAGAGTGTTTCATTATGACTTGTATTTATCTATTTGACTTTATGTATGTGTACTACTTTGATAAAAATTTAAATTGAGTTTAAAATAATATGAGATATTTTCTCAAACTATTCAAATTCAGTTAGACAATATCCATCATATTATTGATAAGTTTTCACAAATGCCTAGGGTACCTAACTGGTTTTCTTGGTTTCACTGGATATGGCTGGTAATTGTAGGTCTGCTTTTGTTATGTATCCGTATTCCTATTCTGTTAATGTGTGTACGCAATTTAATTAGTAGTTTGTTAAAACATATACGTGCTTATGTTACTCTACAAGAAGATATGTCAAAGAAATAATCTTCCCGTGTTTTCTTCCATCTGCTACTTCTATAGCTTTTCTTCTTCCTAATTAAAGCCCTTTAGTAGAATTCATGCCTCATCGAAAATTACCAAGTTTCATAATTCTTCCAAGTGGTAAAGATACCTCAAGACAAATGGTGGGCATAGAAGCCACAGGGCATAAATCTGCAAAGTAAAAAGCTAACCTTTTCAAAGAATATTGCTTCTCTTTCACTTACCAACTTTACATTTCCCTGTATAGCCCCAGAAGACGGGCTGGTTAGCCAGAGATGGGTAAGATTCCTCAAGGGAGGAACGACCTAAGACAGGCACAGTCGCACAGGGGCCATCAGGTAAGAAATTGGGGATCAACAGAGGTGAGGCTTAGAACCTCACCCCCCCGTTTGAGAGAAATATTCTGCATCCGTGGATGTTTTGTTGCCCTTGTCTAGCTTGGATTAATACTTAGTCTATAGGCACAGACCTGATCATCTACATTTGCCCTCTTACAGTACGAAATTATGTTTTCTACCTTTTTCTTGCATCTACCTACCACTTCAGCATTTTAGTAAAAAAAAAAAAAATAAGGGAGAAATGTGGGATTCACATATAAACCAAGTATAAAAATCAAACGAATATTCATATTTGACCTGATTGTTTATAGTTTATAATGCGTGATCAAAACCGAAAGTTTCTGTGATATGACTGCCCTTGCACTGTTCACCATGTAAGAACTTATTCACTATGTAAGAACTTGTTTACCATGTAAGAACTTGTTCGTTATGCTTCAGAAGATTGGAGACTGTTGAGAATTAGGCTTGGGGTTGATTAATGATTGTGCATTGAGTCCCCTATAAAGAATTTTATTGTTGTTAACAACCATTTGATCAATAAATATGAGAGATGCCCTCTCAAAAAAAAAATATGAGATAGCTAACAATTGACTTGTGGATCTTCTACAAACACAAGAAAACATATTGAGCATATCAGCTGTCTTTAAACCAATGTTTGCTTTTCTAATTCTGTGGTAAAAGATAAGAAAATACTTATATCTTCTCATATAGAAGTTTTTCATGTCAAATCCAAACTTACACAGTTACAAGATAGAGAACTTATTCAAAGCACAATGCCTGTTGACAAGATTTTGGTATTTTCTTCTGCCATATGTTTCAATAAGTCTGTTTCCCCGTTTGTTCTGTTTTTTGTTTTGTTTTTTTGCCAAGGCTATCTTTGTGTTTCTGTTTAACTTCAGCTCAATCAGATCAATGGCTTCCACAAAATACCAAAAGCAGTCTTAGTAATCAAAGAGTTGAATGCAAGCCTACTGAAATATATGAAATTGGATCAAAGCTGGGTGGCTGGTACATTGTCGTCCATTTAATTAAGGTTTTCTCTAGCTTGGTCATTTGAGCTGTTTTGACAAGCAGTATTTTGCATTAGCATAAATTATTTTAGTATTATGGTCTCTTATAGAATAATGGGCTTACTTTCAATACATGTCCTTAAATAGCTTGCTATGCTCACTAATGTAGACTTTACTCATCTTCGAGCCAAAATTTCCTCCAAATGAATATATCTCTCACTTTATACTGAAAACCCATAAGAAGATGGGATTTGTTATACAGAAATATAACCATGATACAGATGAATTTTAATTCTGTGTGATAGCTAAAAGTCCACAGGGGGTAAAAATATTGAATTTTTGCTTAGTCATGGAACACCAATTGCAGGGGGCTTTGTTTATCTCTCAAAAAAAATTACAACTTGTGTTTGAACAATGTTTATATACCATTGGAGGAACATAACCTTTATGGAAGGCAATATGGCATAAATATAGCAAAAGTCCTAGAAAAGTGCACATCCCAAATTAAAACCAAAAAAATATCATTACACACCTGTTAGAAAAAAAAAAAGTAGTCACTCTAACTGCCAATATCAAGTGCTGGGGCAAATGGAGCTTTCATACATTGCTGTTAGGAATGATAAACAGTACAACTACTACAACAAATGGTTGGCAGTTTCTTATGAAGTTAAACACATACTTATTAACTTATAACCCAGCAATAGGTATTTACTTTTGTCTTGCCAATGGGTTTCAGCCTTGGGCAAGTTCACTATGGATTCAATGAGACTGAGGAATGACAATGGAACGTTCTTGGGGTGAAAGGGTTTATTACCCAGCTTGTTCTCCTAGCAACAGGTCGAGCACTAGAATTACATCTGCATCCAACAGTCTGCAGGTCTGTAGTCCTCCTTCGTCTCTGCCTCTGCCCAGAGCACTAGGCAGAGCTCTTTATATAGTGACTCAGTTAATAATAGCTTATTGCCTACAGGTGTGGAAACAGTAGCCCAGCAGCAGGTCAGTTACCTCATCAAGTAGTTTAGGTTCAGGTGAGGATCTTGGCCATAGGAACCTTCACTTTATCCACAGATGGGCAAGGGTGTGATGAGCTGTTCCATATCTTGATTATCATGATGGCTACATGACTTCATCATGTGCCTTTGTCAAAGAACTGTACACTAAAAAGGGTAAGTTACTCTATGTAAGTTATACTTCAACAAACCTGACTTTTAAAAAAGGAATGAATTTGAAGTTTTCCATAACAGAAAAAAATTTTAAATTATATACCCTCTTGCAATTCTACTTCTAGGAAACAATTACACAGTATATAAATATATATTAACAGGACTATTCTAACTGAAGTATTGTTTGTGTCTTGCCGATGGGTTTCGGCCCTGAGCAAGTTCACTATGGATTCAGTGAGACCAAGGAATGAAAGGGTTATAACCAACTTTATTACCACAGTCACAGGTCAGTCACTAGAATTCCATCCACTCAGATCGATTCTGAATGCAGCAAGCCAGTCTCTGCCTCTAGGGCTGATCTACCCCTGCAGCCATCTCAGTCTCTGTCCTCAGTGCTGCTGCCACTCTAGTCTCTGCTCTGCCCTCCTGTAGTCTTGCAGCCATGCCATGTTGCCTAGAGCACTGGGCAGAGCTCTTTATACAGAGTCAGTAACAATGTATTGCCCACATGTGTGTAGTGAGCTAGCCAACTAGGGCAACGTGAGAATCCTGGCCACAGGAACCTTCACTCTATCCACACTCCACCCCTCCAGGATTCTTGCCTCTTAATCTATGTGCCCTCAATCCTATACAATGGTCCCTGTGCAAGGAAGCTGGAATATTGTAAAAGAACCATGCATGGGCCTTACAATACCCACCTTCTCCAGCCTCTCCAGCAGAAAGTGTTGCAAACACACAGGCCGATCTTGCTGCTTTATCTCTGCCTTCTGCTTTGTTCTCAGTGGCTGGAACCACTGCTCCGGTCTCAGTTGTAGCCACAGCTCCAGTCATCCGATTTATTTCTGTTTGCTCCTGCTTTTCACATCAGCCCATATCTGGGTGCTCATGACCTTCATGGGGCTCTAAAAGTTCTTCCTTGAGGAAGCAGACTGTATTTCCTTTTGTGCTTGAGTCTGAGGATAGAAGCAGAGCATGGAGTGCTCAATAACCTGATGAGGGGGCTGCACCTCTCCTGGAAGAACCTGCGATTGCTGAGTCCTTTGGGCTTTCCATCAGCTTTCCATCAGGTGGGGTTTCAACCAAGGAGGAGAGATTGATGCCTCTGCCACCGGCAAGGCCTCCACCCCCACCTGTTTGTCAAACCTCCACTCCTCCATTTCTGGGGCTGACAGCTCCACTACATCCTTTAACTGCCCCACAGCACCTGGCAGCCTGCACTCTCATGTTGCTGCTTCTCATGCCTCTGCTCCATCTCGTGCTGCTACCTCTCTAGCTACCATGAAATCCTTTACCATTTCCACAGCACTTCATAGTGACGCCATTTCAGTCAATAACAAATTTTCTTTCTCTTGGGGTGGACCCCAGTCCTACATCCCTTCTCAGTACATGTCCACTGGGGCACACTTGAATGTCTCCCATTCATAGGTGCAGCCCGCTGAAACACTCCTCCCATGAAGGCAGCCTATTCTTCTCCATGGTCAACAATGAATCCTGCTGATTATTGCCAGTTGTCTTGCCACTGCGTTTCAGCCCTGGACAAGTTCACTATGGATTCAATAAGACCAAAAATATGAGAGTGGAATGTTCTTGGAGTTAAAAGGTTATGCCCAACTTTATTACTACAGTGGCACGTTAGTCACTAGTATCCTGTCCACTCAGAGTGATTCTGCATGCAGCAAGCCAATATCTGCCTCTGGGCATCTTTACCCCTGCAGCTGTTTCATCTCTGTCCTCGGCACTGCCACCACTCCAGTATCATCTCTCCTCTCCTGCAGCCTTGCAGCCATACCACCTTGTTGCCCAGAGTACTGGGTGGAGCTCTTTATATGGAGTCAATAACAATGTATTGCCCTCACGTGTGTAGTGAGCTAGCCAACCAGGGCCATGTGAGAATACTGGCCACAGGAACCTTCACTTTATCCACAATTGCCCATCCCCACTGTTTCCCACTTTGCTCTACCACTATTTAGAGCCTCTCACCATCGTATTCTAGTAATTGGGTAAGTGTGGGGAAAATGGAAGTTCCTATGTCCAGGATCCTCACCTGACCCTAAACTGCTTGATGATGTAATTGGCCTGCTGTTAGGCTACTGCTTCCACACCGGTAGGCAATAAGCTATTATTGACTGAATCACTACATAAGGAGCTCTGCCCAGTGCTGTAGGCGGAGGCAGAGTCGGAGGTGGATTAGGGACCTGCAGACTGCTGGATGCAGTCATGATTCTAGTGCTCGACCTACCGCTGGGAGAACAAAGCCAGGTATAAACCCTATTACCCCAAGAATGTTCCATTGTCATTTCTCAGTCTCACTGAATACACAGTGAACTTGCCTGGGACTGAAGCCCTCAGGCAGGACAGTGAGGTATCTGTGTCCCCTGAGAGATTGTGAGGTTCTTGAGAGCAGGAATTAGGTCTTAATAGTTTTTTATTTCTAGGGCCAGGCATGGTGTCTGGAACCTAGAAGTACTCAATATATATTTGTAACCTAGTGAAGGTATTGCTGCTAACCTCTATAAAGCTGACTGCAAAGAATAATTCCAGATGGCTGGAATTCCTACAAAGAATAACAAACTCCTTACTACTCCTGCTGCTCCAGTTGGCATAGGGCACTATTCTCAAGTATGGCATTAATTCCTTCAGCACAACAGTGTGAGCATCACCTGGAGACTTGGTAGAAACGCAAATATCTGGACATACCCCAGACTTACAGAATCAGAAACTACCGGTGGGGGTGGAGGTGTGCAGGGCAGAAATCTGTATTTTAACAAGCTTTCCAGGTGACCTGATGCACACATGTTGGAGAATCAATGGTGTTAGGAGAAAGTTCAATGGCGTGGCATCCTTGCTTTGATTTAGCTTAGCAACTATATAACTAACCATGGAGAGTCTCTAAATCCCTCAAAACTCAGTCTTCACATTAAGAGAGTTGGAATGATGCCTGAGGACCCTTCTGGACTAAAATTTGGTGAGATACCTAAGACATAAAGTAAAGAAATGTTCCAGAGCCCAGAAACATTCAATCAACAAATATTTGTGTACCAGACAGTGTTCTGGGCATGAAATCAATGCATGACACAAAATGACTTCTTTTCAATTCAAATTGCCACATTTCAGACCACAGGCTTTTACCTATGCCCTGTCCCCAAGGTTCTCAGACTGCATCTGTCCCACAATGTGAACTGGAAAACTGAGAAAATGATCCAATATTTTGACCATCCCATTCCTCAGACTACTTTGACTTTGATTCTTTATATCTTTTGTGTTAGCTTAATGGGCTTAAATACCAATGTGTTAAAAGACAAGCATGTAATAATGAGTGTGATTATCTATCAAAATAGAATATCTCTGGGTCTACATTACTTCATGGCAAATGCTGTCTTATAAAATTGATTCCATTCAATTCTTTCTTCTCACTGATTCTCCCTTCTTAGCAATTAGTTACTACCTGTACTACTTGAATAAGTTCCTGTATTTACCATTCTCTCCTTTTGATCAGTCTTCTTCCCTCACTGAACTCTCTCACATACCTACCACACAAATTCAGAACATTAGTGGCTTCCTGTAAGGTGTTTTAGACTATTTCGAATATTTTTTTTGTATCATTAATATACACTTACAAGAGCAACACTGTGGTTACTAGATTCCCCCCATTATCAAGTCCCCACCACATACCCCATTATAGTCACTGTCCGTCAATGTAGTAAGATGCTATAGAATCACTACTAGTCTTCTCTGCGCTATACTACCTTCCCTGTACCCCCCCATGTTATATGTGCTAATCGTAATGCCCCTTACTCCCCTTATTCTTCCCTTCCACCCATCCTCCCCAGTCCCTTTCCCTTTGGTAACTGTTAGTCCATTCTTGGGTTCTGTGAGTCTGCTGCTGTTTTGTTCCTTCAGTTTTTTCTTTGTTCTTTTACTCTACCGATGAGTGAAATCATTTGATACTTGTCTTTCTCTGCCTGGCTTACTTCATTGAACATAATACCCTCTAATGTTGTTTTAAATGGTAGGACTTGTTTTCTTCTTATGGCTGTAAGGTGTTCTGTAATGATATTCCATTGTGTATATGTACCACATCTTCTTTATCCATTCATCTACTGATGGACACTTAGGTTGTTTCCATTTCTTGGCTATTGCAAATAGTGCTGTGATAAAAAGAGGGGTGCATATGTCTTTTTCAAACTGGGCTGCTGCATTCTTAGGGTAAATTACTAGGAGTGGAATTCCTGGGTCAACTGATATTCCTATTTTTAGTTTTTTGAGGAACCTCCATATTGCTTTCCACAATGATTGAACTAATTTACATTCCCACCAGCAGTGTAGGAGGGTTCCCCTTTCTCCACAACCTCACCGACATTTGTTGTTGTTTGTCTTTTGGATGTTGGCCATTCTAACTGGTGTGACGTGATATCTCATTGTAGTTTTAATTTGCATTTCTCTGATGATTAGCGATGTGGAGCATCTTTTCATGTGCCGTTGGCCATCTGAATTTCTTCTTTGGAGAAGTGTCTGTTCAGATCCTCTGCCCATTTTTTAATTGGATTATTTGCTTTTTGTTTGTTGAGGTGAGTGAGCTCTCTGTATATTTTGGATGTCAACCCCTTATCAGATATGTCATTTATGAATATATTCTCCCATACTGTAGGATGTCTTTTTGTTCTACTGATGGTGTCCTTTGCTCTACAGAAGCTTTTTAGTTTGATATAGTCCCACTTGTTCATTTTTGCTTTTGTTTCCCTTGCCCATGGAGAAATGTTCATGAAGAAGTTGTTCATGTTTATATTCAAGAGATTTTTGCCTATGTTTTCTTCTAAGTGTTTTATGGTTTCATGACTTACATTCAGGTCTTTGATCTATTTGAGTTTACTTTTGTGTGTGGACTTACACAGCAATCCAGTTTCATTCTCTTACATGTAGCTGTCCAGTTTTGCCAACACCAGCTGTTGAAGAGGCTATCATTTCCCCATTGTTATATCCATGACTCCTCTATCATATATTAATTGACCATATATGCTTGGGTTAATATATGGACTCTCTATTCTGTTCCACTGGTCTATGGGTCTGTTCTTGTGCCAGTACCAAATTGTCTTGACTACTGTGGCTTTGTAGTAGAGCTTGAAGTTGGGGAGCGTAATCCCCCCAGCTTTATTCTTCCTTCTCAGGATTGCTTTGGCTATTCAGGGTCTTTTGTGGTTCCTTTTAATATGAATTTAAGAACTATTTGTTCCAGTTCGTTGAAGAATGTTGTCCGTATTTTGATAGAGATTATCTATTTAGGATATTTAGTAAGTTTAGTAAGTTTAAACATCCTTTTTAAACAAGGCGTTTTAAGAAAAATCAAACCCAGAAGTCACGACATTTGGACACTTCTGATTCTGACTGTTCACATTTCACTGCACTTGGAAGGACAGGAGATGGCGCCAGAAGGCCTTTATTTTACTAAGCCTTTTGGCAACCCTGGGGTGAGGAATGGGTGGGAGAGGGAAAAGTAGGAAAAGGTGCCAGGGTTTGAGTAACAACTAAAGTGAAGGGAGTATATATATGTGTGGTGGGAGGTGGGGGAAGGGGGCGCTGATGTTTGTTTTTTTTCACATATAGAAGTCCTCTTGACACTTACTGCAAATCATTCCAGTTACCACAGAAATACCCACAGTATACAGCCAAAGATCTAAATAAAGTCAGGGTGCTGGAGGATGTCACTTGCCTCCTTTCTGCCTCTCTCATAGAAGCCAGGGCCTTTGTCTATTTGGGACACACCTGGGCCTGGAGAGCCTGCTTACTTAGAAGAAGGAAGGTGCTGATCTGAGGTTAAAACATCTCTGTGAAACAATGTTCAATTGTGTAGGCAAAATCCCAAAGCCCATCAGTAATGAAACACTTCCCAAAAGGAATCACACACTAAACATTTTAAATTAAATTTTTTTAATTAAAAAATTAATGGATAACCAGAGGTGGCACTTGGCAAGACACACTACCTGCCCTTGAAGGCTGAATCACAGCCCAGATGCTCTCGGGACCTGCATCCTGGCAGAGGTCATTCTGTCCAGGCCTCTTGTTTCCTACCAGGTGGAAGATTTTTCTTTGTTTTTTTCTTTTCCTCTGTGTTAATTATCCTGATGCCAGGAAGTCTTTATACTTTAAGCCACTTACTCTTAGATGGAATGGGTGGTACTTTGAGGGAACCCTAAAACATACAACTTTTCTGTATGGGAAAAATAATTTAGAGGGTGATGAGAGAATTAAAGAGGAATGACATCTTCAAAATGGCTTTGCCTTGCAGATCAATAACAGGGTACAGAAAAGCATCTCCTGCCTGTGCAGGAGCAGATGATACAGCACATGCATTATTCTGTTCATTTGGCTTTTATCCTGCTTCCTTATGTGGCTTCTGCTCCCTTTGTTTTGGCTATTTATTGCTATTTGGCAGGAGCAAGGAGGGCAGAGGGAGCTCAAAGGGTGCATCCTCCTGGCTGGTAATTCTGGTGAAGGGTATGAAGGAAAAAGGGGCCTCAGTGTCTGGCTTGAAATTATCTGTGGGTTTCACATTCTCTAATGAAGGATTTAGGATGTACATTCCAATCAGGATTTCCAGTCCCATGGGGGAATAAGCACCAGCCCACATTCCTGAGACATGGCAGCCTCTGGCTCTACTCGCCCAGCTCCCTGGTGGCAGGTTTCACTCAGTCCCACACATGTTACCTCAACCATTTGTTGGGCAAGAGGAAAGACCCTGGGCCCCTCTTCCAACTGGATCATGTAGTTCTCTGCCCCTCCCTTCTCTTTCTCTGGAGTCCACCTCTTTTTGATGTTGATAGTGATTGTTTCTAAGGTCTCCCCATCTCTCCTCCTGCCCTGGCCTCCCTGCGGGGGTCAGTGTCCTCTTCAGGGACAAAAGCCGCCCCAGATCTGGGCTCCCTGGGGTGGGAGGTGGCTGGGTCTGGCCAGTGGGAGCTGCTGCCTCTCCACAGTGCTGCTGCAGCCCCTCCCCCACTGAGCACACAAATGGGCTTTATACAGCAAACAAAAACACCACCCCACCACCCAGGCCACGCAGGCACGTGGACCCAGGCCCTGCTGCGGGAGAGGTTGGCAACAGGCAGAGGAGACAAAGATTGCTCTAAACAACTTCTCTTCGCCTCACTCCTCTTCATGTTCCTCAGTCCAGGTTTCAGTCCTTGACTGCCTACCCTCCATCTGCACTGAGTCTCCCGACTCCTTCTTGTTAGCTGTCTCCTAATTTTGGATTCTTCTTATTCCAGGAGAGCTCAGATTCTGCGGGGGATTGGGAACGGATCCTCTCACCAGTTGACCCCTACCACCCAGGGAGTTGCTCCTCAAGAAGCCAGATGGGAAATGAACATCCAGTGTCCCCCTGAGGAGACCCCAAATTCCTCCTTCCCTGCCCCTGCCTGCTCCAAGGGACCACCGCCTGAACAGTGCCTGTGTGAATTACAGAGGAAGGAAGAGCTCACCCCAGCTGGGCTCCTGAACCACAGCCAGAGCTCCTGTGAAACCTGCTGCTCTGGGCTCTAAGCTTGGCCGTCCCGCATGCCTAATCGGCTATTTAAGGAGCACTTCACCAGCAACCGAGGCAGCCCCCCTTCCTCACGTACACCCATCCAGAGCCACCTTAAAAGTAGGAGGCAAATGTCAAGTCACTGGCTAGCAAGTGGAGTGAAGACCAAACAGGGAGATTAAATAAGAGAGGGCTGAGACACAGTGAGAAATTTGTCCTGGGGACCCAGAAACTCACTGTACCCTACTGAAAACCAAATCCCCTGGAAGGCCACAGAGACACAGAGACAGTGAGAGAAGAGATAAATATACTCCAGGAAACTCCTGTCCCTCCTTTCCTCCCTCCCTCTCCCTGCCTGTCCTAGTCCTCTAGCCTCCAAACTCCCAGTATCTTGTGCTCCTTTCGGGGGGACACCATGTTGCTCTTCACTCTCCTGCTAGAGGTGATCTGGATCCTGGCTGCAGACGGGGGTAGGTACATCTGGATGTCTGTGTCTCTGTCTGTGCTGATGCCCACATGTCACCATGCATGCTTAATGGGGTAAGGGGAAGTATAAAAGGATGCATGGTTTGGGGGAGGGTAGAATAATAGGCTCAGGGATGGTGGGGAAAGAGAGGACTGAGGAGGAAACCATCTTTTATCCTTGCCTTACCAGCCTTGCTGCTAGTGGGGGCAGGATATGTACACACACTATGGGAATCTCTTTGCAGGCTCTGAATTCTCTCTGGAGCTCTTTCCCCCACTGCCCTAGTCCCAGGCAGTCCTCCTGGCCTTCTTTATTCACCAGCTCCTCCAACTAGGGAGACAAAGAGGCCTGGAGTGAAAGGATAGAGGACCGATGTGGGGTGGGAGGAACATACCCATACACCACCTGCCTAAGTCAGACCCTGTTCCCTAACTATGAACCTTATGGCCAAGGCCCCCTTTGTGATTTTATGGGACAACTAATTTTCCAGATTTTCCCCAAAGCCCTATATTAATAGTCAACATTTTGGAGCCCTTTATAGTTTACAAAAGACTTCTAGGAGCTTCCAGATGAGGAGGGTCTCTTAGGAGAATAGGCTGAGGTGCTCCAAGGACCCCTACCCCTCATTTTTGTGTTTCCTGTGCCTAGTGCAGTATCTAGCACATAGTAGGTGTGAAATTAAGATATTTTGAAAGAACATGGTGAGAGGGTGTCTAGAAAGCAGAAAAGGGAATGCAGAGAGGATGATGAGGGGTTACAAATGGAGAGCTACAAATTGCATCTGAGGGAAAAGAAAAAAATAGGGAAAGAGGAGGAAGAGATATAGAATTCTTGTGTTGAGGATGTGGTGGGAGGGCAAGGGCAGGGCCATTAGCCTGCACAGAACCAAGGAATTCAAGTTGTTGGACTGTCCCACAGAGTTAGTGAGAGGTTGCCTCAAGCTCCTGGGGCTGCTTTCAGAGTTGTTTGAACCAATGGATGAGTCAGGAGAAGAGCCCAAGGATGGGATCAAGGATATCTTGTAAATTTGAGGAATTTAAGGAAATAAAAGAGAGAAAGAATTTAGGATTTTTCTCCAAAGTTTCTAACAATTCAAATAATGCCAAGAAAACCTACAAGAAGGCTTCCCTTTCCCCTTAAGCAGTTTGGCCCAGGCTGAGGGCTGGACCAGCAGACCCCCAGCCTTTCAGCCCAAGACTGGACGGCACAAGAGCCCGGCATGTGACCCAGCTGGCAGCACTCTTTTCCACATACAATGCTTCACTTTCATCCTGTCCCCTGCCAGCCTGGGCGCTTGTGCCCACCCAGCACCCTCAGCATGGAGTGGACCCTACCGGACTCCTGCCTTTCCTAGCCATGTGGGGATCCAGGGAGCCGAGGCTCCTGGTGATGGGGACAGCTTCCTTTAGTTACTGGGACCAAAAGGAGGAACATAAACGTTATTTTACAGCTCCAGCCTTGATTCGTGCAGTGCTTCAAAGCAGAGAGTAACTGCCCATCTCCACCAGTGGCCCCCTCCACCCCACTCCCACCCTTGCATCACCACCACCCAGCTCTGAACTTCTTGCCCCTCCCCTTGTTCCAGTTATCTTCCTCCAACCCTCTGCCCACACCCTCACCTCACCCCCATCTTCTAAGTGTTAGATTGGCTTGGCACAGGCCAGAGGAAAGTGAGGGCTGGGCAGACTGCAAATTTGGATCCAGGTTAATTTTAGTCTCTAGGCTCTATCTCTGCATTTCTCCTCCCCTTTTACTCAGCAAGCCCTAGCACAGCCCTGGCTGGAGAGCTTAAATAGGCCTCCCCTCCCCCCCACCTTTCCACCACGGTGTCCAGTTTCAGGGCTCCCTTTGGGAAGTGCTGGAGCAGAGGAAGAGAAAGAGCAGAAAGGGGGATGGAGCAGCCCCACGTGCCTGAAGGAGGGCCAGCGGAGGGGGGCCTGTCCCACGCTGCACTGGCTGTAATTCAAACTACTCTGCCTTGCAGGTCAGCACTGGACATACGAGGGTGAGAGCAGAACCCAAGGCCTACCTACACCCCTTTCACACGGGGCTTCTTCACCTGGCAGCAAGACTTGCGTTCTGTGGGTGGGGAATTTCCTTTAGCTCCTCCCTTGTCCATCTCCTGTGCCCTAGGTTTGTGTAGATATGACTCCTAGACCCCGTTCTAACCCTGAAAGCTCACACCTCCAGCTTCAGCAGAAAAGCCAGTTTTATCCTCAGGCAGTTTGTGGGGAAGTGAGGGAGTTGGAGGGGGAAGGGAACCAGAGTTTAGCTGCCCATTGGTCTGCTGGCTCTCTTTCTAGCCCAATTGATCCTGCCCCCTCAACCTGCACTGTGAAATTGGGATGGAGCTTGAAGTCAAGGGGGAGAAGAGGCTAGCAGGATGATTTATGACCTTGGCTGAGGTGGAACTCAATTCCTTTGAACTTCTGATTAATAACTGAATTCTAGAGTCAATGCAAGGTCCAGTGTGAGAGCATGAAATCAGTAATGGGAAGTTAGAGCTGAATCTGAACCAAACCACTTAATAGGGGCCCCAAAGAAACTAGACTCTCAGGACCATTTTATTTCCTCAGTGTTCCAGCTTCTAGTCTAATGCCACCTCTGGGTATGCAGGCTTTCTACCCACCCCCTCTTCCTCTCCTTCAACTTTCTTGTCCTCAAACTACAGGTAAGTAAAAGCCACTACTCCCCATTTATCAGGAGAGCTGGGGAATCAGCATTGCCTCTGGGCAAGTGAAGAGAACTCCAGCAGGTCCATCAGAGATCCGACCTCACCCTGCCAGGCAAACTGGGGTCCTCACCTGGGGTGGAGGGATGCACATTTCCACCCACATACAGACGGATAGTTGGTGGGGGCTGCTGAAGGGCTGGCTGGGGCTGGAGAGCAGAACAAATTTCTGTAACCCCCACCAGGTCCACATGGTCCAGATCACTGGCCAGACTCTTACCCTGAGTGTGGAAGTAATGCCCAGTCTCCCATCAATATCCAGACAGAGAGTGTGACTTTTGACCCTGAGTTGCCTGCTCTGCAACCCCAAGGATATGACCAACCTGGCACCAAGCCTTTGGAACTGCACAATAATGGCCACACAGGTAAAAAGCCCAGACTCCAAGGAGGTGTAAACTCAGTTCCAATCTTAGAAGTCAGGGCAAAGAAGCATTCTCCTAACTTCTAAATTCTCAGGAGGCTCTATCTATACATTTAGAGATGTGAGAATGGGGATGAGGCTCCAGTACCCACAAGTGGGAGCTGAATGTGATTAAGCTCTATGGGTGGATTAGTATCATATCATCTACTTGATCTTCACTGAGAAAGGAAAGGGTGTGCAAAAGAAGCAATAGCCTACGGGAGAACTGGGTGGTATTTGGGAGAGGCAGGAAAGGCTGGCCAAGTCTCCCAAGTGGTAGCAACCCAAGGTCCAGAATGTGTCCACATCCCTCCACCAGCCCTACCTTGCTTCTTTCCTCTCTGCACAGTGCAGCTCTCTCTGCCCCCCACCCTGCATCTAGAGGGATTTTCCAGAAAATATGTAGCTGTTCAACTCCACCTGCACTGGGGTGAGAAGGGCTCCCCAGGGGGGTCAGAGCACCAGATCAACAGTGAAGCCACAGCTGCAGAGGTACCAGGGAGCAAGGCTGAACTAGGGCACAGGGACAGGCATTGTCGGTGCTAGGGAAAGGAAGGATTTGGAAACTGGGAAGTCGTATGTGGGGGAAAACACCAACCTTTGTGGGACAGACTTAGGGCATGCTGGAGACACTGGTGGTGGTGGTCAAAGCCTCTGGGAGGGGGTGGTGGAAAAACACTGAATGATTCCATTCCCTCTCCCCTACCTCAGCTCCACATCGTACACTATGATTCTGATTCCTATGAGAGCTTGAGTGAGGCTGCTAAGAGGCCTCAGGGCCTGGCTGTCTTGGGCATCCTCATTGAGGTCAGTGGCCCCCCGATCCTGCCCAGGTCTGTCCCCACCCCTCGGTCTTATTCTGTCTAGGTCTGCTACTGATCTCCTTCCCAAGGCAAGTCAGTAACCCACTCTGACCATTTATTCTATACATGAATGCCTTACTGCATATATGGACTCATTCCAAACTCTCTCCCTTTCCTCCCCTTCTTCCAGGTAGGTGAGACTAAAAATCCAGCTTATGAACACATTCTGAGTCACCTGCATGAAATCAGGCATAAAGGTGAGCCTTAAAAATCTCTATCTTAGGACTTCAGGGAGACTTCCCCCAAAAGGTCTAAGAAGCCTGGGATGAGGCAGTAAGTTAGGGGCCAGGCAGTTCCACTTCTGGGAGCCCTGTCTATGTAAGCAGTGAGGGGAGGATGAGTCCTAGGCTTTCTCCCGCAGATCAGAAGACCTCAGTGTCGCCCTTCAATGTGACAGAGCTGCTCCCACCACGGCTGGAGCAGTACTTCCGTTACAATGGCTCGCTTACCACACCTCCCTGCTACCAGAGTGTGCTCTGGACAGTCTTCAATCAAAGGGCCCAGATTTCAATAGGACAGGTGCGTGGGGGAGAGGTGAGGCAGCAGAAACATAGTTGCAACCTCAGATCCCTTCCGACTCCCCAGAGTGAGTGACATGTCCCTGCTAATCCCACTCTTCTACTCCTCAGCTGGAAAAGCTTCGTGAGACACTGTTCTCCACACAAGAGGAACCCTTTACACTCCTGGTACAGAACCACCGAGTCCCCCAGCCCCTCAACCAGCGCACTGTCTTGGCTTCTTTCATCCAAGGTAACTGTTGGGCTTGGAAAAAAAGGGAAACTGGGGGATTCGATGCCAAGAAATAGGGAGCCCCAGGAACAGAAAAGAAGGCCAAGAGGGGATGGGGTTTCTAGGATTTTCTTGGACTAGGAACCACCCCCTAGCACCCAGCTGACTTCCCCAGGGGGAAGGGGATAGAAGCAGTGTGTTCCCTCCAGCCAGGATGGGGACCTGAAGTCCCACTGACCCAAGTCCCCTTCCCTTACAGTGAGATCCTTGTATACCACAGGTAAGGCAGCCTTACCCAGGCAATGGGTGGGGAGGCCCTCTCAGCAACTGGGGGAAAGGCTCCCTGTCTGTTATTCTCCGGCTGGCCCCCTCCATCTTTCTGTCTCCCAGGCAAAATGCTGAGTCTAGGTGTGGGGATTTTGTTTGGCTGTCTCTGCCTTCTGCTGGCTGTTTATTTCATCGCTAGAAAGATTCGGTGAGGTCCTACTTTCCATTCCTCCAGTCCTTTCTCTTCTGATGGAAAGCATTCTCCTATTCCCCCCCTAATCTGTTTCACCTAAGACACTAGCCATTTCCATAAAACATTCCCTCTTCCAGGAAGAAGAGGTTGGGAAACCAGAAAAGTGTGGTCTTCACCTCAGCACAAGCCACTGAGGCATAGACTCCTTCTGGACATCATGGATGCCACCCCATATGTCTATCAGGGTGCTTCTAAAACGGGGTGCAGGGACTGGCCAGACAATACCGTAGGAATAGTAGGCAGACACACCTCCTTCCTCCAGACAGCCCCTATGGAGAGTAATGAACAGGCTCTTGCTTGAGGAAGAACAGCAGAGCCTTCAGCCTCTCAAAACATATAGGAGCTCAGAAGATCCTTATGTCAACAATGCAGAGGGCAAACTGTGTTTAGTTGCAGGGGAAGTTGGGGGTATGCCCCATTCCCTCACTTTTATGTTCCTTTCCCTAGATAAGGCAGGATCTCCTCTTAGGAAAAAGGGTTGCTCTTGTTGGGGTTATGGGTTTTTTTGCTCAATATACTTGGAAATTAAAGTTACTGACCCTATCTCTGGCCTTACCTTTGAGACTCTTGAGAGTGAGAGAGTTCCTTAATTCCTCAGGTGGCAGAGGTGGGCAAAGGATAGGGAAAAAGAAGCATGGGTGAATAACTAACTCCTTTTACCCCAATCCTGAAAGGGAGACTGACTTCTGGAAAATGCTTAACCCCCAGTGTCTGAAATGTTAGACCACAAGCCCAGGTTTCTGCCCTTGCACCAAAGGTATGCTTGAAGAGGATCAGAGGTTGCCAGGTTAGGAAGGAGGATGAGCACAAGACATGAGGAGGAAAAAATCTCAATTAACGTGTTATCCCCACCCTTAAGAGCCAAGTTCCCCCACAATTATAAAGTCTCTTTTATTATTCAAAATCACAATCACCTTGATTAAAAGGATGGGACACGCCATTCTCAGCAGAAAATGATACAGTTTATAGAAAAAAATTCCCCACCCACTCCCAGTTAAAAATTAGAAAAAATATGCCCTCCTTCCCTGCGATGTCATGGTAGTCTGACTTCTCCAGTGGCACTGCAGCTCTGGAGTGGGCCAGCTCACCGCAGCACCCTCCACTTCACCTTGGGGAGAGGAGGGATGCTGGTGGTCAAGGAGGTTAAACCATTAGTTCCAGTAATACCAGTTCCCAAACATGCACGTTCTTCCTTTCCCCACAAGGCCGGGGACCAAGGGGAAAGGTGGATAGGTATGAGCCCAGCCATAGGAGCAATTTTGAGGAGGGAAAATAATAGTCCAAGGAGGATAGGAGAAGAATTGCAACACACCTCCTACCTCCCCCAACTCAAAATAAAAAGGCAGTTTGGGGTCTTTATCACACCAAAAATGGCTTCTCTCAGACCTGAGAAAAAGACCAAGATGTACAGTCTGGAGAGGGGGTACTGGGAAACTCAGAGCTCATCTGCCCTTGAGCCTCCATTGATTTCATCTCCATGGCAATGGCTAAGCTAGGTCCCTTTTCTTGGCAACCTGCACTGTCCAGAACTAGAGATGGAGAAATACAGGGCGAGGAGATCAGGAGGGCACCCCAGGCCCAGGGGTTCCCCCCAGGTTCCCTCAGTCCTCGGGTGGGATGAGCAGGGCAGAATACACCATCACCCGACTGTCCTCCTGCCGTCGGCCTGCAGAGGGGAAGGGGGGTGAGTCTTGTGCAGGGTGAGAGTAGAGCACTGACACATGGGGAGTCGGACAACAAGGGAGTCCCCAAATGGTGGGGATAAGTGCAGACTCAAACCCACCAGTCATTGACTGACTGAACCCAGGCTGCTGCTGGTAAAACCTACAGAGTAAAGGTCCCAAGTGGACAAAGCAAAACCCTGAAGGTGGTGGGACAGACGGACGAGACAGAATGGTGGGCCATGGACCTGGGCTGGGGCTGGGCTCAGTCATGGGCAGTGGGCAGGCAGGTGGGATCTGTCAGGCGATCTGTCCAGGTAGTCATTCCTTACACAAGAGACTGCGCTGGATACTTTGGAGGGACCCTCCAGCTGTGATGAAGGCCCAGAGCCCCATGGAAACAGTGACTGCATAGATGGGCAGCAGGCTGGCCTCATACCAGGGGTTCAGGAATGTCTGAGGATGGGAATGAGTAAAAAAGAGGTCAGATTCTCCCTCTGCCTAATGCCCATATTCTCTTTGTGCCTTTGACCCAAACATCTCACTCAAATCCCCGTGACCTTCCCTTCATAGCACCAATACAGTGGTTGAGAGGACTTCTGATCTTCCGCTCCCCCCGAGGTTTCTGCCACTCCTGCTCACCTCAAGCCATCTATATGACAGTTGATTAACCCATTCAAACTCCTCCCAGAGCATCCCCAGAGCAGGTCACACACTGATGGTGAGGTGAGAGACCTCTAAAGACTTGCCTTTCTGCCTCCTCCCAAGAGAAATTGTTAAAGGTTAACAAGTGAAGATTAATTCCCCTTCCTCCCACTCACCATTAAATTCTTTTCTCTCTGAACTCAGGCCTCTGTCCCCAACTCACCAGTCCTGATGTCAGTAGGTGACTCCCAACAACCAGGCCCAAAGCCCAGTACCGTCTCCTCTCACAGGCATCAAAGAACACAACTCCCCAAAAGGTATGGAGCAGGATAATGGCTGCTGTCAGGAAGGCTGCAGAGAGGGAGATGGGGATGAGAGACATCCCTCATCTTCTCCCAGCCTCCTGAGACGTTGAGCCAAAATAGTCTCCCAAGGAGAGCAAATGCAATAAATCAGATGAAGAGCAGGGATGAGTAGTACATGAAGGCAAGATGAAAAGTGGATCTTACCTGATGTCAGGAAGTAATAGGGTGAGTCTCCATGGATCCCAACCACACCAGGCCCAAGTGCATCAGCCAAAATATTGATAACAGAGAAGACACCACTGATGATACCGAAGGAAAGACCAGAAACTGGGGGGAGGGAGGGTCTCATCAATGTCAGAGATCACTACAGCCTGATTACTAGTAATCCACCCCCATTCCCGGTCCCAGTTTCCCCACACCTACTCTCCCTCCAGACCACCTCTCCTTTGAAGTCATGTATGAAGGAAAAGAAGCCAAAGGGATGTTTAGAGACCTCCCTGGGAGAGGGGGTGGTCCAACTCCCTCCTCCAGTCCCTCTCCCTTGGCTCACCATAGGCCATCTGGCGGATGGAGATGGGTGATCTTCCGTCCTCACTCAGCGATGCTAACCCCTCATCTGCCTTCCTGGGATGGGGTGGGGTGGGGTGGGGTGAGGGAAACATGAGGGAGGGCAGGATGCTCCTTTCCCTCTAATGTCCTCCCTTAGTGCCTCCTCTTCCAAACCACCACCCAGGGGCTTCCCCACTTCTCCTAGTACAATCCTCTACCGTTCTCCCCTCCAGACCATCCCATCTTCTTACTTAAGCAGCTTGTAGTAGGCAAAACGGAACACCTCCTGTAGAAGAACGGAGACAGCAGCACCAAAAATCAGGAGGCCATACTGGAGGCGGGCATCTGACGGGTCAGTCACATGGACTAAGATGAACCAGACCACAGAAGCCAAGAGCAGGGAGACCAGCCAGAAAAATGCCCTGAGGAAAGACAAGGGCAATCAGACAAGCAAGGACAGGAGCAGCCAGAAGAATCAAGGTGGTGAACCAACCAAGACTGCAGCATGAAAAGTGGAAGTTAGACTCCGGGATGGCCAGGGAAACAGGGAGGAGAGAGAGTCTGTAGGGATCTGGACGCAGGGGAAGGAATAGAAATCTGATTAAAGAGTCTTCTGAGCGATGGGAGCCAGAGTGTACGAGCACAGGAGGGCAAAGGATCCGTTCCTGGATCCTCCCTTAGGGCCAGCGGAAGTCAGCACAGCCCCCTCACCAGTCCTGGCCCTGGGTCTCCTCTGGCGTCGTCGGGAGGGGCACAGGGGGAATCAGTGCGATCCCTGGAAGGCGGAAACCAACTGCGGGAACAGGCAAAACACCCAGACCCCAGATTCAACCCTTTCCAATCTTCACCTTCGACCTGTCTCCCCCAACTCTTGCTCCCAGGCTCAACCCAGTTCCTCCAGCCTCTTCCGGAATCACTCTCTCCGACACCCTCCCGCGTCTCCCCGACCCCCTACTCACCCCGCGACCAGGATGATGACGCGAAGCGGGTCTCCAGCCACAGTGATCAAGAAAAGCGCAAAGGCCGGGCCAAAAGCAACGAAAGTGCATCCGAAAAACACTGCGGCCCCCATGGCTGGGCAGCTGGGGGCGGGGTGGAGGCCTGGCCAAGAGCTACGAATGGGAGTCCGTACTAACGGCCAGCTAGGGAGTCCGTGGGGCGGTGACGCGACCCCGTGAGGGGCGCGGCGCAATGTCACCCCCGGACCCCAGAAAGGGGGTTGGGCGGGGCCGGGGGAATCACCGAAACCCCAGATACAGGTCCGCGCGACTTCCTCTACGGAAGCCGAGGAGGGGACAACCCGGCCGCAGTCCCATGGCCACCTCCCGTCTAATCCCCACCCCCAGCAGGCCAATGGAGAATCGGCGGGGCAGGGCTGCATGACCTGTTGGGAGTTGTAGTCCTCTTGTCCTGAGCCCTCGACCCTCGGTCCTACGAGTGGCTAGAGCCGGTTGAAGGGAGTGAGCCAGGACTGGGCGGGGGCGGAGTACGGGCTCCTGGGTTCGGGGGGCCCTTGGCTGTGGTTTTCTCTCGTTCTGTTGTGGGGAAGAGTGATGGCGATCCTACCTTGTCTTGAAGAGCTGCAAACAGGGGAAGATCCTGTTGGAACCTCAGGGACAAATACAAAGAGCACAGGATAGGAGGTGCAGGGAGATAGGGACGGGTATTGTTCTTACTTGAATGAGAGGAAATGGGCTAGAGCTACTGCCTAAGAGTTGACGGTTAAGCTTAAAAGTAGTACTTTGAACAGGCTAGTATAGGAAGCATGCAGTATAGTAACTATTGCTAATGAAGGCTACATCTACAATGACAAGAGAGTAAGAGAGAAGTAAGGGGATAATGTTAGGAGGGAGGTTGGAAGGGATTGAGTTAAAATTGTAAAAAGCAATTAGAGCTATGAAGTTGAAGGAAAACGACCCCCTCCCCAAGTCACTCAGTTCCTTTTGACATACTTCCTATATTTATTTTCTGGAAATGAACCACAGTAGTGTCTTTTCCTCTGGGGTGGGAGGGGGAAGGGGTAGGAATTGCATATTAGAATGAAAGAAAGTTAAAGTGGGGGAGAAGAGTATTGCAACCTCATTTGGATGCGGGTTAGTCTTCAGGGAGAATGTTTAGGCAAAATAGTACCAAGACAGGGAAATGAGGGCATATGAAATATTGTTTTTGAGAGAGTAATCGAAGAACCAAAAAAGTATATAAATTGTTCAGAGAAAACCAGAATTCCTTTCCTAACTGGAAGTGATGTATGACTTAATGTATATGTGTACATCTACATAAGTGTTTTACATTTTTTTCCAGGAAAGGAGCTGAAGGAGTAGATTGTATAGTTTTACAGAGTCACCAAACAAATCCTCCCCCAATATGGTTGAGATGTTGGGAGCATCCCAGGCAGTGCTCAAGACTCCAGTGGGCCTTGCTTCTGAGCCTAGCAGGCCAAGTCAGGGGAATGATAGGATAAGGCAACTCTTTTCATTTCTCCTTTGGGCTGTTACCATAGCATCTTTAGACTGATGAGGTCAGGCACCAAACCTATCTTGTTCATGGGTGGTTCCACAGAGACTTTCATAGTACCTGGCGTATAGAAGATGTTGGATAGATATTTGTTAACTCCCTTTAAAAAAAAAAAAACTGTATTCTTTTCTTATTCCCTTGCCTGTGAACCTTGAATGGCCTATCAGACTAAGCCTAGCACATATTACTAAATGTTTCTGAACTGAATTGAACAAAATGGGAAACAAAAGCAGAGGAAGGGTAAGATGAACTCTATTTCTGTAGGCTGGAATGAAGGGAACACACCAAGTAGCTGGAATGGCAGAAGGCGCATGGCATCTACAGGAAAGAGACTGCTTCTTCCCTTCTTCCATCCCGTATCCAGAAAGTTGAGAAGGAGGTGGATGGAGTAAGGTGAGGTCAGTACTTAACAGAGAGGAAATAATTGGACATGGCTAAGAGATTTTTATCAGAAGCAATATAGCAGGTGCTTCAAGAGCCAGACAATGGTGTTGCTATTGCTTCCATACTTCATAATCCAAGACAAGCAGAGAAGAGGGACTTCTCCAGTCTAGAAAAATGTTCATCCTTCCTCAGAACATTTCAACTGTGAAGAAAGAGATTGTGCTTAAGCCTCAGAGAGATGGTGATGGTAAATCAGGAACAGTGAGAGGGAGGGTGAGCTTTTTGTGAGGGTTAGGAAAGTAGGGGAAAGGGGAAGCTTCTTGTTTGGGGGAGGTGTTGCTGTTTTGTTTGTTTCTGTTTTGTTTTGGCAGGTGTGATGGAGTCCTGAACGGGTCTAATCTAGGGCTGGAGTTGCTCAGGAACATTTTCACATCAAAACCCACTTTGCCTCTCTTAATCTGGGCAGCTCTGGCTGAGGACCAGACCGGTAGTAACTGATGATCCAGTCAGTCAGCAAGTGGGCGGGAGAAATCTATCCCCTGGGAGAAGAGTTGCTGCAGCTCCCTCCCTGCTTTGGAGGAGGGCAGGAGGCGGAGTAAGTTTGGTGAGAAACACTGTAATTTCCTTTTTTACTTTCACAGCAATAGTGCGGTATCCAGAATGGATGTCCTCTTTGTAGCCATTCTTGCTGTGCCACTTATCCTGGGTAAGTTCACTTCTCTTCCTGAGCTTTTGGGCCAGGTCTTCCACCATAAATGGGGTGGGAGAAAAGCAGATGCAATTCAGTGCAATGGGGAGTGATAACACGCCTTCATCTGTGCTAGAGTCCAGTGTAGAGAGTGGAGGATGGTCTTGAAAGTTGAGCCAGGAAAAGGGGATGAAAGCAGAGCCCAGAGACAGCTGATGGGGATGGAGCCCCAGATGTGAGGTCACAATAAGAGTGACCTCAGCTCCCCATTACCACAGAGTTGAGCGAGATGCAAGGAACTAAAGTGAGCATGAAGGAGAGAGGGGACCTCTTTGAAGGTGAGGGAGGACTCTCTAGTGAGGGAGGCTCGGCTATCTTCTTTCCCCGAGGGTTGGAGAAAAACCCTTGAATTAGTGAAGACATAGAAGTGGGGTGGCCTTTAGGGTAGTGGAGAACTGGCTGCCCTTAGTTCCCCTGAGACTGGAGAACAGGGCCCCCAAAGGAGCTTGGCTCCTTCCCTCCTTTGTTCCTGGTCAGCCAGGTGCTCACATTGTTTCCTTTTCCTCCAGTTGCCTGTGTCATTGCTTGGGGTTAAGGGAGAACTTTCAAGGAGCTTAGGGAAGTGTTTAGCAGGAGGCCTAGTTCTTGATCCAATCATGTCAAAGCCACATATTTTTAGTCCTGGGAAGGAAGAAAAACTAATGCATCTGGTTTATGTAGTCCAGCTGACTCATCTGAAGAAAACGGATGTTAACTGGCATGTTCAAGGCTTTTCCCACTAGTTAGCAGTGAATCTGGAACTAAAACTCAAGTGCAAAAGCCTACATGTGTATTCTTTGTGAGAGACACTGATAAAAAAGGATCTCTCACACATACAGTGCAGTATGGAGCATACTGAGGAGTAAAGTTGGAGTTCTTAGTCTCTGATCTCTCTCAGCTTCCTACCCTTTTTAAGTTTATTTCTCATTTGGAGTTTACAGTTAGTGAAGAGACCTGTTTTCTGTTCTGAGAGTTGCTGGGTTGAAAGGGCCCAGAGTAACAGGCCTCATCACAGATACGCGAGCCAGAAGACTGAGAAGGGTTTAGAAGTGCACAGGCAGAGAGATAGTAGGACCCTTGGAGGGGAGGCAGAGAGAAAAAAACTGATAGAGCCAAGAGCAACTTCAGTTGTCTTTCTGCTGTTAAGGAGTTCCAGATGCCCCGTGACCTCTAGCCCTTGTCCCCATAGGACAAGAATATGAGGATGAAGAAGGACTGGAAGAGGATGATTACTATCAGGTGGTCTATTATTACACAGTAACCCCTAATTATGGTGAGTATGTACAAGGTTCTGACCATCATCAGGATGGAGAGAGGTTTGGGTGATACTTAGTTCTGAGACTTTGCTTTTCCCTTTGCAAATGGAGTGACTGGACCAGAGAGAAATTTGGCTCTGAGTAAAGACTATCAAAACTTATGATATTATCTCCTTAAGCTAGCAATTTCCAATTCTTTGGAAACTGGTTGGAACAATTTGAAATTTTTCAAATTTGTAAATTGTTAGATATCAGATTGAAAATATAAATGCAGATACATTCACAAACATTGCTAACATTAAAGTTCATTAGAATTAGATTACACCAGTAAATTTTATAACTTGAGCAAGTTGAAGTGTTCTGAGCAGTTCCTACTTCTCATTTCTAGATCTAGTGCTTTCTCCTTTGTTACTACTGATTTTTTCTCCTCTCCAGATGACTTTGGTGCGAATTTCACTGTTGATTACTCCATGTTTGAATCAGAGGACAGGCTGGTGAGCGACCTCTACATCTAAGAGGGTCAGGATAGGTAACAGTTAAAAAGAAACTGGGCAATGTAGAAATACAAATGATTAGCAGAAATAAAAATGGGTTAAGGGAAAGGAAACTAGGTAGTGGTCCCCATACAGATTTATAACCACAGCTGGGGAGGAAAATAAAGCCACAACCCAGTGTTTCCTAAAACACTCAGAGGGAGGGACAGTCCTGAGTAAGGGAACTGGTGAATGGGATGGGCACATAATCCATGCAAATGTAAAGTAGGGAGGATCCCAGAGTTTAAGTCTTGGTGTGGGATGGTGGTAAAGGAGAGGAGGACTCCTAAATAGGAATTAAAAGACTCTGAAATAGGAATTGCTAAAAAGGAATCTATGAGGGTGTTGGGTGGTGGCACTGGTAACTCTGTCTTTCTCAATCCTACTGAGGGCAGAACAGGTTGGATAAGGAGGTAACGGAAGCACTAGAGACTACCATTAGTCGTGAAACAGAACGTGCAGACTATCAGAAGCCTGTAACAGTGAGACCAGTGACAATGGAACCAGTGAGTAGACTGGAAATAAGTAGGGGAGGGACAAGGACAAGACATCCCTTACCCTGGATAGATCCCAGCTGGTGACATGGAGCAGAGGGAGGGCTGGAATAGCAGGCTTCAATGGATGGGGAACCAAATAACTAATACTGCAATGCTGGTGTTCATCGCAGCCTGGCCATCATACCTATCACTGTGATTGAGTACTAACCCTGTATACAGAATACTGGGAAGATTTAGTGCAGTTAAATTTCAGATCAATGGTACTTGATGTGTATGTGACCTATGCCTCAAGCTGCTAAGGATGCTGGTGCTGATCAAAAAGAAATCTATGATGATGTTAGTGCCCTCTGTAAAACTTAAGTTACACTTAAGGTTTATGATAGTGTTGAAGTACATAAAAATTTGAGAGCATATAACATAGACAGTGCTTTAGGCAGTGGAAGGAGAGAGATCAATATAGGCTGGAGTTGTCTGGAAGACTTAGTTGGTGATTGTGCTTGAGATATACTTTGAACAATAGGTGAGCTTTTGACTGGCACTAAGTTGTGAAAATATGAAAGCAATTAGAAAGAAGAATAGTTATTCCAAGAGTGAAACAGCTGCATAGGTGAGGAGGCTAGAACAAACATGGTCAGTGAATAGCATATGGTTGAAGGAGAGGGTATGTAGAAAGGAACAGTGGAAAATTAAGAAAGAAACAAAATTTACAAGGCTTCTAATATGTGCTTAGTAGTTTCACATATGGCAAGATAGGGCCAAATTACAGAGAGTCTGAAGTGTTAGGCTAAAGGGAGCCTAGTAAGTTCTTCAGTGGAGTAAAGACAAAATGAAAGTGGTATTTTAGAAAAACTTCAGTTGTATGGGGGATGCAATGGAATAGAGAGGGACTCCTGATATTTGCATTATTCCAAAAGCAATCCATTAAAGGCTTGGGCTAGGGAAGTTGCATGTTGAATGGTGAGGGAAAAAAATAAATAATTTGAAGATGTCTTGCTTCAGTGATAATTTCATATGAGAAATAATTGAGGAGAGAGTTAAATATGACTTAAGTTCTAAACATGTATGTCTGGAGAAATAGCTGACAAAATGGGAACTGTTGGAGGTCAGAGTGGTTTAAGAGTAAGGGTATTAATTTGGTATTGGCCAAGTAGATTTATAGTGACAGCCCTGTGAGGGTGTCCTAAAGATAGCTGAACTAGCTGCCAAGGAGCCAAAAGAAAAGGAGGTTATAGGCAACCTCAAAGAAAGCAGTTTTAATTGAATGGTTATAGCAAAAGCCAGATTTCTGTGGAGTTAGAGAGGGAGTACATTGTGAAGAAGTGGAGCGAGAGTATAGACCAATCATTTGAGAAATGCCGTAGTGAAGAAAGAGAAGTAATTGCTAGAAAGAGAGACAGGATCAAAGTGCAACCTGAATATGGTTGAACACAGATGGGAGGAGTCAGGAGGAACAGGAAGCTAATGATTGATGACTAAAACAGATAAGTATTTTAAGGTATGTAGTAGGCTACCGTTAGATCCTAAACTTCTTGAGGCCAAGAGCCATGTCTTCATCATATTTAAGCCCCCCTGTAGTACCTAACACAGTGGCTAGCAGAATGTCATGCATATAACAGATAAAAAGTACATGTTGAATTGGGTTGAGCCTCACTGGTATGGTCAGGAATGGCTCAGAGGCACAGAGGAAAGGATTCCTTATAGTGATGAGAGGGCTGGATCTTTTTCTAAGCTGAGAGGAAAGGAACACAGAAAGGTTGGTGTAAGGAGATGGCTAGCCCTCCTGGGGTGGGGAGTGGTGGGTGGTAGGAAGCATGACACTGGCCTACTGTGAGGGGATGTCTGTATTTTAGCAGAGTCCAGATCTGAATGATGCTGTATCCAGTCTGCAGAGTCCTGTTTCCATCCTCCTGTCCTGGGCCCTCGTTCAGGGTGGGATGTATTTCATGTAGAAGGTGAGAGTGCAGCCACTGGCCTTGGGGTAGTCTGTGAAGCAACTTTCTTTTAAATTTTTTATTAAGGTATTATTGATATACACTCTTATGAAGGTTTCACATGAAAAAACAATGTGGTTACTACATTTACCCATATTATCAAGTCCCCACCCATACCCCAATGCAGTCACTGTCCATCAGTGTAGTAAGATGCCACAGATTCACTATTTGCCTGTGAAGCAATTTTTATCAGTGTCTCTGGCTAGTGTTTCCAGCCTCATCAATTCTGAGCTGCATAAAGGAAGAGGAATCACATTTAGAAAAAATCTCACTATCTAACTGAAAGAGGCTTAGGAGATGCTGAGGCAAAGACTTTTGTAATAAGAGTCATTACTTTTCTGAACCGGGAGGACTCCAGGACCTCCCAAAGCGGAAGCAGGTGGAATAGAGAAGAAACCTCTCCAAGTTTCCAGTCTGCCTTGAGGAATCAAAGCTGGCTCCAGCTTGGCTGTGGTTTAAGGCATGGCAGGTGCCAGAAGGCAAAAAGGGAAGGGCCCTGAAACCCAGTAGAGCCAAGAGACAAAGTTCAGAGGCAGAAGGGGTGGTGGTTCTCTGTGGTAGAAGGTACGAGATGGTGAAGGAAAGGAAGAGGGAACAGAAACCTGTATTACATGGAAGGAATTTAAGTTAGGACTCTAACTATGGGGCATGAAGAAATTTAGAAGGAAGGAGTGAAGAGGGGAGAGAGTATATCTTCCAAGAAATGTCATGGGGAAATCCAGCTCAGAATATGAAGTCTGGGGAGTTTTCATAGAGGTGGGGGGTAGAGAGAGGCTAGCTTAGTCTCCTAACCCTGTTTTATTTTGCTTTTTCCTTTCCTTGCTTTTGTAGGAGAGAGAAGGCTGCTACAACTCTGTAGATGGGGATTTGGGAAGAGGAAATTGGAAGATAAAATAAATAAGTGAAATAATCTGGCCACTCTAGTACTGCATGAGGGTCTGTTCTAAAGACAAAACACTAAGGAGCGCACCAAAATATGCCTGTGGGAAGAGTAGATTACAAAAGGAGTTAGGTGACTATAGAATTTGGGGGAATTATTAGGAATGTGAATAAACCTTAAGTTTGGAAGATGGAGAAGAGCACCCACAAACAGCAGATTTGTTCAGTCCATAATCCCCTCTAATTCTATTGTTTTGTTTTATTATATATGGTGTTGAGACTGGAGGGAAATGGAGTTGAGGTTTATGTATAATTTTTTTTTATAAAATAAGCACATTGTTAAACATATGTAAAATGTTAAGAACTACTTAAAATAGATTTTTAGAATCACACCCTCCTCCACTTACCCTCCCCTCCCCCACCAACAACGTGCCTCTTCCAGTTAGTAATTAGGACAGGCAGGGACAAACCTACAGAAATTTTCTCCATGCTAGAGATCCTAATCAGAACTTGGCTGCCCCCTTGCGGTCTCTTCGAGATCAGCTTCCATCAGCCCACATCCCCTACCCCCTTGTCTCCAGCGTACTCTCACAATACTCTAAGGGGCAGAAAATAGTAAATTCAGTACGCTGTAAACTCCGGACTTGCCCCCCTCCCTCCTTCAAAGCCTTTCGAGTCTTCTCCAGGGGACAGTGAAGCTGGACAAAAGCATCAGACACCTACCCTCACTCCGTTCCCTGCGCTAGGAATCACAGATTTCAGAGCTCAGGGTCCGGGAAGCCCGAATAGAAAAGTCAGGAACAACCGAGTTCGGTTTTGACCTCTAAAGTCGTGGAGGGCTGGCATCTGAGCTGGTAACGTGCTTGGTGGGTTATGTAAGGAAAGGGCTGGAGGAGCCGCCCCAGCGGGAGCCCGAGAGGGCGTAGTGTTCTCGGTGGCAGCCTCTACCCTCCTCACCCAGCAGGGTAGGAGGCACCCACCCAACTTGGAGAAGGAGGAAAGGTGGGTGAAGCCGAAACCGGGGAGCCACAATGGCTGCGCTGCCGAAACGAGCAGAGTGTACACAGAGGCACACATTCATTCTCACACACGTTGCAGACCCAAGTAGCTGATGCCTTCCACGTGCTGCAGTCGTGAGCAGAGCACCTCAAAGGGGGTAGAGGGATCGGCTCTCTAGGAGCAGCCGAGAGTCCCGCATCCCGAGAGACTCGCCTCAGGTCACGCAACCAGTCTGTACACTCCAGCCTCGTGTCCCCGGCGCCCACCATCCTATTTAAGGCCACGAGCTCCGCCCTTTTCACCCCTCCCTATTTTTCCACTTTCCATCCGCCTCCTCCTCTCCTCATCGGGTCCTCCAAGCTAGACGCATGTAGGGGCGGAGCACGAAATACTTCCTTCCAGCCAATTGTCATCCGACTGCCTTTCTATTGGCCTAGCCCCTGTGAACTTCTGTAACAAGAGCCACGTGCCGCCGGCTAGGAAACCAATGAGGGTGCGGGGTCTGTGTATGCAGGGGGGAGGCACGTGCCAAGCTGCACGTGTCTGGGAGGGGGTTAGGGGCGGAACCCAGTGAGAAAGAGGCGGAGGTGGGTAGTCGAGACCTGGGGAGTCGGAGGAGCTGGAGGAAACCTGGGACGATTCGAGTGACACAGGTGAGGAGACTCGGAGGACAGAGAGCGATCCGCGAGGTAAATCAGACCAAGGAGGGTTTAGAGACCTAACGCAGATCTTGGTATGGGAGGGGTCACGTCACGTGACTTGCGCGCCGGGAGCGAGTCCGGCGCGGAAAACCTGACAATGATTGGGAAGAGGCGGGAGGTCTCTGTGGGAGACGGTTCCTGCAGGGTTACTAGGTGGGTTCCGGTTTCCGGACGTCATCTCAGGTGGAGAGGTTCGCGGTGTGGTCTGTCTGGGAACAGACCACGTGAAGGACGGGCCGGGGGAAGGTGTAAAGTCAGGTAATTCACTCTGAACTGAGGGGAGAAAAAACTTAAGAACTGATCTCTGGAGGCCAGCAAGGCAGTACAGGTCTTTAATGGGGGGTTTGGGGGGATAACTTCTTTTGTCTTCTGAGACAGGTAATACTGGGGAGGGAGGGAGGGAAGAGAGATTATTATCCGTGCAGTATACCCCAGTCTTCCAGTATATTTCTAATCCTCAGATTCTGGTTACAGATTTATTTGCTTTGCTCTCCAGTTGCAGGTTTCCATCTCTGGGTGCCCCGGGAGCTGCTTTCCAGCCCCTGCTTCTGAACCTATGGATTCTCCGTCTAGCGTTTCTTCCTATTCTTCCTACTCTCACTTTTCCTCTTTGTCCACCTCCCCAGTGAACAATGACTTTGGCTTCCCCTCCGATAGTGAGGAGGAGGACAAGAGGGCCCACGGCCCCAGGTCAGACACTATTGGGCAGAGGGGAGGTTCCCGGCCCCGTCCCGGTCCTATCCGCTGCAGGCAACGACCCAAGCTTTCCAGGAACCAGCATACAGCATCTCACTCGGGCCAACGGAACTTAGCTTCTCCCATGGCTGGATCCGGGGTCAAAAGATCAAGAGATGGTGAATTGGAGAACATTCTAAACATCCAGGGTTGTACCACAGAAGGAGACATGCTATTTGCTCAGAAGGTAAGAGAAAGCTGAGGAAAAGACACATGCTACTGGAGTGGCTTAGCACCCAGCCATTGCTAAGGACTTTATAAGGATAGTACTGGCTCCCAGATTTGGAAGTGGAAGGATCAGTACTGGTACGTGCAATTCTTAGTCGTTTTAAAGCCTTTGTTCTGACTTCCTACAGTGTAAAGAGCTCCAAGGATTCATACGCCCTCTCACAGATCTACTGAATGGGCTGAAGATGGGTCGCTTTGAGAGAGGTAATTATGTGGTCAGTTGTATTCATGTAGGCTCGGTTCATCTCTCAATCTCTCGCTCTCTCTCTTTTAATTGTGTAGTTCTCTTAAGTCTTTGGGTCCTGGGTTATCCCTTTTTTGCTTCTGTATATAATTTCTTAAAGTGAATCAATTTTAACACTCTTGTATCCTTCCTTTACCTATTTCTTGACTCTTAATCCTTGCTCTCTTTCCTTCTCCCTGACTCCAGGATTGAGCAGTTTCCAACAGAGTGTGGCAATGGACAGGATCCAGCGTATTGTAGGTGTTCTGCAAAAGCCACAGATGGGGTAAGTCTCCCTGGTTCTTTCCTCAGTACTTCATAAAAAAGGGAGATATCTCTAATCCTGTCTTGTTGGGGTTTTTTCCACACTTAATGGCTTTTTTAAAAAAATGTCTTTTTCACAGGGAACGTTACCTAGGAACACTACTACAGGTAGAAGGGATGTTGAAGACTTGGTTTCCTCATATAGTTGCCCAGAAGTCATCATTGAGCAGTAGTAACAGGCAACAGCTGACCAAGGTAAGAACTTATAAACCTGAGGAAGAGGTCAGAAAATAACTAAAGAAATGAAGTGTACATGCAGAAATGGGCTCCCTGTTCCATTTTTTTCTGAATCTTTTCCTCTTTTCAACAAGTTTCTTTTCAAGGATGGGAATGCCTAACCTTCCTTCATTTTTTTGATTCCTAGATATTTTTTGTTATTTTGTTCAGACCACTGTGAAGAAGTACATGAAGTTTAATTCTATCCCTCATGCTGCAGCTTACGTGCTTTCTGCATAGATACAGAAGGCTTTATACCTGAGCATATGAGTCATGCAGGGAGATTCCTCAGCTTCTTTCTGGAAATCTTTGTTCCTCTTCTGCCCCTAAAATCCTCTCTTTTCTTTATTTACTCCTGCCCAAATATCCTTGTACTAAACCCTTTGAAACCATGGGTTTCAAGAATGGGTCATATGAGGGGAGGAGGGTACCTGTAGGGCACTCAGAGTGCAAGTATTAGACAGTTTCTTAGGCCTAATGTGGAAGTGAACTATTTTCTGTGCCTTTAGGTTAAGAGTACTTAGGGGCATTCAAATGATGGGGAGGGGAAAGTCTTGTAGATAATGGATAGTCCTTGTTTTCAATCAACCACAGTTACTGCTGTGGGAATAATTGATTTAAAAATAAGCCAGAGGGTAGGGACTTTATAATGGGGGGAATCTAGTAACCACATGTTGCTCATGTGATTGTATATCAATGATATCTTAATAAAAAAATAAGCCAGAGGATCCACCTGCATATTAATTTACATTTCATAAGGAACTCAACAAAGGAAATTAGAATGTAAAATACAGAAATTAGGAAATTATTCCAATTAAAAATAGGCTTTTAAAAAAGAAGTTCTAAAATGAATTTTTTTATAAATAGTGAGAACCTAAGGGACTGTTTTATTTTGTATATGCACAGATATCCAGGGCCTGATACAGTTTGTGGTTCAAAGTGTGCCCTCGAGTATTTGTTAAATAAATGAAAGTACAGTTTGGTTATTAAAACTTTTACTTAATTTCTTGCCAGACCATAGTTATCTGTTGCATATAAAACAAGGTATATTTGCATTGTAGAGTTCCCAAGAAAAACAAAGGTATAAGCAACCAGGTATAGTTTAACCTGAAAGCCTTTCTCACATCATTTTTTTTCTCTTTTTGCCCCATTCCTAGCATTTTCCAAGCCGCCACAGTTATCTAGCTGCTTCATCTCCTGAATTTCCCATAAACAAGATGGACCAGACACAGATAGGACATCTAGTATTGAGACAAAAGCAGCCTTGGCACCTCACTGAGTGGCCAACTTTGAACCTCACTTGGATCCACACGACTCCAATTTGCAACCCTCCTCTCAGTTCCCCAGCCACTGTCTCCTTTAGCCACAGTCCCATAGGCATTAGCACTAGCATTGGTGTCATCGTTTTCCTCCAGCATGGAGTGCGGCCTTTTATCCACTGTGCCCCAACTGCTCCAGTTCCCTCTACTGCGGTATCTCCTATCATCTCTGGTGATCCTAAGAAACTCTCTGGAGAGGGGCCTCATTGCCACAATTTGCCAGGAACTCTGCCGTCTGACTGGAGCTGTACCTTATCCCCTCCTGGTAGACCCAGCATGGCCAGAGAGATGACCACCAGCCGCCTAGAGCCATCTACCAGTTGCTCCTGATGTCCATCCTCTCAACCCCTAATCCAGAACTTTAGATTGTAGTTTCTAATTTGCATAAATACATAGATAACTTTTTTTTTTACTTTTAATGTGTGCAATTATGAGAGGAGAGAAATCCTTTCTGATTATAGAAATTTTATACTTAAACAGTTTGCTGATTGGAGGAAATTGAAACCTGCTTCACAGACCACTGTTTATCCTCTAGCTGCATAGAAGAAAAGGGATGGGAACATGAGCTCTACAAGGTGGAAGTCTGGATGAGACAATATAAGGGCTGTGGGAGAGGAAAAGGGGCGAACACCCTTGTGACACTTATAAAGTTCAGAGTTGGGTTTGTGTTTTCCTTCAGGCTCAAAAACTAGTACCTTTCCCTTTATATCTCTCACTCTTGTAATCTTGCAGGTGGCCCAGAGTAGTAGGTCCTGCTCTAAGATAAATTTGCTTTGATGGGAGCTGTTGGTGCTTAAGAATAAAAGTATATGTAATCTACTGCTGTCAGAGGAGGGACACAAGAACTGGAATAATTTCTGTGGTTGCCAGTTTTCAAGAGGAAGGAATGCCCTAGAACTGTCTGAATGGGGAGTATCCCCCCAGACACGGCCTCATCCTGACTCAAAAAGCTATAGCTGCCAAATGTATGCCAGACTAAGGAAAGCCTACCTAAGAAGGCAAAAATGAAGTCTGTGTATTTACCTAAATCTACCCTTCATCTATTCCTCTTTATGATTTGTCCCAGTTTCCACCACAACCATGTCCTCTCCCATCCTAAGCCTTAGTAGTGTATCAGACTACTCAGTCTTTTTAGTTTTTGCTTCTTGGCTACTTAGCACATAACTAGTTTCTCAGAGCTAGTTATACATATTCCTCCTATTAAGTCCTCTGTTCTCAGTGCAGACTTGTCTCCTTTTATTTCAGAGACAAGACTTCCTTTCTAAGGCAAATCTCTCCATTTTTACCTTTGATTACCTTTCACCTCTGGAGCTTTTGCTGCATCATTTATCTTCTTTATATCTTGTAACTTCAGTTTGCTATTGGATTGTTTATTCTTTCTCCTGCAAGAGTGATCCTGAGCCTGGCCGTCCTCTTTCTCATTTTTCTCAATAATTCTTGACAAAATAGTCTTATGCTCTTTCTGGCAACTTTCTACTGCTCAATCCTTAACCTTTTGCAGTCAAGCTTCCATTGCTATCTGCTGCACCTTCCAAAGCCACTAGTGATGTCACAGAATCAGAATATTAAAATACAGTTTCTACCCAATTAAGAGCTAGAACAAAGGGTCTTTACAAAAGCTATGTACTTATGCTGTTTTCATCATTTGACACTTGATGCTGTCTACCAAAACTACTCCCTTGGCTCCCATTCGAGCACACTATCGTAACTCTAATAAAAGGAGACAATTGTGCACTGAGAACAGAGGACTTGAGAAATAGGAGGAAGATGTATAACTAGCTCTGAGAAACTAGTTATGTGCTAAGTGTAGCAACTTCTGTACATTTTAATGGCCCTACTTCTGTCTACTCCGGAGTTTGGGGGGTTCCCCTAGGCTCAGTCTTTGACCCCTTTCTCTGACTTTATTCTTTCACCCAAAGGTTTTATCTTTCATGGTTTAATTATTGCCTCAACTTAGAAAACTGCTGAAGCGTCATCTCCAGTCACATGCAGTGTTTCCCCTGAGATGACATAAGGAATATTTAAATTTCTGCTGGACACTTCTATTTATATGTTACCAACACTTAAAGCTTTTATTTCAGCATTTTAGAACCAACAGGTACCATCTGTTTCTAATTAAGTTTTGTAGACTCAGAAAGTTAGCTTGTGCAAGATAACACAACATGTAGTACAGAACTCTTGATTTCCAGTCAGGCATTCTAGTGCTCACCAATCAAAATACTATCTTTCCTCTAAAGATGTCCTGTTGTGCCTTTTTGCAGTCTCTTGTTCTTCTGTTAGTGCTATCTATGATACCATCATTTTTCTAGATAACAGGGTTTAAAACTGGGTACCATTCAGTCACCACATCCTTTTTATTCTGTGTTTGGGATGTCTCTTAAAATCCATTTCTTCCTATCCATTCCATTGCCACCTCTCTAGTCTAAGCTTTGACTATAGCAATCACCTCTCTAATTTTCCTAGAACAGTGCTTTTGCATGTCATTCCCTATTCAGATCCTTCAGTGGTTCTCCAATGCTTTGAAAAGAAAGTGCAAAACCTTAGTGAAGGTCTCCATTTCTCCCTCTGCTTCCCTGCATGATCCCTCTGTTCAGTTTTATTTGCCCCTGAACACTAAGCCTTTTTGTCTCTAAAGTCTTGTTCATACTGTTCACCTTGCCCAACCTTTTTTCCTGCTTTGGTTAACTGAAAGTTACCCTTCTTTCAATGACTAACTCAAGTCCTTCTCTCAGTTGTTCTACAGGCTCAGTCTTTGGCACTTTACTCCACCAAATGAGATCATGTGTATAAAATGCCTAGTATAAGGTTTGGTATATAGTAGGCTTGCAAAAATGTTTCTTTCTCCCTTTCTTTCAAAGTATTTTTCTATTGTGTCCTATTTGATTCCCATGACAGTTTGTGTGACTGAGGGAAGATACGCAGATTTTACAGTCCCATTTTACAAATGAGAAAATAGACTAAGAGTTTAAATCAGGGGTCAGAAAGAGCCAGATAGTAAGTATTTTAGAGTCTGTGGGACATATACCAACTACCCAACTCTGCTGTTGTAGCCATTCTTAATATGTAAACAAATGAGCATGGCTATATTCCAATAAAGTTTTATATACAAAAACAGGTGGAGCTGGATTTGACTTGTAGACACTAGTTTGCAGAACCACTGCTTTAAATGACTTATTCAAGGTCATATGCCTGATAAGTATCAGAATTTGGATGGATAGAATCCAGATCTCGACTTCTGATCAAGGCTTTTCCACCATACTATACTTTTGTCTATGTTTTGCATTTGTCATATGCTAATTTGTTTTACTATTTTTCTTTTATGTCTACCTACTGTCTTCTGGTGGTCCAAGAGGCACTGGAATGTATAAACAGTACTTAACACAGAGTATGCATTCAATAAAAGTTTGCGGATAAGCATAATGTCCCAGTTTTGGTAATTTGAACCTGGCGTACTCTGAAACCAGCTGTAGTTTATTTAGCTATTAGCATAACTGATGAGGATGCAATCTGTGTGTGTGTCTGTGTGAGCATGTGCACCTGTGTGTTTTAGTGGAGGTAGCAAAGAAACTCATTACATGAGTACCTGCTTGGGACCCATTTTCTTCTTTTGAGACTTTTCCTACCGTTATCCAGTAGCCACCAGATCTGAACTGTGAATAACCATAAGTGTATATGTATAAGTAACATACAAATAAAATAAAGGAAAGCTTTTTTCAGTTAGGAAGAAATTAAAAAGGTGATTTTTCTACTAGGTCTCACTAAGAGGCAAAAAAGGGATAGAAGCTGACATAAAACAGTCTTCGATTCTAAATCTTGCAGATGTTTCCCAATTCTTTATTTAGTGATTTCACTTTATTTAGTGAAATGGCTGGCCAAGATGATGTTATAGGAAACTTATGGTATGGTAATTTTAAGCAGATGAGGGGTGGGATGCTGTTTTTCATCCGGAGAGCAGATTGTAAAGAATCTGTGTCCTTTGCGAAGAAAAAAACAGGAAGCATGTTCAGGAAGCTTCACCTATTTCTCTTATTTTCCTTCCAGAAAAAGAAATAACTTAAATATATATTACAGACTTAATAGGACTAAGGGGTACAGAATAGGCCTAACTTCAGGGGCCGAACGCTGACGACCCCATGAGAAGGCGAGGAAATTTTGGGTAACAAGGCAAACGAGCATTTTGCTTTGTCAGGTGTAGTGTCCGAGCCTGGGGACGGAGTGGGGGCAGGTAGGTATGGAGAGACTGTCAGCCCGGGCCAGAAAGAATGTTGCCATGGTTTCCACGCGTTTTTTTTTTCCCCCCTTGTTCAGGTCGGTTTTCTAAGCACCGCCCGGCAGATTACGTATTTCCGTTTCCGGTCGCGAGCTGCATTCCTGTCGGCTGGATTTTGAGGGCTCGGGATAAGGGGTTCGTGTTGGGCATGAGGAAAGGGAGGTCGGTGGCGCGGGAGGCAAATATTGCACTCCGTTGCCCCCTTTCCTGAACACCGAGGAAGGCCGTGTTTCCAACTCTCAACCCAAACTTTCCTCGGGCCGTGAGCGGTAATTGCGTAGGGCTCCTGCCGCACGTTCCGGCGGCTCTCCATTGCCCGACCACGTAAATCTCCGTGGCGATGTCCTGCTACCATTTATTTCTTTTCTTCCCTTTGGTAAGGTTTGTATTGGCACAGAGAACGGGGAAGGCTTGACAGCGTTTCGCATGTACTGTTAGGATATGAGGACTGCCACGTGCCCCTGTCTAGCAAGTTCCTGAGTACGTTTTATTAACAGACTCTGAATAAGCCATGCCATAGAGTGTATATTCTGTTGTGTTTCTCATTCTTATCTGGCCTCTATACTTTTCCTCCTCCTTTCTCTATAGTGCAGAGTGAAGACTTAAGTCCAAGGTCATGGCAAAACATCTGAAGTTCATTGCCAGGACTGTGATGGTACAGGACGGGAACGTGGAAGGTGCATACAGGACCCTAAACAGGTAATTTAGTGGACCAAAATCATATCTGTCTCTTGGGAAGTGTGGTAGTTATTCTCTCTTTTTCCCTGTCATAGAGTGTTCGCAATGCTAGCCCAGGTGTTCACAATTGATTGAAACTCCTCAGCCACAGTTTTTTATCTTAATAATGAGGTTCTTAAATCTAACTGTATGAAGCTTATTCATCAGCCATAATTACTTTGATGCCTGAATTCTGTCCAAGACTTTAAAAAGAGCCCAAAGGGAAAATCAAGATATAAAGTTACTAGGAAGCAGGGACATAGTACATGATAAACAAAGCAGAGGGTGGGATTGGTGTGGGACAAGACTAATGAAAAATGGTGAATTCAGATTTGGGATCTTGGGGAAGCAAACAGATGTAAAACGTAACAGTTTTAGAGGAAGGTTATAGCCCAAATAAGAAAATAAAGATGGGAATGAACTGGCTGAAATAGAGGAGCTGTACTGGAAGTTTGAATGCTAGGCTAAGAGATTTAGAATGGCTTTCATAAGAATGCCATAGCACAATACTTGATCAAGCAAGTAGTTCCTTGGGCTTCCCTTATCACCGGTTGTAAAGATTTTCATATTCTGGCATGCTTCAGTCATCATTTTCTTTCCCCAGTGTGAAGCAGAGTTTGGAGAAACAAGTGCTTGTTGAGTTGAAATAACAAAGAATTGTATGAAAGATCTTAAGAGATTATATGAGCCAACCCTCTGCTTAGAGGACAGTAAAGTGATAGCTTTATTTCACAAGTAAGGGCAGCCTAGGAAGATTAAATTGTATTTCTTGTGTCGCACAATTGCTGAACGGTGGAGAGGAGCATAAAAACAGCTTTCTAGTGCAGTGTTCTTTGCTGTATGTTACTAGATTATTTGCTAGTTTCTCTGGAAATGGAGAGATTTGTGGCACTCATTTCATAGTTATGAATCCTCACTTGATTGGGTTTAAATATTGGTGGAGTTCTTGTGGACTGAGCGGGTAAACTTGAAAGAACTGAGTTCTCAGCAGAGTTCTATGTGTGGAGGGCTAAACGGAAGACCATACTAAATGAGGACAAAGGTGCTTTCAGAAACTGTTTACTGGAGAAGCAGTTGCAGGCTCAGGATGGTCTGTATATCTTTTTTTTTTTATTATTATTATTAAGGTATCATTAATATACAATCTTTTGGTTTGGTTTTGTTTATTAAGGTATCATTGATACACACTCTTACGAAGGTTTCACATGAAAAACAATGTGGTTACTACATTTACCCATATTATCGAGTCCCCCACCCCACTGCAGTCACTGTCCATCAGTGTAGTACGATGCTACAGAGTCACTACTTGTCTTCCCTGTGCTACACTGTCTTCCCCATGATCCCCCCCACACCATATGTGCCAATCATAATACCACTGAATCCCTTTCTCCCTCCCCACCCACCCTCCCCCACCCCTTCCTTTTGGTAACCACTATCCCCTTCTTGGAGTCTGTGAGTCTGCTGCTGTTTTGTTCCTTCAGTTTTGCCTGGTTTTTATACTCCACAAATGAGGGAATTGTTTGGTACTTGTCTTTCTTCACCTGGCTTATTTCACTGAGCATAATATCTTCCAGCTCCATCCATGCTGTTGGGAATTGCAGAATTTGTTTCTTTCTTATGGTTGAGTAGTATTCCATTGTGTATATGTACCACATCTTTATCCATTCATCTATTGATGGACACTTAGGTTGCTTCCATATCTTGACTGTTGTAAATAATGCTGCTGTAAACATGGGGGTGCATATGTCTTTTTGAATCTGAGAACTTGTATTATTTGGGTAAATTCCAAAGAGTGGGATTCCCAGGTCAAATGGTATTTAGATTTTTAGTTTTTTGAGGAACCTCCATATTGCTTTCCACAATGGTTGAATTAGCTAACATTCCCACCAGCAGTGTAGGAGGGTTCCCCTTTCTCCACATCCTCACCAGCATTTGTTGTTCTTACTCTTTTCAATACTGGCCATCCTAACTGGTGTGAGGTGATATCTCATTGTGGTTTTTTATTTGCACTTCCCTGGTAATTAGTGATGTGGAGTATCTTTTCAATGTGCCTGTTGGCCATCTGAATTTCTTCTTTGGAGAATTGTTCAGGTCCTCTGCCCATTATTTAATCGGGTTATTTGGTTTTTGGGTGTTGAGGTGTGTGAGTTCTTTATATATTTTGGATGTTAACCCCTTGTCGGATACGTCATTTACAAATATATTCTCCCATACTGTAGGATGCCTTTTTGTTCTACTGATGGTGTCCTTTGCTGTACAGAAGCTTTTTAGCTTGATGTAGTCCCGTTTGTTCAGTTTTCCTTTTGTTTCCCTTGCCCGAGGAGCTGTGTTCAGGAAAAAGTTGCTCATGTTTATATTCAAGAGATTTTTGCCTATGTTTTCTTCTGAGTTTTATGGTTTCATGATTTACATTCAGATCTTTGATCCATTTTGAGTTTACTTTTGTGTATAGGGTTAGACAATAATGCAGTTTTATTCTCTTGCATATAGCTGTCCAGTTTTGCCAACACCAATTGTTGGAAGAGGCTGTCATTTTCCCATTGTATATCCATGGCTTCTTCATCATATATTAATTGACAATATATGCTTGCGTTTTTATCTGGGCTCTCTAGTCTGTTCCATTGGTCTGTGAGTCTGTTCTTGTGCCAGTACCAAATTGCCTTGATTACTGTGGCTTTGTAGTAGAGCTTGAAGTCAGCAAGTGTAATCCCCCCAGCTTTATTCTTCCTTCTCAGGATTGCTTTGGCTATTCAGGGCCTTCTGTGTTTCCATATGAAATTTAGAACTATTTGCTCTAGTTCATTGAAGAATGCTGTTGGTATTTTGATAAGGACTGCATTGAATCTGTAGATTGCTTTAGGCAGGATGGCTATTTTGACAATATTAATTCTTCCTATCCATGAGCACGGGATATGTTTCCATTTATTGGTATCTTCTTTAATTTCTCAGGTTATAGGTCTTTCACTTACTTTGTTACGTTTATTCCTAGATATTTTATTCTTTTTGATGCAATTGTGAATACAGTTCTCCTGATTTCTCTTTCTGCTAGTTCATCGTTAGTGTATAGGAATGCAGCAGATTTCTGTGTATTAATTTTGTATCCTTGCAGCTTTGCTGAATTCAGATGTTAGATCTAGTAGTTACAGAGTGGATTCTTTAGGGTTTTGTATGTACAAAATCATGTCATCTGCAAACAGTGACAGTTTAACTTCTTCCTTGCCAATCTGGATGCCTTTAATTTATTTGTGTTCTCTGATTGCCGTAGCTAGGACCTCCAGAACTATGTTGAATAGAAGTGGGTAAAGTGGGCATCCTTGTCTTGTTCCCTATCTTGAAGGAAAAGCTTTCAGCTTCTCGCTTAAGTATAATGTTGGCTGTGGGTTTGTCATACAGGGCCTTTATTATGTTGAGGTACTTGTGCTCTGTACCCTTTTTGTTAAGAGTTTTTATCATGAGTGGATTATGAATTTTGTCGAATGCTTTTTCAGCATCTAGGGAGATGGTCATGTGGTTTTTGTCCTTCCTTTTGTTGATGTGTATGATGTTGATGGATTTTCGAATATTGTACCATACTTGCATCCCTGGAATAAATCCTACTTGATCATGGTGGATGATCTTTTTGATGTATTTTTGAATTCGGTTTGCTAATATTTTGTTGAGTATTTTTACATCTCTGTTCATCAAAGATTTTGATTTGTAATTTTCTTTTTTTGTCTGATTTTGTAATTTTGCCTGATTTTGGTATTAGAGTGATGCTGGCCTCGTAGAATGTGTTTGGAAGTATTCCCTTCTCTTCTACTTTTTGGAAAACTTTAAGGAGAAGGGTATTAGGTCTTCACTAAATGTTTGATAAATTCAGCAGTGAAGCCATCTGGTCTAGGAATTTTGTTCTTAGGTAGTTTTTTGATTACCAGTTCAATTTCATTGTTGGTAATTGGCCTGTTCAGATTTCTGTTTCTTCCTGGGTCAGCCTTGGAAGGTTATATTTTTCTAGAAAGTTGTCCATTTCTTCTAGGTTATGCAGTTTGTTAGCATATAATTTTTCATAGTATTCTCTAATAATTCTATGTATTTCTGTGGTGTGTATAGTGATTTTTCCTTTTTCATTTCTGATTCTGTTTATGTACGTAGACTCTTTTTTTTCTTGATAAGTCTGGCTTGGAGTTTATCTATTTTGTTTATTTTCTCAAAGAACCAGCTCCTGCTTTTATTGATTCTATTTTTTTATTCTTCTCAATTTTATTTCTGCTCTAATCTTTATTATGTTCCTCCTCTACTGACTTTGTGTCTCATTTGTTCTTCTTTTTCTAGTTTTGTTTATTGTGAGTTTTGATTGTTCATATGGGATTATTATTCTTTCCGGAGGCAGGTCTGTATTGCAGTATACTTTCCTCTTAGCATGGATTTCGCTGCATCCCACAGTGGTCTGTATATCTGTTAAAAGGATCTGGCCTTGGGGTGGCCTAATTCCATGATTCTTTGTCTGTGCATGCCAGTCATATCCTTAGGCAGAAGCTATCTCTCTGCATTGTCACTCATATTGAAAGTAAAGATAATCGGTTAGGTACTGGGTGGTAAAATACTCTCTTTTTTTTTTTTTTTTTTTTTTTTGTACTATTACTGCTCATTCCCAACTTTCTTCTATTTCAGGCTTTCTAGTGGCATGTCTATGAGATGTTTGGGATGTCTAATGACCTTTCTCTTCCCCTATGTTGGAAGCACAAACTGAATGTCTTTACAGACTCTGTAGTGAATTAGCTGATGAGATGAAATGCTGAATTTGGAAAAAGGAAGTCTTGGAGATTACTTTGTCCTTTTTCTGACCTTTCTGTTTTATTCTTTTACAGTGTGATTTATTTTGGTGGATTTAAATGGGTCTTATAGCCAGAATGATTGAGATGCTTGTATTGAGGGATGTCAAAGGGCAGGTGTTAATTGATGGTAAAACAAATTTTAAAGCTTTGCCTTTAGATCCCCTCACCTGCCCTATTCCTAAATTGCAAGTAACACAAAAGCACAAATTTTGTCTTTAGGAAATTAGCTACTTTGACCAAGATCAAAGCAACAGTTTGTGGTGGAACATTCACTGAACCATTTCTTATAATAGTATCAAAAATCTAGCTACAACTTTAATACTTTTGACCAAAGCGGTGGCCTGAAAATTGTTTTCTCACCTAAATGGGGCAGCATAACTTCATGGTTAACAGCACAGACTCTGAAGTAGACTACCTGGCTCAGATCCTAGCTTTGCCACTTATGATCTGTTGCAAGCTACTTAATGTTTCTCTGCCTCAATTTCTTCATCTGTAAAATTGAACTAATAATAGTACCCATCTCATAAGGTTGATGTGAGGATTAAGTTAGTTAATACAATTAAATTGCTTAGAACAGTGCTTGGCACATAATAGGCATAAAGAGTTAGCTGTTATCATAATTTGAAAGTCATTTGTAAACAAGTTTTTACCTTTTTGGTTTTGCTTTATGGGTGATTGGTTTATTTATTTATTTATTTATTTTAAGAGATTGAGAGTTTGCTTTAGCTTTTTCTTTTCCTATCTTCCTTGATTATCAGATTATGCTTAAGGTGTCCTGGGGGTGAAAAAATGAGAAAATAATTAAGCTTTATTTTGTCATGAGGATCCAGTTTGCTACTGATACTGGAATGACTTTCTTACAGGGATACTTCCCAACCAAGGCTCTTTCTGTTTAGCCAATTGCCAATGTCATTCTGAAATAACATTTATTCTCTCTGCGTGCAGTGCTCCCTCATCCCCCATTTCCATTTTAAAAAAGATTTTAAACCTGGAAAACAAAATATTTCTAATTTCTTGCCTGAAGGAGTTGAACAGTCTCCATTGATGCCAGGTCTGCAGAGAGCATAAGGCTGGTTCCAGCTCCTTACAGAAAACTTCCTATTTCCTTGTCTGGGATTATTCTAATTAACCTAGAACCAAACCTCTATAATCTGCCTCTTCCAAAGCCTTATTTAACCAATACCTTTTTTTATTTAATCAACATTAGAGTTTCTCTTTTCCTGTTTTTTTCTTTTTTTGTTTTAAATCTGAAAATCCTTCCTGATCCCTGGTGTAAGTGGATGGTAGACAAGGGAAGAATAAAGAAATGGCAGAAGGTGAGGTATATTTGGATGCCTACTGTCTGTCATCTGGCCTGTCTTGGTACTATCTCAGACCTTCTTATTCTTAGGAATCTGTTTTAAAAAATCTAAATTTCTTTCTTTCCTTTCTATTTGTTAAACAGCCCCAAACTTCAAGATTGTGTTTTTATAGGTAAATAGCAGTTTATATGTCATTTTTTCCTGGGTGGAAGTGCTAATTTTAGGCAGAAACAGGAGACTGGTCTGTGTGGTCATGTGGTTTTCAGCCCTGACTGCCAGTGAGGACCACCTGGGGAACCTTTAAAAAAAACAAAACTGTTGATGCCAGGGCCCAACCTGAGACAATATCATAGTCTGGGTGGTAGCTTCTGACCAGCAGCATTAAAAAATGTCTCATGAGATTTTCATATTCAGCCAGGTTTGTAATAGGCTTCTTAAGGGTTTATATCTGGGCTCTCTAGTCTGTTCCATTGGTCTTAGGCTTTTTTATTTGTATATCCCTTGCATTTACCAAACTGTCTAGCACACAGAAAGCTCTCAATATATGTCTATTTAATGAATATCATGTTCCTTATCTTCTGCCAATCCCTTACTTTAGTGTTTGTTTAAACTTTGCACTGAAATATTCTTTGTATTATTATTTATTTTATTTTGGTATCATTAATCTACAATTACATGAGGAACACTATGTTTACTAGACTCCCCCCTTCACCAAGTCCCCCCCACATACCCCATTAGTCACTGTCCATCAGCATAGTGAGATGCTGTAAAATCACTACTTGTCTTCTCTGTGTTGCACAGCCCTCCCCGTGCCCACCCCCCACACATTATACATGCTAATCATAAGGCCCCCTTTCTTCTTCATCCCCCCCTTCTCCCTTCCTTCCCACCCATCCTCCTCAGTCCCTTTCCCTTTGGTAACTGTTAGTCCATTCTTGGGTTCTGTGATTCTGCTGCTGTTTTGTTCCTTCAGTTTTTCCTTTGTTTTTATACTCCACAGATGAGTGAAATCATTTGTTACTTGTCTTTCATCACCTGGTTTATTTCAGAGCATAATACCCTCTAGCTCCATCCATGTTGTTGGAAATGGTAGGATTTGTTTTCTTCTTATGGCTGAATAATATTCCATTGTGTATATGTACCACATCTTCTTTATCCATTCATCTGCTGATGGACACTTAGGTTGTTTCCATTTCTTGGCTATTGTAAATAGTGCTGTGATAAAACTGTCTTTTTCAAATTGGGCTGCTGCATTCTTAGGGTAAATTCCTAGAAGTGGGATTCCTGGGTCAAATGGTATGTCTATTTTGAGCTTTTTGAGGAACCTCCATACTGCTTTCCACAATGGTTGAACTAATTTACATTCCCTCCAACAGTGTAGGAGCGTTCCCCTTTCTCCACAACCTCACCAACATTTGTTGTTGTTTGTCTTTTGGATGGCAGCGATCCTTACTGGTGTGAGATGATATCTCATTGTGGTTTTAATTTGCATTTCTCTGATGACTAGCGATGTGGAGCATCTTCTCATGTGTCTGTTGGCCAGCACTGAAATATTCTTACTACCATAAGAAAGTGAAGGATCTAGAGGGGTCCTGCCACTGTAAACAAATGAATTTCTTTGAAGTCTCTCTTTTTTAAAATTAAAATTATAGGTGATTTTTTTTTTCTTAATTTGTTGCTATTACATCTGTTTTGGTGCTAGCAACACTGTCTCCTGCCATCACCAAGTTAAAATTGTTGCCCCAAGCAGATACATCAAATTTATCCAGAGACTTTGTCTATGGATAGCACCTTTGTCACTCTGTCAAGTATCCTAGTTAAGAAACATGGCATTTTTTTCTTCATTTCAAAGATGAGAACATCAATGTAGAACTACGTTTTGGAGAAAAACAATTTACGTTGCTTAAGAAGAAAATAATATAATCAGAAAGTAGAATGATTAGACCAAAAAATAAAGAGATTCAGGTCCCAGAGACTGAGGGCCTGGGGTATGATAATCTCTTCTAGGCTTTCTTATGAATTTGGAAGATTTCAACTTTGTGGCTGGGATTATCCAGAAAAGCAGTGCAAGAATATTATGGCTGTGGCTCTTATAATCTTTGGGGATGATACTTATTATGTCAGTTTAGATTCACTCTTTAGAAAGCTACATTTCTATTCCTTTTATCTTGGAGTGATAGATATCCCACATATATTTCCTCAGGGAAAAAGAGGTGAACAAATATTTTGCTCTTAGAATAATTTTCTAAGCAAGGACTGGTAAGCATGACAGTATGAGCAGGCTTGTTCTGGAGTGTCCCAGTCTTGTCTGTCAAACACAGTGTTTTCTGATAACACTTTTCTTCTTTTTCTCTGCTTTTCCAATAATCTCTCTGGCCACCTTTTCGGTATCTCTCTCTTACATCCCAAGTTTCTCTTTATCTCTCTCAGCTTTCTGATATTGGTAGTTTAAAAATATGTTCTGTGTTCTAATTGCAGCAGTAGGTAGAAGAGTGGATGAGAGGAAAGGAAGGTTAAAGCTTTATTTAGCATGTTTGGAGCACAGAAATAGTCTTACAAAGGAAATAGCCTATGTGTCTGCCCAGTGAGACCACCACAAAATGCTGCTTATATAACCAAGGGCTCTCATTGGTGTCCTGGAATAAGATGGGGAGTGGGGGTTGCTAGGAGGCCCTGCATGATTGGGTGGCCCCCAAGCAAGTAAAGGCAAGAACACTGGAGGCATGTGTGGCTGACCCCTTGTATTCTGGCAACGAAGTTTCTAGGCTCATTGAGTCCTTGTACATTAGTCCTGATGTAGGCTAGTTACACCAACATGTGTGTCATCCCCAACCTTCTGCAGGCAAGACAGCTTTTTCCTTTTACATAATCTGTTGAATTTCACTAAAACTGGCAGCTGATTTCTTCTTCAACGTTAGGTTGCCAGGCACCTGACCTCCAGGCTGATCTGTTTCCTCTAAAACTCCTGGCCTGCTAGTCCTTGAACTATCCTTGAAATTGTATGGAAATTCCATCCTCGGTAACACCCTCTACTTCATGAGTTCTACATAAAGCTTTTCCTGCATCCTTTTTATTCGTTCTACAAAGCTTTTCCTGCATCCTTTTTATTAGAAATGCGTTGAGTAGATGCCTCTACTTGTAGGGACTCTCGAGCATTTGAACATAGTTTGTCCTTTTTTTAGGATAACTAGAAAGTGCAGGGTAAGGGAGGGAATCCTTAGATGGTATCTTGGAATTTATCTGGTCTGTGTTTTGGAAGTAGTTAGAACCAGGGAAGTTCATTCAGCATTTACCATCTTTATGTTGGGGGACACCAATCTTTTCAGTCTTTCCCCTCCTCCACTCTTACATTCTTTTGTCGCTTTTTTCTTGTTTTGCTTTTTTGCCTGACCACACAGGCATTTAGTTGGTAAGACGATCACTTCTGTTTCAGAATCTTTTTGAAACTCCAATAAGATGCCTGAGTACGTATCTAAACTCTCTCCTCTTTTTGCCATGTTCTTTCATCCTACTTTTAAACTGTCTTTGTCATTCTAATAGATAATCTTCCTAGTTAAAGTTATACCCAGGGTCTCTGTTTTTTTATAGTATCTTCTCAAATCCAGTCTCCTTCTCCTTTTTTTTTTTTTTTTTTACATGGGGAAAATTACTTAATTTAATAACATGTATGATAAACTGCAACATTTCTGATTGAAATATAAGATAACTAGTTTTTTTTTCTTTTTGAGAGGGCATCTCTCATATTTATTGATCAAATGGTTCTTAACAACAATAAAATTCTGTATAGGGGAGTCAATGCTCAATGCACAATCATTAATCCATCTCAAGCCTAGTTCTCTTCAGTCTCCAATCTTCTGAAGCATAACGCACAAGTTCTTACATGGTGAACGAATTCTTACATAGTGAATAAGTTCTTACATGGTGAACAGTACAAGGGCAGTCATCACAGAAACTTTCAGTTTTGATCATGCATTATGAACTATAAACAATCAGGTCAAATATGAATATTCGTTTGATTTTTATACTTGATTTATATGTGGATCCCACATTTCTCCCTTTATTATTATTATTATTTTTATTTTTAATAAAATGCTGAAGTGGTAGGTAGATGCAAGATAAAGGTAGAAAACATAGTTTAGTGTTGTAAGAGAGCAATTGTAGATGATCATGTGTGTGCCTGTAGACTATGTGTTAATCTGAGCTAGACAAGGGCAATAAAACATCCACAGATGCAGAAGATTTCTCTCAAAACAGGGGGGGTGAGGTTCTAAGCTTCACCACTGTTGATCCCCAATTTCTCACCTGATGGCCCCCCTGCGACTGTGCCTGTCTTAGGTTGTTCCTCCCTTGAGGAATCTTACCCGTCTCTGGCTAACCAGTCATCTTCCGGGACCATACAGGGAGATGTAAAGTTGGTAAGTGAGAGAGAAGCCGTATTCTTTGAAAAGGTTAGCTTTTTACTTCTTTGCAGATTTATGCCCTGTGGCTTCTATGCCCAGCATTTGTCTTGAGGTATCTTTACCACCTGGAGGAATTATGATACTCGGTAAATTCGATATGAGGCACGAATTCTATTTAAGGGTTGTAATTAGGAAGGAAGAAGAAAAGCTATAGAGGTAGCAGATGGAAGAAAACATGGGAGGATTGATTATTTCTTTGACATATCTTCTTGTAGAGTACCTTAAGCATGTATAGGTTTTAAACTACTAACTAAATTGCGCACACATATTAACATAATAGGAATACAGTTACATAAACAAAGCAGATCTATAATTACCAGCCATCTCCAGTGAAGCCAAGAAAACCAGTTAGGCACCCTAGGCATTTGTGAAAATTTGTCTATGATATGATAGATATTGTCCAACTGTACTTGAACAGTCTGAGAGAAATCAGACAAATTAAAGCAACCCATTTCTGGGAACTGTTCACATCCCATATGTTCTTTTAACCATAGATAGTCTGTAGTCGTAAGATTTTGGAGTGCTACAACTTGCACTTCTCCTAATTCTTGGTTGAGTTCCAACAGTATAGATCCAGTCAAATTTGTTGTTTTACTGTATGCACAGGCCAGCTTAAATATCTCCTCCTTCATTCCAATGGCAAGTCCAGGAAACGGTGGGTTGGATGCAGCTACAACTGCAGCATCGCCTGGATCTTTGTGGAGGTTTTTTGATGATCATCTTCTGGTAGGAGTCTTCCAGAGAGTGCTGATGTTGGAAGTTCTTCTTCATATCGAATCTTAGTTCATTTTCTGGGTAGCCAAATTAGACTTTGATCTTCTGTATAACAACAAACAGACCCTTTGCCCACACTTTGATATGCCCTTTATACCATGGTGTAGAACTCATTGGAGGTCACCACACACGAACTGTTTTTTTTTTATTAAGAGAAAGGAATATTATCAGAAAAGTGTACCTCCATAGCCGATCATCTGACATCCTTTAAGTGATCAAAATTAAGGTTATTTAAAGCATGCGTTAATCTTTAATTTACCATTAGTTTTATCCTATCAAGGAGTAATCCCCCTTTTCTTTCTTTCTTTTTTTTTTTTAATCTTTAATCTACACTTACATGAAGAATACTATGTTTACTAGGCTCTCCCCTATACCAGGTCCCCCCTATAAACCACATTACAGTCACTGTCCATCAGAATAGCAAAATGTTGTAGAATCACTACTAGTCCTCTCTGTGTTGTACAGCCCTCCCCTTTCTCCCTCCCCACTCTATGCATGCTAATCTTAATACCCCCTTTCTTCTTCCCCAGCCTATCCCTCCCTGCCCACCCATCCTCCCCAGTCCCTTTCCCTTTGGTACCTGTTAGTCCATTTTTGGGTTCTGTAATTCCGCTGCTGTTTTGTTCCTTCAGTTTTTCCTTTGTTCTTATACTCCTCAGATGAGTGAAATCATTTGGTATTTCTCTTTCTCCGCTTGGCTTATTTCACTGAGCATAATACCCTCCAGCTCCATCCATGTTGGTGCAAATGGTAGGATTTTCCCTCTTATGGCTGAGTAGTATTCCATTGTGTATATGTACCACATCTTCTTTATCCATTCATCTACCGATGGACATTTAGGTTGCTTCCAATTCTTGCCTATTGTAAATAGTGCTGCAATAAACATAGGGGTGCATCTGTCTTTCTCAAACTTGATTGCTGCATTCTTAGGGTAAATTCCTAGGAGTGGAATTCCTGAGTCGAATGGTAGGTCTGTTTTGAGCATTTTGATGAACCTCCATACTGCTTTCCACAATGGTTGAACTAATATACATTCCCACCAGCAGTGTAGGAGGGTTCCCCTTTCTCCACAGCCTCACCAACATTTCTTGTTGTTTGTCTTTTGGATGGCAGCCATCCTTACTGGTGTGAGGTGATACCTCATTGTAGTTTTAATTTGCATTTCTCTGATAATTAGCGATGTGGAGCATCTTTTCATGTGTCTGTTGGCCATCTGTATTTTGTTTTGTCTGTTCAGTTCCTCTGCCCATTTTTTAATTGGGTTATTTGTTTTTTGTTTGTTGAGGTGTGTGAGCTCTTTATATATTCTGACGTCAAACCTTTATCGGATCTGTCATTTTCAAATATATTCTCCCATACTGTAGGGTTCCTTTTTGTTCTTTTGATGGTGTCTTTTGCTGTACAGAAGCTTTTCAGCTTAATATAGTCCCACTTGTTCATTTTTGCTGTTGTTTTCCTTGCCCGGGGAGATATGTTCAAGAAGAGGTCACTCATGTTGATGTCTAAGAGGTTTTTGCCTATGTTTTTTTCCAAGAGTTTAATGGTTTCATGACTTACATTCAGTTCTTTGATCCATTTTGAATTTACTTTTGTGTATGGGGTTAGACAGTGGTCCAGTTTCATTCTCCTACATGTAGCTGTCCAGTTTTGCCAGCACCATCTGTTGAAGAGACTGTCATTTCACCATTGTATGTCCATGGCTCCTTTATCAAATATTAATTGACCATATATGTTTGGGTTAATTTCTGGAGTCTCTAATCTGTTCCAGTGGTCTGTGGCTCTGTTCTTATGCCAGTACCAAATTGTCTTGATTACTATGGCTTTGTAGTAGAGCTTGAAGTTGGGGAGTGAGATCCCCCCTACTTTATTCTTCTTTTTCAGGATTGCTTTGGCTATTCGGGGTCTTTGGTGTTTCCGTATGAATTTTTGAATTATTTGCTCCAGTTCATCGAAGAATGTTCCTGGTAATTTGAGAGGGATTGCATCAAATCTGTTTATTGCTTTAGGCAGGATGGCCATTTTGATGATATTAATTCTTCCTAGCCATGAGCATGGGATGAGTTTCCATTTGTTAGTGTCCCCTTTAATTTCTCTTAACAGTGACTTGTAGTTTTCAGGGTATAGTCTTTCACTTCTTTGGTTAGGTTTATTCCTAGGTATTTTATTCTTTTTGATGCAATTGTGAATGGAATTGTTTTCCTGATTTCTCTTTCTATTGGTTCATTGTTAGTGTATAGGAAAGTTACAGATTTCTGTGTGTTAATTTTGTATCCTGCAACTTTGCTGTATTCCAATATCAGTTCTAGTAGTTTTGGAGTGGAGTCTTTAGGGTTTTTTATGTACAATATCATATCATCTGCAAATAGTGACAGTTTAACTTCTTCTTTACCAATATGGATTCCTTGTATTTCTTTGTTTTGTCTGATTGCCGTGGCTAGGATCTCCAAATAACAGTGGGGAGAGTGGGCATCCCTGTCTAGTTCCCGATCTCAGAGGAAATGCTTTCAGCTTCTCGCTGTTCAGTATAATGCTGGCTGTGGGTTTATCATATATGACCTTTATTATGTTGAGGTACTTGCCCAGTATACCCATTTTGCTGAGAGTTTTTGTCATGAATGGATGTTGAATTTTGTCAAATGCTTTTTCAGCATCGATGGAGATGATCATGTGGTTTTTGTCTTTCTTTTTGTTGATGTGGTGGATGATGTTGATGGATTTTCGAATGTTGTACCATCCTTGCATCCCTGGGATGAATCCCACTTGGTCATGGTGTATGATCCTTTTGATATACTGTTAAATTCTGTTTGCTAATATTTTATTGAGTAGTTTTGCATCTACATTCATCAGGGATATTGGTCTGTAATTTTCTTTTTTGGTTGGGTCTTTGCCTGGTTTTGGTATTAGGGTGATGTTGGCTTCATAGAATGAGTCTGGGAGTATTCCCTCTTCTATTTTTTGGAACACTTTAAGGAGAATGGGTATTATGTCTTCTCTGTGTGTCTGATAAATTTCTGAGGTAAATCCGTCCGGCCCCGGGGTTTTGTTCTTGAGTAGTTTTTTGATTACCATTTCAATTCCTTTGCTCGTAGTTGGTTTGTTTAACTTTTGTGTTTCTTCCTTGGTCAGTCTTGGGAGGTTGTATTTTTCTAGGAAGTTGTCCATTTCTTCTAGGTTTTCCAGCTTGTTGGCATATAGGTTTTCATAGTAGTCCTTAATAATTCTTTGTATTTCTGTGGAGTCTGTCGTGATTATTCTGTTCTCATTTCTGATTCTGTTGATTTGTGTTGATTCTCTTTTTCTGTTAATAAGTTTGGCTAGAGGCTTATCTATTTTGTTTATTTTCTCAAAGAACCAGCTCTTGGTTTCGTTGATTTTTGCTATTTTATTCTTCTCAATTTTGTTTATTTCTTCTCTGATCTTTATTATGACCCTCCTTCTGCTGACTTTAGGCCTCATTTGTTCTTCTTTTTCCAGTTTCAATAATTGTGATGTTAGACTATTCATTTGGGATTGTTCTTCCCTCTTCAAGTGTGCCTGGATCGCTATATACTTTCCTCTTAAGACTGTTTTCGCTGCGTCCCACAGAAGTTGGGGCTTTGTATTGTTGTCATTTGTTTCTATATATTCCTTGATCTCTATTTTGATTTGTTCATTGATCCATTGATTATTTAGAAGCATGTTGTTAAGCCTCCATGTGTTTGTGAGCCTTTTTGCTTTCTTTGTAGAATTTATTTCTAGTTTTATACCTTTGTGGTCTGAAAAATTGGTTGGTAGAATTTCAATATTGTGGAATTTACTGAGGCTCTTTTTGTGAGCTAGTATGTGGTCTATTCTGGAGAGAGAATGTTCCATGTGCACTTGAGAAGAATGTATATCCTGTTGCTTTTGGATGTAGAGTTCTATAGATGTCTATTAGGTCCATCTATTCTAGTGCATTGTTCAGTGCCTGTGTGTCCTTAGTTATTTTCTGCCCGGTGGATCTATCCTTTGGGGCGAGTGGTGTGTTGAAGTCTCCTAAAATGAATGCATTGCAGTCTGTTTCCCTCTTTAGTTCTGTTAGTATTTGTTTCACATATGCTGGTGCTCCTGTGTTGGGTGCACATATATTTAGAATGGTTATATCCTCTTGTTGGATTGATCCCTTTATCATTATGTAGTGTCCTTCTTTATCTCTTGTTACTTTCTTTGTTTTGAAGTCTATTTTGTCTGATATTAGTACTGCAACCCCTGCTTTCTTCTCACTGTTGTTTGCCTGAAATATGTTTTTCCATCCTTTGACTTTATTCTGTGCCTGTCTTTGGGCTTGAGGTGAGTTTCTTGTAAGCAGCATATAGATGGGTCTTGCTTTTTTATCCATTCTATTACTCTGTGTCTTTTGATTGGTGCATTCAGTCCATTTACATTTAGGGTGACTATTGAAAGATATGTACTTATTGCCATTGCAGGCTTTAGATTCGTGGTTACCAAAAGTTTAAAGTTATCTTCTTTAGTATGTTACTGCCTAACTTAGCTCGCTTATTGAGCTGTTATATACACTGTCTGGAGATTCTTTTCTTCTCTCCCTTCTTATTTCTCCTCCTCCATTCTTCATATGTTGTGTGTTTTGTTCTGTGCTCTTTTTAGGAGTGCTCCCATCTAGAGCAGTCACTGTAAGATGCCCTGTAGAGGTGGTTTGTGGGAAGCAAATTCCCTCAGCTTTTTCTTGTCTGGGAATTGTTTAATCCCGCCATCATATTTAAATGATAGTCATGCTGGATACAGTATCCTTGGTTCAAGGCCCTTCTGTTTCATTGCATTAAATATATCATGCCATTCTCTTCTGGCCTGTAGGGTTTCTGTTGAGAAGTCTAATGTTAGCCTGATGGGTTTTTCTTTATAGGTGACCTTTTTCTCTCTAGCTGCCTTTAAAATCCTTCTCCTTTTTATATTATATAATTAATCTTATTCTTTCAGTGATTTCTTTGTTTTTTCTCTAATATAAACTAGTCTCTAATGGACTAGTCTGTAGGTCAGAAAGCGAGCTTCTTAAATGGCAGTAAGCAAGCTTCCATCTTGGCTTCCATCTCTTAATTGTTATTGAGGAGCTCGGCCAAGCCCTATTCCTCTGTATCTCCTTTGTCCATGGGCACTGCAATAATTTGTCTTTGAACCTTGGGTGGTTTTTGTTTGATAAGCAGAATATTATTATGGAGCACCCCACTGAAGACCTGAATTCTACTTATAGCTCCGTTTTGTGATCTTGGGTGGGACAGTCTGATTATTTCATAATCTTAAAAAATGACATTACCTGCTTAAACAGTTTCATAGGATTGTCATTAGGATCATGGGTGTGAAAATGCTATCTAAATTCTAATGTGCTGTCTTAGTAAAGGTAATATTCTTGAGGCTTCTGAGCTAATATTCCCAAGAACTGTGTCAGTCATGAAGTCTGTTAGTTCCTTGAACTATGGACATTTGTAGGTCACCTAGAAGACTCATTTTTGTTACACATTTACTGATGATATGCGTTTTACCAAGCTTTTCATTAAATGCAAAAACAAAGACCTCATCTCTAACTTAGTACACAATCCAGTAAGGGAGAGTAAAAGAAAAAACCAAAACATTAAATATAATACTGTCTGAATAACATTTTAAAAGAGACATTGACATGGTGCAATGGTGCTGGTTCTCCTGGACTTGCAGTGGCAACATCACCTGGGAGCTTGTTAAAAAATGCAGTCTTGGGTCCCCACTACACCTATAGAATCAGAATCTGGAGGTGGCACAGCAGTTGTGTATAACAAGTGTTCTAAGCCACTGCTGCATGCTACAGTTTGAGAACCACTGTGCTTTGGGAACAGGGAAGGAGTGATAATTTAACTGGACTGGTTTACAGATGTGGTAACCATTGATTTGGGCTTTTGAAGAATAAATAGGATTTCATAAATCCTAAAGAAGAAAAGAATGATTTTCCAAGTAAAGAGAAAATCATGAGCAAAGGTAGAAAAAATAGATATGTAGTATGTTTGGAGAACTACATCTGTTCAGTGTGACTAGGGCATAGGCTTTATAGGGCAAGTTATTAAAGCTAGAGAGGGCGAAGCTCAATTGTTTAGGTCTTTGAGCTTAGACTAGTGGTTCCCGAATTTATATGCACATTGGAATCACCTGGAGAACTTAAAAATCCCTTACCACGGCCCTCCCTTCTTGTGACTTAATTGGTCTGGAGTATGGCCTAGGGTTTGGAATTTTTTAATTCACAGGTAATTCCGATGTGCAGAAAAGTCTGGGAACCACTAACTTAGACTATTCTGTATATTGGGAAGATTTTTTAGCATCAGAGTTACATGATCCTATTTATGTCTTAGGACAATAATTAGTGTAGGGAGGAAGAATGGAAATAGGACAGTGTACTTAACCTTCCCAGTTCAAATAAGTTGTCCTTTAGGAAGCCTTTATAACTACCTTTTCATCCTCAAGTCCAAATTAAATGTCTTTCCTTTGTGCTTCTATGACACTGTTTCCCTAATCTTTGCACCTATCACTGTATTGTATTTTTGTATAATTATCTTCTTTACTCAACTGCAAACATAGGGAACCATGTCTAAGTTTGTTTTTAATCCTCACCACTTAGCACAGTGTCTGGTACAGAGTTGAGAATCCACAAATACTTATTTGAGTAAATGACCAATTGGAAGATTATTTCAGTAGTCCAGGTACAAGTTGTTAATGACCTTTATTAGAGCTGTGGCCATATGAAAGAAAAGATCTAAGAACTTTTTCATATAGGATATGGTAACTGTGGATCTATGAAGTAAATGAGAAGGCCTAATGCCAGAGTGTGCTGAGATTTTTAGCTTGAGTAACTAGTGCTGCCATTAACAGAATATAGAGGAGTAAGAACAGATTTTAGGAGGCAATAAATTTGTTTTTTACAGGTTTTGAGGCAATTGGAAATATCAGTTTGGTTCTAAGACTGGGGCCAGAAATAAAGATTTAGGAGTCAACAGTGTCTGGGTCAGTTCTCAATTTGAATCTATGTTAGAATTATCTTGGAGTCTTTTAAAACATTTCCAGTGCATAGCCCCACTCTACCAATTAAATTAGAATCTCTTAGGAATAGGGCCTAGGCATGAGTACCTTTTAAAAACCCTTTAAAAGAGAATTCTGTTGTGTATCAGAGTTGATGCTCACTCATAAGGGTTAGGGAAATCCTAATAGAAATAGAAAGAAGGTTTACAGTCAGAATCTAGAGGGATACCAACATTTAAAGGTAGATTGAGGAAGAAAGTCAACAAGTAAGACCCTTTGTGGGCCAGGATACTGGGTATTTTGGTCTTTGGTGCCCTGTTTCTCTACTGTAAGACTCTAGTTTTGGATCCACATGACTTCTGGGCATGCCTATATTTCCAACAGAAACTGAATTATCTGCTTCTCCCACTTCTGGGAGTTTGCAGCAGTTCCCTTACTTCCCATCATCCCAGACAAATAGGATTCTCTACTAGCCTACAAATCATTCTTGACATTAAATAGCAGAAGCCTGAGAGAGGATCCCATAGGATAAATGTTCCCATGTCTATTCACATTTGTAATTTACCCAAAGCTCAAATCTTCTCAAGTTCATGTCCAATCTATTGTTGTTATCTTGGGCTTTGTGGTATAACATAAAAGTAATAACTAGGGTTTCCTGCTGGGCTAGAGTAGCTGGTAGTTTCTCTTATTGTTTCCTTTTTCTTCTGTCCCCTTTCTTCCAGTTATAGTAGCCATGTCTCAACTTCCTTATCTCCAGTTGTGTTTGTGACTTACTTTTTACATGTAATAAAAGGACAGGGTAAGCAGGAATGGGGCCATGTAAACAGTGCCAGGAATGGAGGGTGGCAGCAGGTGCCTGTAGACCTTCTCAGAATCAACTAATGATGGTTGAGCGAGAGAGACAAATCACAGGTTGGAGCCTAAGGATTAGTTATAAGTAAGCCCCAGTGTCTTCTTGGTTCAGTGAGACCAAAGAGGGGAGTTTGAGGTAGGTGTGTTATAAATCCAACAAGATAACTGCATTGCAAGGAATTGGATGGACAGGAAAAAGATAGATTGAGCCCATTTTTATGGACACTTAAAGATTAATAAAACATGGTTTCTGCCTTCAGGAATTTTCAGTCTAATGAGGGAGATGTTTGTATAAATAACTAACAGAATGACAGAATGAAATAATTGCTGAATAGGACATACAATGTAAATGATTTTCTCTTAGAAGATAAGAAAATTTTGAGGAGAGGTAGCATCTGGATTTGGCATCGAAAAGAGGAAAATTTGTCAGAAAGTTGGCAACTGGAATTTGAGGGCAGCATTCTACGCTGAGGAAGCAGCATGAGTTAAGACTTGGTATTAGAATGTGTTCAGAGAGTAGTCAGCAAAGTAATGTAGTTGGAGCATGTAGTACATGGAAAAACAATGGGTGAGGCTGTTGTTTTAAGTCCCATTTGTATTACTGGTGTGATTAGGGTCTCTTCTTTGCCTGTATGAATTAGGCCCAGAGATTTCTCAGACTTGTAAGCTTCATTCAGCTGTGTCAGTTTTTAAAACAGAAGGGGTGGAACTACATTTCCCAGTAAGTACTGAGTAGGAATCACTCCTGGTGATTTTTTTCCCTATTACAAATGACTCACCCCACTGGTAGGTTCTGAAATGCACTGAGAATCACTATCACAGAGAGGTGCTGTTCTTGTGTGATTGTGTCATAAGACCCTCAGTGTGCTGTGGGAGAAACAGAGGCTGAGAACATGATCTGACTATAAACTCCCTAAGGGCAAGGATTATGTAATTAATTGCTTTTTTTATTCCTCACATACTCCTATTTGGAGCCTTTCTAAATAGGCAGTTCATACTATACTGCCACCATTTTACATCATAATTTTTACACACACCAGTTTGGTCATTTGACTTCTGGCCTTCTGTGATACTGGAAAAGACTTCTAATGACCCAAACTTCTAACTTCATTGCCTGCCTTTGCCTTTATACAGAATCCTCACCATGGATGGGCTCATTGAGGACATTAAGCGACGGCGGTACTATGAGAAGCCTTGTCGCCAGCGACAAAGGGAAAGCTATGAAATCTGTCAGCGAATCTACAGTATGGAAATGGCTCGCAAGATCAACTTCTTGATGCGAAAGAATCGTGCAGATCCATGGCAGGGCTGCTGAGGCCTGTGGATAATAGGCCCAGTATGAAACCTATCTAGTTGTTGTGTGTATACTTCTTTTCTTTCCCCAACCCCATTTTCTCTTCCCTGTCTTACAAAACTCAATCACGTATATGCAAAAAGACCAGCAAATATAGAAATAATCCCACTAGTCAGCAATGGACCCTCTCTTTTATTAAGTGAAAGAAAAGGTGAGTTAGAAAGTAGTCTAGGAGTAAAATGTTGGTTGCAAGGTTTGGTTGGGAGGGAGGAATGGGGAATTATTGTTTAATAGACAAAGAGCTACAGTTTGGCAAGATGAAAAAGCTCTGGAGATGGATGGTGGTGTTGGTTGCACAACAATGTGAATGTACTTAATGCTGCTGAACTATACACTTAAATGGTTAAAATGGTAAATTTTATGTTACATATATTTTACTATAATAAACTTTTTAAAAAGTCTAGGAGAGGGAGAAAATTTTCTGAAATGAAGTGGAATGTATTCACCATATCCTACACAATTTTTATGAAATTCAAAGCAATATCTTATTACGGGATAAGCACCTGTTATTCTCTTTTCTTAAATTAAGGTATCATTTATATACACTCTTGTGAAGGTTTCACGTGAAAAACATTGTGGTTACTACATTCACCCATATTATCAAGTCCCCCTCCCAACCCCACCGCAGTCACTGACCATCAGCGTAGTAAGATGCCACAGAGTCACTACTTGTCTTCTCTGCTCTAAGCACCTGTTAACTCTTTACTGAACTTCCCTGCTCCCCCAGCTGTTAAGTAAAAGAAGGAGAGGAAGCATATAATGTATGTGAAATTCTGCTTCTGAAACACCCATTAACCAAAGTAGAGTGCTGGAATCCTTGCCAAAAGGAATCTTTAAGACAAATCTAACATCCTTTAGTTTTCCTTAAAAGATGCTGATGAAGGGATGGAGAAGAAAAGAAGTAAAGCAGTAGATGGGTGGTAGAAAAGAGGGAATGGAGAAGAGCTGAGAGATTAAGGCACAGAGCCAGAAACCCCCACAGAGACAGGCTGTTCACAGTAAGATGCCACAGAGTCACTACTTGAAGGTGTGGTCTTCAAATCAGCATCAACCTCACCTGAGGAACTGTTCAAAATGTAAATTCTGGGACCATACTTTAGGCCATCTTAATTGGCAGTTGGGGTTGGAACCCAGTAATCTACTTTAACAAGTCCTGCAGGTGATTGTTTTGTGTGGTAGTTTGAGAAACACTGCCCTATAGTACTTAAGAGATTCCAGATGGAGGTCTCCACTACCACCCTACCTCCTCTCAACAGGCACTCCTGGGAATAACTCTTGACATCTGGGGGCATCTGACCACTTCAGGAAGGTCAGCTGCTGTACTTCCTTTCCTGCTATTTCCTCTGACCCTGGTCACCTGACAGCCATGCTACTAGTAAAAAGAGAGTAGGTGCCAATCCCTGAAGGAGAACACAGGGTAGGCAGAAGCTGTTAGCTGCCTCTTCTCACCCAGGCTGCAACCCTCAGCATGGTGTTCAAAAAGAACGTAAACAGCCAACTCCTAAGCCCCCTACCTCGTCAGATAGCTAGTGTTCAAATTTGTCACCCTGTGGTAGGGTAGCATGGCTTCAGATTTCTTCTACCATTGATATCTTTTCAGTATCTTTTCTCCCTTTCACAATGACCATGCTTAACGAGTAAGCAGGTCTGCAAGAATATGTGCTGGAACCACTGTTCCTTGCCTTACCGGGTTTGATTATCTTAATAAGACCCATGGTGAACACAGCATATTATAGGGTACTGCAAAGAAATAGCTTAGAAGTAAAAGATCTGGTCCTTGTCCTCTGAAAACTTAAATAATAGTTGGAGAAATTTTATGTATATACTGTTCAATTTTGTTACTTTGCACAACATTTTAACAGGTTAACAGGTTAGACATTGATACTTCTATCCCCTTTTAATCTCTGAATTTGGTTTTTAATGTGTCACATAAATCATTCTGAGCCATGGCATGGTGTCATATCTTGACAATTGCTGTTGCTAAAGAATGAAGGCCTTTGCCAAAATGGCAGGGGTATGTTTGTGATAGCAGAACCAGGGCTGTTACTTGGCAGTATTCCTCTGAGTCTAAATTGTTTTAAACTGCTTCTGAGTATCCTCCAAAATACTGAGGGTGGCTGAGATCTGGAATTCACTTCATCTCTGAGATTATCCCCTGCTATCTTAGTCTCTAGTCCTGACCATTGTCCATGTCCCCCACAGCAGTGAACAATGATAGAATTTAGCAGATAGCCAGTTGAGAGGGCTCATGTAAAAGAAGTAACTGGCTGGTTACCTGAAGTTCCAATCAGCTTGTGCTGTCATGGCAGAGAAAGACCTATTCCCTGCTCTGGGAAGCTAGAAGATAACCTCATGGTTGTACAATGAGTAGGGACTGCCGTAATCCTTGTATCCTGGGGTTCAGGAGAGGGTTGGTTTGGTATTTACCCAGTTACAGGGAGATAGATGCAATGCCTCCTACCCTGATCTCAGGCACCTGTGACATCTTTCAGCCATCCACTGGATTGCTGCTGGCAGGGCCTGTTCAGATTGTAATTTAAGAATCTTACGATGTTTAGTACTCTGGAAACAGGTACCCCTTTAAAATTGGGACTCTGTTTTTGATATTGTACTTTAAAGTTTTCAGAAGTGACTAAATGTAAACAAAATGAAAGTAATTTCAAATGTAAGTACAAAATGAAAACTTGTATGCTAGGTGAAAAAACTAAGGAATAGTAAGTCACTCTGTACTGACAAGGTGCAGTAATGGAGTGATGTATTAAACGTAGGCAATTGAAGGGAAAGGAAATCGGCACTTCCATTATGTGCCTGCTACCTTACATACAGTTTTTTACTTAGTCAAACAGATCTGGATTCAATCATGATTTTCACGTTATTTAACAAACTCTAGTCTTCCCTGTAAATGAGGATAATTGTATCTACAGATTTGTGGTAAGGATTAGATGAGATAATGCATGTCAAGTACTTAGCATAGTGTCTGGCACATAGAACTTAAATGTTAATAACAATAATTTCCCAGTTTTGCCAGTCAGAAACGTGATCATTCCTCTTCCTCACTAACCCATCGCCTGCATCCATGCTACAACTCTAGTCCCAGCTACCATCATAACTCTGGGATTACTACAACAGCCATTTAACTATCTCCTTGTGTCAGTTGTTGCCCAGCCTGCAGTCCCTTCACACTTTAGCCAGAATGATTGTCCTCAATTGCAACCTTGATCCTTCACTTGTATCACCTTACACTGATAATTGGTTTTCATTGCTTTCAAGATAAAAGTTCAAACTACTTAGGGCATTCAAGGCCTTTTGTGATTGAATCCTGCTTCTCTAGCCATCTGTCTCCTCAGATGCACTTCTGGATGACACAACATGATGTGTTCTCTTCCCCTTACCTGTATTCCAGCTCTTAGGATATTCTCTGAAATGCTTTCCCTTATTCCTTGGCCAGTTTCCCTTTTATTCTCCTTTCTTGTGTCTTGAGTTTACCTTTATAAGTTTATTTTTATAATATGTTGTGATTTATTATTTATTTGTCTTTCTCCCTCTGTTAGATTTTCAGTTACTTCGAGGTTGGGTCTTTGTCTTTATACCAGTATAGTCCCAATGCCTTGAACAATGCCCAGCATTTAAATGCTCAATGATTATTTCTTGAAGAAATATATGACAGTAGCAATATATGACATACATTTACAATGTGCCAGGCACTGTATTAAATTTTTTTTTAAGGCTCAGCCCAGGAGAACATGAGGTCACCACATCAATTGGGAACTAAACTTTTTGTGTGTGATAAAATAACACATAACAAAGCTGACCATTTTAACCATTTTTAAGTGTATAATTCAGTGGCATTAAGTACATACACAATGTTGTGTGACTATCACAACCATTCATTCCTAAAACTTTTTCATCACCTGAAGCTAACTATAATCATTAAACATTAATTCCCTACCCCTCCTCTCTGCAGCCCCTGGTAGCTTCTGTTCTACTTTCTCTCTCTCTGTATTCTGGATACCTCATGTATGTGGAGTAATATAGTAACTGCCCTTTTGTGTTTGGCTTATTTCATTTAGCCTATTTTTGAGGTCTGTCCATGTTGTAGCATTGTTACATGTGTCAGAAATTCATTCCTTTAGATGGATGCGGTAATACATGTATATACCACATTTTGTTTATACATTTATCTACCAGTGGACACATTGCTTCTACCTTTTAGCCATCGTAAATAATGCTGCTATGAAAATGGATGTACAAGTATCTCTTTGAGACCCTAATTTCAATTCATTTACGTATGGTCCCAGAGAAGAATTGCTGGATCATATGGTATTCCTTTTTTTAATTTTTTGAGAAACCACCCTACTGTTTTCCATAGCAGCTGCACCATTGCACTAACAGTGCACAGGATTCCAGTTTCTCCACATCCTCACCAACATTTGTTATTTTCTGGGGTTTTGTGATGGTAGCCATCCTAATGCATGTGAGGTTGTATCTCTTTGTGGTTTTGATTCGCATTTTGCCTGATGACTGAGGATGTTGAACATCTTTTCATGTATTTATTGGCCACTTGTATATCTTCTTTGGAGAAATGTATATTCAAGTCCTTTGCACATTTGAGTTGGGGTTTTTTGTTGTTGAGTTATAGAAGTCCTTTATATATTCTGGGTATTAATCCCTTATCAGACATATGACTTACAAGTATTTTTTCCCATTTCTCCCATTCTGTGGATTGTTTTTTCACTCTTGCTAGTGTCCTTAGGTGCACAAAAGTTTTTAATTTTGATGAAGTCCAGTTTATCTATTTTTTTCTTTTGTTGCTTGTGTTTCTGGTGTCATGTCCAATAAATCATTGCCAAATTCAATGTCATGAAGATTTTCCCGTGTTTTCTTCTAAGAACTTTTTAGTTTTTGTTTCAAAGAAGGTCTTTAGGTCTTTGATCCATTTGGCATCAATTTTTGTATGTGATATGAAGGAGTGCAACCTCATTCTTTTGCATGTGGATATCCAATTTTCTTTGCACCATTTGTTGAAGAGATTATCCTTTCCTCATTGAATGGTCTTGGTACCCTTGTCAAAAATCAACTGACTATATACATGTAGTTTATTTGTGTGCTCTGTTTTATGCTGTTGGTCCATATCTGTCTATACCAGTACCACAATCAATGTGTTTTATATATTACATTTAATCCTCACAATACTCTTTTGAAGTAGAGATTCTTATCCTCATTTTACAGTTGGGGAAATGATCTCAGAAAAATTAATTACCTGAAGGAATCACAGCTGGTAACTAGGAGGCTAAGGATTTAAACCTATCTGGTCCCAAGTTTTGGAAATAAAATCACTTCCTAGAAAACATTTCCCTCTGGGAAATTGAGCCGGATGGTTAAAAGCACTGAAAATAAACCTTTAGCTCTGCAGAGTTGGAACTTATTAACCCATTCAACAGACTTTTTTGAGTGACTTTTGTGAAACATTGGTGTTAGGTGCTATAGATACAATGAGGAATCTGAGGCATGTGTAACTTGAACATGTTCAAGCTCCCTCAATTTGTTTCCCAAAGCCAGGCCTTATTCCATTATGTCATGCTGCACCATCAGGAAAGGAGGGTTTTGGCTTATTTTTCTCAAACTTCTTAAAAACTAGCTATTAGATACAGAAATCTTGTGTTCTCTGGGAAATTCTAATAACCTCCCTTGATAATATATGCATTTTCTAGTAAGCCTACCATTTAAAATCTTAGAATTTTGGTTTCTATATTTTGTAATCTGATATAATAGAATCTTTTTCATTTCCCACATATATTAAATCATGTCTTAATGTTGGACATGCTTTTTCCAAACTATACTTTGCAGAAACACTGGTCTAAAGGGTCAGTAAGGTTTAGAGCCTCATTTTGAATACAGGGAAAAATACAGGATTATTGATAGAATGAGGAAAACAGTATTGGCAGTTCTTACTTGTTTACCATTTATTGAGCCCTTACTGTGTCTACCACTATCCTAGCCCTAGAGATAAAAAGACAATATGGCACAATTCCTACCTTAAGGAATTAATATTCTTTAGGGGAAAAAACAGACTTCAGCAGGTTCTGAGGCCTGCAAGACCCACTTTTAGAAAAGATAAATTATTTAATTCAACAAATATTTAATTAATTTGCCAGATGTTATGATAGGCATTTAATGTATATTGATGATTCCTGCCTTTGAAGAATTTACATTCTAGCAGAGAGAGAGATGATAAACAATAAACATAATAATACATAAGTTATCTAGTACTAGTATCGTAGGTGGTGATAAGTACTATGGGGAAAAAAATGTTGAGGAAATCAAGAGTACCAAATAGGCTTCAAATTAAATAAGATGGTTAATTAAGTGGGAAAGGCTTCACTAAGGTTACATTTGAATAAAAATCAAGGAGATGAGGGAAGAGACCATGGAGATATCTAGGCGTAGAACCATGCAGGCAGAGAGCAACAAGTGCAGAGGCCTTGAGGTGACATTATGCTTGGCATGTTCAAGGACCAAGAGGTCAGGATTCTGGAACTGAACGAGTTAAGGAAAGAGTGTGAGATCCTTGCAGGTAAAGGAGTAGGGCAGGTCATGCTGGGCATTTTACTCTGATAGGGAAAGGGGGAAATGGTTTTGAGCAGGGAAGTCTACGACCTTTTTGATGTGTTAACATAACTACTGTAGCGCCTACCATACTAGTATTGTTAGGCAGGAATACAGATATGAGCGGGGTGGAAAGACAGTAAGGCCAGTATGCCCACTAGAAGGGACTCAAAGAGTTAGCCAGTTAAAACTAGAAAGCTCAGAAGGCCAGGAGCCACTTGGCCTAGCAGTTTGAATACTCCTCAGATGAAGAAAAGTATCTCATCATAGTCTGTTTTCACTGTGTCAATTAGAACATACCATTGTAAGATTTACTTTAGCACCTGCTAAAAGGCCCAGCTTAGTCAGGAAGAATCCTATCTTAAAGCTGAGGCTGCATTTTAATCAAATGGACGGTGGCTCAGCTCACCTTGAAGGCAGGGCAGTCAGTCTTGATTGATATGCTTCCAGACAGCAGCTGATATCCTGGAAAGGAATCAAAGCAGTACATTTCTTGTGTTAAGTTTAAAAAAGGGGGGGGAACTTAATGTCTTAACAAAGATGAACAGTCTGAGACCATTTGGCAGGTCCACACCTGGCCCTTTGTTGCTTTCCTGAAAACCCTCAACCCCCTATAAAACCCCAGACCCTAAAACCTTAGGTGCGCTCCTCTCTCTGAGGTCGCCTGCCTTAAAACTGTATCTCAGCCTTTCAGTGCGATCTCCTCTAACGTTCGGGCTCCTTCTCAGGGGCTGAAGTTTGTAAAATGAGTGGTGGCCCCGGGCTCCGATAGGGTATCCTCTGGTACCTCTTCTGTGAGGTAGCTCACACTCTCCTTTCTCCAAGTGTGCACTTGCTCTCTTTCAGGGCGCCTCTCCTCCCTGAGGTCATCTGCACTTTTTCTCTCTTTAAGTAACTTTAAATAAAACTTTTGCTCTGCTTCACTACCGTGTCTCTGCCCTTCAATTCTTTGTTGCGGTGGGACAATAATCGAGGAAAATACAATGCTCCCCCTAACAGTACTAGATATTTCTAGTGTCTATGTGATGAGACTAAAAGGGGACAAAGTGGAAGCAAGAATTAGGAGACTACTAAAATAATCCAAGCATAAAGGTGACAGTAATGGAGATTGTGAGAATCAGATGGGTTCTGTACGTATTTTGAAAGTAGGGCCAATGGAACCAGAGGAGTGCAGGATGACCAAGATTATTGACCTGCCTATTGGCCTATAAGAATAGAGTTGTTATTAACTGAGATGAGGAAGACTGTGAGAGGACCTGGGTTTGGGGAAGGGGGTGAGGGGGGTTTGGGACAGGGAAGATTTGGGAGCATTAGAATCAGGAGCTTAGTTTTCATCATGTAAATATGAGGTGTCTATTATCCATTTACATAGGCAATGAGATACATATAACGTAATTTTATTGAACTCGGTAAGAAAAACTTGTAAGTACATTGTCTTCAGTCACTGTTGTGGTCCTCACAGCAGTCCTGAGGTGGATTTTTCCACAGGCGAGGAAGAAGGCGAGGTGGATTTTCTTACAAGCGACTCTGGCCTAATGTCACAGCTTATGAGTGGGAGAATTGGAATACAAATCTAGGCAGTCTGACTTTAAAGCTCATGCTTTTATTTAATTATTAGGAAGTATTAATTTTCAGAGCATACCTGGCACATGGTGGTAGGCAGTAAGTATTCTGTCAATAAAAGGCACAAAGGGGAGGCTGCTATCTTCAGGGTCCTATATTTGTTTTTTTTCTGGGGCGGTCTCTGGCACCACTGTTACGTAAGGGAGAAAGGTTCAGGAGTGGTAGTCACTACTCCCGGGGTGTTTACTTTCTACCAGAAAGGTTCCGTTTATCCCTCATGCAGAAGCGCCGCTTTTAGTTCTGGCAGTAATCTAGCTAACAAGTTTAGCTGAGGAAAACGAAGGAGGTGAGAACACGCACGGAGAAACGTTTAGGCTTCCCAACGCATGCGCTCCGCTGCCGGGAAAGTGGCTACTACGGCTGCGCGAATCGGCCCCCGGCCTTCCCCAGTCACATGTTAGGGGACCGCGGCGTGGAGGCGGCCGTGGAGGTAGCGACGGCAGGCCGTAGGGCGGTCGGAGGGTTTCCGGTTCCGGTGTAACGTTCGGGCTCCGTCTCAGGGGCTGAAGTTTGGAAGGTGAGTCGTGGCCCCGGGCCCGGATAGGGTATCCTCCAGTACGAAAGGCTAGGTCCCGACCTTAATGCTAGGGGAGGACCGAACCGGGAAGGCTCAGCGGGAAGCAAGCTAAGTACAATATTCTGTGGAAGAACAGTTTTGGAATGAGATTCTTTAGTGGAAAAGGGCGGGGGCGGGAAGGGGACGAGGTGGGGAGAGTAGCTCTGAGAAGAGGAGTTTGGGTAAAACAAGGTCGGGTAGGGGGCTGTCCGTAGAGAAGGAAAAAGCAAAAAGAGGGATTTCAGGGGGGAAACTCAGGCTGTAACAACGAAGAGCCCAGAATAAGGGAATCCTTGAAAAGACTGGATTCTCTACTTGCTCATTCAAATATCACTCTGCCTTCGTTCCTTCACACCATAACCACTACGCCCTGCCCCGCTCCAGGCAGTTACTGTTGAATATTTGATCAGTGACAAAGACAGTTACTGTTTGAAACTTTTAATTTTTGCCCCCTAGCAGTTTATATTTAGGCTACATACACTCTTACGGAGGATTGGGTTGAAATTGTGTATATTTATTAATATAGTGCTGGGGCACACATTTCATCTGATAGAGTGGTACTTCATTTATTGCTTTGGATTTTAGAATTGCTTACACTTTCTAGCCTGTGGTTCAATTCTAGTGGAATATAAGCCCCATTAAGGTGAGGATTCTTTGTTTTGTGTAGCCTTATCACCCAGTACACTGCTTGACACTTAGTAGTTATGCAATAAGTATTTATTGAATGAAATAAGTACGGTATAGGTATGGCGGTTGTACTCATTTTGTAAGGTGGGTACACAGACTCAGATTTACTTGTCTAAAGGCTACTAATTGGTAGAGCTCAGTGCCCCAGCTATTCAGTGTGAGTTCGTTTTCAGTTTGTGTGGTATCTGAATATGCTTCTTTTGAACAATGCTCATCTAATATGTAGAAATTGATAGGCTAACCTGCTATCTCATGATAGGTTAATAGAGCCACCATAGAATCATTCATATGATTTGTCAGTGAAGCAGTCTTTAACTCCTAGTTTCATGACTTTACTAGTTTTGTATGGTTATACAAAAATTAAATACACTGTTTAACCACAGGTCTTATAGAGGATAAATCTGCAAAGAATGTAGAAGTTAATCAGACTGTATCTTTTAGGAGAAAAGATGTCTTAAAACATCTCTTGAAAGGTTGACTCCCAGATCAGACCCTGATGGGTGGCACTGCTGGGAGAAGGTTAGCTTGGAAGTTGAGGCTAGTGCAATTTTATTGACTTTTAGGCACTGTGGAAACATCAGGCAAATAAAATTTTCTGTATGCTCGTGAAGATTTTTGGAATTTAGGTAGGAGGTGAGATTTGTAAACATGAAAAATGTTTAAGAATTGTAATAGCTTGAATTAAATAACAAAGATTTGTTGTAGAGAGTCCTTAATGAAAGTGACTTCTCTACTAAGCTAAAAAGTATAAGAATAAAGGTAAGGAGGGAGAGAGAGCGTACATCCAAAATGAGAGTATTCTTTTCTGAGCTGAGGGATTATTCTTATCAAGTCAGCAGACAGGGACCTTGTAGAATGAGAGGAAATTATCTGGGTACGGAATTCCCACTGGGATGATTATTTTGACTATAGAAAAATGTGACAGAACATTTCTAAGGATTATTAGCTTTAATATATAGGATGACTGACCTGGATAAACCCTCCCTTATTTGCTTCCTTAAAAGAAGAGAAACCTGTAGGTCAGGACTGGGTTATGGAATACCTGCTTGGAAGTAGAATGGATAGAAAAGCGGGCCTCTGAGTGGGCCTTTTCAGTCTTGTTTTTATGTTATAGTTTGTCAGTCCTTGTTGATATGACAGAATCAAAAAAGTTAGACCTCATTTCTCAGACAAAGTTATTCCCAGGGTTGGTTGGTTGCTTCTCCAGATTTCATTGATCCCCCTGTTACTGAGGTAGGGTTAAAAATCAAACAGAAAGTAGCTCTTCCTGCTTTGAAGTATGGGTTTTAGGGACAGTACTTGGTTTGAAATCAAGTGGAGGAACTTGCCTAAGGATTGAGAATAGTGGTGGGGAGTGCATTTCTGATGTATTGACTTTTACCTGGAATCACTTTATAGTCTTTTCTTATCCTCTAATTTAACTCTTCTTTGGTTTCTTTAGGTGCCGTCGTATTGAATCCCATTTAAGCTATCCTCTTTTTCCCAAAGAATGGCACTGTCTAAGAGGGAGCTAGATGAGCTGAAACCATGGATAGAGAAGACAGTAAAGAGGGTGCTGGGTTTTTCAGAACCCACAGTGGTCACCGCAGCACTAAACTGTGTGGGGAAAGGCATGGACAAGAAGAAGGCAGCTGGTAGGTACCTTTCTGAATCTTTTGACTTAACATATAAGGTGACCCCAAACACTGCTTGAACTTCCCCAAAATTCATTTGTTGGGATAATTCTGTCAAAAAATGGTCAGGTCACATTTTATTTTTATCTTGCATTATAGTGGAAACAGGCTAAATAACTAATTTTGCCTTTTAGTTTTTGTTTTTTATACTATTTTGAATGTCAGACTGACTTCCTTTGACCACTGTATTGAGTTATCTAAGGTATATTTACTTAGGAAATATGCTAAAGTCAGATGGATATATTCAGATTCAGTCTGACATGTAAACATACAGATGTCTTTATAAAATACATGAAAAAAAGTTGAGGGGGGTTAATTTTGTTAATGGTAGTCCTCTACAGCTTGCTCTCTGGGAAGAGTTAGGGTGATTATTCATCCTAAACTTTCATACTCAACCTAAACAGTTTGCTCCTAATGTGGTACTGCCTACTCCAAAAAAATTTTATCTGTATTTTTACATCATAGGGCAAGGTCATTCATTGTAAGGGTGTTTTTAGGAATCCTACAAAGAACTTAAGAAAACATTTCCTTCCTAGAGTAAAATTCCTGTGTTGATGTCTGTTATATGCCTTGTATGGTACTAACTACTATAAGTACTCTTACCTGTTCAACCCTACCACCTTTTTTTTTTTCCTATCAGACCATCTGAAACCTTTTCTTGATGATTCTACTCTCCGATTTGTGGACAAACTGTTCGAAGCTGTGGAGGAAGGCCGAAGCTCTAGGCATTCCAAATCTAGCAGTGACAGGAGCAGAAAACGGGAGCTAAAGGTAGGTTACAGTTAACTATCTTATGAGCTTGGGAGTGTTTTAAATGGTAGCAAAGTTGCTGAGCTTACCTGGCTGACACTTGGATATCCACTATTAGAATACCAAATATTCAAGAGCAACTTAGACATTGAAGTAGAGGGAGTGAATTTGTATTATCGCCATCTTTAGGTGAGGAACTACCTATATTCCTGGGTTGAAATATTCTAAGGCAACAATTGGTAGCTTTATTCTTTTTCTTACACAGGAGTTTTGGTTCTCAGTTTCCCTGTCTCTTTTTTTCCCTACTACTACCTATAAATTGGTTGCTCTAAGATTTTATGCTTTAATTTACCGGATGCCTAATAGGTTGCTTCAGAATGTGACTCCACTGCTACCTGAGCTATAGACCTCATTGTTGCTCCTTTATGGAAGTTTCTCTGCCATGGACTTACAGATGGGATACCTTACAATTATTATTTACTGTACGTCCTGAAAGCCTAATCCTTGCTATATAGTATACTGAGGGTCGTCTGGCCCCATGAGTCGGGTATTTAAAGGGAATGGCATTACTGCCTTCCCTACTTTTCATTCTGTGGTTGCTGAGGTCATGGCTTCTTTCAATATTAGCAGTGTCAAGTACCTGATCTCTTTCTCTTTCTCTCTCTTTAAAAAAAAATATTTTCTGTGACTCCCACCAAGACTTCTAATAGGCTTTTGATACCTTGGCTTTCCTATGCTTTTCCTGAGGCACAGAGAGTAAATAAGCAATGTCTGCTTGGTTCCTGGCCAGGCTGTGGAACCAAGAGAAAGAGAGATTCATGTGCCCTTTGTGATTAAAACATTCTAGGATGATGAAGGAATGAGAGATAGTCCTTGCCTTAAAGGAATTTGCAGTTTAACGGTTGAGGGTGGGAAGCACAGCAAAATACAGTCACAAATTATAAAATCTAAGTAACAACTTCATGTAAATCTTAGGGTTGACTGCAGAATTTGACTTAGATTGAATTGTGTTTATGTAGGAATGCTTGAGCCACAGTATCCACAGACTTGTAGAATGAGGATTTTATTATGATAGGGCATGCTACGTTATTAAGTGTTTAAGGGCATGTTGTGAATGAAGTGACTACATTGGGTGGGAGTAATAAAAATGGTTTCTTGAAGGAGGTATCTAGATAGCATTGGAATATGGGTCCCATTTTGGTCCATTCAAATCCCCACCCCACACAATATATTATGGGAGAGTCCTTTTTCTTGAACTGTAGGAGTTCCAGGAAGCGCTCGCCCCTGGCTGAGGATATGTCCTTGCAAAACACGAGCCCTCCTAGTGAAGAGGGGATGTCACCCAAAGCCTACCACCGGTGTGTACATTTGCTTTTTCCCATTGTCCCTTCCAGTTGGCCACTCTTGGTCCTGTTAAATTCACCTTGCAAATTAGTCAACATATTTGAGTTCCCATTGTTTGATGAAGATAAAGCGTTATTGGGGAATACTGAAGAAGAGAAAGCCCCTATCCTGGAAGAACTTAGACTGTAGTTTGGGAGAAAGTACTAACATTGAAAAAGACTTAATACTTGGCAAGCAGAATATCAGCAATGTAATTTTACCTAGTGTGAACCAAGCTCGTAAGTGCTAGAGGATGTGAAACAACAATTTGATCAGAGTGGGGTAAATTATTAATGAGAAAAACTTCCTGGAGGAGGTGAGTTTTAGGCAGGATTTGGAACAGGGGTTGTGGAAAAGTTGGGAAAATTTACAAATACAGGCAATAGCATTTGCAAAGACCTTGAGATGGGAACATTTATAAGACCATGATGATAATTTGCTTGACTGAAGTAGGAGAATGATGTTGAGTGAGATAGTTCATATAGTGGAGGGTCTAGAAGACTCTGGGAAAAGCCACAAAATGCTGATGGGGACTAGGATGATTTTTCCCTTCTCTCATGGGTGGGGACACAACTCTTTTTTCATCTTGGGTTCCTTTAGGAAGTGTTTGGTGATGACTCTGAGATCTCCAAGGAATCATCAGGAGTAAAGAAGCGACGGATACCCCGTTTTGAGGAGGTGGAAGAGGAGCCAGAAGTGATTCCTGGGCCTCCCTCAGAGAGTCCTGGCATGCTGACTAAGCTCCAGGTTAGTAATTAGGAACTAGAAGCAGTGATGTTTGTGAGTTGAAGAAACGAAAGATGCATGGATCCAGATTTATTGTAACGTTGATTTGAACTGGTGTTTAGCGTTGGGAAACTCTTGCTTTATGTTTCATCATTTCTTGGTTTAACCAGGAGTATTCCAGTTGAAGTCTATTGAAATAGCATTTTTTGAGCATCTATTATGTGGTAAGCAAGGTGTGTTATCATCATTTGGCCATATATACTTCACTGGGTCATTTAGAGTATTGTTGATAGCAAGAGAACTTCCAAATATAATGCAGAGAAGATACAATCCACTTAAGTAATTTCAAGTTGACTTTGTATTTTTTAATAGGAATTTTCTGTGTTTTAAAATTAAAATGATCACTGTTAAACAATTTTGATAACATATAAGCAGTAAATATTTCTTGTATCATTTAAAATTTCTTGGAGTGGAAATAGAATATACACATAAATATATTAGATGGGTGGGTAGATTTGGTTATTTATATTTATATACAATATTGCTGAAAGAAAGGATTCTGATGATATTTTTTATAGAGAATGGGAAGTAAAAGAATTCACAGTATACCCTTTTGTACTTTTTTGCATTTTGAACTGTAAATATATCACTTTCTCAAAAAAAATGTTAAAAATAAATTTGAAAAAATATCTTTAAGTACCTTGATAAAAGGTCTCTTGGAAAATTTAAGAAGAGTTATTTGATCATATTCTCTTATCATTCTGAACTTAAGGACAGAAGAAAGGGTTTACAGAAACTAGGAAGCAGGTCTTTGCATTGTTGCCTCTGATCGCCCAAACTAGGAATTCAGGGAATAACAGCATGATTTTAAGAAAAAACGGCTTAATAATTTGTGTGGGTTCTGTTAAAAGAGTTTTTCATGTATTATTTAAATGCTTACAATAGCTGTGTAAGGTAGGTACTATTTTTACCCCTTTTTGGAGGTCCAAGCCCATGACCATGTCCAGGATCACACAGGCATTAATTGGCAGAATTAAGATTCAGACTCAGGTGTCTCTGATTCCTCAGTCTTAATCATCAGGCTATGTTACTACCTAACATGTCAATTCTGCCTTAGGAAAATGGGTTGAAAAATTCCAGTGTTCAGCTGTGTAGATTTATCTTTACTAAATTTTCTAGCCTATGGTATAGCCAGAATATGATGAGATCATTCAGAAAATTTTAGTTCTATAGACCTGAAAGCCCTTTGTTTAGGAAACTGTATGGGAGAAATAAAGAGACATTAACAGTTTTTCAACTTTTTCCCCCTACCGAGAGCAGATCAAACAGATGATGGAGGCAGCAACACGGCAAATCGAGGAGAGGAAAAAACAATTGAGCTTCATTAGCCCCCCTACACCTCAGGTATTGTGCCCAGACTACTCTGAAAAGAAGAATCTTAATCACAATTTCTTACCGTCTACTCAAATGAGAATCTGGAAGATGACTGCATGTTCCACGCCACATCTACTACTATGTGTGTGTGTCCTGTCTGCCCATCTAATCCTTCAGATTTTGATTTCTTTTTTTCCTGTCTCATAGCCAAAGACTCCTTCCTCCTCCCAACCAGAGCGACTTCCAATTGGCAACACTATTCAGCCATCACAGGCTGCCACTTTCATGAATGATGCCATTGAGAAGGCCAGGAAAGCAGCTGAACTACAGGCCCGCATCCAAGCCCAGCTGGCACTGAAGCCAGGCCTTATTGGCAATGCCAACATGGTGGGCTTGGCCAATCTCCATGCCATGGGTATTGCTCCCCCGTGAGTATCTATTTCATGGAACTCTGTGTTGTTCCTTAAGCTTGAAAAGCAATCAATAGTCTTCAATGTTACTGACACTCTTCTTCCTAAAGGAAACTAAATCATATCTTACACAGTTCCATATTTCTTACCTGTGCTCAATACATACCAGTTGAATTCATTCTTGTGCCTTCCTTGGTGAGAGTTTATCATCTTTTTACAGTTGGTAGAACTGAGGATAAGATTATTTGTCTGATACTGGAACTGGAAATAGAACCAGGTCTCTTGGTTCCTGACTCAGGGCTATATCCATTAAACCACACAGAGACAAGATCTGAGAGTTCTCTACAACTGGGTAGAGATGATAGACTATTTTTAGCACCTATAATTGGTTAGGCATCACATATCTGAGTCAAGAATTCTGGAGTAAAGTTGGTATTGCAAATTCTTACCAGTGTAATTTATAAATTCATTTAATCTGATTGTACTCTCTATTCAAATATCCAGTTTGATGTTTACAATCAAGGTGGGTTTTTCCCTAGAATTATGTAACCTAGTCATTCTTGTTGAGTTTTGATTTATTTTGTTTTTGTTTGCCTTATTTATTATTCTGTATGGGGTTTCTTTCTTTCTGGGCTATTTTTCAGGAAAGTGGAGTTAAAAGATCAAACTAAACCTACACCACTGATTTTGGATGAACAAGGTCGCACCGTAGATGCAACAGGCAAGGAGATTGAGCTGACGCACCGCATGCCTACTCTGAAGGCCAATATTCGTGCTGTGAAGAGAGAACAATTCAAGCAACAGCTGAAAGAAAAGCCATCAGAGGACATGGAGTCTAATACCTTTTTTGACCCCCGAGTCTCAATTGCCCCTTCACAGCGCCAGAGACGCACTTTTAAGTTCCATGACAAGGGCAAATTTGAGAAGATTGCCCAACGATTACGGACAAAGGTATCAGGCTTAGAATGTAACCTGGAGCTTTGAAGAAATTAGGAAGGTGACAAATGAAATGGAATACAGTCCTAAAATACTCTCAACATAAACAAATAATGAAGGAATGAATAATTTTTAAATGCTGTATTTATCCCTGGAATACTTGATTTTTAGTTGATTTGTCTTAATTACATTCTACTTATGTGGAAATAAAATTCAGTTTGAAAATTCTCCATATATAACTCAGAGAGGAGAAAAACACTTCTGAGGAAAGCTAGCCTGGTGTTAAAATTTACTACAGACAATCCACACACCTGAAGAGTTGAATGACTATGTATTTGATTGCTTTTACCTTCTCGGTTTCATCCTCTCAGAATGAGGTTTTCATAAAATTCCATTCCTGCCTTTTTACAGCAGGCACACACTGGGGTGAAGAGGTGGTGATGAGTCAGATATATTCAAATCAACTAAGTAAAGGATAAAATAAAACAGCATGGCTCTTTTTTCTAAGCTTTCAACAATCATGAGTTCATTGCATTAGGTATAAAAAGTTCAAGAAGGAAGTGTTTTCAAATTTGAGATTCTACCACTTCTCTGTTTTCTGTGACTAGTTTATCTGCCTGTCTTGATTGCTCCTGTCTTTAGGCTCAACTGGAGAAGCTGCAGGCAGAGATCTCACAGGCAGCTCGAAAAACTGGCATCCATACTTCAACTAGGCTCGCCCTCATTGCTCCTAAGAAGGAGTTAAAGGAAGGAGATATTCCTGAAATTGAGTGGTGGGACTCTTATATCATCCCCAATGGCTTTGACCTGTGAGTTTGTTAGTTAATACCTTTTTATAAGACTAGAGTTTTAATGGGAGAGTTGGTACTCATGCATTAAGTAAAACTTTTAAATCCAAGGGAAATAAGGTAACTATACACAAGCTTACATATTTGCAAAGAATATGCTGTATGGGTTACTTTTATTTTTTTGGGTTAACCTGAGAGGCATAAGCACAAATAATCTAAAAGAGCAAATTTATAAATTATCTATTTTTTTGTTGTGCATTATTATTTCTTTTAGGGTATTTGTTTTCTTAATTATATTATTTTACTACTTACAGTACGTGTTTACATTTCTTAAAGATGAAGTTCTAGAATAGAGAAAGGATTCTTAGTTGTTGAGAGGAGAGACTGGTAAATAAAGCATATAAGAAACATTTGGAGAACTTTAATTTAATTATCTTGCTCCACCTTCTGATACATGGCTTTAGGATACTGTGTCTCAGCCTTTCATTACTCCTCCTCTGTCAACCACTGTCCCAAGGAGGAGTTGTTACTAATGAAAGAAAGTGGTATTCATCGGGGGTGTTAGGATAGGAAAAAAGGTTGAGAAAGACTGGTGTGAACGATGCCTCCAACCTTAGTCGGATCCAATTTTCTCATCTTGAAAATTATATGTAATGACATATTCTAGATCCACATATACTGAAAAGTGCTAGAAAGCGTTACGGCGAGGATATTTTTTTGTTGTTTCCGAAACTCCCTCTCTTGGGGTCATCTCTACTCACATATCCTATTTTCTCTTTTTCCTCCAATTTTAGTACAGAGGAAAATCCCAAGAGAGAAGATTATTTTGGAATCACAAATCTTGTTGAACATCCGGCCCAGCTGAACCCTCCAGGTAATGTAGGATTTCTCAATAAGGCTCTGGAAAAATATCATCCAATAGAACATTAGGTAACAATGGACATGTTCTCTATCTGTACTGTCCATACAGTAACCACTATACACAAGTTTAACTATTGAGCACTTGAAGACTGAGTCACACTGATATAACTGATATAAAAATGAAAAAAATTTTTATTTTACTCAATTTTAATTAAGTTTAAACAGTACATGTAGCTAGTGACAGTGCAGCTCTCGGGCATTGAGGCCTAATCTAGAGATGGCCTCACTGATGTATATCACAAGTTGGGTTTTTGCTGTGGTTGGGCTTTTGACTCCAAACTCCAGTCTTGTACACCACCACTACTGCCATTCTTCAGTCATCTTTGTTTTCAGCCTTTCTATTAGTTTTGTAACAAAAGTCTATTGGCTCAATCAAAAAGATATCTTTTAGTTGTGGCTGTGTTATTAACTAGCTGCATCCCTTGGGTAAATCACTTAGAACACAGAATTTTCTCATGTAGAGAATATTAATTGATATGCCTTCTTCAAGAGTTATGTAGAACATAAAAGATTTTAATGCTTTCATCAGATTTGGGATGAACAGAGTAGGTAATACCTTAATTAGTAAATTTGCTTGACAGTATCTCCAGTAAGTTCAGAAAAATAGACTGAGACTTTAAGATAATACAAGGTATGGTAATCATTGAACTTAATCAGTCTACGTAGCTGTCATCAGTGTGAATCATTAGAAGAATGTGTGGGATTTTGTTTGTTTAAACTTGGTTTGGGAATCCAGAGGATTTTTTTCTCAATTCTGTAACTCTAAAATTATAAATTGCCTCATCTTGGCCAATGGTTTTCAAATTGTGTTCCATAGAAACATGGAGGGACAGGAGGTGGGATCCAAATGGAATTCTAGGTATCCCTTACCTATCCCAAATCCTCACACAGAGCAACTAGAGCAGCCTGATTTTATTTTCTGTATTTGCCACATTTCAGTTGATTAAATGGTTCAGCTGCTTAAAGAAAAACAAGTTAGAACATTACTTCTGAAAGATAAGAATGCTTTTTAAAAATATGACCATACTACCACTATCACAAACTAAAAATAACAGCACTTAAGCTAAAGATAATTTTAATGTGATTGACATCCAGCTATATCCCTCTATTATGCTTACTGCCTTGGTACATTATTTTCTCTGTGCCTGACAGTTGACAGTGACACACCTGTTACTCTGGGGGTGTATCTTACCAAGAAGGAACAGAAGAAACTTCGAAGGCAAACAAGGAGGGAAGCACAGAAGGAACTACAAGAAAAAGTCAGGCTGGGTCTGATGCCTCCTCCAGAACCCAAAGGTACGTATATTAGAGACAGGAAAAAAAGGGTGGCAAGTTTATCTCTAATTTAGAGGAACTTTAGTGTCTCTCTATATTCAGGTGCTTTCTGCTTCTCAGCATTGTTCATTGGTCCTTTTCTTCCTTTCATAAATGTGTTACTATCTTAAAAAGATCAACATATTCATTAATGAGGTCATTTAAGGCTTATTTTTAAGTATTGATCATATAACACTGATCTTAGTGGAAGAATAATGGTCTTGAAATTCATTAAGATAGTAGTTGTAGTATTTACATAGAGTTGTTACAGACGTAATTCTTAATATTTGACAGGTGCAAATATAGTTTTAAAAACCTTACTCCTATAGCTTCCATTAGCATTCAGTAATATTTTGATCACTAAATACTGTGATCGAATGAAAAATAATAAGGAAATTTAGTTCCTAATCTTTCATAAACTTTCAAACAATGTGAATAATTGCATACCAACTATTTAGATTAATTGGGTGACCTTACACAAATGCTGTGTTAATTGGATAGGCTTTTCAAGATAGGAGTTTTTAGAGAAGTGAATTTTGAGAATTTTGAGTGGAGATTTGAAATAGGTGAACTATATGAATTGGTAGACAAGAGATGAAAGGTTATCTCAGCTGGAGAAGTAACTTTGGATATTGATTTCTGTCCTCTCTCCACTGCAGTGAGAATTTCAAATTTGATGCGAGTATTAGGAACAGAAGCTGTTCAAGACCCCACGAAGGTAGAAGCCCATGTCAGAGCTCAGATGGCAAAAAGACAGAAGTAAGTGCCATGGGATTGGGTGGAAACCCAGGGCAAATACCTTTCCCAAACTCTTGTGGGGGTTCCATGTTTGGAGGGAGGGGAGAGTTCTCTGTTGCTCTCTCTTTCCCTCAGCCCTGCCTCTGATCTTCAATGCCTTTCTCACTTGTGGATGTCCTTCCTGTCACGACAGAGCACATGAAGAGGCCAATGCTGCCCGAAAACTTACAGCAGAACAGAGAAAGGTCAAGAAAATTAAAAAGCTTAAAGAAGACATTTCACAGGGGGTACACATATCTGTATATAGGTAGGTGTCCAAACTGGGCCAGCCTTTCCCTTAGAAATACCAAAACATTTTCCAAGCCTAAAATATCCTATTTCTTCAGGAAGCATTAAGGTTCTTGCCTCCAGTAATTATATCCTTATCCTGATGTATCGCAGTAATCCTTTTATTCCCACTCCAAAATGCACTGTATACTTTGTATATATTTCTACTTTTATGTTGATTTAATGTTTTTATTTTATGTTCAGTACAGTGTATAATCTGTTTTTTAAATATCCTCTTGTTTAGTAACTAGTAAAGTGGTAATTATAAATACGAATGCTTATTAAGGTAAAAAATTCTAACAATACAAAGGCACTTGCTGAAAAAGTCCCCTTCTTTTTTCTGTTCCCTCAGGACCACTCACTATAGGTAATTGCTGCTAATGGTTTTTCATGTATCCTTCTAGAAATTTCTCATGTGTAGCTTTATGACTGCTTTGCAGCATCTAGAGGGCAAATAATTTGTTGATTTTTACACTGTCAAGAACAAGTAGCTTATATATATTTTTGGATGATGGTGAATACCTCTTCCATTCTTTTGATTACCTGTACAGTGCTAGACTTTGAATTATAGACAGTGGAAATACTTCTAGAGTCATCAGTTCTACCTTACAAGCATTAGTGTATTTGCTTACTTCAGATGCCTTTGTTTTTAGAGAGAAAACCATTTTGGATTCATGTGTTTATTTGCCATTCCATTCAGGCAGATACTGTTGCTAAACTAAAAGCCATAACTAAACTTTCCCCTCTCCAGAGTTCGAAATTTGAGCAACCCAGCCAAGAAGTTCAAGATTGAGGCCAATGCTGGGCAACTGTACCTGACAGGGGTGGTGGTACTGCACAAGGATGTCAACGTGGTAGTAGTGGAAGGGGGTGAGTCTGAAAAAATTGAGGGAGACTGTCCCCAGGCAACCCTAGGGTTTGAACTGATTAGCATGGTGGGGAGAAAGGAGAGAAAAAGTATTTTAGAGCCATACCTGGGTATAATACCTTGGGCCTCTGTTTCTCTATATATTGGAATAGAAGGACCTAAGCTATGTATGATTCCTGGGATTGTTTCAACTTCCACAGTAGTTTCAGAGCATTGAATAAGCTCAAAGATTCTTTCTACCCATCATCCTCCACAACTCTGGCAAAATTCTCCTTCTCTGTTTCCAGGCCCCAAGGCCCAGAAGAAATTTAAGCGTCTTATGCTGCATCGAATAAAGTGGGATGAACAGACATCTAACACAAAGGGAGATGGTGAATGGGGGGTTAGATGGGATTAAGAGGGAGGTGGGATGGTACTCTGTCAGTTCATCTGTTCCCTCTCTCTGGGACTTTTGCTAACACCAGATGATGTTTCACAAACTTTAGAAGACCCATTTGGACTACGAGCATACTAGATATTCATACAGTATGTATTACATGATCATATTCATTAGTGTTAGTTATCCTTCTGTCCTTTAAGGCCTTTCTACCAGCTGATTTCCCAATCTGCCAGGATCTAGATACTAGTTATATGACTTTATATAGTTTGTGGAAATTCAGCAGGCTGCACATTTTATGTGCATTGTCTGTATTGTATTATACTTTGATAAAGTTTTTTAAAAGGTTAAAGGTGAAAAAACATTTTCAGGTCATAAAAATATATCTGCTTTGTTCTAGAAAATACATTTTTCATTCTTTTGCCCAACTTTATCTAATCTTAAATATCTGACATCTTCTTGGCCAACATTCTTCCCTTTTTTGAAGACCTAGTTAACATTTAACATGTACAAAGAGCCTTACTTTTCTTTGTTTTACTTAATTTGGCCCTCTGTTTGAAGTACATTTTTTACTATAATTGACCTATATTTTATTTTGTTTTGCAAGTGTTCCTAAGATGTTTTCCTTTGGTATTATCTGCCCTCTTCATTAGACTACAAGCTCCTTGAGAATAGACTTTGTCATGTTGGTATCTGAAGCCTAGTTCTCACAGTACTTAGGACAACTTTTTGTTGTTGATTGCTTATCTTCTGTTTATTTCCTTATTCCCAATACCTGGCATAGCTCTTGACACATAGTAGGTACTAAATAAGTGTTTGTTGTACTAGTGTCCCTACTTATGTGGAGTTCCCAGTCTAAAATGGGGGAAATAAAGAGTAACAAGATATTTGATCCTAATACATGGGAAAGGGTGACAGTAGTTAAAAGAATTTGGCTAGACCTGAATGTGGTCTGCTTAGAACCTAAATCTTGGTGTCTGGTCTGTTTAGAGCAAGATTTAGCTATATTGTCTTTTCCAGATGATGAGGAATCTGATGAGGAAGCTGTGAAGAAAACCAACAAATGTGTTCTAGTCTGGGAGGTAGGTGATACTTTGTTAAACACTGAAGCAGAATTTGAGCTAATCCCTTAAGTAATTTGTTTCTTCTTAGAATTAATTGTTAAATGTTTGGTAGCAAATTGTTCCTGATTATATTTTAGTTAAATTGGTAAGCATATAGGATATGCCATCTGGGGAAGAGTATGGAAAATTGGTGGCAAAAATACAAATTCTCAACTGAGTTTATTTCAGTCATGGATAGGAGACTTGGAAAGAGGGAAATGGATTGTGGGATTTTTCCTTCAGATACAGTGAAAGAAGTACTAGACTTAAGAATATAAAGTTGGGAGTTGGGCAGTAACCCTTACTAGCTGTGCAGCTGGGTGACTCAATACCAAATCTACTGTTTTGTCTATAAAATATGGATATTTCCCTCACTATAGTCTTTTTTTTTTTTTGAGAACCTAGTAAGATTACTGTGTAATAGTGCTTTTTAAAATGTGACTAAATCATTCCTCAAATGGAGCTTTTTTTAAGGTTATACAACTCCATCTGTGAAATCTTTCTTGTGAACTATTACTAGTTCTGAAGAATGAATGTTTGTTAAGCCAAGATGTGAAGTAACGATCGTTCATCCTTTGTGAAATGTAGAATATCCTATTTCTCCAGGAAGCATTACACATTTCTTTCCTCAGTAACTGTATTTTATCTTGATGTATTACATTAGTCCTTTTATTCCCATTCCAAAATACATTTTATACAATGTAAATATTTTCTACCTTTGTGTTTATTTAATGTTTTCATTTTATTCTTTCATGTTGATACATTTTTTTAAAGTGTTCATGTGTAGTAACTAGTTATTATAAAAGTAGCACATTATTACAAAAATAGTAAATGCTTATTAAAGTAAATTCTAACAACACAGAAAACCACTTAGTTAAATAGTACCTTCCAATTCCCTGATTGTTTATCAAGACACTTTATAGGTAATTGCTAATGTTTTTCATGTATCTTTCTGTCCTATCCCAAACTCCTCCAATTCATGCATACAATTAGGTCATCATAACCATAATACCTGTTTCTCTGTCTTATAAGTCCCCAGCTGCATATTTAACATCCTGGCCCCTTCCATCTCTTCCAAATTCTCTTCCGCTTATCTCTGAGAGTCCTCAGGAATTGTATCTCAGGTTCAGAAAGCCAGGATCTATCACAGCTTCTTACTGGTATCTGACCCTGAAAGCCTCTTGAGGTAGAACTTGGCGACTGCCTTGCTGCTGGTGTCTTTGGTGAGAATCTACTGTACCACCCAGTACTGTATCTTCTTCTGTTCTCTTTCAATAGCCCCTCGTCTCTTGCTCCCATTCCCTTTGCCCCTGTATTGTTCCTTATCAGTGGCCCCAAAGCCTCCTGCGTGTAGACAGGGTCTCACAAAATCTTACGGAAAGACTCCTTGAGGCCTGTAGTTCTCTGTTTTCTCCCTGAAGGCCCAAATCTAGTTCTTGAGGACTAGTGAGCAACAAGTTCATCCTATCTCACCTTCTGTAGTCCTTCCTGACCTGCTCTTCCACCCAGGCACCAGAGCACAGAACTCCTCTCATTCTCCATTCAGTCAAAAAAACTGAAACCCTTAATGTATATAAATGGATGAAAACTCATTCAGTTATCCAAGGAGGTGGAGATTAGAATTCCTTTTACCATAAAATCCCATTCACCTAGGCACACTGTTTTACAAATGTTACTAGATTTTTTAAAAGAATTACATGTGATTTAAATTAGAAGTTGCAGTGCTTTTATTATAAATTTTGTCTGTCCCAGGGTACGGCCAAAGACCGGAGTTTTGGGGAGATGAAGTTCAAACAGTGCCCTACAGAGAACATGGCTCGAGAGCACTTCAAAAAGCATGGGGCTGAACACTACTGGGACCTTGCGCTGAGTGAATCTGTGTTGGAGTCTACCGACTAAGACTACTCCAAACCCTTGCCCCTCCCCTCTTGCCTTTGTCTCTTAAGTCCTCACCCTTATTCTACTTCCCAGCCCAGCCCCATGTGTGTGTGTGATCTCAGAACTGTACCAAGCCAATATGGGGGACAAAGGGAGAACACCTGGCTCCCTTCCCCAGTGGGCCTGGAGCTGCCCTTTATTCACCTATGTGCATATGATTAAAGAGTTATTTTTAAAGTTGGTATGATATTTTTCACACAGTCATACGTATTGGAATTTGGGTCATCAGGCCATTTCTCCAGACTTCCAGCAATTGCTGTGAAAAAAAAAGTATGGAAGGATGAATGGGTGTATAGTTTTGAGGTCTAAAGGAAATTTCTGACCTCATCTTGTAGCCAGATTGATAAATACTGTTTTTCTGGAGCAGACTGAAGTAGTACGAAGTGTTAAGTACATAAAGGAGGGGTTCAATAAAAGAGTGTCCATCTCTTAACCTTCAGTAGACGGGAGTCATGACGTAGACAGAATACCTCTGGTCTTGGCTAAGTAGTCTGTCTTGCCAATTGGTTTCTCCTCCAGGCAAGTTCACAGTGGATTCAGTGAGACTGAGGAATGACACTAGAACGCTCGGGGTGAAAGGGTTTATTATCCAGCTAGTTCTCCCAGCGATAGGTTGAGCACTAGAATGTGTCTGGAGGTCTACTATCCTCCTTTGTCTCTGCCTCCACGCAGAGCACTGGGCAGAGCTCTTCACATAGACTGAGTCAATAATAGCTTATTGCCTACAGTTGTGGAAGCAGAAGCCCAGCAGCAGGCCAGTTACATCAACAACTAGTTTAGGTTCAGGTGAGGATCCTGGCCATGGGAACCTTCACTTAATCCACCCTCCAACCCTCCAGGATTCTTGTTACACAGTCTACATGCTCAATCTTCCACAATGGTCTCTGTGCAAGAAAGCTGGAGTACTGTAACTGGATTCCACAACAACAACAGGATGACAACATAGAGATAACAAAAACTAAGATAACAAAAACTTTGATACAGGTAACAAAAGATAATCCTCAAGCCTGAGGAGCTTATTTCAGCTATATTCAAAATCAGTTCTACTCAGATGAGTGTGACTCACACTTGGTACATATAGGAAGCTCCATTCACCCCAGCGAGTAGCAGGTTTTTTGCAGGGTGTGTACCCAATCCACAAAGACATTAAGGGTGATAAGACAGTTTTAATGACACCAAAATAGGCAAATCTTTTCCACCAGGTAGGGTGCCTTCAAGAGAGTGGTCCTCTGATAGGATTGTGGCAGGAAGGGGGTCCCATCCAGGTCTAGTATACCATAGCTTTACCCCTCTCCCCATGGGGGTTACTGAGGGGTCTATATATAGTGCTACTGGAGGTGCATGCACTGGCCATAATGATAAAACTCCCCGGTAAGATGCTCCTACCTTCTGGTCATTCAGGATATACTACTGTGATCTTTGGGGGCCACTCTGCTGTGACTACACAGTAAGCCAGCTTTCAGGCCTTGTCCCCAAGGTGCCAGGAGGGTCAGCCATCATTGGTGCATGTGTTAAAATATCCAAGGCCACTTCCACTCAATGGAGTCTCCAAGGTTTAGTGCAGTTGGTACTGGCTGCAAGATATTCTGGGGGCCAAACCACAGCATCAACGATTTTTCTTTGGTTTGTATTTGCAGTTGTATAGGGGAGACAGCCATATGCATTATCATGTCTACAGGGCTCAGGGCTCCCTTTTGGGGTTTCTCATTTAAATGCCATAGCACTGTCCATAAGCAGACTGACCATCCCTGCAGACAACTGGTGTCTGACTTCAGTCATTTGTACCTCTCTATCGTGCCTGCTGTGATAGGACTTTATGGCACATGAAATGTCCATTTGATTCCCAACTGTTGCACCCATTCTTGCAGTGCATGTCCAGTAAAGTGGGTGCCCTGATCACTCTCAATTACCTGTGGTTGGTCATAGGCAGCAAAGAGAAGCTCTAGGCCTCTTCTGGTCGTCTGTTGGTCTGCACCATGTGTAGGAAAAGCAATCAGAAATCTAGTAGTTGTGTTCACACAAGTCATGGCATATCGGTACCCTCTGACATGGGCAGAGGCCCAATATAGTCTATCTTCCCTCTGATGAGGGGTATTGGCCCCTTAGCTATTGTCCCATGTTGCTGTGGAACTTGATCTAAGTCCCATTTAGAGCATACGATGCACTCCTGCAGGGCTCTGCTGACTTCTTCAAAGGTCAAAGGTAAGCCCCATCGACGGGCTACAACCCACATTGTCTTTTGCCTTGCATGCAGCAAATGCTGATGTAACCATTGGGCTTTCCTTCTAGCCAGTGCACCTGGGCCAATTCATCTGCTTCATCATTTCCTGGGGATGCCAAAGGCAAATAACCTGTACATGATTTACTGTAACGGTTTTAGTCTGACCACAGGCCCATAAGTTTTCCCATAAGTCTTGCCCTCAAAAGGGTCAGTGACCAACCAACCAGTTGGCATGGTACCATGTCGGTAACCAACAGGGTCAAGCCCCGATAGATGGCCCAGCTGTCAGTGCAGACAACTATTGGGGAGAGCTCCTGGGTGATCACGAGCCATACTGCCCACAACTCTGCCCATTGACTGTTCTTCCCCTCACCATCTTCCATTCATATTGTCTCAGTCTCAGGATAGAAAGCTACGGCCCTCCATTTTGGGGGCTGCCCATGGCTGGAGCTGTCTGTGTACCATTCATCTTCAGGTATAGGGGCTCTTGCCTTCTAATAAGGACTCTCTGCTACTAATGGTTCTAAAGGAAATTTTTCCTGCTTTTCGCTAGCATATGTCACTGGCCCCAATAGGTGTTGGAATTCTTCACTCAAGGGGTTACTAGAAAGGGCACTATGCTGCTGTAGGTACGCACTCCACTTGGCTAGTGTGGGTGTTTGTGCCACACCACTCCTTGGCTTTTGGGTCCAGTCTTGTACTCACTCCATTATGGGATAGGTGGTTGTTGCCTTTATCAGGGCCATTCCAGTGATTGGTTCTGTAGCCAGCAAAGTGTGATACACAGCATCCAATTGTTTTTCTATCAAAGTCTATCATACCTCTGCTCCTTTCCAGAGTTGCAACCAGAATCCAATAGGTTGGCGAGTTCGTTCAAGCCACTGCCAGAGACCCCAGCCATAACCATCTTCAGTCACATGAACATGTGGGACCTTGATGGGTCTATCACACTCAAGGCCTGCGAGGCCTTGACTGCCCATTTTGTTATAGTTAGTAAAGGCAAATGCACATGTCTCATCCCAGTCCCACCAACTGGTATGAGGGCTTCAGAATTTGTGCCAAGTGCAGGATAAACACCCTCCAGTAGCCTGAAATTCTTCCTCTGAGTAGCAGACCTTATTTCTTTCCATGCTTTCATTGCTTTACCCTCTCCTAAGTCTGCTACTGTATGGGTAACCTCACTTATGGGCTGCCCTAAGTGAGGGGCAAGAATGGCCACTAGAGGCTCAAAGAGGGATGTGGGAGCCATTTGAAACACATTTCAAGTGAAGAAAACATTTCTCATCCCTTCAGTAAAAGGCTCCTCATCTGGGCCATAATTCTCTGGACTATACATCTATTTCTTATGCCTAGCTCCCATAATACCTGTTGGGAGCTCAGCATATGTCTGCCATCTAGCAGAGGAGGATGGTAAATCACCCTGATTGGCCCACACAGCACAAAGTGCAGCCATAAGGCAATCAAGGAGGGAGTGATTTCCTGGGGCCTGTGCATTTTGTAATTGCTACCTCAAGACAGAATGAACTCTTAGAGAAGCCAGCTTTCCCATCTCTGATCCCGACAGAACAATTGCATCCCTCCTAAATCCCACAGACGCAGGTACCAAGTTGATATTGACTCTGAGGACTTCTGCCTAAACTGGGAGCCCAAATCTACCAGCTCAGCCTGAGTATAGGGGCGGACCATAGAATGCTCCACGACCTGGGGAGGGGGCTGCTCCTCTCCTGGAGGAAACCTCATTTGCTGTGTCTTTATTTTCTTTCAACCACTAGGCATGCTTTTAATAGAGGAGGGGTTGGTGCCTCTAGCACCATCCCTCATCCTTCCCAGTTCCTTCATTTCTGGGATGGATGACACCTTTCTCTCACTCCCCTGAGTGCCTCCTCTGCTACATCCTTTACCTTTTCTACAGTACCTTGCAGCAATGCTAGCTCAGTCTTCAACAGCTCTCTTACCTTCACCTCAATACCCTGCAGCTGGCATTTTCATGCCACCTCTTCCTGTGCTTCCCGCAGGAGTATGTCCTTCTCCTCCATGGCCTTTGCCTCCTTCAGAGCACCTGGCATCATTGCTGTCTCATTCTGTAAGGAATCTTTTTCCTGCTCCACTGGACCTCACAGCTCATGTTCTTGCACTGCCTCTTCTTGTGCTTTTTGCAAGTCTGTTCTTTTCTTCATGGCCTTTACTTCTTCCACAGTACCTCATAGTGATGCCATTTCAGTCACCAAAAAAATTTTTACCTCCCCAATGGCACCTCGCAGCCGGCGTTCTAGTGCTGCATCCCCTCGTATCAATGCAATTTCATTCTTTAGTGGATCCACAACAGTTCAGTTCGCAGCTTGCGTTCTCGTGCTGCCATTTCTTGTCTCTTACAGGAGCATGTTCTTGTCATCTGTAGACTTTTTTAATAGTATGAGAAACAGCCAACCTACAGTTCCTGCTGCCTCACAAGCACTCTCTTTTTCAAAGGACCTACTTACTATACCAAGGGACACCCCTACTGCCTCAGTGTCACCTCCACCTGCATCCAGTCCTGGGATGGGGTCCAGCCCTCTAGGGTGGAAGCCATCTGTCTGGCCAATGGATTTCTGCCCCAGGCAAGTTCACTATGGATTCAATGTGACCAAAGAAATGACAGTAGAACATTCTTGGGGTAAAAAGGTTATACCCAACTTTATTCCCATGGTGGCAGGTCAATCAATAGAATCCCATCCACTCAGAGCGTGTCTGCATGCAGCAAGCCGATCTCTGCCTCTGGGTATCTGTACCCTCGCAGCTGTCTCAATTTCTGTCCTCAGCACTGCCACCACTCCAGCCTCTGCTCTGCTCTCCTGTAGCCTTGCAGCCATGCCACCATGTCACCCAGACCACTGGGCAGGGTTCTTTATATAGAATCAATAATGATGTACTGCCCACACACGTGTAGTGAGCTAGCCAACCAGGGCCAGGTGAGAATACTGGCCACAGGAACCTTCACTTTATCTACACAACCTCAGGCCATATACCCACTGGGGGATGGTTGACTGTCTCCCCATTCACAGGGGCAGCCCACTGGAGCACCCCTCCCATAAGGGCAGCCTGTTCTTTTCCTTGGTCAACAATGAATCCTGCTGAAGTTGCCAATTGTCTTGTCAACGGGTTTCAGCCCTGGGCAAATTCACTAGGGATTCAATGAGACTGAGGAATGACAATGGAACGTTCTTGGGGTGAAAGGGTTTATTACCCAGCTTGTTCTCCCAGCAACAGATGGAGCACTAGAATTACATCTGCATCCAACCGTCTGCAGGTCTATAATTCTCCTTCATCTCTGCCTCCACACAGAGCACTGTGCAGAGCTCTTCGTATAGTGACTCAGTTGATAATAGCTTATTGCCTAGGGTGTGGAAGCAGTAGCCTAGCAACAGGCCAGTTATATTATCAAGTAGTTTAGGTTCAAGTGAGGATCCTGGCCATAGGAACCTTCACTTTATCCACATAGTCTTAACGGGAAATCAGCTCTTCAAACAGGTGCATATTTGGGAATGCGTGTTGTGGTGAAGTGGACACAGAGTTCTAGGAGGATGTTATGGGTTAGTTTGTAAAAGCGGAATAGGATTCATGAATTTATCCTATTTCCTCTCATTACTAATTTAAGGGAAAAAATGCTAAAGGACAATGCATAGTTTCTTTTTTTCCTAAATATCTGATTGGATGTGGTTCTTTCTAAGCATTTAATGTTTCTAGTTTGACTTCAGGAGTACTCGGGTCAGAACAACTATCCATTTGTGGGGAAGTTGGGGTTCCTATGGTCAGGAACCTCACTGAACTTAAATTACCTGATGATGTAACTGGCCTGTTGCTAGGCTACCGCATCCACACCTTTAGGCAATAACCTATTATTGCGCTATACACAGAGCTGGCCCAGTGCTCTGGGTGGAGGCAGACATGCTAGTGCTCGACCTGCCTCAGGGAGAACAAGCCGGGTAATAAACCCTTTCATGCCAAGAACTATTCCTTTGGTCACACTGAATCCACAGCGAACTTGCCTGGGGCTGAAACCCATTGGCAAGACAATTGGCAAAAGTCAGCAGGGTTCACTGTTGACCAAGGAAAAAGAAAGGCTGCCCTTATGTGAGGGGTGCTTCAGCTGGATGCCCCTGTGAATGGGGAGACAGTGGATTGTCCCCCAGTCAGTATGTGGTCTGACATGGCTTGCCTCCTAGAAGACTGGGCCCCACCCTAGGACTGGAGGCAAGTGGGGGTGACACCTGAAGCTGTAGGGGTGGCCCTTAGTATAGTAAGCAGATCCTTTGAGAAGCAGAGTGCCCGTGAGGCAGCGGGGACTGTGGGTTGGCTGCTTCTCACAGTCTTAAAAAGGTCTACAGAGGAGACCCAAGAAATGGCAGCATGAGAATGCATGCTTCAAACCTCTATGGATTCCCTGAGGAAGGAGATGGCCTTGATGTGGAGGAGGCAGCACAAGACTGCTGGCAGCAAGGTGCCATTGGAGATGAGATGGCAGCGCTGCCAGGGGTTCTGAAGGAGGAAGAGGCCATCAAGGAAAAGGACGAACTCCTGAGGGAAGCCCAGGCGGAGGTGGCACGAGAACGTCAGCTGGGAAGCATTGAGGTGAAGGTAGGAGAGCTGCTGAAGATTGAGCTGGCATTGCTGCGAGGGACAGTAGAAAAGATGATGGTTGTAGCAGAGGAGGCACTCAGCAGAGGGGAGAGAAAGGTGCCATCAGCCCCAGAAATGGAGGAGCTGGGGAAGGATGAAGGGGTGGTGCTGGAGGCACTGCCCCCTCCTGTATTGAAAGCATGCCCAGTGGTTGTAAAGAAAATAAAGACCCAGCAGCTGAAAGTTCCCCAAGGAGAGGAGGAACCCCGTCCCCAGGTTGTGGAGCACTCTATGGTCCACCCCTATACTCAGGCTGAGCTGGTGAATTTGGGCTCCCAGTTTAGGCAGAAGCCCTCGGAGTCAATATCAGCTTGGCTCCTGTGTCTGTGGGACTCAGGGGTGGATGGAATTGTTCTGTCGGGATCAGAGATGGGAAAGCTGTCTTCCCTGACAGTGCAGCCTGCCTTGAGGCAGTGATTACGAAATGCACATCAGACCCAGGGAGTCACTCCCTCCTCGATTGGCTTATGACTGCACTTCGTGCTGTGTGGCCCAATCCAGGTGATCTACCATCCTGTCCTGTTAGATGGCAGATGTATGCTGAACTCCAACAGGTGTTATGAGAGCTAGGCAGAAGAAATGCCATCTATAGTCCAGAGAATTATGGCCCAGATGAAGAGATTTTCACTACTGGAATGACAAATATTGTACTTCAAATGGCTCCTACATCCCTCTTTGGGTCTCTAGTGGCTATTCTTTCCCCTCACTTAGGGCAGCCCATAAGCAAGGTGACACATACAGTAGCAGACTTGAAGAGGCTGAAGCAATGAGAATCCAGAAAGAATTAAGACCTGTTACTCACAAGAAGAAATTACAGGCTCCCATGAAGGTTATGAAGACCCAAATGTGGGTTGATTTAATATGGGCAGGTGCAGATGGAAGGAATTTAGATGGGAAGTCAAATAGGATCTTACTAGAGCTATGGCAACAGCTGAAACCAGAGCAGCAGTTCCAGCTATTAAGGCCAAAGAGGCAGAGGTCAGAGACAGAGCCACGAGTCTGGGCTGTGTGTCTGCAAGACTTCCTGCTGGAGAGCAAGTCAACCTCACTTGAGGCCACACAGGAAGGTGATTGGGGAATCACGGTTTGACTGAGGGAAAGGTCAAATTATCTGTCCTGAGGGACCGGCAGTGGTGGGGGGGGGGACGACCAGAAGCCACATGCTGAAATAACTATCCATTGGTCCCAGTGAACATACAATGTGTCCTGGCTCTGGTGGACACTGGGGCTGAATGTTCACTGATTCCCCAGGACCCCCACTATCATAGATGGATATGGGAGAAAGGCTATCAGAGTGAAAAAAGCCCAAATCCCTTTGGGATTAAGGTGTCTACCCCCAAAGGAATAAACTCTGTGTATATCTCCTATCCCTGAGTATATTTGGGGGATTGATATCCTGCAGGGTCTATGGTTGCGGACAATTGCAGGTGAGTTCAGACTGAGAGTACATGTGGTGAAGGCAGTTCTGAGGGGACATGCTAGGGACCTGCCCATAGCTCTGCCTGTACCTCGGTGGGTGACTAATACCAAACTGTACAAACTGCCTGGAGAACATAAAGAGATTGGAGAAACTCTCCAGGAGCTGGAAAAGGTGGGTATTATAAAGCCCACCCATAGTCCTTTCAATTCCCCAGTGTGGCCAGTAAAAAAGCCAGATGGCTCCTGGCAGATGACTGTGGATTATAGAGAACTGAATAAGGTCATACCCCCTATACATGCTGCTGTCCCCTCTATTGCAGACTTGATGGATACCCTCAGCCATGAACTAGGAACATACCATTATGTGGTAGATCTTGCTAATGCCTTTTTTTTCCATTGACATTGAGCAGGAAAGTCAGGAACAGTTTGCCTTCATGTGGGACAGCAATGGACTTTCACCATCCTTCCACAGGGATACCTCCACAGCCCCACCGTCTGTCATGGACTTGTAGCCGAGGACTTGGCCACATGGGAGAAACCGCCAATGGTGCGGCTGTACCATTATACTGACGATGTCATGCTCACGTCCGATTCTCTTTCAGATCTAGAAGGTACAGCACCTAGACTGCTGCAACATCTACAGGAGAAAGGATAGGTTGTGAACAGCACCAAGGTTCAGGGACCTGGTTTGTCTGTCAAATTCTTGGGGGTTGTCTGATCGGGTAAGACCAAAGTTATACCAGAATCAGTTATAGACAAAGTCCAGGCCTTTCCTACCCCCACAAGAGTGGCATTGCTACAGGAGTTTTTGGGTCTTCTAGGCTACTGGAGAGTGTTTATCCCACACTTGGCACAAATTCTGAAGCCCTTATGCTGATTGGCACGAAAGGGTGTCAGGTGGGACTGGGATGAGACATGTGCATTTACCTTCACTACAGCAAAATGGGCAGTCAAGGCCATGCAGGCACTGAGTGTGACAGACCCATCAAGGCCCTGTGAGCTGGACATTCATGTCACTGAAGATGGTTATGGCTGGAGTCTCTGGCAGTGGCTTGAAAGAACTCGCCAACCCACTGGATTCTGGTCACAACTCTGGAAAGGGGCAGAGGTATGATACACTTTGAGAGAAAAACAATTGGCTGCCATGTATCATGCCTTGCCGGCTACAGAACCCATCACTGGAATGGCCCCTGTAAAGGTCATAAGTACCTATCCCATCTTGGGGGGTGGGTACAAGACTGGACCCAAAAGCCAAGGAGTGGTGTGGCATAAACACCCACACTAGCCAAGTGGGGTGCTTACCTACAGAAGTGTAGTGCCCTCTCTAGTAGACTCTTGAGTGAAGAACTCCAACGCTTGTTGGAGGCAGTGACATATACTAGTGAAAAGCAGGAAGAACTTGCTTTTGAACTATTAGTAGCAGAGAGTCCCTATCAGGAGGGAAGAGCCCCTATACCTGAAGATGCATGGTATACAGATGGCTCCAGCTGTGGGCAGCCCCCAAAATGGAGACAATATGGATGGAAGATGGTGAGGGGAAGAACAGTCAATGGGCAGAGTTGTGAGCTGTGTGGCTTGTGATCAGCCAGGAGCCCTCCCCTATTGTTGTCTGCACTGACAGCTGGACTGTCTATTGGGGCTTGACCCTGCGGCTATGAACCTGGTACCATGCCAACTGGCTGGTTGGTCACCAACCCCTTTGGGGGCAAGAATTGTGGCAATTTAAGGGCCTGTGGTCAGACCATATGACAAGTCATTTGCCACTGGCATCCCCAGGAAATGATGAAGCAGATAAATTGGCCCAGATATGTTGGTTAGAAGGAAAGCCTGCCTCTGATGTGCCCAATGGCTACATCAGCATTTGTTGCATGCAGGGCAAAGGCAATGTGGGCTGTAGTCCGTCGGTGGGGCTTGCCTTTGAGCTTTGAAGAAGTTAGTAGAGCCTGGCAGGAGTGTGTCATGTGCTCCAAAAGGGACTTACACTGAGTTCCACAGCAAGATGGGACAATAGCTAAGGGCCTATACCCCTTGTCAGGTGGCAGATAGGCTCTATTGGGCCTCTACCTGTGTCAGATGGATATCGGTATGCGATGACTTGTGTGGACACAGCTACTGGACTTCTGGTTGCTTTTCCTACCCTTTGTGCAGACCAGCAGATGATCAAAAGAGGCCTGGAGCATCTCTTTGCTGCCTATGGCCGACCACAGGTAATTGAGAGTGATCAGGGCACCCAATTTACTGGACATACACTGCAAGAATAGGTGCAACAGCTGGGAATCAAATGGAAGTTTCATGTGCCATACAATCCTACCACAACAGATATGATAGAGAGGCACAATGGCTTGTTAAAATCCAGACTAAAGTCAGATAACAATAGTCTGCGGGCATGGTCAGTCTGTTCATGGACTGTGCTATGGCATTTGAATGACAGACCCTGAAAGGGAGCCCTGAGACCCATAGACATGTTAACATGTATGGCTGCCTCCCCTATACAACTACAAGTACAAATCAAGGAAGAATCACTAAAGCTAAGGTTCGGCCACCAGAATAACATCTTGCTGCCAGCACCAACTGCACTGAACCCCAGAGGCTCCATTGAGTGGATATGGCCTTGGACCTTTTGACACATAGACCAATGATGGCCTGCTCTCCTGGCACCTTGGGGACAAGGCCTGGAAGCTGGCCTCCTGTGTATTCCTGGAATAACAGCAGAGTGGCTGCCAAAGGTCACAGTAATATATCCTGAATGGCCAGAAGGTAGGAGCATCTTACCAGGGAGTTTTGTTTTATCATTATGGCCAGTGCATGCACCTCCAGTAGCACAATATATAGACCCTTCAGAAACCCCCATGGGAAACTATGGTATACTAGACCTGGAAGGGACCCCCCCCCTTCCTGCTACAGTCCTATCGAGGACCACTATCTTGCATGCATCCTACCTGATGGACAAGATTTGCCTATGTTGGTAGCATTAAAACATGTGTCTTATCACCCCTAAAGTCTTTGTGGATTGAGAACTTCCTCTGATTTGAGGATTATTTTAATTTTTGTTATTAGGAACCTCCTCTGGATTGAGGATTATTAATTTTTGTTAACTGTATCAAAATCTTGCTGTATCTTACTTTTTATTATCTCTAAGTTGTTATCCTCTATTACTATTGTGGAATCTGGTTACAGTGCTCCAGATTTCTCACACAGGGACCATTGTGGAAGATTGAAAGCATATAGATTGTAAGGCGAGAATCCTGGAGGGTTGGAGTGTTGGGAAGTTGGGGTTCCTATGGCCACGATCCTCACTGAACTTAAACCACCTCATGATGTAACTGGCCTGTTGCTAGGCTACCGCTTCCACACCTTTAGGCAATAAGCTATTATTGTGCATTATATAGAGAGCTCGGCCCAGTATTCTGGGTGGAGGCAGAGAGGCTAGTGCTTGACATACCGCCAGGAGAACAAGCCGGGTAATAAACACTTTCACCACAAAGAACGTTTTGCTCTCAATTTCTTTGGTCACACTGAATCCATAGAGAACTTGCCCAGGGCTGAAACCTACTGGCAAGACACCATTGAAGTCCAGAATTCTTAAACCACATGTATTCTTCCATTTCATATTACCTGTTGAGGATATACTGAGAAGGGATGGTACACAGGAGACATTAGAGGTCACATAACTTCTGGATCATCAGAGCTTACTAGTAGGAAGTGTTGGAGAATAGATACCTGACCAGAAGTCAAAGCTTCTGATAAAGAATTAACCTTTTTTTCTTATAAATTATGCCTTAAGTCATAGTTAGAGTTCCCAGTTTAAAGGCAGTATTGGGTAGCAGTAGAATAAAAGAGATGGAAAGAAACAAGGGACTGATAAAGGCCTTAAGAAAAAACTAGTACAACCTGTCTTCTTTTTTTTTTTAATTGGTTATACAACTTTTACATCAGAATATTTAAATTTGCATTTCCATTTTGATGCTATTTTTTTTTTGAGAGGGCATCTCTCTTATTTATTGATCAAATGGTTGTTAACCACAATAAAATTCTGCATAGGGTACTCAATGCACAATCATTAATCAACCCCAAGCCTAATTCTCAACAGTCTCCAATCTTCTGAAGCATAACGATCAAGTTCTTACATGGTGAACAAGTTCTTACATAGTGAATAAGTTCTTACATGGTGAACACTGCAAGGGCAGTCATATCACAGAAACTCAGTTTTGATCATGCGTCATGAACTATAAACAATCAAGTCAGATATGATTATTCGTTTGATTTTTATACTTGATTTATATGTGAATCCCACATTTTTCCCTCATTATTATTATTATTTTAAAATAAAATGCTGAAGTGGTAGGTAGATGCAAGATAAAGGTAGAAAACATAATTTCGTGCTGTAAGAGGGCAAATGTAGATGATCAGGTCTGTGCCTATAGAATAAGTATTAATCCAAGCTAGACAAGGGCAACAAAACATCCACGGATGCAGAAGATTTCTCTCAAAACAGGGGTGGTGGTGAGGTTCTAAGCCTCACGTCTGTTGATTCCCAATTTCTCACCTGATGGTCTCCCTGTGACTGTGCCTGTCTTAGGTTTTTCCTCCCTTGAGGAATCTTACCCATCTCTGGCTAACCAGTCACCTTCCAGGGCCATACAGGGAAATGTAAAGTTGGTAAGTGAGAGAGAAGCAATATTGTTTGAAAAGGTTAGCTTTTTACTTCTTTGCAGATTTATGCCCTGTGGCTTTTATGCCCAGCATTTGTCTTGAGGTATCTTTACCACTTGGAAGAATGATGATACTCGGTAATTTCAATATGAGGCACGAATTCTACTAAAGGGTTGTAATTAGGAAGGAAGAAGAAAAGCTATAGAAGTAGCAGATGGAAGAAAACATGGGAAGATTAATTATTTCTTTGACATATCTTCTTGTAGAGTAACATAAGCATGTATAGGTTTTAACAAACTAGTAATTAAATTGCATACACACATTAACATAATAGGAATACAGCTACATAACAAAAGCAGACCTACAATTACCAGCCATATCCAGTGAAACCAAGAAAACCAGTTAGGTACCCTAGGCATTTGTGAAAACTTATCAATGATATGATGGATTTTGTCTAACTGAATTTGAATAGTTTGAGAAAAATCAGACAAATTAAAACAACTCATTCCTGGGAACTGTTCACATCCCATATGTTCTTTTAACAGTAGATAGTCTGTAGTCGCAAGATTTTGGAGCACTGCACCTTACACTTCTCCTAATTCTTGGTTGAGTTCTGACAGTATAGATCCAGTCAAATTTGTTGTTTTACTATATGCACAGGCCAGCTTAGATATCTCCTTCTCCATTCCAATGGCAGATCCAGGAACCGGTGGAATGAATGCAGCTACAACTGCAACAGCGTCAGGATCTTTGTTGAAGTTTTTTGATGATCATCTTCTGGAATGACTTCCAGAGAATGTTGATGTTGGAAGCTCTTCTTCATATTGTATCTTAATTCATTTCTGGGTAGCCAAATTAGGTTTTGATCCTCTGTATAAACACAAACAAACCCTTTGCCTACCCTTTGATATGCCCTTTATACCATTGTGAACAACTTATTGGAGATCACCACACAGGAACTGCTTCATTTTTTTTAAGAGAAAGGAATATTATCAGAAAAATGTACTTCCATAACTGATAATCTGACACACTTTAAATGATCAAAAATAAGGATATTTAAAGCATGCATTAATCGGTGATTTGCAGTTGGTTTTATCCTATCAGGGAGTAATCCTCCTTTCCTTTCTTTTTTCTTTTGTTGTTTGTTTGTTATCATTAATCTACAATTATGTGAAGAATATTATGTTTACTAGGCTCTCCTCTCTACCAGGTCCCCCCCACAAACCCCTTTACAGTCACTGTCCATCAGCATAGCTAAATGTTGTAGAATCACTACTTGTCTTCTCTGTGTTGTACAGCCCTCCCCTTTTCCCCTCCACCCCCCATTATGCATGCTAATCATAATATCCCCTTTCTTCTTCCCCCCCTTGTCTCTTCCTACCCACCCATCCTCCCAAGTCCCTTTCCCTTAGGTACCTGTTAGTCCATTCTTGGGTTCTGTGATTCTGCTCCTGTTTTGTCCCTTCAGTTTTTCCTTTGCTCTTATACTCCACAGATGAGTGAAATCATTTGGTATTTCTATTTCTCCGCTTGGCTTATTTCACTGAGCATAATACCCTCTAGCTCCATCCATGTTGTTGCAAATGGTAGGATCTGTTTTTTTCTTATGGCTGAGTAATATTCCATTGTGTATATGTACCACATCTTCTTTATCCATTCATCTACTGATGGACACTTAGGTTGCTTCCAATTCTTGGCTATTGTAAATAGTGCTACAATAAACATAGGAGTGCGTCTGTTTTTTTCAAACTCGAGTGCTGCGTTCTTAGGGTAAATTCCTAGGAGTGGAATTTCTGGGTCAAACAGTAAGTCTATTTTGAGCATTTTGAGGAATCTCCATACTGCTTTCCACAATGGTTGAACTAATTTACATTCCCACCAGCAGTGTAGGAGGGTTCCCCTTTCTCCACAACCTTGCCAACATTTGTTATTGTTTGTCTTTTGGATGGTAGCTGTCCTAACTGGTGTGAGGTGATACCTCATTGAGGTTATAATTTGCATTTCTCTGATAATTAGCGATGTGGAGCATCTTTTCATGTGTCTGTAGGCCATCTGTATTTCTTTTTTGGAGAACTGTCCCATTTTTTAATTGGATTATTTGTTTTTTGTTTGTTGAGGTGGGTGAGCTCTTTATATACTTTGGATGTCAAGCCTTTATCAGATCTGTCATTTACAAATATATTCTCCCATACTGTAGGGTACCTTTTTGTTCTATTGGTGGTGTCTTTTGCTGTAAAGAAGCTTTTCAGCTTAATATAGTCCCACTTGTCATTTTTCTTTTGTTTTCCTTGATCAGGGAGATATGTTCAAGAAGAGGCCACTCATGTTTATGTCTAAGAGATTTTTGCCAATGTTTTTTTCTAAGAGTTTTATGATTTCATGACTTACATTCAGGTCTTTGATCCATTTCAAATTTACTTTTGTGTATGGGGTTAGACAATGGTCCAGTTTCATTCTCTTACATGTAGCTGTGAAGTTTTGCCAGCACCATCTGTTGAAGAGACTGTCATTTCGCCATTGTATGTCCATGGCTCCTTTATCAAATATTAATTGACCATATATGTTTGGGATAATGTCTGGAGTCTCTAATCTGTTCCACTGGTCTGTGGCTCTGTTCTTGTGCTAGTACCAAATTGTCTTGATTACTATGGCTTTGGAGTAGAGCTTGAAGTTGGGGATTGGGGAGTGAGATACCCCCCACTTTATTCTTCTTTCTCAGGATTACTTTGGCTATTTGGGGTCTTTGGTGTTTCCATATGAATTTTTGAACTATTTGTTCCAGTTTGTTGAAGAATGTTGTTGGTAATTTGATAGGGATTGCATCAAATCTGTATATTGCTTTGGGAAGGATGGCCATTTTGACAACATTAATTATTCCTAGCCATGAGCATGGGATGAGTTTCCATTTGTTAGTGTCCCCTTTAATTTCTCTTAAGAGTGGCTTGTAGTTTTCAGGGTATAGGTCTTTCACTTCTTTGGTTAGGTTTATTCCTATGTATTTTATTCTTTTTGATGCAATTGTGAATGGAGTTGTTTTCCTGATTTCTCTTTCTATTGGTTCATTGTTAGTATATAGGAAAGCCACAGATTTCTGTGTGTTAATTTTGTCTCCTGCAACTTTGTTGTATTCCGATATCAGTTCTAGTAGTTTTGGAGTGGAGTCTTTGGGGTTTTTTATGTACAATATCATATCATCTGCAAATAGTGACAGTTTCACTTCTTCTTTACCAATCTGGATTCCTTGTATTTCTTTGTTTTGTCTGATTGCCGTGGCTAGGCCCTCCAGTACTATGTTAAATAACAGTGGGGAGAGTGGGCATCCCTGTCTTGTTCCCGATCTCAGAGGAAAAGCTTTCAGCTTCTCGCTGTTCAGTATGATGTTGGCTTTGGGTTTATCATATATGGCCTTTATTATGTTGAGGTACTTGCCCTCTATTCCCATTTTGCTGAGAGTTTTTATCATGAATGGATGTTGAATTTTGTCAAATGCTTTTTCAGCATCTATGGAGATGATCATGTGGTTTTTGCCCTTCTTTTTGTTGATGTGGTGGATGATGTTGATGGATTTTCAAATAGTGTACCATCCTTGCATCCCTGGGATGAATCTCACGTGGTCATGGTGTCTGACCCTTTTGATATACTGTTGAATTCTGTTTGCTAAAATTTTATTGAGTATTTTTGCATCTACATTCATCAGGGATATTGGTCTGTAATTTTCTTTTTTGGTGGGGTGTTTGCCTGGTTTTGGTATTAGGGTGATGTTGGCTTCATAGAATGAGTTTGGGAGTATTCCCTTCTCTTCTATGTTTTTGAAAACTTTAAGGAGAATGGGTATTTTGTCTTCTCTGTATTTCTGATAAACTTACGAGGTAAATGCGTCTGGCCTGAGGGTTTTATTCTAGGGTAGTTTTTTGATTACCATTTCAATGTCTTTGCTCGTAATTCGTTTGTTTAACTTTTGTGTTTCTTCCTTGGTCAGTCTTGGAAGGTAGTACTTTCCTAGGAAGTTGTCCATTTCTTCTAGGTTTTCCAACTTGTTGGCATATAGGTTTTCATAGTAGTCTTTAATAATTCTTTGTATTTCTGTGGAGTCTGTCGTGATTTTTCCAGTCTCATTTCTGATTCTGTTGATTTGTGTTGATTCTCTTTTTCTCTTAATAAGTCTGGCTAGAGGCTTATCTATTTTGTTTATTTTCTCAAAGAACCAGCTCTTGGTTTCGTCGATTTTTGCTATTGTTTTATTCTTCTCAATTTTATTTTTTTCTTCTCTTATCTTTATTATGTCCCTCCATCTGTTGACCTTAGGCCTCATTTGTTCTTCTTTTTCCAATTTAGATAATTGTGACATTGGACTATTCATTTAGGATTGTTCTTCCTTCTCTAAGTACGCCTGGATTGCTATATACTTTCCTCTTAAGACTGCTTTCGCTGCGTCCCACAGAAGTTGGGGCTTTGTGTTGTTGTTGTCATTTGTTTCCATATATTGCTTGATCTCTATTTTAATTTGTTCATTGATCCATTGATTATTTAGGAGCATGTTGTTAAGCCTCCATGCGTTTGTGAGCCTTTTTGTTTTCTTTGTAGAATTTATTTCTAGTTTTATACCTTTGTGGTCTGAAATGTTGGTTGGTAGATTTTCAATATTTTGGAATTTACTGAGGCTCTTTTTGTGACCTAGTATGTGGTCTATTGTGGAGAATGCTCCATGTGCAGTTGAGAAGAAGGTATATACTGTTGCTTTTGGATGTAGAGTTCTATAGATGTCTATTAGGTCCATCTGTTCTAGTGTGTTGTTCAGTGCCTCCGTGTCCTTACTTATTTTCTGTCCAGTGGATCTACCCTTTGGGGTGAGTGGTGTGTTGAAGTCTCCTAAAATGAATGTGTTGAATTCTATTTCCCCCTTTAGTTCTGTTAGTATTTGTTTCACATATGCTGGTGCTCCTGTGTTCGGTGCATATATATTTAGAATGGTTATATCCTCTTGTTGGACTGAGCCCTTTATCATTATGTAATGTCCTTCTTTATCTCTTGTTACTTTCTTTGTTTTGAAGTCTATTTTGTCTGATATTAGTACTGCAAACCCTGCTTTCTTCTCACTATTGTTTGCCTGAAATATGTTTTTCCATCCCTTGACTTTTAGTCTGTGCATGTCTTTGGGTTTGAGGTGAGTTTCTTGTAAGCAGCATGTAGATGGGTCTTGCTTTTTTATCCATTCTATTACTCTGTGTCTTTTGATTGGTGTATTCAGTCCATTTACATTTAGGGTGACTATTGAAAGGTTTGTACTTATTGCCATTTCAGGCTTTAGATTCTTGGTTACCAAAGGTTCAAGGTTATCTTCTTTAGTATCTTACTGCCTAACTTAGCTCACTTATTGAGCTGTTATATACACTGTCTGGAGATTCTTTTCTTCTCTCCCTTCTTATTCCTCCTCCTCCATTCTTTATATGTTGGTTGTTTTATTCTGTGCTCTTTTGTGTTTCCTTTAACTGCTTTTAATGGGTAGTTGATTTTATTTTTTGCCTCTAATTAGTATTTGGTTGGTCTGCTTTCTTTGCTGTGATTTTATTTTCTCTGGTGACATCTGTTTAGTCTTAGGAGTGCTCCCGTCTAGAATAGTCCCGCTGGAATACCTTGTAGAGTTGGTTTGTGGGAGGCAAATTCCTCAACTTTTGCTTATCTGGGTATTGTTTAATCCCTCCTTCATATTTAAATGATAATCGTGCTGGATACAGTATCCTTGGTTCAAGTCCCTTCTGTTTCATTGCATTAAATATATCATGCCATTCTCTTCTGGCCTGTAAGGTTTCTGTTGAGAAGTCTGATGATAGCCTGATGGGTTTTCCTTTATAGGTGACCTTTTTCTTTCTAGCTGCCTTTAAAACTCTGTCCTTGTCTTTTATTTTTGCCATTTTAATTATTATGTGTCTTGGTGTTGTCCTCCTTGGGTCCTTTCTGTTGGGAGTTGTGTGTATTTCCATGGTCTGTTCAATTATTTCCTCCCCGAGTTTGGGGAAGTTGTCAGCAATTATTTCTTCAAAGACACTCTCTATCCCTTTTTCTCTTATTCTTCTGGTACCCCTATAATGCCTGTAAGGTTTCCGTAATCTCCCTCCGGACTTCTATAATCTCCCTCCAGACTTCATCCCTTAGCTCTTGTATATTTCTCTGCATCTCCGTCAGCATGTTTATGATTTTTATTTTGAATTCTTCTTCAGGAAGACTCGTTAGGTCTGTCTCCTTCTTAGGTGTTGTCTCTGTAACTTTTGTCTGCCTCAAATTTTGCCTTTTCATGGCATTAGAGATAGTTTGCAGAGCTGGCATGAGTGATGGCTGGAAGAACTTCCCTTCTTGTTGGTTTGTGGCCTTCCTCTCCCTCTTTGCGAGGTGCTGGGTTCTCGCTGGTGTGGATGTGGTCTGGATGTTGCCCTATGTCTTCTGGTCTCTCTTTTAGGAAGAGTTGTCTTTGTTGTATTTTCAAAAATATACGTGGTTTTGGGAGGAGATTTCCACCGCTCTACTCATGCCACCATCTTGATTACCCCCATCCAACCTGTCTTCTTAGAGAGAGGCAAACGATAACCTAGACAGGTGAGGATACTAACTCCTGGACCAGGATGAAATCTGAAAAAAGCCTAGGTTGCCAGGACCCAGCAATGGTGATTTGGGGTGCTTGCTAGTAATCATCTCTGTGAGAACTGTGAGCTATTGAACAACTTGTTTTTGATACTTGGTTTAAGCAAATCCAGGGTAAAATTTCCTTGTCATAGAAATAAGTGCTTTTGCTTTTGTGGGGAAGTTGGGGTTCCTATGGCCAGGATCGTTACTGAACTTAAACCACCTGATGATGTAACTGGCCTGTTGCTAGGCTACCACTTCCACAACTTTTCTTGAGGCAATAAGCTATTATTGTGTTTTATGGAGCTCTCTATAAAACCCAGAGCTGGGTGGAGGCAGAGATACTAGTGCTTGACCTCCCACCAGGAGAACAAGCCGGGTAATAAACCCTTTCAACCAATGAACATTTGCTGTCATTTTCTTTGGTCAGATTGAATACACAGCAAACTTGCCCGGGGCTGAAACCCATTGGCAAGACAGCTTTTATTAAAGGAATTATCACAAACAATATGTAAGTTTTTGATATACAATTTCAAAAATGTATTGATTGCATAAAACCTAAAAGTATACTGTAATATTTGTTTATGAAAAGTACCCACAGTGGGAATCCTTGTCTTTAGCAAATCTTTCATCTCCCTGTGCCTTGGTGTTCTTGTTGCTTTTTATTTCTTGACCTCATACTGTATGAGCATTGTGTTCTTTAAGCATAGCCTCCTTTATCAGAACAACCTTACGAGAAAAGATTTTAGAGATGAAGAATCTAGGCTCAGAGTAATTTGCCCCAAGGTTGTGTCTAGTAAGAGGCAGAGCTTAATTTGAACTCAGCTTTTGTTTTAATAGAGCCCAAACTCTTAGCCCCTATATAATGCTGCTTCATTTGTGAAATAATGATAGGGACAGATGTATGTTTTAAGGTGAATGTTATTCTCAGAATAGTTCCTATCTTGGGGTGCTGTTATCACTTAAAATACTTTGAGCTTTAGTAATTTCTTTCATAATGTTTCAAATTACGTACATCTTTAGTTAATGGCAGTCATTTATCCTCATAAAGAATTTTAAAAGTCATTTGGAATTTACAATGGAGAATAAAGTGAGATAATCATTAGGTTTGTTTGTTTAAGAATGTGAATATAAAGTAATTGGACTGATTTTTTTCCTCCGTGTATGTGACTTATTGTCTTGCCAATGGGTTTTAGCCCCAGGCAAGTTCACCATGGATTCAATTTGACCAAAGAAATGACAGTAGAATGTTCTTGGGGTGAAAGGTATTGCCCAACTTTACTCCCATGGTGGCAGGTCAGTCACTGGAATCCCATCCACTCAGAGCGAGTCTGCATGCAGCAAGCCAGTCTCTGCCTCTGGGCTTCTCTGTCCCTGCAGCCATCTCAGTCTCTATCTTTGTCTCTGCTCTCCTGAAGCCTTGCAGCTGTGCCACCGTGCCACCATGCCACCCAGAGCACTGGGTGGAGCTCTTTATATAGAGTCAATAGCAACATACTGCCCACATGTGTGTAGTGAGCTAGCCAACCAGGGCCAGGTGAGAATCCTGGCCACAGGAACCTTCACTTTATCTACACTTATCTTGGCAAATTTCCAGAAGCATCTTGAACAATGGCAATATCATTCATTGTATTATAGATACCAAATAATTACCTTTGGATAAGACAAGTCAGTAATAACTAACACTATTTAGTATTTTACAGTTTTCAAAGTACATTTGCATGTTATTCAATGCAGCATTCCTGGAGGTAGGAAGATACAAATAATTTCATTATTTTGAACAAAATAGAAATTTCATCCAGTTGGAATGATCAAGGAACTTTGCATGAAAGACAATTTAAGATAGATCTTGAAAGATGGTGTGGGGAAAATTGAAGTTCCTATGGCCAGAGTCCCCACCTAAACTACTTGATGATATAATTGGCCTACTACTAGGCTACTGCTTCCACACCTGTAGGTAATAAGCTATTATTGAATGAGTCACTATATAAAGAGCTGTGCCCTGTGCACTGGGCGGAGGTAGAGACGCAGGGGGGATTACCGACCTGCTGACTATTGGATACAGACATGATTCTAGTGCTTGACCTTTCGCAGGGAGAATAAAAAGTTGGGTATAAACCCTTTTGCCCTAAGGAAGTGCCATTGTCATTCTTCAGTCTCACTGAATCTATAGTGAACATGCCCAGGTCTGAAATCCTCAGGTAAGAGAGATGGGTAGAATTTTGATAATAGAAGAGGACTTTTTAGAACACATGTAAATAGAAAACTACAAGATACACAGTTTGGAGCCCAAGGAACCATGTAGGGAAGGCATTTAAGATAATACTGGAAAGTAAGATTGTAACCATTGTAGAGGGTCCAAAAAGCTAGGGCTTTTACTTAAGTCGGTAAGCTAACAAGTTTGTTTATTTTTGAAAAGAGGAGAACTAGGAGGCTAATCCTATAATGGTGTATAAGCTGAAGCCAAAGAGAGAGACTAAGAAGTTAATCGTGATGCTGCTGATAAATAGTTTATTAGAATGATAATGATAACCTTAAGTAGGTAAAAGTCAAGGGGAATGAAAAGCGAATCCATGCAAGAGATTTCAGATCTGTGGGATCTGAAAACAGATGGAAGGAGTGGAATCAAATATAACTAGGATATCCAACTTGAATAAATCTGAATTCAGGTGACAAATTCAATCTTTGTGAAAATGTGGATAAAGTGAAGGTTCCTGTGGCCAGGATTTTCACCTGGCCCTGATTGGCTAGCTCACTACACACATGTGGGCAATATGTTGTTATTGACTCTATATAAAGAGCTCCACCTAGTGCTCTGCATGGTGACACTGTGGCATGGCTGCAGGAGAGCAGAGACTGGAGTGGTGGCAGTGCTAAGGAGAGCAACTGAAATGGCTGCAGGGACAGAGAGGCCCAGAGGCAGAGACTGGCTTGCTGCATGCAGACTTTCTCTGAGCGGATGGGATTCTAGTGATTGACCTACCACTGTGGGAATAAAGTTGAGTATAACCGTTTCACCCTGATAACGGTTTACTGCCGTTTCTTTGGTCACATTAAATCCATAATGAACTTTCCCAGGGCTGAAACCCATTGGCAAGACAGAAACGTTGAGGAGAAAGATGAGAGAAGGGCTAAAAATGGAGTTTTGGCAAACAAGGGGTGAGAAAACTAGCAATTTGCAGAGAAAGGAGCTGTTAATTTAGTAGGATCAAATTAAACATTTTATATTTAACAGAAGCAAAGGGAAATGAGTTCTAAGGAAGGTTTGAGTGTAATAAAACTGAAATTACCAAGTCTTAACTAAGTCAGGTGCTACTCTAGGTACTCTACATGAATTAACACTAATAATTACTAGCACCATAGAGAGGTTAAGAAATTTACCTAAAACTGTCTCTGGCAAGTGGCACAATCTGAATTTGAGCAGTCTAATTCTAGAGAACTTGCTGTCAGCCATCGCACTATCTAACGGAAAGCGTTAGGTTAAGACTGTATACAGCACTGGAGTTGGCAATTAACAGATTACTGGTGTCTTCTTTTTTCTTTTTTCTTTTGGTATTGTTAATGTACAATTACTTGAACAACATTATGGTTACTAGTCTCCCCCTATTATCAAGTCCCCCCCAACATACCCCAGTACAGTCACTGTTCATCAGTGTAGAAAGATGCTATAGAGATTACTGGTGTCTTTTTTTAAAACTTTTTATTAAGGTATTATTGATATACACTCTTATGAAGATTTCACATGAAAAAACAATGTGGTTACTACATTTACCCATATTATCAAGTCCCCACCCATACCCCAATGCAGTCACTGTCCATCAGTGTAGTAAGATGCCACAGATCCACTATATGTCTCCTCTGTGTAAGTGTTGTCCCAGTGATCCCCCACACTATGTGTACTAAACATAATACCCCTCGATCCCCTTCTCCCTCCCTCTCCACGTGCCCTCCCACACCCCTCCCCTTTGGCAACTACTACTTCCATCTTGGAGCCTCTGAGACTGCTGCTATTTTGCTCCTTCAGTTTTGCTTCATTGTTATACTCCACAAATGAGGGAAATCATTTGGCACTTGTCTTTCTTCACTTGGCTTATTTCACTGAGCATAATGTCCTCCAGCTCCATCCATGTTGTTGCAAATGGTAGGATTTGTTTCTTTCTTATGGCTGAATAGTATTCCACTGTGTATATGTACCACCCCTTCTTTATCCATTCATCTACTGATGGACATTTAGGTTGCTTTCATACCTTGGCTATTGTAAAAAGTGCTGTGATAAACATAGGGGTGGATATGTCTTTCTGAATATGAGAAGTTGTATTCCTTGGGTAAATTCCAAGGAGTGGGATTCCCAGGTCAAATGGTATTTCTATTTTTAGTTTTTTGAGGAACCTCCATATAGCTTTCCAAAAAGGTTAAACTAGCTTACATTCCCACCAGCAGTGTAGGAGGGTTCCCCTTTCTGTGCATCCTTGCCAACATTTGTTGTTCTTAGTCTTATTGATGCTGGACATCCTTACTGGTATGAGGTGACATCTCGTAGTGCTTTTAATTTGCATTTTTCTGATGATTAGTGATGTGGAGCATCTTTTCATGTGCCTGTTGGCCATCTGAATTTCTTCTTTGGAGAACTGTCTCTTCATATCCTCTGCCCATTTGTTAATTGGGTTATTTGCTTTTTGGGTGTTGAGGCATGTAAGTTCTTTATATATATTGAATGTTAACCCCTTGTCAGATATGTCATTTACAAATATGTTCTCCCATACTGTAGGATGCCTTCTTGTTCTGTTGATGGTGTCTTTTGCCACACAGAAACTTTTTAGTTTGATGTAGACTGATGAGTTCATTTTTCCTTCTGTTTCCCTTGCTCAAGGAGATGTATTCAGGAAGAAGCTGCTCATGCTTGTATTCAGGAGATTTTTGCCTATGTTGTCATCTAAAAATTTTATGGTTTCATGACTTACATTCAAGTCTTTCATACATTTCGAGTTTACTTTTGTGTATGAGGTTAAACAATAATCCAGTTGCATTCTCTTGCATGTAGCTGTCCAGTTTTGCAAACACCCCCCTGTTGAAGAGGCTGTCATTTCCCCATTGTATATCCGTGGCTCCTTTATCATATATTAATTGACCATATATGGTTGGGTTTATATCAGGGCTCTCCAGTCTGTTGTATTGGTCTATGGGTCTGTTCTTGTGCCAGTACCAATTGTCTTGATTACTGTGGCTTTGTAGTAGAGCTTGAAGTTGGGGAGTGTAACCCACCCACCCCCAGCTTTATTCTTTGGCTCAGAATTGCTTTGGCTATTCGAGGTCTTTTGTGGTTCCATATGAATTTTAGAGTGATTTTCTCTAGTTCGTTGAACAATCCTGTTAGTATTTTGATAGGAATTGCATTGAATCTGTAGATTGCTTTATGCAGGATGGCCATTTTGACAATATTGATTCTTCCTATCCATGAGCACAGGATGTCTTTCCATTTATTGGTATCTTCTTTAATTTCTCTCATGAGTTTCTTGTAGTTTTCAGAGTATAGGTCTTTCACTTCCTTAGTTAGGTTTATTCCTAGGTATTTTATTCTTTTTGATGCAATTGTGAACGGAATTGTTTTCCTGATTTCTCTCTCTGTTAGTTCATTGTTAGTGTATAGGAATGCCACAGATTTCTGTGTATTAATTTTGTATCTGACAACTTTGCTGAATTCAGATAGTAGATGTAGTAGTTTTGGAACAGATTCTTTAAGGTATTTATGTTCAACATCATGTCATCTGCAAACAGGGACAATTTAACTTCTTCCTTGCATATCTGGAGGCCTTTTATTTCTTTGTGTTGTCTGATTGCCATGGCTAGGACTTCTAGTAGTTTGTTGAATAGAAGTGGGGAAAGTGGGCATCCTTGTCTTGTTCCCGATCTTAAAGGAAAATCTTTCAGCTTCTCATTGTTAAGTATAATGTTGGCTGTGGGGCTTGTCATATATGACCTTTATTATGTTGAGCTACTTGCCCTCTATACCCATTTTGTTGAGAGTTTTTATCATGAATGGATGTTGAATTTGTCAAATGCTTTTTCAGCATCTATGGAGATGATCATGTGGTTTTTGTCCTGCTTTTTGTTGATGTGGAGGATGATGTTGATGGGTTTTCAAATATTGTACTATCCTTGCATCCCTGAAATAAATACTACTTGATCATGATGGATGATCTTTTTGATATATTTTTGAATTTGATTTGCTAATATTTTGTTGAGTATTTTTGCATCTACATTCATCAGGGATATTGGTCTGTAATTTTCTTTTTTTGTGGTGTCTTTGCCTGGTTTTGGTATTAGAGTGATGCTGCCCTCATAGAATGAGTTTGGAAGTATTCCCTCTTCTTTCACTCTTTGGAAAACTTTAAAACTTTAAGGAGGATCAGTATTAGGTCTTCACTAAATGTTTGAGAATATTCAGTGGTGAAGCCATCTGGTTCAGGAGTTTTGTTCTTAGGTAGGTTTTTGATTACTAGTTCAATTTTGTTGCTGGTAATTGATCTGTTCAGATTTTCTGTTTCTTCCTGGGTCAGCCTTGGAAGGATGTATTTTTCTAGAAAGTTGTCCATTTCTTCTAGGTTATTAGTTTTTACCATATAATTTTTCATAGTATTCTCTAATAATTCTTTGTATTTCTGTGTGTCAGTAGTGATTTTTCCCTTCTCATTTCTGATTCTGTTTATGTGACTAGACTCTCTTTTTTCCTTGATAAGTCTGGCTTGGGGCTTACCTATTTTGCTTATTTTCTCAAAGAACCAGCTCTTGCTTTCATTGACTCTTTCTATTGTTTTATTCTTCTCGATTTTATTTATTTCAGCTCTAATCTGTATTATGTCCCTCCTTCCACTGACTTTGGGCCTCATTTGTTCTTCTTTCTCTAGTTTCATTAATTGTGAGTTTAGACTGCTTACATGGGACTTTTCTTCTTTCCTGAGGTAGGCCTGTATTGCAATATACTTTCCTCTTAGCACAGCCTTCACTGTGTCCCACAGATTTTGCAGTGTTGAATTATTGTTGCCATTTGTCTCCATATATTGCTTGATCTCTGTTTTTATTTGGTCATTAGTCCCTTGGTTATTTAGGAACTTGTTGTGAAGCCTCCATGTGTTTGTGGAATTTTTCATTTTCTTTGCATAATTTATTTTTAGTTTCATATGTTTGTGGTCTGAGAAGCTGGTTGGTACAATTTCAATCTTTTTGAATTTACAAAGGCTCTTTTTTGTGGGCTAGTATATGATCTATTCTTGAAAATGTTCCATGTGCACTTGAGAAGAATGTGTATTCTGCTGCTTTTGGGTGTAGAGTTCTGTAGATGTCTGTTAGGTCCATCTGTTCTAATGTGTTGTTCAGTGCCTCTGTCTCTTTACTTATTTTCTATCTGGTTAATCTATCCTTCAGAGTGAGTGGAGTGTTGAAGTCTCCTAGAATGAATGCTTTGCATTCTATTTCCCCTTTTAATTCAGTTAGTATTTGTTTCACATATGTAGTTTCTCCTGTGTTGGGAGCATAGTTATTTATAACGGTTATATCCTCTTGTTGGATTGACCCCTTTATCATTATGTAATGTCCTTCTTTGTCTCTTGTGACTCTGTTTTGAAGTCTATTTTGTCTGATACAAGTACTGCAACTCCTGCTTTTTTCTATTAGTTGCATGAAATTTCATTTTCCATCCCTTCACTTTTAGTTTGTGTATGTCTTTGGGTTTAAAGTGAGTCTCTTGTAGGCAGCATATATATGGGTCTTGTTTTTTTATATACTCAGTGACTCTATGTCTTTGACTGGTGCACTCAGACCATTTACATTTAGGGTGATTATCGATAGGTATGTACTTATCACCACTGCAGACTTTAGATTCGTGGTTACCAAAGGTTCTAGGTTAAATTCCTTACTATCTAAGAGTGTAACTTAACTCACTTAATATGCTATTACAAACACAATGTAAAGGTTCTTTTCTTTTTTCCCCCATTTTTCTTCCTCCATTCTTTAGGTATGATATTCTGTACTCTTTGTCTATCCCGTGATTGACTTTGGGGATAGTTAATTTAATTTTACATTTGCTTAGTAATTAGCTGTTCTACTTTCTTTAGTATGGTTTTATTACCTCTGGTGACAGCTATTAAACCTTAGGAACACTTCCATCTAAAGCAGTCCCTCCAAAATAGACTGTAGAGATGGTTTGTGGGAGGTAAATTCTCTCAATTTTTGCTTATCTGGAAATTATTTAATCCCTCCTTCAAATTTAAATGATGATGTTGTCAGATAAAGTAATCTTGTTTGGAGGCCGTTCTGCTTCATTGCATTAAATACATCATGCCACTCCCTTCTGGCCTGAAAGGTTTCTGCTGAGAATTCTGATGATAGCCCGATAGGCTTTCCTTTGCATGTGATCTTATTTCTCTCTCCAGCTGCTTTTAGTAGTCTGTCCTTATCCTTGATCATTGCCATTTTAATTACTGTATGTCTTGGTGTTGTCTTCCTTGGGTCCCTTGTGTTGGAAGATCTGTGGATCTCCATGGCCTGAGAGACTATCTCCTTCCCCAGATTGGGAAAGTTTTCAGCAATTACCTCCTCAAAGACACTTTCTGTTTCTCTGTCTCTTCTTCTCCTGGTATCCCTATCATGCAAATATTGTTCTGTTTTGATTGGTCACACAGTTCTCTCAATATTCTTTCATTCTTAGAGATCCTTGTTTCTCTCTGTGCCTCAGCTTCTTTGTATTCCTCTTCTCTAGTTACTATTTCATTTGTCATCTCCTCCACCTAATATGCTTTTAATACCCTCCATTGTGCTCTTCAATGATTGGATCTCAGACCGGAATTCATTCCTGAGTTTTTGAATATCTTTCTGTACCTCCATGAGCTTGTTAATGACTTTCATTTTGAACTCCCTTTCAGGAAGAGTCATGACATCCATGTCATCTTTCTCTGGACTTATATTAATTTTACTCCAAACCAGGTTCCTTTGGCATTTCATATTTGTATATGGTGCCCTCTGTTGTCCAGAAGCTCTACTCTGTGGAGATCCTCAGCCCCTGAAGCAATGTTGGGGGTTGCAGGGGAGTGGTGTTGGTGCCTGGGGGGAGGAAACAGCTGTTTCCTGCTTCCCAGCCGCTATGCCTGTCTCCACTGCCTTAACCAGTTGGCCGAGCACACAGGTATAAGTCTCTATGCTTTGCGTTTGTAGTTGCTGTAGACAGATCTTCCCTCTGGCTGGCCTAACACCAGGGTAGGGTTTGCTGGTTTGCGAGCCAGGTGGGGCTGGCCGGTAGAAAGGTGCTGTAGGCTGTGTATCCCAGAGGGGGTCCCTGGTGCTGTGTAGGCAGCCAGGGAGTTGGCACACCTGGAAATCGTGAAAGCTCCCAACCTGCTGGGCAGACTGCACCCATACAATTTTGTCTACCAGTCCTTTCTCCTAAGCAGTAAACTCTGTGCAATCCTTGCCCCTTTAGCAGCCGTCTTGCTAAGGCCTTCCTTGTTAGGAAGTCTCTCAGACTGCCTACCTTTCTTTTGTCCCCAAGCAGCCGGATATGGATCCTGCTTTCCACAAGTGGCTGGAATCTCAGTTTCTCCAGGAATTCTGGCTGTCTTAGCTTTCCAATCCCCTAATCACAAGATTATCATGAAAGCACCATGAAATGTAGGTTTGTGCTCCCAGCGCCGATCACCGGAGTTAGTTATTCAGCAGTCTTGGCCTCCCCTCCCTTCCCACTCCATTTCTCTTCCTCCCACCCAGTGAGCTGGGGGTGGTGGAAGGGCTTGGATCCTGTCTGGCCATTGGTACATTACTATGTTCCCTGAGGTCTGCTCTTTTCTCCAGGTGCATGCAGTCTGGTGCAGTCCTCTTCCCTGTTGCTCTTTCAGGATTAGTTGTATTAATTACATTTTCATATTATATGTGGTTTTAGGAGGAAGCCTCTATCTTACCTCTCACACCACCATCTTTAATCCCCCTATTGGTGTCTTTTAAGTGGGTGTTTCCTCAGCACTTCCTACTATACCCACGTGTTTCACTGAGAAAAGAGAAACAACTGAAGATAATTTCTCCATATTCTCATCAACAAATCCACCAATATTTCTGCATCTCTAGATTTTCTACATCCTGGTTACAGGAAAGGAATTCTGTGTTATTACCACTTAATCCTATTGTCTTGCCAATAGGTTTCAGCCTTGGATAAGTTCACTATGGATTCAATGAGACCAAAGAAAGGACAGTGGAACATTCTTGGGGTGAAAGGGTTATACCCACCTTTATTCCCACGGTGGCAGGTCAGTCACTAGAATCCCATCCACTCAGAACGAGTCTGCATGCAGCAAGCTGGTCTCTGCCTCTGGGCCTCTTTACCCTTGCAGCTGTCTCAGTTTCTGTCCTTGGTGCTGCCACCACTCCAGTCTTGTCTCTGCTCTCCTGAACCCTTGCAGCTGTGCCATTATGTTGCCAGAGCACTGGGCAGAGAGTCAATAACAGCATATTGCCCACACGTGTGTAGTAAGGCAGCCAACTAGGGCCAGGTGAGAATCCTGGCCACAGGAACCTTCACTTTATCCACACCTATCCTCTGCTACCTACTCAGGGACATCAGTCCAGCAATTGTCCCATCTCCCATGTATTTCCTGTCAACTTACTACCTCTATCAGCTATGATTATTTCCCATCTTGGTGAAAGAAATGATCTCTTGAGCCCACATCTCTCCTAAGCTCCATTTCTCTACTCCCATTTCTTCAAAAGAATAGATACATGGTATCTCCACTTCTCCCATTCTCTACAAAATCCCCTCCAATCACTTCACTTTTTGGAAGCAGTTCCTGTCAAAACCACCAATAATCTCTATGTTACCAAATCCAGTGATTATTTCAGTCCTCGTCTTCAGCAACCTTGAGAGCAACTCCTGACACAACTAACTCCCTCCTTCTTGATAAACTTTTGTTACTTGGCTTTTGACACTACTCATAACATTACTCTTGGGTTCTCTTTTCATTGGTCATTCTTTTTCAAATTGCTCCTTATTTCTTTTTCCTTGGATCTCTTTTCTAAATCTACACTCACTCACTTCTTGGGCAACCTTATTCACCTCATGGCTTTAAAGATAATCGATATACTGATAATTCTGAAGTTGATGTTTCCTACCTAGACTTCTCTCCTCAACATGACATGTTTATGTGTCTGATATGTCAAAATCAAGATGGCCATAATTAAACTCTGACTCCTACTCATTTCTCACAGGACTGTTCCCTCTTCCCCCTTTCCTTCCTCTGGTCCATCTGAGAAAATGGCAACTTCATTCTTCTATTTCAAACATTCTTGGTGGGAAAAATGTCACTTCCACAGAGGGAAAAAATGGCTCTTAGAGATGAAAAAGTCTTAGGTTTTAGCCAATGGTTTGTAAAAGCTCAATCTCCAAAGCTCAAATCTACTTAACAAAATCTATTTCCTTTTTAAATGTTTTCTCTCATTTTCTTGGGTATGACACAAGCAGCAGTAGCATTGAGTTTATGGAAAATACACAAAATGTACTCAAGGTCAGTGCTATAGAATTATGAGGAATAGATGGCTGTGACTAGTGAACTTTCTCCTCCTCATTGCCTTATTTTGAAATTGTAACACAGGACATGGCCTACATATTATTTGTTGTCATGTACTGCCTAGTGAATGCTATGTTTGATTCTTAGTGCTTTTGCATATGAGTTTGGCTTTGAGAAGCAAATAAAAATAGTTTTATTACTGAATTCTGCAAAAGTTTTCAATTCATTAGCTCATCAGCATTGTGTCAAATGCTGAGAAGAAAATATTCAACAAAATCTGAATGAATATCCAACAGTAATTTTCTCATGTCAAAGATAGTTCACTAAAATTTTTTAAGAACTTAGTCATTTCAATTGTTTTACCTTTGCTGGAAATAGAAATTTGGAATGATTATGAAAATTTATTACATTACTATTATGTTTTTACATAAATTGCCAATTTGCATTGTAATGCAATAAACTACAATTTATTTAAGTAGTTTACTCAGCAAATAGTTAAATATTACTAGCTCTAAATTTTATAAATTTTAATTTAAAGACTTTAGTCTTAACTGCATTGAAAAAAGAAAAGTTCATTCTTATTCTTGTATAAAGCACACATAGACATATATATAGATATATATAGACATAGATAATATATATACATATGTGGCATTAAAATTTCATGGGGGTTGGGAGGATTAGGAAAAAATACCTAAAAAGTATTGTAACTCCGGGGGGAAAATCCCAGGGCAAAAATACCTTTGAAACCAAAATCAAAGGTGGAAGTAAAGTTTAAGAAACGCATTTATGGTGGAGCCAAGATGGTGGCATGAGTAGAGCAGCAGAAATCTCCTCCCCAAACCACATACATCTATGAAAATATAACAAAGACAATTCTTCCTAAAATAGAGACCAAAGGACACAGGACAACATCCAGACCACACCCACACCTGTGAGAACCCAGCGCCTCGCGAAGGGGGTAAGATACAAGCCCCGGCCTGGTGGGAACCGAGCGCCCCCTCCCCCCAGCTCCTGGCGGATGGAGAGGAGTCAGCAGGGAGGGAGAGGGAGCCCAGGATTGCTGAACATCCAGCCCCAGCACTCAGGACCAGAGCGCAGACACAGTGCATGCACGGGGCACTGGATACTAGGGAAACAGGGTGGCAGGAACAGTGAGCGGGTGCCTGAGGCCGACACCAGAGAACAAAGAAATGGGAGAAGCTTTTTTTTTTTTTTTTGGCGAGTGCTTTTTGGAAGCCTTAAAGGGACATGGACCCCAATACTAGGGAAACAGGGCAGCAAGACTGGTGAGTGGGTGCCTGAGACTGGCACCTGAGGACAAAGAAAATCACGCGTTTTTCCTTTTTTTTTTTTGAGAGGGCATCTCTCATATTTATTGATCAAATGGTTGTTAACAACAATAAAATTCAGTATAGGGGGGTCAATGCTCAATGTACAATCATTAATCCATCTCAAGCCTAATTCTCGTCAGTCTCCAATCTTCTGAAGCATAACGAACAAGTTCTTACATGGTGAACGAATTCTTACAGAGTGAATAAATTCTTACATGGTGAACAGTACAAGGGCATTCATCACAGAAACTTTCGGTTTTGATCATGCAATATGACCTATAAACCATCAGGTCAAATATGAATATTCATTTGATTTTTGTACTTGATTTATATGTTGATCCCACATTTCTCCTATTATTATTATTATTTTTATTTTTAATAAAATGCTGAAGTGGTAGGTAGATGCAAGATAAAGGTAGAAAACAGTTTAGTGCTGTAAGAAGGCAAATGTAGATGATCAGATGATCAGGTGTGTGCCTATGGACTAAGTATTAATCCAGGCTAGACAAGGGCAGCAAGACATCCACGGATGCAGAAGATTTCTCTCAAAGCAGGGGGGGTGAGGTTCTGAGCCTCACCTCTGTTGATCCCCAAATTCTCACCTGATGGCCCCCCTGCGACTGTGCCTGTCTTAGGTTGTTCCTCCCTTGAGGAATCTTACCCGTCTCTGGCTAACCAGTCATCTTCCAGGGCCATACAGGGAAATGTAAAGTTGGTAAGTGAGAGAGAAGCCATATTGTTTGCAAAGGTTAGCTTTTTACTTCTTTGCAGATTTATGCCCTGTGGCTTCTATGCCCAGCACTTGTCTCGAGGTATCTTTACCACCTGGAGGAATTATGATACTCGGTAAATTCGATATGAGGCACGAATTCTATTTAAGGTTTGTAATTAGGAAGGAAGAAGAAAAGCTATAGATGTAGCATATGAAGGAAACTTGGGAGGATTGATTATTTCTTTGACATATCTTCTTGTATAGTACCTTAAGTACGTATAGGTTTTAAACTACTAACTAATTTGCACACACATATTAACATAATAGGAATACGGTGACATAAACAAAGCAAATCTATAATTACCAGCCATCTCCAGTGAAGCCAAGAAAACCATTTAGGCACCCTAGGCATTTGTGAAAATTTATCTATGATATGATGGATATTTTCCAACTGTACTTGAACCATCAGACAAATTAAAGCAGCCCATTTCTGGGATCTGTTCACATCCCATATGTTCTTTTAACCATAGATAGTCTATAGTCATGAGATTTTGGGGTGCTACAACTTGCACCCCTCCCAACTCCTGGTTGAGTTCCAACAGTACAGATCCAGTCAAATTCGTTGTCTCACTGTATGCACATGCCAGCCTAGACATCTCCCTCCTCCTTCTTATAGCAAGTCCAGGAGACGGTGGGCTGGATGCAGCCACAACCGCAGCATCGTCCGGATCCCTGTGGAGGCTTTTTGATGATCATCCCCCGGCACGAGTCCTCCAGAGAGTGCTGATGCCGGAAGCTCCTCCTCATATCGTATCTTAGTTCATTTTCTGGGTATCCAAGCTAGGCCTTGATCTTCTGCGTAGAAACAAACAGACCCTTTGCCCACACTTTGACATGCCCTCTATACCACTGTGCAGAACTCATTGGAGGTCAGCACACAGTAACTGCTTTTTTTTTTTTTTTTAATTAAGAGAAAGGAATATTATCAGAAAAGAGTACCTCCATAGCTGATCATCTGACACCCTTTAAGTGATCAACATTAAGGATATTTAAAGCATGCGTTGATCTTTGATTTACCAATAGTTTTATCCTGTTAAGGAGTAATCCCCCTTTTCTTTCTTTCTTTTTTTTTTTTTTAAATTTTTAATCTACACTTACCTGAAGAATACTATGTTTACTATGCTCTCCCCTATATCAGGTCCCCCCTAACAACCACATTACGGTTACTGTCCATCAGCTTAGCAAAATGTGGTAGAGTCACTACTTGTCCTCTCTGTGTTGTGCAGCCCACCCTCCCCTTTCTCCCTCCCCCCCATGCATGCTAATCTTAATACCCCCCTTCTTATTCCCCCCCCTTATCCCTCCCTGCCCACCCATCCTCCCCAGTTCCTTTCCCTTTGGTACCTGTTAGTCCATTTTTGGGTTCTGTAATTCTGCTGCTGTTTTGTTCCTTCAGTTTTTCCTTTATTCCTATACTCCTCAGATGAGTGAAATCATTTGGTATTTCTCTTTCTCCGCTTGGCTTATTTAACTGAGCATAATACTCTCCAGCTCCATCCATGTTGCTGCAAATGGTTGGATTTTTCCACTTCTTATGGCTGAGTAGTATTCCATTGTGTATATGTACCACATCTTCTTTATCCATTCATCTACAGATGGACATTTAGGTTGCTTCCAATTCTTGGCTATTGTAAGTAGTGCTGCGATAAACATAGGAGTGCATCTGTCTTTCTCAAACTTGATTGCTGCGTTCTTAGGGTAAATTCCTAGGAGTGGAATTCCTGGGTCAAATGGTAGGTCTGTTTTGAGCATTTTGATGCACCTCCATACTGCTTTCCACAATGGTTGAACTAATTTACATTCCCACCAGCAGTGTAGGAGGGTTCCCCTTTCTCCACAGCCTCGCCAACATTTGTTGTTGTTTGTCTTTTGGATGGCAGCTATCCTTACTGGTGTGAGGTGATACCTCATTGTAGTTTTAATTTGCATTTCTCTGATAATTAGCGATGTGGAGCATCTTTTCATGTGTCTCTTGGCCATCTGTATTTCTTTTTTGGAGAACTGTCTGTTCAGTTCCTCTGCCCATTTTTTAATTGGGTTATTTGTTTTTTGTTTGTTGAGGCGTGTGAGCTCTTTATATATTCTGGACGTCAAGCCTTTATCAGATCTGTCATTTTCAAATATATTCTCCCATACGGTAGGGTTCCTTTTTGTTCTATTGATGGTGTCTTTCGCTGTACAGAAGCTTTTCAGCTTAATGTAGTCCCACTTCCTCATTTTTGCTGTTGTTTTCCTTGCCCGGGGAGATATGTTCAAGAAGAGATCACTCATGTTTATGTCTAAGAGGTTTTTGCCTATGTTTTTTTCCAAGAGTTTAATGGTTTCGTGACTTACATTCAGGTCTTTGATCCATTTTGAGTTTACCTTTGTATATGGGGTTAGACAATGGTCCAGTTTCATTCTCCTACATGTAGCTGTCCAGTTTTGCCAGCACCATCTGTTGAAGAGACTGTAATTTTGCCATTGTATGTCCATGGCTCCTTTATCAAATATTAATTGACCATATATGTTTGGGTTAATTTCTGGGGTCTCTAATCTGTTCCACTGGTCTGTGGCTCTGTTCTTGTGCCAGTACCAAATTGTCTTGATTACTATGGCTTTGGAGTAGAGCTTGAAGTTGGGGATTGGGGAGTGAGATACCCCCCACTTTATTCTTCTTTTTCAGGATTGCTTTGGCTATTCGGGGTCTTTGGTGTTTCCATATGAATTTTTGAATTATTTGTTCCAATTCATTGAAGAATGTTGCTGGTAATTTGAGAGGGATTGCATCAAATCTGTATATTGCTTTGGGCAGGATGGCCATTTTGACGATATTAATTCTTCCTAGCCATGAGCATGGGATGAGTTTCCATTTATTAGTGTCCCCTTTAATTTCTCTTAAGAGTGACTTGTAGTTTTCAGAGTATAAGTCTTTCACTTCCTTGGTTAGGTTTATTCCTAGGTATTTTATTCTTTTTGATGCAATGGTGAATGGAATTGTTTTCCTGATTTCTCTTTCTATTGATTCGTTGTTAGTGTATAGGAAAGCTACAGATTTCTGTGTGTTGATTTTGTATCCTGCAACTTTGCTGTATTCCGATATCAGTTCTAGTAGTTTTGGAGTGGAGTCTTTAGGGTTTTTTATGTACAGTATCATATCATCTGCAAATAGTGACAGTTTAACTTCTTCTTTACCAATCTGGATTCCTTGTATTTCTTTGTTTTGTCTGATTGCCGTGGCTAGGACCTCCAGTACTATGTTAAATAACAGTGGGGAGAGTGGGCATCCCTGTCTGGTTCCCGATCTCAGTGGAAATGCTTTCAGCTTCTCGCTGTTCAGTATAATGCTGGCTGTGGGTTTATCATATATGGCCTTTATTATGTTGAGGTACTTGCCCTCTATTCCCATTTTGCTGAGAGTTTTTATCATGAATGGATGTTGAATTTTGTCAAATGCTTTTTCAGCATCGATGGAGATGATCATGTGGTTTTTGTCTTTCTTTTTGTTGATGTGGTGGATGATGTTGATGGATTTTCGAATGTTGTACCATCCTTGCATCCCTGGGATGAACCCCACTTGGTCATGGTGTATGATCCTTTTGATATACTGTTGAATTCTGTTTGCTAATATTTTATTGAGTATTTTTGCATCTACATTCATCAGGGATATTGGTCTGTAATTTTCTTTTTTGGTGGGATCTTTTCCTGGTTTTGGTATAAGGGTGATGTTGGCTTCATAGAATGAGTTTGGGAGTATTCCCTCTTCTTCTATTTTGTGGAACACTTTAAGGAGAATGGGTATTATGTCTTCTCTGTGTGTCTGATAAAATTCCGAGGTAAATCCGTCCGGCCCCGGGGTTTTGTTCTTGGGTAGTTTTTTGATTACTGTTTCAATTTCTTTGCTTGTAATTGGTTTGTTTAACTTTTGTGTTTCTTCCTTGGTCAGTCTTGGGAGGTTGTATTTTTCTAGGAAGTTGTCCATTTCTTCTAGGTTTTCCAGCTTGTTGGCATATAGGTTTTCATAGTAGTCTTTAATAATTCTTTGTATTTCTGTGGAGTCTGTCGTGATTTTTCCATTCTCATTTCTGATTATGTTAATTTGTGTTGACTCTCTTTTTCTCTTAATAAGTTGGGCCAGAGGCTTATCTATTTTGTTTATTTTCTCAAAGAACCAGCTCTTGGTTTCGTTGATTTTTGCTATTGTTTTATTCTTCTCAATTTTGTTTATTTCTTCTCTGATCTTTATTATGTCCCTCCTTCTGCTGACTTTAGGCCTCATTTGTTCTTCTTTTTCCAGTTTTAATAATTGTGATGTTAGACTATTCATTTGGGATTGTTCTTCCTTCTTCAAGTGTGCCTGGATTGCTATATACTTTCCTCTTAAGACTGCTTTCGCTGCATCCCACAGAAGTTGGGGCTTAGTGTTGTTGTTGTCATTTGTTTCTATATATTCCTTGATCTCTATTTTGATTTGTTCATTGATCCATTGATTATTTAGTAGCATGTTGTTAAGCCTCCATGTGTTTGTGAGCCTTTTTGTTTTCTTTGTAGAATTTATTTCTACTTTCATACCTTTGTGGTCTGAAAAATTGGTTGGTAGAATTTCAATATTGTGGAATTTACTGAGGCTCTTTTTGTGAGCTAGTATGTGTTCTATTCTGGAGAATGTTCCATGTGCACTTGAGAAGAATGTATATCCTGTTGCTTTTGGATGTAGAGTTCTATAGATGTCTATTAGGGCCATCTGTTCTACTGTGTTGTTCAGTGCCTGTGTGTCTTTACTTATTTTCTGCCCGGTGGATCTATCCTTTGGGGTGAGTGGTGTGTTGAAGTCTCCTACAATGAATGCATTGCAGTCTATTTCCCTCTTTAGTTCTGTTAGTAATTGCTTCACATATGCTGGTGCTCCTGTATTGGGTGCATATATATTTAGAATGGTTATATCCTCTTGTTGGACTGAGCCCTTTATCATTATGTAGTGGCCTTCTTTATCTCTTGTTACTTTCTTTGTTTTGAAGTCTATTTTGTCTGATATTAGTACTGCAACCCCTGCTTTCTTCTCACTGTTGTTTGCCTGAAATATGTTTTTCCATCCCTTGACTTTTAGTCTATGCTTATCTTTGGGTTTAAGGTGAGTTTCTTGTAAGCAGCATATAGATGGGTCTTGCTTTTTTATCCATTCTATTACTCTATGTCTTTTGATTGGTGCATTAAGTCCATTTACATTTAGGGTGACTATTGAAAGATATGTACTTATTGCCATTGCAGGCTTTAGATTCGTGGTTACCAAAGGTTCAAGGTTAGCTTCTTTAGTATCTTACTGCCTAACTTAGCTCGCTTATTGAGCTGTTATATACACTGTCTGGAGATTCTTTTCTTCTCTCCCCTCTTATTCTTCCTCCTCCATTCTTCATGTGTTGTGTGTTTTGTTCTGTGCTCTTTTTAGGGGTGCTCCCATCTAGAGCAGTCCCTGTAGGATGCCCTGTAGAGGTGGTTTGTGGGAAGCAAATTCCCTCAGCTTTTGCTTGTCTGGGAATTGTTTGATCCCACCATCATATTTAAATGATAGTCGTGCTGGATACAGTATCCTTGGTTCAAGGCCCTTCTGTTTCATTGCATTAAGTATATCATGCCATTCTCTTCTGGCCTGTAGGGTTTCTGTTGAGAAGTCTGATGTTAGCCTGATTGGTTTTCCTTTATAGGTGACCTTTTTCTCTCTAGCTGCCTTTAAAACTCTTTCCTTGTCCTTGATCCTTGCCATTTTAATTATTATGTGTCTTGGTGTTGTCCTCCTTGGATCCTTTCTGTTGGGGGTTCTGTATAATTCCATGGTCTGTTCGATTATTTCCTCCCCCAGTTTGGGGAAGTTTTCAGCAATTATTTCTTCAAAGACACTTTCTATCCCTTTTCCTCTTTCTTCCTCTTCTGGTATCCCTATAATACGAATGTTTTTCCTTTTGTATTGGTCACATATTTCTCTTAGTGTTGTTTCATTCCTGGACATCCTTTTATCTCTCTCTATGTCAGCTTCTATACGTTCCTGTTCTCTGGCTTCTATTCCTTCAATGGCCTCTTGCATCTTATCCATTCTGCTTATAAATCCTTCCAGGGATTGTTTCACTTCCGTGATCTCTTTCCTGACATCTGTGATCTCCTTCCGGACTTCATCCCACTGCTCTTGCATTTTTCTCTGCATCTCATCCCATTGCTCTTGCATTTTTTTCTGCATCTCTGTCAGCATGTTCATGATTTTTATTTTGAATTCTTTTTCAGGAGGACTAGTTAGGTCTGTCTCCTTCTCAGGTGTTGTCTCTGTGATCTTTGTCTGCCTGTAGTTTTGCCTTTTCATGGTGATAGAGATAGTTTGCAGAGCTGGTACAAGTGACCGCTGGAAGAGCTTCCCTTCTTGTTGGTTTGTAGCCTTTTCCTGGGAGAATAGCGACCTCTAGTGGCTTGTGCTGGGCAGCTGTGCGCAGACAGGGCTTCTGCTTCCTGCCCAGTTGCTTTGGGGTTTATCTCCGCTGTTGCTGTGGGCTTGGCCTGGCTGGGGCTGTTCCTCCAAAATGGTGGAGCCCCGTTGGAGGGGGAGCAGCCAGGAGACTATTTATCTCCGTAAGGGGCCTCTGTGCTCCCTGCTGCCCAGGGGGTTAGAGTGCCCAGAGATCCCCAGATTCCCTGCTTCTGGTCTAAGTGACCTGTCCTGCCCCTTTAAGATTTCCAAAAAGCACTCTCCAAACCAAAACAACAGCAGCAACAATGAGAGAGGGAACAGAAAGAAAGAGAAAAAAAAAAGGAAAAAAAAAGGAAAAAACAAGCGATTTTTTTTTTTTTTTTTTTTGTCCTCAGGTGCCGGTCCCAGGCACCCGCTCACTGGTCCTGCTGCCCTGTCTCCCTAGCACCAGGGTCCCTGTCCTTTCAAGGCTTCCAAAAAGCACCCACCCACCGGTCCCGCAGGGAAGGAACGCTCAATATTCTTTGTCCTCAGGCACTGGTCCCACGCACCCGCTCACCAGTCCCGCCGCCCTGCCTCCCTAGCACCGGGGTCCCTGTCCCTTCAAGGCTTCCAAAAAGCACTCGGCAAAAAGAGAGAAAAAAAAGGGGAAAAACGCGCGATTTCTTCCGTCCTCAGGTGCTGGTCTCAGGCACCCACCCACCGGTCCCACAGGGAAAAATGCGGGATATTCTTTGTCCTCAGGTGCCGGTCCCAGGCACCCGCTCACCAGTCCCGCCGCCCTGCCTCCCTAGCACCGGGGTCCCTGTCCCTTTTAGGCTTCCAAAAAGCACTCGCAGAAAAGAGAAAAAAAAAGGGGAAAAACGCGCGATTTCCTCTGTCCTCAAGTGCCGGTCTCAGGCACCCGCCCACCGGTCACGCAGGGAAAAACGGGGGATATTCTTTGTCCTCAGGCGCCGGTCCCAGCCACCCACTCACCAGTCCCGCCACCGTGCCTCCCTAGCACTGGGGTCCCCGTCCCTTCAAGGCTTCCAAAAAGCGCTCGCCAAAAAGAGAAAAAAAAAAAAAAGGAGAAAAACGCGCGACCTCCTCCGTCCTCAGGCACCAGTCTCAGGCACCCGCCCCCAGGTCTCGCAGGGAGAAACGCGGGATATTCTTTGTCCTCCGGCGCTGTTCCCAGGCACCTCCTCACCGGTCCCGCCACCCTGCCTCCCCAGCAACGGGGGCCCGTCCCTCTAAGGCTTCCAAAAAGCGCTCGCCAAAAAAAAAAAAAAAAAAAAAAAACCGCTCCGGTTTCTCTCCACCCGCCGGGAGCCGGGGGGAGGGGCGCTCGGGTCCCCCCGGGCCGGGGCTTGTATCTTACCCCCTTCACAAGGCGCTGGGTTCTTGCAGGTGTGGATGTGGTCTCTATTTTAGGAAGATTTTTCTTTGTTATATTTTCATAGCTCTATGTGTTTTTGGGAGGAGATTTCCACTGCTCTACTCACGCCGCCATCTTGGCTCCCGTTTTTCCTTTTTTTAAAAAAAAAAAATTATTTAATTTTTCTTTTTTTTCCTTTTGTTGTTGCTGTTGTTCTTTTGGCTTGGAGAGTGCTTTTTGGAAGTCTTAAAGAGGCAGGGCAGGACACTTAGCCCAGAGGCAGGGTATCTGGGGATTTCTGGGCAGTCTAACCCCCTGAGCAGCAGGGAGCACAGAGGACCCTTATGGAGATAAATAGCCTCCCAGCTGCTCCCCCTCCAACAGGGCTTCACCATTTTGGAGCAGCAGCCTGAGCCAGGTCATGCCCACAGCAACAGCAGAGATAAACTCCATTATAACCAGGCAGGAAGCAGAAGCCCTGTCTGTGCACAGCTGCCAAGCACTAGAGGTCGCTATTCTCCCAGGAGAGGAAGGCCACAAACCAACAAGAAGGAAAGCTCTTCCAGCTGTCACTCGTACCAGTTCTGCAAACTATCTCTATCACCATGAAAAGGCAAAACTACAGGTAGACAAAGATCACAGAGACAACACCTGAGAAGGAGACAGACCTGCCCAGTCTTCCTGAAAAAGAATTCAAAATAAAAATCATGAACATGCTGATGGAGATGCAGAGAAAAATGCAAGAGCAATGGGATGAGATGCAGAGAAAAATGCAAGAGCAATGGGATGAAGTCCTGAGGGACATCATAGATGTCAGGAAGCAGACCACAGAATTGAAACAAACCCTGGAAGGATTTATAAGCAGAATGGATAAGATGCAAGAGGCCACTGAAGGAATAGAAACCAGAGAACAGGAACGTATAGAAGCTGACATAGAGAGAGAGATAAAAGGATCTCCAGGAATGAAACAATACTAAGAGAACTACGTGACCATCCAAAAGGAACAATATCCATATTGTAGGGGTACCAGAAGAAGAGAGAGGAAAAGGGATAGAAAGTCTCCTTAAAGAAATAATTGCTGAAAACTTCCCCAAACTGGGGGAGGAAATAATCGAACAGACCACAGAAATACTCAGAACCCCCAACAGAAAGGATCCAAGGAGGACAACACCAAGACACATAATAATTAAAATGGCAAGGATCAAAGACAAGGAAAGAGTTTTAAAGGCAGCTAGAGAAAAAGAACACATAAAGGAAAACCCATCAGGCTAACATCAGACTTCTCGACAGAAACCCAACAGGCCAGAAGAAAATGGCATGATATACTTAATGCAATGAAACAGAAGGGCCTTGAACCAAGGATACTGTACACAGCACAACTATTATTTAAATATGATGGTGGGATTAAACAATTCCCAGACAAGCAAAAGTTGAGGGAATTTGCTTCCCACAAACCACCTCTACAGGGCATCTTACAGGGACTGCTCCAGATGGGAGCACTCCTCAAAAGAGCACAGAACAAAACACACAACATATGAAGAATGGAGGAGGAGGAATAAGAAGGAAGAGAAGAAAAGAATCTCCAGACAGTGTACAAAGCAGCTCAATAAGTGAGCTAAGTTAAGCAGTAAGATACTAAAGAGGCTAACCTTGAACCTTTGGTAACCACGAATCTAAAGCCTGCAATGGCAATAAGTACATATCTTCCAATAGTCACCCTAAATGTAAATGGACTAAATGCACAATCAAAAGACACAGAGTAATAGAATGGATAAAAAAGCAAGACCCATCTATATGCTGCTTACAAGAAACTCACCTCAAACCCAAAGACATGCACAGACTAAAAGTCAAGGGATGGAAAAACATATTTCAGGCAAACAACAGTGAGAAGAAAGCAGGGGTTGCAGTGTCGCGTGCCCTGTCCTCGCCGGCAAGAACAGCATGCAACAACAGCAGGATTCTTCTGCAGAAAGCTTTATTCTTCAGCTCTTTTTGAAACAAATGAGTTGGGCAGGACCCAGAGGGGAAGGAGAGGCTTGCTTATATAGTTCTCATGCTCTGACCTGGTTGGTGCGGCTCCATATGCCTTATTAGCATAACCATTTGGTGGGTCTCATTGGTCCTTATGCCAAGGCGCAATTAGCATGTAGTTTAGTGGTGTGGGATGATTTGTCATTAGGAAGTTCGGGGCCTTCCGGCTGCCCTGCATTGGGCGCTATTTTCTGAGCGCGGCTGCCAACATCTCCCCCTTTTTTGTCTAACAGAAGCTCAAGGCGGAACTTGCCAGCAGAGGCGGAGACAGAGGCCTGACCTCCATCGCACTTCCTGATGCCCCCTTTTTGGAGAGGGGTTCTGGGCATCTACCCCTATGCAGTCAGGCATGCCTCTCAGAGGGGTCCAAGACCTCTTGCAGTGCTTTGCCTCGCATCCTCTGGCTGGCGTTGGGACCGCTTGGTAAAAAGGGTTTGGACCCTTTTTCTCAACCCTCTTGCACCATGAACTTCTTAAAGAAAGCTGTGATTAAGCATTGAGGTACTCGGGCCTGGTGCAGTGCCACATGGGCTCAGGGTGCAAGAGCTACCTCAAGCTAAAGCTGAGCTTCCTTCTTAAGCATGTTGAGCCACACTTGGGGAGAGGCGCCAACGTCTATCGCCATTAGGGCTTGAGCAAGGATCACCTTGTCCTGCTTATGTTGGTTGTGGAGTCTGCATAACAACCAGAGTAAGAGCATGAGACCTCCAAGCAGGAACACGCCCATCCCAGCCATGCCCGCCCACTCCTTGACGTGGGAGAGAGCTCTGAGGAACCAGGAAGAGAGTCCTTCCGCTACGGAGATATCTAGACGGGTGGAGTTGATGTGGATAATTTCTCGCCGCAGCTCTTCTAGTGTCCCATCGAAGTCTTGGGACCAGTTTCCTGAAAGATACTGGGACAGGTCTCGTGACAGATTAGCTGCCCGTGTAAAATTTTTATATTGAATGCTAGTGATGCAGAGGGCACGATATTTCCGCTCACATCCCAATTGGGCCATTTGCCAGAGCACCTCTATTTGTTCCTCCACGAGATCTATGCGTTGATTGAGGATCATTATTCCTCCTTTCAGTTTGCCATCAAGTGTGGACTGTTGGTCCAGGGCAGAAGCTACTGAGGCTGCAAGGTTATTGAGCTCTGTAGCCGATTTGATGGAGGTGTCTAAAGCTATACCAGCGGCGGTGGCTGCGACCGCGGTCGCGGAGATCAGGAGCACTATGGCGGCTGTAACGCCGAAATCGCGCCTTTCTCGAAACAGAGTCATGGTGTTAGGGGCGTCTACGGGAACAGGGACCCAACGGGGGATGCGGACTACCAAAGCATTGGTAAAGTTACGCGCATCCCAACACTGAGACAGAAAGCAGGTTTCATTGGAGCAGGAGTCAAAGCTACTATTGGATAAGATAAACAGAAATGGGGGGTATACGCATACTGGAGAAGGTGGAAAAAGGGAATTAGGTGACTCTGGACCTGATTTTGCTGAACACGTGTAGTTCTCGTTGTTATGGGTCATGATCATGTTCCAGTGTGCGCGCATGTGGTTATTCTCGCACCAAAAGGTGATATTTTTTACACCGATTCCCCCACCCTGGAGGGCGGAAAAGGGGGAGAGGTCGGTACACGAGCCATTGACTCCACACAGCATCCATTTATGGAAGGGGTTCATGCTCAGCTGCTGACGAAACTCGCCTTCGAGCACCTTTACTGGCCACCAAGCCTCATTGGCTGGCCATCCCTCCATATCTGGGGAGATGGTAAACTCCTGCCTCTCAGTTGCCCACGTTACTACAGTTGACTGACAGTCAGTCCAGGGCCACAGCTCTCCCTCATAGTCGCCCACACAATGGGAGGCATATTTGGGTTGATGAGGCCTGTCGGTGGAATTGTTCCTGGGAGAGTGTACAAATGTGCCATTGATCCAGAGAACCATCTGGTGGATAGTCATGTTCTTATAGGACGGGCTCCCTTCCTTATTAGGCCCTTCAAATTTAGCTGACATAACGGGGAGGCTACTGGCCTCTAGAATTATGTCACTGAACCATCTGTATTTCCTCCGTTTCAGGGAGATACAGCCAGCTAGATTCTGAGTGGTGAAGCATAATGACCCATTAGTTACGAAGGATCGGTTTTCTCCCAGGGGAGCTACTAGGGTGTCTTTAACTAGGTAGGGCAAGTTCATACTAGAGTTGGTGGTGAAAAAGCGGGGAAAAACGGCTGCATTGAAATGGACAGGCATAGGCTTAGGAAAGGCAGACAGGATTCCCCATCTCAATACTCCCTGAGCCGGGGTCTCCAGTGTCAGGAGCAGGGTCAGGAGGTACAGCGAAGTCATCTCCTTTGTTTAGGACTTTCCTCGTTAGGCGCTCCGGGATCCAGAAGGGATTTTCTTCACCCTGGGGGAAAACACACACAGCTCCCCTGGATCTGATTATGATTGGATCCGGGCCCTTCCATTGGTTAGATAACACGTCCTTCCATTTTACTAGTTCTTGTGGGTCTTTTGGCCACTGATTATGGCGATCCGCTGCTGTATGGCCTTGAGCATCCAGATTCAAAAAATTTATAGTGAAAAGTGCTAGGGCTATGGCAGTTTTTGGTGTGGGGGGTATATCTTCAATTCCCCCTTTTTGTTTAAGTAAATAGGATTTGAGCGTGCGGTTCGCGTGTTCCACAATCCCTTGACCCTGTGGGTTGTAGGGAAGGCCAGTGATATGTTTTATCCCCATGTGATGACAAAATTGAGCAAATTTTGTAGAGGTATAGGCTGGGCCATTGTCTGTTTTCAGAATCTGTGGTAACCCCCATGCGCTCCAAGCCTCAAGGCAGTGCTGGATGACATGGGAAGCTTTCTCTCCTGACAATGGGGAGGCAAAGATGACTCCTGAACAAGTATCCACGGATACATGTACATATTTCAGTTTCCCAAAAGACGAAATATGCGTCACATCCATTTGCCAAACTTGTAAAGGCCTAATACCTCTGGGGTTGATCCCCACATGAGGTGCGGGAAGGAAGCTGCAGCAGTGTTGGCAGCTAAGGACAATGTTCCTAGCTTCGGCCCTGGTTATGCTAAACCGCCTGCGCAGCGTTTCGGCAGTGACATGAAACTGTGTGTGGAATTTTGAAGCTGTGGTGACAGGGTCTAGCAGGGGAAAGGCTATGCTTCTGGTTGCAAGGTCTGCCAGGTGGTTGCCTTGGGTCATAGGCCCGGGAAGGCCTGAATGTGCTCTGATATGAGTTATATACAAAGGAGATTGCCTATGAAGTAGTGCTGATTGTATCTGTTTGAACAAAGTGGCTACTGGGCTGGACGCTTTAATTAGCCCGGCCACTTCTAGAGATTTGACTGCATTAACTACATAACAGGAGTCAGACACAATATTTAAAGGTTCAGGAAAGATTTGTAGGACCTCTAAGACTATGCGACATTCTACTATTTGTGGAGTGTCAGGCGTGTAGCCTTTTGTCACAACTTTGCCATCATGGACATAGGCACCTGTGCCTGTCTTAGACCCGTCCGTGTAAACTGTTTTTCCATGAGGCAGCGGGGTTAGGCTAGTGACCCGAGGGAATACTAGGAGATGATTTTTGGCGAAGTTGATGAGGGGATGTTTAGGGAAATGATTATCAAAGGTTCCTGAGAAACTGTAAGCAAGTATGGCCCAATCATCGTTCATAGCACATAATACTTGTATCTGTTCTACGCTGTAAGGGGTTATAATTTTAGCTGGAGCCTCTCCGAAATGTGTCATGGAGGTTTTTACTCCTCTCAAAGCAAGTTTGGCCACGGCTGCTGGATAGTACTCTATTGTCCTAGCCTGAGAGGCTTGGGGATGGATCCAGATCAGTGGGCCGTGCTGCCATAAGACTGCTGTTGGCAGCTCCGGGGTGGGAAGCACACACAACTCAAAGGGTTCATTCGATTGCACTCTATTTAATTGTGCTGTCATCAAAGCCTGTTCTACTTTGCGAATGGCTTGTAATGCCTCAGGTGTGAGGGAGCGCGGTGACGTTAGTTGTGGGTCTCCTTCTAGGGTTTTAAATAGTGGAGTCAATTCAGTGGTGGGTATCTTTAAGTATGGGCGCAACCAATTAATATCCCCTAGGAGTTTTTGGAAGTCATTCAAATTTCGCAATTGATTATGTCTTATCTCAAGCTTTTGGGGGCAAATTACATCTGTGTAAATGGTTGCTCCTAGGAATTTGCTAACACTAGATTTTTGGACCTTCTCGCTTGCTATATTCAGTCTCCAATTTTCTAGGGATCTAGTGAGATCTATATATGCTTCTATTTCTGCTGGTTGTGGGGAGCAAAGAAGGATGTCATCCATGTAATGGATGATCTTTAGCGTGGGATAGGTCTTACGAATTGGGTCTAGCGCTCGCTGAACGTACAGTTGACATATGGTGGGGCTATTTGCCATTCCTTGAGGGAGGACCTTCCACTGAAATCTGGCATCGGGTTGTTCATGGTTAATAGCTGGCAAAGTAAAAGCAAATCTTTCCCTGTCCTTGGAGCTTAGAGGTATAGAAAAGAAACAATCTTTAATATCTATTATGAGCACTTTCCATTCTTTGGGTAAGGCAGAGAGGAGTGGCAGTCCCCGTTGTACGGGTCCAAGCATTCTCATTTGAGCATTTACTGCTCTCAGATCATGAAGCAACCTCCATGATCCTGACTTTTTCCTGATTACAAATATGGGTGTGTTCCATGGGGACACAGAGGGTTCTAGGTGTCCCACTTGGAGCTGCTCTTGCACTAAGCAATGAGCTGCTTCTAATTTTTCAGAGGATAGGGGCCACTGAGGAACCCATACGGCCTCCTCTGTGAGCCAAGGTATGGGCATGGCATCTTCAATGGCCCCTATGAAAAACCCAGGCCGTGACGGTCATTCTTTACTTTGGGCAGGATGGGCTCTATGTGTCCCTGTTGGTGTTTCCCCAGCCCCTTGCCAGGGATGTATCCCATGTCCATCATCATGCCTTGGGCGGGGGTGGAGTATTCATTAATGAGTTTGAGGCCTAAGTCTCTCATGACATCCCTCCCCCATAAATTGACCGGTAGAGGGAGTACATAAGGGGTGACTGTACCCTCTTGTCCTTCAGGGGCTCGCCATTTCAATGGTTTGGCACTAATTGAAGGGCTTGACTCATATCCTAAACCTTGTAATGAATGTGAGGATTGGGTCACAGGCCACTTGGAGGGCCACCAGGTTGCAGAGATAATACTTTTATCTGCTCCAGTGTCTAGGATTCCCTCAAAGCTCTTTCCCTCTATTTGAAGAGTTAATTTTGGTCTGTCTGCTAAATCTAATACTATGAAGGCTGAATCCCAGTCAGAGGAGCCGAAGCCCCTTTCTCCCCTCTCCGTGTTGGTAGCAGGATAATTGGCGTGGAGACTAGGTAAAACTAAGAGCTGGGCTATGCGGTCTCCCGGAGATATAGGGTAGATTCCTCTGGGAGCCGAACACATGATTTTTACCTGTCCTTCATAATCTTGATCTATAACTCCGGGATGAACTACCAGGCCTTTCAATGCAGCAGAAGAGCGCCCTAGGAGTAACCCAATGGTATTTGGTGGTAGGGGGCCTTTAAAGTCTGAAGGGATAGGCTGAACTCCCATCTGTGGAGTCAACACTATTCTGGTGGTGGCACGGATGTCCAATCCCGCGGAACCTGAAGTGGCTCTCCTTGGGGGGCCTGGTTGTTCCCGAATGACACTTGAGTGCTGGTTGCCCCATATATTTGCGGGCCCTGGTGACGGGGGCCCCTCTGGGCGTTTTTTGGCAGTTCTAAGGGTTTCCCTTCTTATCTTTAATAGACCGGCACTCATTGGCCCAATGCCTGCCTTTCTTACACTTAGGGCACAACCCAGGGGTCTTTTGGGTTGTTTGTTCTGAAGCTGGGCTCCTACACTCTCTCTTTATATGTCCTAATTTCCCGCATTGAAAGCATTTGATACTTCTGTTAGTGATCCTGGCTTGTTTGTGGCTCTGTAATATGGCCGCGGCTAGGCCCGCATTGGTGAGTGGCCCTCCTATTTCTCTACAGGCTTTCAACCAGGCATGTATCCCTTTTTGTTTCCAGGGTGTTATCGCCTGTCTGCATTCTTTGGTACATTGTTCAAATACTAATTGCTCCACTAGGGGCATTGCTTGTTCCTGATCTCCAAATATTCTGCCTGCGGCCTCCATCATACAAGCGACAAAGTCAGAAAATGGCTCGCTCAGCCCCTGAATAATTTTTGTCAAATTGCCTGATACTTCTCCTTTGTTGGTGAGGGCTTTCCATGCCTTGGCGGCGCACGTGTTTATTTGTGCGTATACCTGTAAGGGGAAGGCGGTCTGGTCAGCTACCCACTGTCCTTGGCCTGTCAGCATATCATATGACCACGCAGGCTGTCCTTCGGCTGCGTTTGCGCGTGCCTGGGTCATGCTGATATCATGCCACAATGCCTTCCATTCTATGTATTGCCCCATACTAGAAAGGCATGCCTTAGTTACATATTGCCAGTCTGCGGGTGTCATGGCTGTCTCTGTTAATCTCTCAACTTGTGCTATGGTATAGTTAGCACTGACTCCATAAGCCCGAACGGATTCTGCTAACTCCTTAACTTGTTTATGGCTCAGGGGCTGGTGAGAGCGTACGCCATTATCCTCAAATACAGGAAACATTTGTCTAATTGCCTGAAGAGTATCTGGGTGACAAAAGGAGAGTGCGCCACTCACGTAAGGTGGCGGGGCAACGGGCGTCGGGGGACACCCTGCTTTCATTTTTTCCTTGGTCCGCTTTTCAACTTTGCTGGTTCCCTTACTTCTACACTCTGCGGTTTTATTTTCTTCCCCTTCCTCTGCGGACGTTAATTCCTCCTCAGATTCCCTATTGGAGAGTTGGAGGTCCCTCAACTCTTTCCAGGGGTATTTACTATTTTCTCCAAGGCGATCGTCACTCGCTTCTCGGGGCTCTTTCGCTTTTGCCCTAGGCGGGCTTTCTCCCTCACTCTGAGGTTTCTTTACCTTTGTTTTTGTGGCCTTTTTTCGGCCGCGCGCGCTCTCTGTTTCCCGTTCCGTTTCTGACATGCTCTCTTGGATATCTGTCAATGCTCTCTGACCTTCTTTTATTACCTTTTCACATCTCTCATCTTGCAGACAAGCTCTAATCAGTTTCCAGAGGGGCCTGGTGCCTCCCCTCAGGCTACCCTCCTCCTCCTCTCTATCAAGATCTTTCCCCAGTTTGTCCCAGCTCGGGATTGAGAGGGACCCTGAACAAATGAACCAGGGGGCCACACGGTCTATCTCCTTCACAAAAGATCCTAAGACTTTGCTGGAGACCTTCAAGTTTCGCTCTTTGAGAGCTGTCTGCAGCGCCGTGACTAATGACGGTGCATTCCCCATAGTGCCTCCTTATTTACAGAGAACCATCAACCATTATCCTAAAAAGCAGGGGCCTCTCAGAACTTACCCCTCCAGGCTTTCTTCTGACCTGCAGTTCTGAATCCTCTCCAGATGTCTGAAGGGTCCTCCCTGTGCCGGTGATGTTCTGGTTCCCGGGATTCGGCACCACTTGTCGCGTGCCCTGTCCTCGCCGGCAAGAACAGCATGCAACAACAGCAGGATTCTTCTGCAGAAAGCTTTATTCTTCAGCTCTTTGTGAAACAAATGAGTTGGGCAGGACCCAGAGGGGAAGGAGAGGCTTGCTTATATAGTTCTCATGCTCTGACCTGGTTGGTGCGGCTCCATATGCCTTATTAGCATAACCATTTGGTGGGTCTCATTGGTCCTTATGCCAAGGCGCAATTAGCATGTAGTTTAGTGGTGTGGGATGATTTGTCATTAGGAAGTTCGGGGCCTTCCGGCTGCCCTGCATTGGGCGCTATTTTCTGAGCGCGGCTGCCAACAGTTGCAGTACTAATATCAGACAAAATAGACTTCAAAACAAAGAAAATAACGAGATAAAGAAGGATACTACATAATGATAAAGGGCTCAGTCCAACAAGAGGATATAACCATTCTAAATATATATGCACCCAATACAGGAGCACCAGCATATGTGAAGCAAATACTAACAGAACTAAAGAGGGAAATAGACGGCAATGCATTCATTGTAGAAGACTTCAATTCACCACTCACCCCAAAGGATAGATCCACCGGGCAGAACATAAGTAAGGAAACACAGGCACTGAACAACACACTAGAACAGATGGACCTAATAGACATCTATAGAACTCTACATCCAAAAGCAACAGGATATACATTCTTCTCAAGTGCACATGGAACATTCTCCAGAATAGACCACATACTAGCTCACAAAAAGAGCCTCAGTAAATTCCAAAATATTGAAATTCTACCAACCAATTATTCAGACCACAAAGGTAGAAAACTAGAAATAAATTCTACAAAGAAAGCAAATGGCTCACAAACACATGGAGGCTTAACAACATGCTTCTAAATAATCAATGGATCAATGAACAAATCAAAATAGAGATCAAGGAATATATAGAAACAAATAACAACAACAACACTAAGCCCCAATTTCTGTGGGACACAGCGAAAGCAGTCTTAAGAGGAAAGTATATAGCGATCCAGGCACACTTGAAGAGGGAAGAACAATCCCAAATGAATAGTCTAACATCACAATTATTGAAACTGGAAAAAGAAGAACAAATGAGGCCTAAAGTCAGCAGAAGGAGGGAGGGATATAATAAAGATCAGAAAAGAAATAAACAAAATTGAGAAGAATAAAAAAATAGCAAAAATCAATGAAACCAAGAGCTGGTTCTTTGAAAAAATAAACAAAATAGATAAGCCTCTAGCCAAACTTATTAAGAGAAAAAGAGAATCAACACACATCAACAGAATCAGAAATGAGAAAGGAAACATCACGACGGACCCAACAAAAATACAAAGAATTATTATAGACTACTATGAAAACCTATATGCTAAGAAGGTGGAAAACCTAGAGGAAATGGACAACTTCCTAGAGAAATACAACCTTCCAAAACTGACCAAGGAAGAAACACAAAAGTTAAACAAACCAATTACCAGTAAAGAAATTGAAGAGGTAACCAAAAAACTACCCAAGAAAAAAACACCCGGGCCAGATGGATTTACCTCGGAATTTTATCAGACATACAGAGAAGATATAATACCCATTCTCCTTAAAGTTTTCCAAAAAATAGAAGAGGAGGGAATACTCCCAAACTCATTGTATGAAGCCAAAATCACCCTAATACCAAAACCAGGCAAAGACCCCACCAAAAAAGAAAATTACAGACCAACATCCTTGATGAACGTAGATGCAAAAATACTCAATAAAATATTAGCAAACGAAATTCAAAAATATATCAAAAGGATGATACACCACGACCAAGTAGGATTCATCCCAGGGATGCAAGGATGGTACACCATTCGAAAATCCATCAACATTATCCACCACATCAACAAAAAGAAGGGCAAAAACCACATGATCATCTCCATAGATGCTGAAAAAGCATTTGACAAAATTCAACATCCATTCATGATAAAAACTCTCAAAAAAATGGGAATAGAGGGCAAGTACCTCAACATATATGATAAACCCAAAGTCAACATTATACTGAACAGCGAGAAGCTGAAAGCATTTCCTCTGAGATCGGGAACCCAACAGGGATGCACACTCTCCCCACTGCTATTCAACATAATACTGGAGGGCATAGCCACGCAATCAGACAAAACAAAGAAATACAAGGAATCCAGATTGGTAAAGAAGAAGTTAAACTGTCACTATTTGCAGATGATATGATATTGTACATAAAAAACCCTAAAGACTCCACTCCAAAACTACTAGAACTGATATCAGAAAAGAGCAAAGTTGCAGGAGACAAAATTAACACACAGAAATCTGTGGCTTTCCTATATACTAACAATGAACCAATAGAAAGAGAAATCAGAAAACAATTTCATTCACCATTGCATCAAAAAGAATAAAATACCTAGGAATAAACCTAACCAAAGAAGTGAAAGACCTATACCCTGAAAACTACAAGTCACTCTTAAGAGAAATTAAAGGGGACACTAACAAATGGAAACTCATCCCATGCTCATGGCTAGGAATAATTAATGTCGTCAAAATGGCCATCCTGCCCAAAGCAATATACAGATTTGATGCAATCCCTCTCAAATTACCAGCAACATTCTTCGATGAACTGGAGCAAATAATTCAAAATTTCATATAGAAACACCAAAGACCTCGAATAGCCAAAGCAATCCTGAAAAAGAAGAATAAAGTAGGGGGGATCTCACTCCCAAACTTCAAGCTCTACTACAAAGCCATAGTAATCAAGACAATTTGGTACTGGCACAAGAACAGAGCCATAGACCAGTGGAACAGATTAGAGACTCCAGAAATTAACCCAAACATATATGGTCAATTAATATTTGATAAAGGAGCCATGGACATACAATGGTGAAATGACAGTCTCTTTAACAGATGGTGCTGGCAAAACTGGACAGCTACATGTAGGAGAATGAAACTGGACCATTGTCTAACCCCATACACAAAAGTAAATTCAAAATGGATCAAAGAACTGAATGTAAGTCATGAAACCATAAATCTCTTAGAAAAAAACATAGACAAAAATGTCTTAGACATAAACATGAGTGACCTCTTCTTGAACATATCTCCCCGGGCAAGGAAAACAACAGCAAAAATGAACAAGTGGGACTATATTAAGCCGAAAAGCTTCTGTACAGCAAAAGACACCATCAATAGAACAAAAAGGAACCCTACAGTATGGGAGAATATATTTGTAAATGACAGATCTGATAAAGGCTTGACGTTCAAAATATATAAATAGCTCACACACCTCAACAAACAAAAAACAAATAACTCAATTAAAAAATGGGCAGAGGATCTGAACAGTTCTCTAAAAAAGAAATACAGATGGCCAACAGACACATGAAAAGATGCTCCACATCGCTATTAACAGAGAAATGCAAATTAAAACTACTATAAGATATCACCTCACACGAGTAAGGATGGCTGCCATCCAAAAGACAAACAACAACAAATGTTGGCGAGGCTGTGGAGAAAGGGGAACCCTCCTACACTGGTGGTGGGAATGTAAAGTAGTTCAACCATTGTGGAAAGCAGTATGGAGGTTTATCAAAATGCTCAAAACAGACCTACCATTTGATCCAGGAATTCCACTCCTAGGAATTTACCCTAAGAACGCAGCAATCAAGTTTGAGAAAGACAGATGCACCCCTATGTTTATCGCAGCGCTATTTACAATAGCCAAGAATTGGAAGCAACCTAAATGTCCATTGGTAGATGAATGGATAAAGAAGATGTGGTCCATATACACAATGGAATACTACTCAGCCATAAGAAGACGGAAAATCCTACCATTTGCAGCAACATGGATGGAGCTGGAGGGTATTATGCTCAGTGAAATAAGCCAAGCGGAGAAAGAGAAATACCAAACGATTTCACTCATCTGAGGAGTATAAGAACAAAGGAAAAACTGAAGGAACAAAACAGCAGTGGAATTACAGAACCCAAAAATGGACTAACAGGTACCAAAGGGAAAGGGACTGGGGAGGATGGGTGGGCAGGGAGGGATAGGCGGGGAAGAAGAAAGGGGGTATTAATATTAGCATGCATAGAGGGGGGAGGGAGAAAGGGGAGGGCTGTACAACACAGAGAGGACAATAGTGATTCTACAACATTTTGCTATGCTGATGGACAGTGACTGTAATGTGGTTTATAGGGGGTACCTGGTATAGGGGAGAGCCTAGTAAACATAGTATTCTTCATCTAAGTGTAGATTATAGATTTAAAAAAAAAAGAAAGAAAGAAAGAAAAGGGGGATTACTCCTTGATAGGATAAAACTAATGGTAAATTAAAGATTAATGCATGCTTTAAATATCCTTAATTTTGATCACTTAAAGTGTGTCAGATGATTGGCTATGGAGGTACACTTTTCTGATAATATTCCTTTCTCTTAATAAAATAAAAAACAGTTCCTGTGTGGTGACCTCTAATGAGTTCTACACCATGGTATAAAGGGCATTTCAAAGTGTGGGCAAAGGGTCTGTTTGTTGTTATACAGATCAAAGCCTAATTTGGCTACCCAGAAAATGAACTAAGATACGATATGAAGAAGAACTTCCAACATCAGCACTCTCTGGAAGACTCCTACCAGAAGATGATCATCAAAAAACCTCCACAAAGATCCAGGCGATGCTGCAGTTGTAGCTGCATCCATCCCACCGTTTCCTGGACTTGCCATTGGAATGAAGAAGGAGCTATCTAAGCTGGCCTGTGCATACAGTAAAACAACAAATTTGACTGGATCTATACTGTTGGAACTCAACCAAGAATTAGGAGAAGTGCAAGTTGTAGCGCTCCAAAATCTTACAACTACAGACTATCTACGGTTAAAAGAACATATGGGATGTGAACAGTTCCCAGAAATGGGTTGCTTTAATTTGTCTGATTTCTCTCAGACTGTTCAAGTACAGTTGGACAATATCCATCATATCACAGATAAATTTTCACAAATGCCTAGGGTGCCTAACTGGTTTTATTGGCTTCACTGGAGATGGCTGGTAATTATAGATCTGCTTTGTTTATGTAACTGTATTCATATTATGTTAATGTGTGTGCGCAATTTAGTTAGTAGTTTAAAACCTATACATAAGGTACTCTACAAGAAGATATGTCAAAGAAATAATCAATCCTCCCATGTTTTCTTCCATCTGCTACCTCTATAGCTTTTCTTCTTCCTTCCTAATTACAACCCTTAAATAGAATTCATGCCTCATATCGAAGTTACCGAGTATCATAATTCCTCCAGGTGGTAAAGATACCTCAAGACAAATGCTGGGCATAGAAGCCACAGGGCATAAATCTGCAAAGAAGTAAAAAGCTAACCTTTTCAAACAATATGGCTTCTCTCTCACTTACCAACTTTACATCTCCCTGTATGGTCCCGGAAGATGACTGGTTAGCCAGAGACGGGTAAGATTCCTCAAGGGAGGAACAACCTAAGACAGGCACAGTTGCAGGGGGGCCATCAGGTGAGAAATTGGGGATCAACAGTGGTGAAGCTTAGAACCTCCCCCCCCTCCCCCCCCCCCCGTGTTGAGAGAAAGCTTCTGCATCCGTGGATGTTTTATTGCCCTTGTCTAGCTCGGATTAGCACATACTGTACAGGCACACACCTGATCATCTACAATTGCTCTCTTACAACACTAAACTATGTTTTCTACCTTTATCTTGCATCTACCTACCACTTCAGCATTTTATTAAAAATAAAAATAATAATAATAATAAAGGGAGAAATGTGGGATCCACTTATAAATCAAGTATAAAAATCAAAGAAATATTCATATTTGACCTGATTGTTTATAGTTCATAATGCATGATCAAAACCTAAAGTTTCTGTGATGACTGCCCTTGTACTGTTCACCATGTAACTTATTCACTATGTAAGAATTTGTTCTCCATGTAAAAACTTGTTCGTTATGCTTCAGAAGATTGGAGACTGATGAGAATTAGGCTTGAGATGGATTAATGATTGTGCATTGAGCATTGACTCCCCTATACAGAATTTTATTGTTAACAACCATTTGATCAATCAACATGAGAGATGCCCCCTCAAAAAAAAAGGAAAAAGCCATGCAGGGGATACATGTGTTAGTAAAAAAAAAAAAAAAAAAAAAAAAAGAAACGCATTTATTTCTTACAAGCAGTCTTGCGCAGTCTTGCTGTGTTTCTCTTGACCAGGACGCAATACCAGAGAGCTCCACCTAACCTCTCTGGTCCAGATAAACCCTACCTAGCACACCCGTGTAGTTACCTATTGATATGCAGATAGACTAATGCCCTCCACCCCTTGGAAACTAGACCTATTGATATGCAGATGCACTAAAGTCTGGGAGAGATTCTGGAAAATTTACAATTTTACCCACAAGGGTCCTTAGTTGCAATAATAATGAAAAAATGCTGACAGTGTTCTAGTTGCTCAGATAAAAAACCGTGGTGTCATACCTGACTTGTTTTTCTCATACTCCCCTTAATTCCAGGAGCAATTCTTCTGGCTCTACCTTCGAAATATATGTAGGATCTGACCCAACTTAATCTGTTTTGCTACCATTTTGGTACAAGCCACCATCATTTCTCCTTATATGTATTATTCCAAACTCCTTAACTGGTGACCCTTAAATCTATTTTCAACACAGCCTTTCCTTACAAGATCCCACAAAATACACTCTCTTTTTTACCCTGTTCCATACTTCCTCATAGAACTTATTACTGTCTAAATATATTTATTTATGACCTCCTGCCACTAAGTCCCAGAGGGAAAGGATTTTTGTCCGTTTTGCTGTTACTCCCCAATACCTAGAACTTTTTGGGCAGAAGACGTTTAACAGCAATTTTTTGTTGAATTAATGAATACAGATATGAGGTTGACAAAACAGGTTCTCTGCCTCAAAACATGTTAAGTATACTGGGGAGATATAAAAAACACATTAATTACATGTTTTTGCAGAGCCTCCATATCTGCCCAGAGGATTTACATGGGCAGATGCGATGGAATGGTTAATCTAGATTGTGCTAATCAATATATCTGAGGCGGTTTCTTATAAATTATATTACGCAATGGTGAGATTGTGTGATAACGGTTTGAGATCATAGCTTGCCTTTTAGTCTTTCCTTGTCTCGAAAAGCTTACGGAGAAATTTTTCGTTTTACTTCATTTGCTTCCTCTCTCTCTAATCCAAAGAGGCAAGCGGCTGTGAATGGTATCGTCCAAAAGTAGTAAAAAATATTGTTTGGTCTGGGAGTCTGCGTAGTGAATAGCTCCCTGGAGCGGGCGCATGCGCATTTTAAGGCAAGGCAAGATGGCGGCCACTGTCGCGAGTCGGTGTCCCGAGGAGTTAGCGGCGGCGGTGGCTGCAGCCTCCCGCGGGTAACAGTAGTCTCTGAGCGGTGGGAATTTTGCGGCAGTGTTTTGTGAGCTGGACTGCGCCAGGAGAGTCCCCGCTTGGGAGTTAAAGGAAGGGCGGAGAGGTGAAGCCCCTCCCCCAACCTCTTCATAGTTTGACTAACTGCCCCATCCTTCCCTCCCGTTTTTTCCTCCCAGCCCGCTACACGCTGGTCTATTGCGCAGGCGCGCAAATAATCGGAGCGCCGCCTTAGCGCTGGAGTTTGAGAGCTCCTGCGCGCGTTTACCGTTCTTCTTCCTTGATTGGTTAGATTGCCCCGCCATCACGCTTCCCTCTGCTTTCTAGGTTGAGAAGGAAAGCGGTGGGGCGGGGCCAACCGGCGCGTGCGCAATACTGTTGCTGCTCGTTTGCTGCTGTTGCGTTCCACAAAAAAATCCCGACTGGATAGCCTTGGGCCTTTTCTGTGCTAGAGGATCTGGAGAGAGAGAGAGATTGATTTCTGCAGCTGAAGGGGCAGTCGGGTATTATTAAATTTAAGATATTAACGCCCACTCCTTCAGGAGTGGGACGCTAGGAGTGGGGAGGGGCCTTAGCTTTGAGAGCTGAAGAATATAAAACCATTAATTTCGGGGCCAGGCGTTTAGAAAGGCTTTGCAGGATCTGCATAATTTCGTCTGTGATTACTGACTGGTTTAAACACAACCCCTTGAACAATTCTGATAAACCTTTGAAACCCGCAGCCCCTCCTTGCAGCGTGTAGGAGTCGCCAGCGTGCCCAGTAGCTGGTCCTCCTGTCCTACCTCCAGAAGAGCCAAGCGCGTGCACCATCCCCAACCCCTGGCCTCCCTCCCCAACTACGGCTTTCACGCACTCGCAGTGATTATTTTTGCCCGCTCCCGCCGCGGCCGCCGCGGCCGCCAGAGGAGCAGCAGCGCTTGTGCAAACCGGGAAGATGGCGGCCGGCGGCGGCGGAGGCAGCAGTAAGGCCTCCTCCTCGTCGGCCTCTTCGGCTGGGGCTCTGGAGTCCTCGTTGGATCGAAAATTCCAGTCGGTAACCAACACCATGGAATCTATTCAAGGCCTGTCGTCTTGGTGTATAGAGAACAAGAAACACCACACTACTATCGTCTACCATTGGATGAAGTGGCTCCGGAGATGTGAGTGTTGGGGATGACTAGGGAAGGGAAGACTGGGGAAATGGAAGGAAATAAAACGCTTGGGGTTTTCGCCCGGAGCCGCAGCATTCGGTTGCGGTTGTTCACACGAAAGCTTTGATCCGAGTGTCTCCAAACCCAGACTTCTTTCCTAGCTAGGGTTGTCCTGAACTGCAGGCTGGAGGTTAATTATTTCTTGGATTTTTTTAGCCACTGACTTGGTGTGACCTTGGGCCATTGGGCCCAATCTATAGTGATTTGCGTATTATTTCATTTCAAAGCCTTGAAAGGTGCTGTTTTTACTGAACCTCACGGAAATTGTCGTGTCCGTTTATTTTTTATAGGCCTTGACGTGTTAATGGTTTCTGGTTTTCCTGATGATAGACAAGCAATAGTAAATAAATACACCTACTTCTCTGGAATATGTTGGACCTCTCCATTTTCCACTGACCTAAAACTTGTGATGTGTAATAAGAAGGGCCTTGCCTACGTGAATGTTAGTAAGAAGTAACATGAACTCCACAGAGCTGAGGCGACCACCTGGCAGGTTTCCTTGTACCTTTGTTTGCTGGATTAAAATACAGGCTTCTTGTTACTGACCGGAAACAACTGTAGTCAGTATCATCACTAATACCTTAAAATGTAAAACATTTGACTACTTTTACTCGAAACGCCTTTTTAAAGAATTGAGTTTGGTTACGTAGGTCATCAAAACGGGAAATCAAGAAATAGTACTTTTTTCCTCCCAGTTTATTGTTTTTTTGTTTCCTTGGGGAGTTTTTCCGCTTTTCTGCAGTACTACAGAAAAGAGGTCTATTAAACTGTCAGGAAGTGGATGGTTTGCAAAAGATCTCAGATCTTTTAGGAGGAAGTGTGAAGAAGTCACTGTAGCTTCCTTCTGAGAATAGAGGGTTAACCCTAAATCCATATATATCTATTTGAATTTTAGGTCTTTTGTTGCTTCCTGTCTATGGCATGTTATCAGTGAGACTTATCATCCGGTTCTTCTTACTCCAATTGTGCTATTGTCCTGTAGTGTTTTGATTTGTGTTTACTTTTTAGGGAACAGATGAATAAAACTTGAAAAAATCATAGGCTCCAGGCTTCAAACCATTTATGTATAAAATTGTTGGGAGAGAGATTTTGTGGCCCTTTGAATAGTATGGGTTGAGAACCAAGATGGGGATTACCTATATTCACCATTAGCAGATCAAAGTGACTTACTTTACCAGAAGTGAAATTAGAATGTACAATATCAAATATGATAACTTGTCATCAAAGATTCTCACATATTAAGTATCTGCTAAGTGGCCAGCCCTTTATTGTCATTTACAATGTATCTATCCTGTTATACCTCAAATTAGCCCTATGAAGTAGTTTTTTATCACTGATTTGGAGATGGGGAAACTAAGGCTCAGAAATGTTAAGCTGCTTATGGTCACACAGTACAATAAAGGAGTTAGGATTTGATTTCGCCTTATCAGATGACAGTGGTCACATTTGACTAATAATGTTTTCAAGATTATTTAACATACTTGGGACACCATTGGTAACAGGTGGTGCTCATGTGAACCTGAGGACGTGTTCCCTTTAGACCTATTCTTTCTGTTTTAAAACATTTTCACTAAATTATGCAAAGATTTAACATTTCTTACCTTTGGGAATTTGGGAACCATAATTGTATGGTTACATCATTTACAAGAAGAAGTTGGTTCCATCTCTTCCATGTGGGATTACAAATGGCAATTACAGTATATTTTTCTAGGCAAATAATAATGAGATATATTGGAGATAGAATTTTTGTGTCTCTATTGTTGATATTGCGCCTGAGCTTATTTCCCTTGTTAATATTGAGGGTGGAAAAATTATTGCTTTAGGAAGACAATACTTCTAGTATATTATATATAGCTTATATAGTTAATTGCTTTTAGCTTTCTAAAAACCTGATTTTTTTCCCTAGTGGACTTAACTTTCTAAAATGGTTAAGGTTCATTTGTAGTCATTTTGTATTTACATTGAATGAATATCATGTCTCTTACGGTAAATAAAATATGTTGAGAAAGAGATTCAGGAGAGTCATGAAGGGCACAGTGAAAATAGTTTATGCATTGGGTCTCGTTCCCATTTAATTTCATATCCTTTACAGTTAGAATTATTTGAGATTGGTTTCTAAGTCAGCTTTAGGCGATTGTGAAGTAGGCAGGTTTGGCATTCTCAGCCTTTCTGTCCATTTTCCTGATACCACTTTTATTTCTCTTTTTTCTTCTGACATCTGTTATTTAGTAATTTATATTTAGACCTCAGTGTGAATTTAAGTAACTGTGTTAGCTCTTCCAGAGATACTTTCATTTTATCCTTTCTTTAAGTGTGAAATAGACTTTTGTTCACTCTCAAGGAAATAATTCAGAGAAGTTTGTAGGCCTCCATGGATGGGTTCCACCTTAGTCCATGGATGAGTCCTACTGACTATTCAGGCTTCTTTTAATTTATTTGAAGCATTCATTACCATCATTTTTTAAAAGTGATCTTTCTGTACTGTGAAGAGATGTCATTCCTTTGCTTTAAAAACCCTCTAGTGGTATCCCATTGGAACAGGGTTAGGAACTAAACTTTTTTTGCTATCGATTACAAGTTCCTACACCATTTGCCCTGCCTACTGCCTCTCAGGCTGCTTCCAATCCAGTCCTCTCATCATCTAGATCCAAGTTCAAATATTGCCTTCTGAGAAAGGCCTTCCCTAAATGATCTTATTTCAAGTAATCCCTTCAATTGGGTTCTATCACATCACTTTATTTTCAGTATATGAAATTACCTTGTTTGAATGTTTATTATCCCTATCTACTCCCATCAGATGACAGGGCTGTGTCTTTGTTTCTGTATCCCTAAGCAACTAGAACAGTGTTGGGCACACAGTAAGCAATCAGTAAATCTTTGCCAAAATAATTTCTTGAAAAAGTTAATCAAGAACTTCAAGTTTCAGTGAAAAAAACGATAGGTATGGTTTTTTTGGCAGGCTCAAGATACACCTCTTATATGGACTCGATGTGCAGTTTGACCAAATTATCATTTCTGTATTTCATTTGTCCCTGCCATTTTTTATGGGGGTTACTATGGAACAGCAGAAAAAATGCAGACTTTAGAATTAGACCTAGGTTCAGAACTTCCATTTTTTAATACCGGGGTAACTCTATGCAAAATACTTAAATTATGGGCCTCCGTTTCTCATCTATAAGTAGAGATAATTATCTCAGCATTGTCTAGATTTAAGAAGATAATACATGTATTTTAACATAGATCCTAGCATAAAGAAAACATTGGAATTATATATTATGATCACAGTGATGATGCAGATAAAGGTATTCTTAAGATCCTGAGTATTCAAAATACAACAGAATTTTGTTTTGGATACAGTGCCGGAAATTACATTTCCAGTCAGGTAGATGAATTGGACCAGCCTCTCTCTAGTGCATTACATAGTAGGACATAGAAGAGCTAGTAGGACAAAGTGGAAAATATGTGTTCATTATATCTCCATGTTGTCTTATTTCTACCATTGAATGGGTTGGTCTGTTTTCAAAGGTGTTATTGAGAACTTAGGTGAATTTTTTAAGAAAACTGGGATAAGGGAAAGTAGAATCATTTGTAGAGCAGAAAATCTGTTAAGATTTCCCTTCAGCAAAACAAATCCTACCATTGCAACAACATGGATGGAGCTAGAGGGTATGATGCTCAGTGAAATAAGCCAGGTGAAGAAAGACAAGTACCAAATGATTACACTCATATGTGGAGCATAAGAACAAAGAAAAAACTGAAGGAGCAAAACAGCAGCAGACTCACAGACCCCAAGAATGGACTAACAGTTACCAAAGAGAAAGGGACTGGGAGGTATGGGTGGGGAGGGAGGGATACCGGGGGGGGGGGTGGTGGAGAAAGGGGGCATTATGATTAGCATGTATAATGGGGGAGGGCATGAGGAGGGCTGTACAACACAGAGAAGGCAAGTAGAGACTCTAGCATCTTACACTGATGGACAGAGACTATAATGGGGTATGTGGGGGGGACTTGGTGATGGGGGGAGTCGAGTAAGCATAATGTTCCTCATGTAATTGTAGATTAATGATACCAAAAAAAAGATTTCCCTTCAGCTATTTTTCGTACTACCTTTAAATATATATTAGATTAGGAAAGTAATGACACCTCTCCTCCTTTCAACTGATCACCCTACCAAAGTAGTTATCAACTTAATGGCCAGTTTTTTTTCTTGTAGCCCCTTTACTTTCCCCTGCTTCACCTCCTTGGAAGCAAATCTCAGCATGATCTGGTATTTTTTCCACAAGAGAGACTAGCAAAGATTCTCTTCATACAGAATTAAGTTGTTGCAGAAAGTCTGCAAAGTGCAGTTGCCATTTTTGGCCTATGGAATGGTTTCTCAGTTTGGGTCTCGGAATCCTTAGATAGACCATGAAGATGGCAGTAATTTTATAGCTAACTTTTATCAAGTGCCTGCTATGTGCCAGACACTCTTCCAGACATTTTATACGTATTAATTAATTCAGTCCTTACAAATCTTAGCAGTAGGTATTATGATCCCCACTTAACAAATGAGAAAACAAGCACTAAGAGGTTGAGTAACTTGTCAGTGGTTACAGAGCTAATAGGTGGTGGAGCCAGGATTCAACCCAGGCATTCTTGACCTAAAAGGCTCTTTACTGTATGCTATAACCACTGTAGTACACAGCTGTTCCTATTCATAAAATATTTTCTACCATGTAGAGAACCTTTGATAACTTGCTTATTAATTCATAATTAATCCAGGTAGATTAACTAGAATGTTGAGATTTTAAATCTGTGGGATTGTTTTTTGTTCTGGTTTTTGCTTTCTGTGGCAAAACATTATCTTGTGTGGATTTGAAGTTCTAGTAGGCCTTTATGTTCTTGGTTAGTAAAAAATGGGAAAATAAGTTGAACATGTTATTTAAGCTAGATAAAAATCTCTAAATGTGATGTGCGTTTAGTTTAAGTAATGAAAAGGCTTTTTTGGTGGCAAAATGTTTGAGGTACAACACTGGTCAGAGGGGAATGGGGTCTGCTATCTTACATTTGATAGTCCACGTGTCTGAGGGCTCTGAGACTATTTTCTGCAGCTCTGGGCTCTGAAATGTAGCCATTAACTGTTCCCTGTTCCTTTCTTTGTAATAGATCCTTTGTAGTAAATATGTAGGCTTGACTGTACAGTATGTAACAATTCTGCAATAGGCATAGAGCTTTTTAATCACATACATGTATATAAACAAGTAATACAGATAGACTAGATACACCACACATTATGATTTTATGTTCCAAGATGCATTTGCTTATAAATCCCTAGTTTACATTCAATTCTTTAACTTACTGAATACCTACTGTGCCAGGCACTGGAGATACAGCCAGTAAACAAAATGGAGAAAAATTTTGCCCTCTTAGAGTTTATACTTTAGTAAGGGGAGATAAACACAAATAATTAAGTAAAATATAAAATATATTAGAAGGTAAAAAATTAGAAGTGCTGATTAAAACAGGGAAAAGAAGAGTGTTATGGGTGTTTACAGTTTTAAATTAGGAGGTAAGGGAAGGCCTCACTTAGGTTACATTTGAGCAGGAAGGTGAGGTACCAAGTGATAAAGATACTGACAGAGAGTGTGAAGAGAGCATGTATCAAGACAAAGAGAACAGAAAAATGCAAAGGTCCTGAGGTTGGAGTGTGTGTGGTGAGTTTACAAAAACAGCAAGAAAGCTTTGTGGCTAGAAAGGAGTAGTTAAAATGAGGATAAGCAGTTGAATTTAGAGATTATGGTAGGTGATGGGGCGGGGGGTGTCAGGTCACAAAGAGTTTATTATAGGTATTGGAAAGACCTTGGCTTTTATTCTGAATGAGATGGGGAACCATTTGAGCAGAGTGATGTGAACTGATTTATGTTCTTAAAAGGTCGTTCTGGTGTTGGAGAAACAGGGATACCAGTTAGGTGGCTATTGTAGTATCCTAGCATAAGGTGTTCGTGATTTGGACCAGGTTGTGGCTAATGGAAGTGATAAGAAACAATTTAATTGTGGATCTGTTTTGAAGGTAGATCCAATTAGATTTCTGAGTATATTAAATGTGCACTAAGAAAGGAGAGTAATCAAGAATGACTGGCTTTTTGCCTGAGTGACTAGTAAGAGTTGACATTTATTGATAAGGGGAAGGCTGTAAATAGAGTGGATTTTGGAAGAAAGAAATTTAGTTTAGTTTTTTTTTTCCTTGGGGGTAGGGGCATTATTCTCCCTATCCCAATATCCATCTTGCTTTTCCAATTCTTCCCAGTGGTATTGATAACAGAAATACCAGGCTGCGTTTCAGTATACTCTTGGATATCAGTTACTTCTGATCTTTGAAAAGTCTACCTACAAAGGCACACAATGACACATCCATGGATATGTGCCGATCATCTTCAGATACAGACTCAATTTTTGTCCTGTGAGTACAACAGTTACCTCATTACTAATTATTGTACATTTGGCCCTTGAACAATATGGGGGCTAGGGGTGCCAAACCCCATACACTAAAAAATTTGAGAATAACTTGGACTCCCCAAAAACTTTACTAATAGCTTACTGCTGACTGGAAGCCTTACTACTAACATAAATAGTTAACATTTTGTGTGTTACATATGTTATATACTGTATTCTTTTAATAAAGTAAGATATAGAAAATAAAATAAATTCATAAAAGAAATACATTTACAGTACTGTGCTGTATTTATCAATATTGTAAGTGTACACCATCCATTTATAAGATAAATTATCTTGAGACTTGAGCTCACTACATTAGCAACAGGAGGTAGCTATGAAATTATTTTAGTACAATATATACTACAGGTAATTTTATGTAGTTATAATACTGTGTCTTTATATTTGTTTACACAGAAATTTAGTTTTTAATGTTAAGTTTGAGCTGTTTGTATTTTAAAATATCCTTACTGAGGTACAATTCAAAAATATAAAATTCACCTATTTAAGCTTTACAATTCAGTTGTTTTAGTGTATTGTGCAATAGTCACCACTGAGTATCTGTTTACTGTGTGGATTGCTTTTAGAGCCAGGAGGCTGGAAGAGATCTACTAGGGATTATGTGTAGATAGAGAAGTAGGTGTAGTAATATAGAGTAATAAATGTAGGTAGAGAAGAGGTTCAGAGAGAAGGCTCTGGGGCATTCGGTATTTTAGATTCCTCTTTCTACTTGTTTGGTCCAGTGTATTCTTGACTCGTGTTCATTTTGAGGTCATGGTAAACTTTATCTCATCTCTCCAAAGAAGTAATAAATCTATTTTGATCTCTTGCCAGTTTCTACTCTTGGTTTAGTTTAGGCTTAATGGCACTTCTGGATTAAGTTAGGTAGTATTATAATCCCTCTCTCTATATTCTCATTTCCAATTGTAAAATTATTGCGTAGTTGGTCCTCTCTCTCTTCTTGAATGCCTGCCTCACCCTTCTTAATTCCATTGTCCCAAGTTCATAGAGACGTTGATAATATTTTCCCTATCTCCTGACAGTGTTTCAAAACATGGAACTACCTGAATTATAACATAGACTTGTTGTAATGGTGTATATACTAAACATTTTTTTCCTGTATTAGACTTTACAGGCAGTCTTAATGTTCTTCATTTAGATGTTTGTGTCTCAAATGCAGAAGCGTGGTGGTACGGCTGCAGGTGGGTTTGAAGCAATAGGTAAAACATAATTTTGCCATACATCCCATGTAGTAAGCTAAATGTTAAATTATTCAGCAAATAAACATTCTTGTAAATCAGTCTGAAACAGTATTGACAGACTTCTCACATGGTTTTGTGGTATGGAAATACCTTGAAAGGAAAATTTCATTGATAGTAGAAAAATACTAGTATTAAAATTTGTTTAAACAGGCCACCCCAAAATTACAGTTTTGTTTGTATAGAAGGTGTGAGTGTATGTATTTGTGTGTTATTTCTTGGAGAGTGGAGGCTTAGTGAATTTATTCTTAATGATTTGGCTTCCTGCCTTTCATAAACTAATGAATAATAGATGCATCAAACTCCTTTTCCTCCTAAGCTTTTGTCGATCAGTTATGGTAATTTTTTCACTTTTCCCAAGTGTTCGTTGTTTTATAGCAGTCCTTTAAAAAAGTCCGAAGGGGATATGTGGGTTAGTTGTAAAATTTCAATTGTCTGAAAACCAAGGATATGTGAGGTTGTTAACGTGTAGAAGGAGCTCAGAGACCCTTGTAAAAATTACTCAAAAACTTAACACTGTTGTACAAACCATCTTGACTGAGTTTCTCATTTGTTTGTCAAGGAAACAAAAAGCAGTTGCTGTTTTATAGTGATCTCTGTTTCTACTTCCTCCCACAGCTTTTGATTATAGAACACTGGAGAAACGCACATCTTGTGGAGAAAGTAGAACCTAGGTACTTTTTTTGGAAAAAGGCAACAATTCTCTGTGCTTTGGAACATTAATGTTTTTCTGGCTAAGATAAAGACCGTTTAAAAAAGTACTTCTTTGTTTTTATTCTTCTCTTGGAGGAGAACATTAAAATAGGGCTCAGTTTGAAAGAAATGAAATGTTTATATGCTGTGTTTATATTTTGGTTGTGGCCTTCTTCCCTCATCTCTCTTCCTCCCTCCACTTCACTCTCGAGTGATTATTTTCACTTACTTTCACTCTGTGGTTCTTTGGTACCTGCTAACAGAGGGAGATGATGTTTCTTTATTACCCTTCAGTAAAAGTTGCCCTGTTAGAAGGGAATAAACTTCGAGTGGTAGGAATTACAATTTACCATTTTCAATTTTTTAAGAAACTAGAGTGGAACCTTTGCTGTTTTTGTGTTCCCTTTACTATCATGATAGTTTTAACACTGTAGCATAAGGAGTTACTTTGAAATGATGATCTCTGTATCCAGGAGTCATCAATATTATTTGAATTACTAAAATTTCTTTTACAGTGTGTTCCTGTGTTCAAAGATACAGAAATCAGGAAATGAATTTAGAAATATTGAGTGCTTGCTTTATGTAAAACTTTTATTGGGTGCTGAAAGGTGAATTATAATGAATTTAACATTTAGTATCTAAGGTAAGAATTGAACAAAAATAACTGGTTCTGGGAAGTATGATTGTGTGAGTATATGCTGTAACAGTTTAGAAGAGGTATCACTTTTAGATTGGACTGAAGGTATTCACTGAGCATACTTACTAGATGTCAGGATTATGTGTAATATATCTGTGACACCATCTTGGTGAGATACAAGTTATCCCCACATTAAAATTTTACAAATTGAGGAAAGCTAATTATTTTGAAGAAGTTGTCAGAACATTTAGCATAGGTAGAGGAAACCATACCTGGTTTCAGGGTGGCTAAGCATAAACTTAATTTTGTTTTTATTTATTTATTGTTTGTTTGTTTGTTTTATCTAGGCAGAAGGTGAGAGTGAGTGGGAAAAATAAAAGAAAGACTGGAGTCAAAGTCTGAGTTGCTTACAAGTACTTTGTTATAACAATGTTCTTTATTAACTTTCCAGTCATTAATATAGTTCAATATAGTTAATTTTGTGAACAGAGCCCTAATTTAGTAATAAATAGCTAACATTACTGAGTTCTTTTGTGTTCTCATTAAATATTACAATTCATGAGGTAAATGTTATGTAATTTTACTGCTAAAAAATTGCTAAGTCTATTAGTGATGTATATGTAAAATACATACACTGGTGACAGGCAAAATAATAAAACGTTATAAATGATAGTAAGTGATGGTCTTAAAGGCTCAGTGGGGTAAAATAAACTGTTCAAGGTACACAGCTAGTAAACAGTAGGCCCAGTATTCAAATCTAAGCAGTCTTAAGTCCAGAATCTACACTCTACTATTGTACTAGGCTGCTTCCCACTTCTTTCAAAGTTTGTTGGTATTTTGTATTGTTCCATAGGCATCATGATGTATATAATGTAATGGTTTCCAAATAGCCATGTGCCTATTTTTTTTCCAGCTTTATTGAGATATAATTGACATAAAACGTGTAAGTTTAAGGTATACAACATGATTTGATACATGTATGTATTGCAAAATGATAACTGCATTAAGGTTAGTTAATACCTCCAACACCTCATAAAAATTACCTTTTTTTTGTCGTACATTTAAGATTTACTCTCAGCATTTTTCAAGTATATAATACCATATTGTTAACTATAGTTACCATGATGTACATGAGATCCCCAGAACTTACTCATCTTTTTTTTTTTTTTTTTGAGAGGGCATCTCTCATATTTTTGATCAAATGGTTAACAACAATAAAATTCTGTATAGGGGAGTCAATGCTCAATGCACAATCATTAATCCACCCCCAGCCTAATTCTCTTCAGTCTCCAGTCTTCTGAAGCATAACGAACAAGTTCTTACGTGGTGAACAAATTCTTACATAGTGAATAAGTTCTTACATGGTGAACAGTACAAGGGCAGTCATCACAAAAACTTTCGGTTTTGATCACTCATTATGAACTATAAACAATCAGGTCAAATATGAATATTCATTTGATTTTTATACTTGATTTATATGTGAATCCCACATTTCTCCCTTTATTATTATTATTATTATTATTTTTAATAAAATGCTGCAGTGGCAGGTAGATGCAAGATAAAGGTAGAAAACATAGTTTAGTGTTGAGAAATTACTCATCTTATAGTTGGAAGTTGAATGCTTTCAGTGGCATCTTTCCATTTCCCCCACTCCTCAGCCCCTGGCAACCACCATTCTACTGTCCTGCTACAAGGTCATTTGCATGCCTACTTTGATGATTTCACTGAATTGCAGAGTTGGAAATCATTCATTCAATCGTATATAGCAATAAATTGAATATAGATCCAGATATGAGAACCTAGCTGTCTTCTATTAAGCCAGACATTACATATATTTTCAAAAATATAAAATGGTGCTACTTTCCTAGCTAAATTTTTCTGTTTTACAAAATACAATAATTTTTAATAAACATGCATATAACTTACTAACTAGTGGTTTATTGTTTCTAATGAATTAATAGATTTTTTAAATTATTAATTTTAATTTCTAAAACAGTAAATAGCATAGATATAACCCACATACGCAAAAGTTCCTTGGGGTCTCTAGTAATTTTTAAGAGTGTAAAGGGATCCTAAAACCAAAATGTTTGAGAACCACAGCTTTGTAATATAGAATGACGTTTATCAAGTTTCTATAAGGTACACATCCATTGTCTCTCATCTTAATACTGCATATTGCCAAGTAGTTTCCAGACTTATTTTGTCAACTGTTTAATTACTTTTTAACTTGTGATATCATAAGTTTGCCAATTTTTATTTTGCCAAGTAAGGACATAAAATGTCCTACCATTTATATTATCACTACCGTTTTATAAACTGTTACTTTATATAAAAAATTTACTTTGCTTGATGTACTTGTCTTTCAGCTCAGATGTTGTCTCCTTATAGGTTGACTCATTGTTCTAGCCAAGAGCCCCATGCCCTTTTCCCCCTGCTCATCATTCTGTTAACTATATCACCTTATTTTCTTCATAGCTCTTCTCATGACAGGCATACCTCAGAGATATCAGCGGTTCAGTTCTAGGCCACCACAATAGAGTCACATGAATTTTTTGGTTTCCCAGTGCATGTAAAATTTATGTTTATACTATACTGTAGTCTGTGAGTGTGCAATAGCATTATGTCTAAAAAAATATGTGTACCTTAATTAAAAATTGCTACATTGCTAAAAAATGCTAACCATCATCCGAGCTGCAATAAGTTATGATCACTGATGGCAGATTACCATAATAAACATAATAATGATGAAAAAGTTTGAAATACTGCAAGAATTACCAAAATGTGACACAAATATGAAGTGAGCAAGTGCTGTTGGAAAAATGGCACCATGAGACTTGCTTGACAAAAGTTGCCACAAATCTTCCAATTTGTAAAAAATGTAACATCTGCAAAGTACAATAAAGCACCACAAAACAAAGCCTATATAAGATACTACCTTTTTTCTTTGCTTATTTACTGAGATGAATGCCCCCCACTTGTCCCCAACTAGAATGTCAGCCTGTGACAGCAAGAAATTTGTTCTGCCCACTGTTACATCTCAGCACCTGAAGAGGATACAGAACATAGAAAGTGCCTAATTAATGAATCTTTCTTAAATCTGACCCCAGACCAGAATAAGAACTGCTGCTATAGAGGTTATATACACTTTTGTTAGATCTACACATGTAGGAGGATATACAGTATCATATAGTGATTAATTGGCTAAGAACATGAACTTTGAACTTCGTAGGCATTATGGTTGCTCCTTCTTAAAGCCTTTAAATGGGATAATAATAGTATAGTCAATCTTATATGGTTATTGGTGGTATTAAAAAAGATGATTTATATATGAAGTTTTTGCAAACTACCTGACATTTAGAAAGCTAAGCAAATGGTAGCTATTGCGATTCTTAAAATTAAGGTATCATTCATACACACTCTTATGAAGGTTTCACATGAAAAACATTGTGGTTACTACTTCATTCACCCCCCCTTACCCCATTGAAGTCACTGTCCATTGGTGTAGTAAGATGCCACAGAGTTACTACTTTTCCTCTCTCTGCTACACTGTCTTCCGCATGACCCTGCCATACACTATGTGTACTAATCATAATACCCCTCAATCCCCTTCTCCCTTCCTCCCCCCCTCCCTGCCCTCCCCCATTCCTCCCTTTGGTAACTATTAATCCCTTCTTGGAGTCTCAGTCTGCTTCTGTTTTGTTCCTTCAGTTTCGCTTTGTTACACTCCACAAATGAGGGAAATCATTTGGTACTTGTCTTTCTCCCCCTGGCTTATTTCACTGAGCATAATACCCTCTAGCTCCATCCATGTTGTTGCAATATGGCTGAATAAAACTCCATTGTGTATATGTTCCACATCTTTAATCCATTCATCTACTGTTGGACACTTAGGTTGCTTCCGTATCTTGGCTATTGTAAATAGTGCTGCGATAAACATAGGGGTGCATATGTCTTTTTGAATCTGAAAATTTGTTTTCTTTAGGTAAATTCCAAGGAGTGGAATTCCTGGGTCAAATAGTTTTTCAATTTTTATTTTTTTGAGGAACCTCCATATTGCTTTCCACAATGGTTGAACTAATTTACATTCCCACCAGCAGTGTAGAAAGGTTCCCCTTTCTCCGCATTCTTGCCAGCATTTGTTGTTCCTAGTCTTTTCAATGTTGGCCATCCTAACTGGTGTGAGATGATAGATCATTGTGGTTTTAATTTGTATTTTGCTGATAATTAGTGATGTGGAGCATCTTTTCATGTGCCTGTTGGCCATCTGAATTTCTTCTTTGGAGAAGTGTCTGTTCAGGTCCGCTGCCCATTTTTTAATCAGGTTATTTGGTTTTTGGGTGTTGAGACATGTGAGTTCTTTATATATTTGGATGTTAACCCCTTGTTGGATATGTCATTTACAAATATATTCTCACATACTGTAGGATGCCTTTTTGTTTTACTAATGGTGTCCTTTGCTATACAGAAGCTTTTTAGCTTGATGTAGTTCCATTTGTTCATTTTTGCTTTTGTTTCCCTTGCCCAAGGAGCTGTGTTCAGGAAAAAGCTGCTCATGTTTATGTTCAAGAGAGTTTTGCCAATGTTTTCTTCTAAGAATTTTATGGTTTCATGACTTACATTCAGGTCTTTGATCCATTTCAAGTTTACTTTTGTGTATGGAGCTGGACAGTAATCCAGTTTCATTCTCTTCAATGTAGGTGCCCAGTTTTACCAACACCAGTTGTTGAAGAGGCTGTCATTTCCCCATTGTATGTCCATGGCTCCTTTATCTTATTGACCATATATGCTTGGGTTTATATCTGGGCTCTTTAGTCTGTTCCACTGGTCTGTGGGTCTGTTCTTATGCCAGTACCAAATTGTCTTGATTACTGTGACTTTGTAGTAGAGCTTGAAGTTGGGGAGTGTAACCCCCCCAGTTTTATTCTTCCTTCTCAGGATTGCTATGGCTATTTGGGGTCTTTTGTGGTTCCATATGAATTTTAGAACTATTTGCTCTAGTTCGTTGAAGAATGCCTTTGGTATTTGATAGGTATTGCATTGAATCAGTAGACTGTTGTCATTTTTTTTTTTGAGAGGGCATCTCTCATATTTATTGATCATATTTGTTAACAACAATAAAATTCTGTATAGGGGACTCAATGCACAATCATTAATCAACCCCAAGCTTAATTCTCAACAGTCTCCAATCTTCTGAAGCATAACGAACAAGTTCTTACATGGTGAACAAGTTCTTACATAGTGAATAAGTTCTTACATGGTGAACAGTGCAAGGGCAATCATCACAGAAACTTTTGGTTTTGATCACGCATAATGAACTATAAACAATCAGGTCAAATATGATTATTCGTTTGATTGTTATACTTGATTTATATGTGAATCCCACATTTCTCCCTTATTATTATTATTATTATTATTATTTATTTTTTTAAATAAAATGCTGATGTGGTCGGTAGATGCAAGATAAAGGTAGAACACATAGTTTAGTGCTGTAAGAGGGTAAATGTAGATGATCAGGTCTGTGCCTATAGACTAAGTATTAATCCAAGCTAGACAAGGGCAACAAAACATCCACAGATGCCGATTTCTCTCAGAACAGGGGGGGTGAAGTTTTAACCCTCATGTCTGTTGATCCCCAATTTCTCACCTGATGGCCCCCCTGCAACTGTGCCTGTCTTAGGTTGTTCCTTCCTTGAGGAATCTTACCCGTCTCTGGCTAACCAGTCATCTTCCAGGGCCATACAGGGAAATGTAAAGTTGGTAAGTGAGAGAGAAGCAATATTGTTTGAAAAGGTTAGCTTTTTACTTCTTTGCAGATTTATGCCCTGTGGCTTTTATGCCCAGCATTTGTCTTGAGGTATCTTTACCACTTGGAAGAATGATGATACTCGGTAATTTCAATATGAGGCACGAATTCTACTAAAGGGTTGTAATTAGGAAGGAAGAAGAAAAGCTATAGAAGTAGCAGATGGTAGAAAACATGGGAAGATTGATTATTTCTTTGACATATCTTCTTGTAGAGTAACATAAGCATGTATAGGTTTTAACAAACTACTAATTAAATTGCATGCACACATTAACATAATAGGAATACAGCTACATAACCAAAGCAGACCTACAATTACCAGCCACATCCAGTGACACCAAGAAAACCAGTTAGGCACCCTAGGCATTTGTAAAAACTTATAAATGATATGATGGATATTGTCTAACTAAATTTGAATAGTTTGAGAAAAATCAGACAAATTAAAACAGCACATTCCTGGGAACTGTTCACATCCCATATGTTCTTTTAACAGTAGATAGTCTGTAGTCGCAAGATTTTGGAGCGCTGCACCTTACACTTCTCCTAATTCTTGGTTGAGTTCTGACAGTATAGATCAGTCAAATTTGTTGTTTTACTGTATGCACAGGCCAGCTTAGATATCTCCTCCATTCCAAAGGCAGGTCCAGGAACCGGTGGGATGAATGCAGCTACAACTGCAACAGCGTCAGGATCTTTGTTGAAGTTTTTTGATGATCATCTTCTGGAATGACTTCCAGAGAATGTTGATGTTGGAAGCTCTTCTTCATATTGTATCTTAATTCGTTTTCTGGGTAGCCAAATTAGGCTTTGTTCCTCTGTATAAACACAAACAAACCCTTTGCCTACCCTTTGATATGCCCTTTATACCATTGTGAAGAACTTACTGGAGATCACCACACAGAAACTGCTTCTTTTTTTTATTAAGAGAAAGGAATATTATCAGAAAAATGTACTTCCATAGCTGATAATCTGACACCATTTAAATGATGAAAATTAAGGATATTTAAAGCATGCATTAATCGGTGATTTGCAGTTGGTTTTATCCTATCAGGGAGTAATCCACTTTTCCTTTCTTTTTTTTTGTTGTTTGTTTGTTATCATTAATCTACAATTATGTGAAGAATATTATGTTTACTAGGCTCTCCCCTCTACCAGGTCCCCCCCACAAACCCCTTTACAGTCACTGTCCATCAGCATAGCAAAATGTTGTAGAATCACTACTTGTCTTCTGTGTTGTACAGCCCTCCCCTTTCTCCCCCCCATTATGCATGCTAATCATAATATCCCCTTTCTTCTTCCTGCCCTTATCCCTCCCTACCCACCCATCCTCCCCAGTCCCTTTCCCTTTGGTACCTGTTAGTCCATTCTTGGGTTCTGTGATTCTGCTCCTGTTTTGTTCCTTCAGTTTTTCCTTTGCTCTTATACTCCACAGATGAGTGAAATCATTTGTTATTTCTCTTTCTCCGCATAGCTTATTTCACTGAGCATAATACCCTCTAGCTCCATCCATGTTGCTGCAAATGGTAGGATTTGTTTTCTTCTTATGGCTGAGTAATATTCCATTGTGTATATGTACCACATCTTCTTTATCCATTCATCTACTGATGGACACTTAGGTTGCTTCCAGTTCTTGGCAATTGTAAATAGTGCTGTGATAAACATAGGGGTGCATCTGTCTTTTTCAAACTTGAGTGCTGCGTTCCTAGGGTAAATTCCTAGGAGTGGAATTCCTGGGTCAAATGGAAAGTCTATTTTGAGCATTTTGAGGAACCTCCATACCACTTTCCACAATGGTTGAACTAATTTACATTCCCACCAGCAGTGTAGGAGGGTTCCCCTTTCTCCACAGCCTCACCAACATTTGTTGTTGTTGTCTTTTGGATGGTAGCCGTCCTTACTGGTGTGAGGTGATACCTCATTGTGGTTTTAATTTGCATTTCTCTGATAAGTAGCAATGTGGAGCACCTTTTCATGTGTCTGTAGGCCATCTGTATTTCTTTTTTGGAGAACTGTGTGTTCAGTTCCTCTGCCCATTTTTTAATTGGATTATTTGTTTTTTGTTTGTTGAGGTGGGTGAGCTCTTTATATATTTTGGACGTCAAGCCTTTATCAGATCTGTCATTTACAAATATATTCTCCCATACTGTAGGGTACCTTTTTGTTGTATTGATGGTGTCTGTACAGAAGCTTTTCGGCTTAATATAGTCCCACTTGTTCATTTTTGCTGTTGTTTCCCTTGCCCGGGGAGATATGTTCAAGAAGAGGTCATTCATGTTTGTGTGTAAGAGGTTTTTGCCTATGTTTTTTTATTCTCCCATACTGTAGGGTACCTTTTTGTTGTATTGATGGTGTCTGTACAGAAGCTTTTCGGCTTAATATAGTCCCACTTGTTCATTTTTGCTGTTGTTTCCCTTGCCCGGGGAGATATGTTCAAGAAGAGGTCATTCATGTTTGTGTCTAAGAGGTTTTTGCCTATGTTTTTTTCTAAGAGTTTTATGGTTTTATGACTTAAATTCAGGTCTTTGATCCATTTTGAATTAACTTTTGTGTATGGGGTTAGACAGTGGTCCAGTTTCATTCTCCTACATGTAGCTGTCCAGTTTTGCCAGCACCATCTGTTGAAGAGACTGTCATTTCACCATTGTATGTCCATGGCTCATTTATCAAATATTAATTGACCATATATGTTTGGGTTAATTTCTGGAGTCTCTAATCTGTTCCACTGGTCTGTGGCTCTGTTCTTGTGCCAGTACCAAATTGTCTTGATTACTATGGCTTTGTAGTAGAGCTTGAAGTCGGGGAATGAGATCCCCCCTACTTTATTCTTCTTTCTCAGGATAGCTTTGGCTATTCAGGGTCTTTGGTGTTTCCATATGAATTTTTGAAGTATTTGTTCCACTTCGTTGAAGAATGTTGTTGGTAATTTGATAGGGATTGCATCAAATCTATATATTACTTTGGGCAGGATGGCCATTTTGACAATATTACTTCTTCCTAGCCACGAGCATGGGATGAGTTTCCATTTGTTAGTGTCCCCTTTAATTTCTCTTAAGAGTGGCTTGTAGTTTTCAGGGTATAGGTCTTTCACTTCTTTGGTTAGGTTTATTCCTAGGTATTTTATTCTTTTTGATGCAATGGTGAATGGAGTTGTTTTCCTGATTTCTCTTTCTATTGGTTCATTGTTAGTATATAGGAAAGCCACAGATTTCTGTGTGTGAATTTTGTCTCCTGTAACTTTGCTGTATTCCAATATCAGTTCTAGTAGTTTTGGAGTGGAGTCTTTGGGGTTTTTTATGTACAATATCATGTCATCTGCAAATAGTGACAATTTAACTTCTTCTTTACCAATCTGGATTCCTTGTATTTCTTTGTTTTGTCTGATTGCCGTGGCTAGGCCCTCCAGTACTATGTTGAATAGCAGTGGGGAGAGTGGGCATCCCTGTCTTGTTCCTGATCTCAGAGGAAAAGCTTTCAGCATCTTGCTGTTCAGTATGATGTTAGCTGTGGGTTTATCATATATGGCCTTTATTATGTCGAGGTACTTGCCCTCTATACCCATTTTGCTGAGAGTTTTTATCATGAATGGATGTTGAATTTTGTCAAATGCTTTTTCATCATCTATAGAGATGATCATGTGGTTTTTGCCCTTCTTTTTGTTGATGTGGTGGATGATGTTGATGGATTTTCAAATAGTGTACCATCCTTGCATCCCTGGGATGAATCCCACGTGGTCATGGTGTCTGACCCTTTTGATATACTGTTGAATTCTGTTTGCTAAAATTTTATTGAGTATTTTTGCATCTACATTCATCAGGGATATTGGTCTGTAATTTTCTTTTTTGGTGGGGTGTTTGCCTGGTTTTGGTATTAGGGTGATGTTGGCTTCATAGAATGAGTTTGGGAGTATTCCCTCCTCTTCTATTTTTTGGAAAACTTTAAGGAGAATGGGTATTATATCTTCTCTGTATGTATGATAATATTCCAAGGAAATCCATCTGGCCCGGGGTTTTTTTTTCTTCGGCAGTTTTTTTTATTACCTCTTCAATTTCTTTACTGGTAATTGGTTTGCTTAGATTTTGTGTTTCTTCCTTGGTCAGTCTTGGAAAGTTGTATTTTTCTAGGAAGTTGTCCATTTCTTCTTGGTGTTCCAGCTTGTTGGCATATAGGTTTTCATAGTAGTCTTTAATAATTCTTTGTATTTCTGTGGAGTCTGTCGTGATTTTTCCAGTCTCATTCTGATTCTGTTGATTTGTGTTGATTCTCTTTTTCTCTTAATAAGTCTGGCTAGAGGCTTATCTGTTTTGTTTATTTTCTCAAAGAACCAGCTCTTGGTTTCATTGAATTTTTCTGTTGTTTTATTCTTCTCAATTTTATTTGTTTCTTCTATGATCTTTATTATGTCCCTCCATCTGCTGACCTTAGGCCTCATTTATTCTTCTTTTTCCAGTTTCGATAATTGTGATATTAGACTGTTCATTTGGGATTGTTCTTCTCTAAGTACGCCTGGATTGCTATATACTTTCCTCTTAAGACTGCTTTTGCTGCATCCCACAGAAGTTGGGGCTTTGTGTTGTTGTTGTCATTTGTTTCTATATATTCCTTGATCTCTATTTTGATTTGTTCATTGATCCATTGATTATTTAGAAGCATGTTGTTGAGCCTCCATGTGTTTGTGTGCCTTTTTGTTTTCTTTGTAGAATTTATTTCTAGTTTTATACCTTTGTGTTCTGAAAAGTTGGTTGGTAGAATTTCAGTGTTTTGGAATTCACTTAGGCTCTTTTTGTGGGCTAGTATGTGGTCTGTTCTGGAGAATGTTCCATGTGCACTTGAGAAGAATGTATATCCTGTTGCTTTTGGATGTAGAGTTCTATAGATGTCTATTAGGTCCATCTGTTCTACTGTGTTGTTCAGTGCCTCCACGTCCTTACTTATTTTCTGCCTGCTGGATCTATCCTTTGGGGTAAGTGGCGTGTTGAAGTCTCCTAAAATGAATGCATTGCAGTCTATTTCCCTCTTTAGTTCTGTTAGTATTTGTTTCACATATGGTGGTGCTCCTGTGTTGGGTGCATATATATTTAGAATGGTTATATCCTCTTGTTGGACTGAGTCCTTTATCATTATGTAGTGTCCTTTATCTCTTTTTACTTTCTTTGTTTTGAAGTCTATTTTGTCTGATATTAGTAGTGCAACCCATGCTTTCTTCTCACTGTTGTTTGCCTGAAATATGTTTTTCCATCCCTTTACTTTTAGTCTGTGCATGTCTTTGGGTTTGAGGTGAGTTTCTTGTTAGCAGCATATAGATGGGTCTTGCTTTTTTATCCATTGTATTACTCTGTGTCTTTTGATTGGTGCATTTAGTCCATTTACATTTAGGGTGAGTATTGGGAGATATGTACTTATTGCCATTGCAGGCTTTAGATTCGTGGTTACCAAAGGTTCAAGGTTAGCCTGTTTAGTATCTTACTGCTTAACTTAGCTCACTTATTGAGCCGTTATGTACACTGTCTGCAGATTCTTTTCTTCTCTCTCTTCTTATTCGTCGTCCTCCATTCTTCATATGTTGGGTGTTTTGTTCTGTGTTCTTTTTCGGAGTGCTCCCGTCTAGAGCAGTCCCTGTAAGATGCCCTGTAGAGGTGGTTTGTGGGAGGCAAATTCCCTCACCTTTTGCTTGTCTGGGAATTGTTTAATCCCTCCATTATATTTAAATGATAGTCATTCTGGATACAGTATCCTAGGTTCAAGGGCCTTCTGTTTCATTGCATTAAATATTTCATGCCATTCTCTACTGGCCTGTAAGGTTTCTGTCAAGAAGTCTGATGATAGCCTGATGGGTTTTCCTTTATAGGTGACCTTTTTCTGTGTAACTGCCTTTAAAACTCTTTCCCTGTCCCTGATCTTTGCCATTTCAATTATTATGTGTCTTGGTGTTGTCCTTCTTCGGTCCTTTCTGTTGGGAGTTCTGTGTATTTCCGTGGTCTGTTCGATTATTTCCTCCCCCAGTTTGGGGATGTTTTCAGCAATTATTTCTTCAGACACTTTCTATCCCTTTTTCTCTCTCTTCTTCTTCTGGTACCCCTATAATGTGGATATTGTTCCTTTTGGATTGGTCACACAGTTCTGTTAATATTGTTTCATTCCTGGAGATACTTTTATCTCTCTTTGTGTCAGCTTCTATGCGTTCCTGTTCTCTGGTTTCTATTCCATCAATGGCCTCTTGCATCTTATCCATTCTGCTCATAAATCCTTTCAGAGTTTGTTTCACTTCTGTAATCTCCTTCCTGGCATCTGTGATCTCCCTCCGAACTTCATCCCTTAGCTCTTGCATATTTCTCTGTATCTCTGTCAGCATGTTTATGATTTTTATTTTGTATTTTTTTCAGGAAGACTGGTTAGGTCTGTCTCCTTCTCTGGTATTGTGTCTGTGATCTTGGTTTGCCTATAATTTTGCCTTTTCATGGTGATAGAAATAGTTTGCAGAGCTGGGACGAGTGATGGCTGGAAGAACTTCCCTTCTTGTTAGTTTGTGGCCTTCCTCTCCTGGGAGAACAGCAACCTCTAGTGGCTTGTCCTGGGCAGCTGCATGCAAACCGGGCTTCTGATTCCTGCCCAGGTGCTATGGAGTTTATCTCCGCTGTTGCTATGGTTGTGGCCTGGCTTGGGGTGCTACTCCAAAATGGTGGAGCAGCTTTGGAGGCGGAGCTCCTGGGAGGCTATTTATCTCCGTGAGGGGCCTCCGTGCTCCCTGCAGCCCAGGGGGTTAGAGTGCCCAGAGATCCCCAGATTCCCTGCCTATGGATTAAGTGACCCAGGATGCTTCTGTCCAGTTTTGGGGTCTCGGTCCCTTCAAGACTTCCAAAAAGCACCTGCCAAAAAAAAAAAAAATTAAATAATTTTTTTTTAAAAAAAAGCCGCTTGTTTTTCTTTGTCCTCGGGCACCGGCCTCAGGGACCCGCTCACAGGTCTTGCTTCCCTGTTTCCCTAGTGTCCAGCACCTCACGCATGCACTGTGTCTGCGCTCCAGTGTGGATGGCTAGGACTGGGTGTTTAGGAGTCCTGGGCTGCCTCTCCCTCCCCGCTCTGACTCCTCTCCTCCCGCCGGGAGCTGTTGGGGAGGGGCGTTCGGGTTCCGCCCGGCTCGGGCTTGTATCTTACCCCCTTCGCGAGGCACTGGGTTCTTGCAGGTTTGCATGTTGTCTGGATGTCGTTCTGTGTCCTCTGGTCTCTATTCTAAGAAGAGTTGTCTTTGTTATATTTTCATAAATATATGTGGTTTTGGGGGGAGATTTCCGCTGCTTTACTCATGCCGCTATCTTGACTCCACCCTCCTCGACTGTTGTCATTTTAGTTAGGCTATGTGTGCATTTATTTCACTGTGTTTCATGCAGGCCTGTCTGCTTAAGTCTTAAATTCTTCCACTTAATTCTGTATATACTTAGGTGAAATTTTAAGGTTAATAACCACAAGAAATGAACATGAATTTTTTAGTCCTTTCTTATTAGTACTACTAAATTCCTGGGAACACATAATGTGGGCACTGTATACCTATTGGAGTATTTCATGCACTTGTTTGTATAGCGACATCTTATCCAGAAAGTCTTAGAATTTAAGACCCTTTCATATGTTTTTGTAGCTATTGTGCTAATATGAAAATGCATCTCAAAGAAAGTATTTCAGAGGGTTAGGAGAATCTTTAGTGTTGCTGGATTTTTATAAATAAATAACCTATCAAAAATAAGGAGCTTCTACAAATTGAAGTTGTGGTAATAAAAGACCAAATATTAGTCAGTCATATTTGCATTTACATTTTTTTAATTAAGTTAAAGATTTAAAAAAAATGTTTCATATCAAAACAGTTTGAAAGATTGATCTCACTTTGTTTTAAAAGGCTGGTAATAAAAAATATGATAATGGAACAGCAAACAACTTCTGAAATCCATTTATAGGGGCATTTTTACACATATATACTGTTTAGTATAAACTAGGTTAATAATTCATTAATGTCTTCTGAAGTTTGTCAGATTGCCATGTGCAGTACATTCATTTAAACTGACAAATGTGGATAAGATATAGAAAAAATGAAACAGCAGTGAACAAAAATAGGATGAATTTTTACTTTGCACAACAGCATTTTCTAAAAAGTGGTGATGTTTAGTGTAGGATATCACTGATAAATTTTAGGAACTACCAGATTAAAGTTAAACATTGTTTCCTGCTGCTGGACTGTAGTACCTTTGATAAAATGGTTCATTAATTTCCAAGAGGGGTAAAGGATAGGATATTCAGTATTTGACCACTTGACCTTGGAATCCCATTCTTTTCTAGTCATTTTCATGTGATTACTGTTCAGTGGAAGATGCTTTGGAAAACTTGTTAGAAAGTTTTTCTAGGAAACACGCGATTAATTAAAGAACAGAGAGAACCACCTTACACTGCTGTGTAGTTAAGAAAGGCTTCATGGAGGAAGCAGTTGTTCAAAAAAGTTGTGAAGCATGCAGAAGGCATCTCAGATGCAAAGGGGTGAAGGAATCATAAGCTGGGAGTGACAACCAACAGAGGATGAATTTTATTAAAAGGCATAACTTTTAAGACATAAAAGGGGAGAAAGTATGTTAAAATGAGTGTAATTGTATAGGGAAAAAAGCTGCAATAGATAGTGATTGTAACACTAGACCAAAATGATTTTTTATAATGCTGGTATTAGTATAATTTTGGGTTTCATTCAAAACTTTTGGAATTAAAAATAATTGAAATCAAATCAGTGAGGGCCGTTATGTAATATACTTGATGTTTAAAAAATGCTATTCTAAAACAATCACGTAAATATGAATCTGTGAAAAAATGAATACTAAATGTAGGTTACTATTCTAACATAAATTATTAGGTGAACTGCCTCTGGCCTTGCTGCTTCCTTGAACTTTGGTCATATTGCCTGAGGCACCCTCATAATGCCATGTGTAACATAGCTGGTTGGATTGGACTTCACTATCTTCTTGCCATGTTTAACTCCCCTGACTAGTGCTTTCAGAATCATCTTTTTCAGTAGTTCAAAATTACTGAAGTTAATTATTTATTTCTTGTACAAATCGGGAAAGATTGCTGTGATGGGGGTTTGTCAAAATCCTATCTATGCCCAAGGAGAGATGCTTTTTTTGTTTTTGTTTTTGCTTTGTTTTGTTATCATTAATCTACAATTACATGAAGAGCATTATATATACTAGGCTCCCCCCTTGACCAAGTCCCACCCACACATCCCATTACAGTCACTGTCCATCAGTGTAGAAATATGCTGTTGAATCACTACTTGTCTTCACTGTGTTGCACAGCCCACCCCATGCCCCACCCTACATTATACATGCTAATTGTAATGCCTCCTTTCTTCTTCCCACCCATCCTCCCTGGTCCCTTTCCCTTTGGTAACTGTTAGTCCATTCTTGGGTTCTGTGATTCTGCTGCTGTTATGTTCCTTCAGTTTTTCTTTGTTCTTATACTCCACATATGAGTGAAATCATTTGATACTTGTCTTTCCCCCCCTGGTTTATTTCACTGAGCATAATACCCTCTAGCTCCATCCATGTTGTTGGAAATAGTAAGATTTGTTTTCTTCTTATGGCTGAATAATATTCCATTGTGTATATGTACCACATCTGTATCCATTCATCTACTGATGGACACTTAGGTTGCTTCCATTTCTTGGCTATTGTAAATAGTGCTGTGGTAAACATAGGGGTGCATCTGTCTTTTTCAAACTGGGCTGCTGCATTCTTAGGGTAAATTCCTAGAAGTGGAATTCCTGGGTCAAATGGTAGGTCTATTTTGAGCTTTTTGAGGAACCTCCATACTGCTTTCCACAATGGTTGAACTAATTTACATTCCCACCAGCAGTGTCGGAGAGTTCCCGTTTCCCCACAACCTTGCCAGCATTTGTTGTTGTTTGTCTTTTGTATGGTGGTGATCCTTACTGGTGTGAGGTGATACGTCATTGTGGTTTTAATTTGCATTTCTCTGATGACTAGCGATGTGGAGCATCTTTTCATGTGTCTGTTGGCCATCTGAATTTCTTCTTTGGAGAACTGTCTGTTCAGTTCCTCTGACCATGTTTAAATTGGATTATTTGCTTTTTGTTTGTTGAGGTGCATGAGCTCTTTATATATTTTGGATGTCAACCCTTTATCAGTTCTGTCATTTATGAATATATTCTCCCATACTGTAGGGTACCTTTTTGTTCTATTGATGGTGTCCTTTGCTGTACAGAAGCTTTTCAGCTTGATATAGTCCCACTTGTTCATTTTTGCTTTTGTTTCCCTTGCCCAGAGAGATATGTTCATGAAGAAGTCACTCATGTTTATGTCCAAGAGATTTTTGCCTATGTTTTTTTCTAGGAGGTTTATGATTTCATGACTTGCATTCAGGTGTTTGATCCATTTTGAATTTACTTTTGTGTATGGGGTTAGACAGTGATCCAGTTTCATTCTCTTACATGTAGCTGTTCAGTTTTGCCAGCACCATCTGTTGAAGAGGCTGTCATTTCCCCATTGTATGTCCATGGCTCATTTATCATATATTAATTGACCATATATGTTTGGGTTAATGTCTGGAGTCTCTATTCTGTTCCATTGGTCTGTGGCTCTGTTTTTGTGCCAGTACCAAATTGTCTTGATTACTGTGGCTTTGTAGTAGAGCTTAAAGTTGGGGAGTGAGATCCCCCCCCACTTTATTCTTCCTTCTCAGAATTGCTTTGGCTATTCAGGGTCTTTGGTGTTTCCATATGAATTTTTGAACTATTTGTTCCAGTTCGTTGAAGAATGTTGCTGGTAATTTGATAGGGACTACATCAAATCTCTATATTGCTTTGGGCAGGATGGCCATTTAGCTTCCTAGCTAAGAGCATGGGATGAGTTTCCATTTGCTAGTGTCCTCTTTAATTTCTCATAAGAGTATCTTATAGTTTTTAGAGTATTGGTCTTTCACTTCCTTGGTTAGGTTTATTCGTAGATATTTTATTCTTTTAGATGCAATTGTGAATAGAATTGTCTTCCTGATTTCTCTTTCTATTGGTTCATTGTTACTGTATAGGAAAGCCACAGATTTCTGTGTGTTAATTTTGTCTCCTGCAACTTTGCTGTATTCCGATAACAGTTCTAGTAGTTTTGGAGTGGAGTCTTTGGGGTTTTTTATGTCCAATATCATGTCATCTGCAAATAGTGACAGTTTCACTTCTTCTTTACCAATATGGATTCCTTGTATTTCTTTATGTTGTCTGATTGCCGTGATTAGGACCTCCAGTACTATGTTGAATAGCAGTGGGAAGAGTGGGCATCCCTGTCTTATTCCTGATCTCAGAGGAAAAGCTTTCAGCTTCTTGCTGTTCAGTATGATGTTGGCTATGTTGAGGTACTTGCCCAGTATACCCATTTTGCTGAGAGTTTTTATCATGAATGAATGTTGAATTTTGTCAAATGCTTTTTCAGCATCTATGGAAATGATCATGTGGTTTTTGTCCTTTTTGTTGATGTGGTGCATAATGTTGATGGATTTTCGAATGTTGTACCATCCTTGCATCCCTGGGATGAATCCCACTTGGTCATGGTGTATGATCCTTTTGGTGTATTTTTGAATTCGGTTTAACATTTTGTTGAGTATTTTTGCATCTACATTCATCAGGGATATTGGTCTGTAATTTTCTTTTTTGGTGGGGTCTTTGCCTGGTTTTGGTATTCTGGTGATGTTGGCTTCATAGAATGAGTTTGGGAGTATTCCCTTCTCTTCTATGTTTTGGAAAACTTTAAGGAGAATGGGTATTATGTCTTGTCTGTATGTCTGATAAAATTCCAAAGTAAATCCATCTGGCCAGGGGTTTTGTTCTTGGGTAGTTTTTTGATTACCACTTCAATTTCTTTGCTGGTAATTGGTTTGTTTAGATTTTGTGTTTCTTCCTTGGTCAGTCTTGGAAGGTTGTATTTTTCTAAGAAGTTGTCCATTTCTTCTAGGTTTTCCAGCGTCTTAGCATATAGGTTTTCATAGTATTCTCTAGTAATTCTTTGTATTTCTATGGGGTTCGTCGTGATTTTTCCTTTCTCGATTCTGATTCTGTTGATTTGTGTTGATTCTCTTTTTCTCTTAATAAGTCTGGCTAGAGGCTTATCTATTTTGTTTATTTTCTCAAAGAACCAGCTCATGGTTTCACTGATTTTTTTTCTTTTGTTTTATTCTCAATTTTATTTATTTCTTCTCTGATCTTTATTATGTCCCTCCATCTGCTGACCTTAGGCCTCATTTGTTCTTCTTTTTTGAATTTCGATAATTGTGACAGACTATTCATTTGGGATTGTTCTTCCTTTAAATATGCCTGAATTGTTATATACTTTCCTCTTAGAACTGCCTTTGCTGTGTCCCACAGAAGTTGGGGCTTTGTGCTGTTGTTGTCATTTGTCGCCATATATTGCTTGATCTCTATTTTCATTTGGTCATTGATCCATTGATTATTTAGGAGCATGTTGTTAAGCCTCCATGTGTTTGTGGGCCTTTTTGCTTTCTTGTACAATTTAGTTCTAGTTTTATTCCTTTGTGTTCTGAAAAATTGGTTGGTAGGATTTCAATCTTTTGGAATTTACTGAGGCTCTTTTTGTGACCCAGTATGTGGTCTATTGTGGAGAATGTTCCATGTGCATTTGAGAAGAATGTATATACTGTTGCTTTTGGATGTAGAGTTCTATAGATGTCTATTAGGTCCATCTGTTCTAGTGTGTTGTTCAGTGCCTATGTGTCCTTACTTATTTTCTGTCCAGTGGATCTATCCTTTGGGGTGAGTGGTGTGTTGAAGTCTCCTAAAATGAATGTGTTGCATTCTATTTCCTCTTTTAGTTCTGTTAGTATTTGTTTCACATATGTTGGTCCTCCTGTGTTGGTTGCATATATATTTATAGTGGGTATATCATTTTGTTGATCTGACTCCTATATCATTATGCAGTGTCCTTCTTTATCTGTTGTTACTTTGTTTTTAAGTCTATTTTGTCTGAAAGTAGTACTGCCACGCCTGTTTTTTTCTCCCTATTGTTTGCATGAAATATCTTTTTCCATCTCTTAGCTTTTAGTGTGTGCAGGTCTTTGGGTTTGAGGTGGGTCTCTTATAAGCAGCATATAGCTGGGTCTTGCTTTTTTATCCATTCTATTACTTTGTGTCTTTTGATTGGTACATTCAGTCCATTTACATTTAGGGTGATTATTGAAAGATATGTACTTATTACCATTGCTGGCTTTAGATTTGTGAATACCAAAGGTTCAATGTTAGCTTCTTTAGTATCTTACTGCCTAACTTAACTTGCTTATTGAGCTATTATAAACACTGTCTGGTGATTCTTTATTTGTCTCCATTCTTATTCCTCGTCCTCCATTCTTTATATGTTGGGTGTTTTATTCTGTGCTCTTTTGTGTTTCCTTTGACTGCTTTTGTGGGTAGTTGATTTTATTTTTTGCCTTTAGTTAGTATTTGGTTGGTCTGCTTTCTTTGCTGTGATTTTATTTTCTCTGGTGACATCTGTTTAGCCTTAGGAGTGCTCCCATCTAGAGTAGACCCTCTAAAATACTCTGTCGAGGTGGTTTGTGGGAGGCAATTTCTCTCAACTTTTGCTTGTCTGGGAATTGTTTAATCCCTCCTTCATATTTAACTGATAATCATGCTGGCTAACGTATTCGTGGTTCAAGGCCCTTCTGTTTCATTACATGAAATATATCATGCCATTCTCTTGTGGCCTGTAATGTTTCTGTTGAGAAGTCTAATGATAGCCTGATGGGTTTTCCTTTGTAGGTGACCTTTTTTCTCTCTCTAGCTGCCTTTAAAACTCTTTCCTTTTCCTTGATCTTTGGCATTTTAATTATTATGTATCTTGGTGTTGTCCTCCTTGGGTCCCTTCTGTTGGGACTTCTGTGTGCTTCCGCGGTCTGAGCGACTATTTTCTCCCCCAGTTTGGGGAAGTTTTCAGCAATTATATCTTCAAATACACTTTCTTTCCCTTTTTCTTTCTTCTTCTTCTGGTACCTGTTTAATGCGGATATTGTTCCTTTTGGATTGGTCACACAGTTTTCTTAATATTGTTTCATTTCTGGAGATCCTTTCATCTCTCTCTGCATCAGCTTCTCATCGTTCCTGTTCTGTGGTTTCTATTCTATTAATGGTCTCTTGCATCTCATCCATTCTGCTTTTATGTCCTTCCAGAGATTGTTTTTTTTTGTGTTGTCTTCCTCCCTGCTTTGCCCGTTAGCTCTTGCATTTTTCTCTGCAGCTCCATCAGCATGGTTATGACCTTTAGTTTGAATTCTTTTTCAGGATGATTGGTTAGGTCTATCTCCCCAAGCCCCTTCTCTGTTAGTGTGGTCTGGATCAAATTCTTCTGCCTTTTCATGGCGATAGAGGTAGTTGTGGGGAGCTGGTGCGTGTGTCGGCTGGGAGAACATCCCTTCTTGTTGGTTTGTTTCCTTCCTCTCCTGGGAGAATGGTGACCCCTAGCAGCTTTTGCTGGGCAGCTGTGCACAGACGGGGATGCCAATTCTTGCCTGGCTCCCGTGAAAGAAGCTCTGCCCTGCTGCTGTGGGCGTGGCCAGCCTCAGGATCTTTTTCCACTATGGCGGAGCCGCGTTGGAGGGGAATCAGGCGGGAGGCTGTTTATTCCCGTGAAGGACTGCCCACAGGGTTAGGGAGCCCAGAGTTCCCCAGGATTCCCAGCTGCTTGTGTAAGTGTCCCTGGACACTTCCGTCTGGTGGTGGGGTCCCTGTCCCTTTAAGACTTTCAAAAAGCACTCACTTTTCTTTGTCCCAGCGGCGCCAGCTGTAGGGACCCGCTCACAGGTCTTCTGTTCCATTTCCCTAGTATCCAGCACCCCACGCACTGTGTGTCTGTGCTCCGGTGCGGATGGCTAGGGCTCAGCATTTAGCAGTCCTGGGCTCCCCCTCCCTCCCTGCTCCAACTCCTCTCCTTCCACCAGGAGCTGGGGTGAGGGGCGCTTGGGTACCGCCGGGCAGCAGCTTGTATCTTACCCCCTTCGTGAGGTGCTGCATTCTCGCAGGTGTGGATGTAGTCTGGCTGTTGTCTTGTGTCTTCTGGTCTCTCTTTTAGGGATAGTTGTATTTGTTGTATTTTCAAAAATATATATGGTTTTGGGAGGAGATTTCTGCTGCTCTACTCACGCCGCCATCTTGGCTCCTCCTTGAGAGATGCTTTTTTATGGAGTTCTTTCCCTCAGGCACAGACTCACCCTTTTAGTGGGAGGTGACTGTTAGGGTAGAGAGGACTGAGTTAAGAGTTTCTTGAGCTGGGAAGTAAATAGGAGTAAGGATGTGGAGTTTATGGTGAAAGTGAGGGTTGAGGGGGATGGGTGAGTAGAGTAGGTAGGGAAGAGATAAAAATAACCAGGAAAGATGAATGAAGCTGGTTTTGTATTATGCCAACACAAATACTTGTATTTTTGGTATTTAAAATAGCACAGTAATTGTAATTCCTAAAACTGATACTACAAATTACTAAAAAGTAAATAACATCTTTGGGGGAAATGTTAGTAGGATATTATAATAATCTAAGAAATGACAAAATTTGAATTTGTATAGAGGTAGTGGAGAGGGCAGGAAAGATTTAAGAGGTATTTAGAAAGTAGAATTTGACAGAACTTCCTGACCAGTTGAATACTGAGCAAGTTAGAGGAAAGTGGGAGCTGGATTCTGTGGATTCTGTCTTGGGTGAACAGAGTATTTGGGAGGAAGAGATAGATGATGAAAGCAGGTTTGGATATATGGAATTGGAGTGTCTGGAGGGCATGTAGAAGATTTTTTCGGTAGGTAAAGTAGCCATGTAGATAGTGCTTATAATACTAATACTAATACTTATTGACAGGCATGTACTTGGTGTTACCTCGGAGTTTTACATGTATTATGTCATGTAATCTTGACAACAACCGGTCAGTAGGTAGGTACTCTTACTATCTCATTGTATTGATGAGGAAAGCAATGTTTTGAAAGGGTCATGCAGTTGGGAAAAGCATGGCTAGGCTTTGAAACTAGGTCTGACTGACTTAAAAAATATGTTCATAACCACTGTATTGTATATGGAAGGGAGCCTTGGACAAGAGTTGTAGACGGGAACTGTAAGCATTTTGGTAGTAGTTAATGAATGAGTACTTCATGGGACAGTGTTTTAAGGAATAAGAGAACAGGACCAATGAAAGAACTTTCAGGAGTTGGCAGAAGAAAAGGTATACTAGGTAGGGGGAAAGGATCAGAGCAAAGTGATTTCTCAGAAACTAAGGGAAGAGAAAGTTTGCCAGGGGAGTTTCAATGGCACATAGGTGTGGGAAGCAGCATGATTTCTTGGGCAGAAGGGTGAATGGGATAACTTCTGTTTCTGATGACATAACAGAGTAGATACTTTGCAGGATCCTTTCACTAAAAATACAACAGCTAAACCCTGCAGAAATTACAATAAACAATAAAAAAAATTTTATTTTAGAATAGCTTATATTTACATAAAAATTGCAGAGATAGTACAGAGTTCTTGTATACTCTGCACCCACTTACCCCTGTTGTTGACATCTTAGGTTAGTATGGTGCATTTGTTGTAGCTGGTGAACCAATTTTGACACATAATGATTAACTAGAGCCAATACCTTATTTATGGTTTTCCTTAGTTTTTGCCTAATATCTTTTTCTGTCTGTCCCAGGATCCCATCCAAAATTCACATTAACATTTAGTCATCATGTCTCTTCAGGCTCCTTTAGACTTTTAACAGTTTTGAGAAGTAATCAGCTATTTTATAGACCATCCCTGAATATGGTTCTGTCTGTATTTTTTCTCATGATTAAACTGGTGATAGGTTCTTAGAAGAAGAATACAGAGGTAAAGTGCTGTTCTCAGCACATGATATCAAGGGTATCCTATCAACATCTCTTACGACTGATGATGCTAACCTTGATCTCCTGCCTGAGACAGTGTCTAATTTCTTCACTGTAAAGTTACTCTTTTTCCCTCTTTATCAAACTGTACACTTTGAGAAGAAGTAAGTATGCACCTAAGGAGTGGGGAGTTATGCCCCACCTCCTTGAAGGGGTGGTATATATGTGTATTATTTTGATTTCTTCTGTATGGAAGGTACAGAAATAAGTTTTAATGTTACTGGGTATGCTAAAAAGTAAGAGAGTTCTCTACATGGTCTAGCTGCACTCAAAAAAGTAGCGAGTTAGCTGAAACAGGAGCAATGAACTGTGAACAAACAAACAAGCAAGGTTACCCTAAGGCCAAATGCCCATATTAGCACTAATGAGTTCACAGCAAAGTGGAAGAACCCTCTGAGAAGGAGGCAAATTGGAAGATCCTTTTACCACCCTTGACTTTGCCAGAGCAAATGCAAATATGTTCTGAGAGAGCTTTTTCTGATTAGGCTTTCTGAATTTCCACTGATAAAAGTCAACAAAACTTAAGCTCACAGTAAGAGAGAATTACCAAACACAAGGAAATAAGACACTGTGAGAGATTTGGTAGACACAAACCTCAAAAGACTTGATAAGATACAGAATATAAAGTAATATGTAGGTTGCTTAAATTAATAAAATATTCTGACATATAGCAAGAAATTAAAGACTCATACAAGGTTATGTAGAGGTTGTGTAGTAATAGAACCAAGGTGAAATGTTAGAAATGAAAAATAAAATTGTTGAAATCCAAAGCTCAGTAGATGGACTAATGAAGTGAAAGATAGATCTAAAGTCATTTCCAGCATGTAATGCCAAGAGGTAAGTTGATGGGAATGATATAATGATGAATCTAACATACTTGTGATTGAAGTCCCAGGAGAGAATGGAGAACAGGTGATATTTGAAGGAGTAATTGTTGAGAAATTTGAAGAATTAAGGAAGGACTTCAATATACAGGAAGCAGAATGTATATGAAGGAAGTTAAATTGAAAGAAATCTATACCTACACACTTTATAGTTTTAAACCAAAGAGTACCAGACACAAAGAGAAGCCCTAAAAATAGCCAGAGAGAGCAGATAGGTAGCATGTGAAGGATTGACAAACTGACAGCAACAGTGGAAGCCAGAAGACAGTAAAATAAAATATTCAAAATATAGAGAGAAAACAACTATTGATCTAGAATTGTATACCTAACAAAGCTATTTTTTATGAACAGGGTAAAAATGAAGACATTTCCAGAAAGACAAAAGCTGGAAATTGAACAGATCTTCACTTTATGACCTTCTAAAGGAAAATGTTCATTTGAATAGAAGTATTTGAAGATCCTTGTATTTTGTCAGGAGAAAGATGTTTAACATATTATTTAACTTGAGAGTTTTATATATATATATATATTTTATACCCACATGCACATACATATATACATGTACATAGTAAAACTTAAAGAGTATCTACTCGATTGCTGACAATAGAATATGTAACTTCCAGCAACTACAAGGGGGAACACAGAATTAGTAAATACAAATTTTCCAAAGAAGCATGAAAGGAAGACAGAGAAGCTTGACACATAGAACAAGCAGCAAATAAAAAGTCCAAATGTATCAGTCACATTTAAATGTAAGTGTAAAATCCTACCAGTTAAAAGACAGATATGACCAGTTTGGATTAAAAAAGAGGTCTAGCTATATAGAGAGACATAATGAAAATGGAAAAGTTAAAGGTAAAAAGCAGTTATTAAGCAAAAATAATCAAAAACACTACTGTGGTAGGTGACTGAATAACAGATAAATGAGACTTCAGGGGAAAAAAAGAGATAAGGAGGGTGCCTAAAATGACAAGAATTTCAATGCAGTTTTAAATTTGTATTCATCTAATAACATAGGTGTATCAATATATAATAATATATTTAATCAATATGTAAAGCAAACATTTGTATACTAAAAGAATTTATCAGCACCATTAGTGTAGTGGGAGAGTTAAAACAGCTCTTAAAAGGGGTGTGTGTGGTGGGAGTCACCTCATAGCTGAGCACTCCTGCAAAGAGTCTGGACAGTGCCATCCAGTTGTATGGCCCAGGACAACTCACCCTGCTGATTCTGGGGCCTGCATCCCTGGAGTAAACCTGGCAAAAACAAAAACAAAAAACATAGCTCTGAATTATTGGTAGTTTAAACGGATACAAAATTTGTAAAAATATTCAGAAAGTTTTGACTACACTTCATCTAAATTAGGGGACTCATGTAGAAAGAACCCTATGCTCTAAAATTAGAAAATATGCATCCTTTTTAATAAGCATGGAATATTTAGACCAAATAATGATGTGTACTGACCTCTAATGCAAGATTAATATAATTTCAAATGCTCTGTATCATACAGATTTATGTTCTTTAACCACAGTACTATTAACTTAGGAGTTAATAACAAAAACAAAAAAATCCCACTTTGGAAATTAAAACATGTATTATGGAATAGCTCATGAATGACTACAGAAGAAATAGTGGAAATATAAAAATACATAAAACTGAGCAGTAACAAGAATGCTGCATGTCAAAACCGATGTGCCTATTTTATTGAGTTCTTACTGTGTGTGTGTATCTGGAATTGATTTAGTGAATGCATCATTATTTATGACCTTATGGAGTTATTATTTGTTAGAGAAAGGGACAGACAATAAATGTAATGAAAAAGTAAATTATCTGTCTCCAGAACTTTTTATCATCTTTCCAAACTGAAACTCCATAAACATGTGTTTGTGGCTAAGTATTCATTTGAAGCAATTTACCACCTTCAACATTTTAAACAAGTTGTTTTTCATATCCAAGTGAATATCTTTGCCAAGCTTTATTAGATCTCATCAAATTAAAAAATAAAACTCTTCTCACGTAAACTCAACAGATCCACACTATTGAGCATTCAGTCTTTTTTACATTTTTTTGGTATCATTAATCTACAATTACATGAGCAACATTATGTTTACTAGACACCCCCCATTACCAAGTATCCCCCACATACCCCATTACAGTCCTGGTCCATCAGTGTAGTAAAATGCTATAGAGTCACTTCTTATCTTCTCTGTGTTGTACAGCTCTCCTCGTGCCGCTGCCTCATTATACATGCTAATCATAATGTCCCCTTTCTCCCCTTCCCCCACCATCCCTCCCTTCCCACCCATCCTCCCCAGTCCCTTTCTCTTTAGAAACTGTTAGTCCATTCTTGGGTTCTGTGACTATGCTGCTGTTTTGCTCCTTCAGTTTTTTCTTTGATCTTATACTCAACAGAGGAGTGAAATCATTTGATACTTGTCTTTCTCCACCTGGCTTATTTCACTGAACTAGACTGTATTATCCTTTAGCTCCATCCATGTTGTGCAAATGGTAGGATTAATTTTCTTCTTGGCTGAATAATATTCCATTGTGTATATGTACCACTTCTTCTTTATCCATTCATCTACTGATGGATACTTAGGTTGCTTCCAATTCTTGGCTGCTGTAAATAGTGCAGCGATAAACATAGGGGTACATCTGTCTTTTTCAAACTGGGCTGCTGCATTCTTAAGGTAAATTCCTAGAAGTGGAATTCCTGGGTCAAATGGTATTTGTATTTTGAGCTTTTATTTATTTTTTTTATTTGAGAGGGCATCTATCATATTTATTGATCAAATGGTTAACAACAATAAAATTCTGTATAGGGGGGTCAATGCTCAATACACAGTCATTAATCCATCTCAAGCCTAATTCTCATCAGTTTCCAATCTTCTGAAGCATAACGAACAAGTTCCTGGTGAACGAATTCTTACATAGTGAATAAGTTCTTACATGGAGAACAGTACAAGGGCAGTCATCAAAAACTTTCGGGTTTGATCACGCATTATGAACTATAAACAATCAGGTCAAATATGAATATTCGTTTGATTTTTATACTTGATTTATATGTGAATCCCACATTCCTCCCTTTATTATTATTATTTTTATTTTTAACAAAATGCCTTAAGTGGTAGGTAGATGCAAGATAAAGGTAGAAAACATAGTTTAGTGTTGTAAGAGAGCAATTGTAGATGATCAAGTGTGTGCCTGTACACTATGTGCTAATCCGAGCTAGACAAGGGCAATAAAACATCCACGGATGCAGAAGCTTTCTCTCAACACAGGGGGGGTGAGGTTCCAGGCTTCACCACTGTCGTTCCCCAATTTCTCACCTGATGGCCCCCCTGCGACTGTGCCTGCCTTAGGTCGTTCCTCCCTTGAGGAATCTTACCTGTCTCTGGCTAACCAGTCATCTTCCAGGGCCATACAGGGAGATGTAAAGTTGGTAAGTGAGAGAGAAGCCATATTGTTTGAAAAGGTTAGCTTTTTACTTCTTTGCAGATTTATGCCCTGTGGCTTCTATGCCCAGCACTTGTCTCGAGGTATCTTTACTACCTGGAGAAATTATGATACTCGGTAAATTCGATATGAGGCACGAATTCTATTTAAGGGTTGTAATTAGGAAGGAAGAAGAAAAGCTATAGAGGTAGCATATGGAAGAAAACATGGGAGGATTGATTATTTCTTTGACATATCTTCTTGTAGAGTACCTTAAGTATGTATAGGTTTTAAACTACTAACTAACTTGCACACACATATTAACATAATAGGAATACAGTGACATAAACAAAGCAAATCTATAATTACCAGCCATCTCCAGTGAAGCCAAGAAAACCATTTAGGCACCCTAGGCATTTGTGAAAGTTAGTCTATGACATGATGGATATTGTCCAACTGTACTTGAACAGTCTGAGAGAAATCAGACAAATTAAAACAACCCATTTCTGGGATCTGTTCACATCCCATATGTTCTTTTAACCGTAGATAGTCTATAGTCGTAAGATTTTGGAGCGCTACAACTTGCACCCCTCCCAACTCCTGATTGAGTTCCAAAGGTACAGATCCGGTCAAATTCGTTGTCTCACTGTATGCACATGCCAGCCTAGACATCTCCCTCCTCATTCCAATGGCAAGTCCAGGAAACGGTGGGGTGGACGCAGCCACAACCGCAGCATCACCCGGATCCCTGTGGAGGCTTTTTGATGATCATCCCCCGGCACGAGTCCTCCAGAGAGTGCTGATGCCGGAAGCTCCTCCTCATATCGTATCTTAGTTCATTTTCTGGGTAGCCAAGCTAGGCCTTGATCTTCTGCAAAACAAACAGACCCTTTGCCCACACTTTGACATGCCCTCTATACCACTGTGTAGAACTCATTGGAGGTCAGCACACAGGAACTGCTTTTTTTTTTCATTTTTATTTTTATTAAGCAAAAGGAATATTATCAGAAAAGAGTACCTCCATAGCTGCTCATCTGACGCCCTTTAAGTGATCAACATTAAGGATATTTAAAGCATGCGTTAATCTTTGATTTACCAAGAGTTTTATCCTATCAAGGAGTAATCCCCCTTTTCCTTCTTTTTTTTTTAATCTTTAATCTTCACTTACATGAAGAATAGTATGTTTACTATGCTCTCCCCTATATCAGGTGCCCCCTAAAAACCACATTACAGTCACTGTCCATCAGCATAGCAAAATGTTGTAGAATCACTACTTGTCCTCTCTGTGTTGTACAGCCCTCCCTCCCCTTTCTCCCCCACCATGCATGCTAAACTTAATACCCCCTTTCTTCTTACTCCCCCTTATCCCTCCCTTTCCACCCATCCTCCCCAGTTCCTTTCCCTTTGGTACCTATTAGTCCATTTTTGGGTTCTGTAATTCCACTGATGTTTTGTTCCTTCAGTTTTTCCTTTGTTCTTATACTCCTCAGATGAGTGAAATCGTTTGGTATTTCTCTTTCTCCGCTTGGCTCATTTAACTGAGCATAATACTCTCCAGCTCCGTCCATGTTCCTGCAAATGGTAGGATTTTCCCTCTTCTTATGGCTGAGTAGTATTCCATTGTGTATATGTACCACATCTTCTTTATCCATTCATCTACGGATGGACATTTAGGTTGCTTCCAATTCTTGGCTATTGTAAATAGTGCTGCAATAAACAGGGGTGCATCTGTCTTTCTCAAACTTGATTGCTGCATTCTTAGGGTAAATTCCTAGGAGTGGAATTCCTGGGTCACATGGTAAGTCTGTTTTGAGCATTTTGATGAACCTCCATACTGCTTTCCACAATGGTTGAACTAATTTACATTCCCACCAGCAGTGTAGGAGGGTTCCCCTTTCTCCACAGCCTCGCCAACATTTGTTGTTCTTTGTCCTTTGGATGGCAGCTATCCTTACTGGTGTGAGGTGATACCTCACTGTACTTTTAATTTGCATTTCTCTGATAATTAGCAATGTGGAGCATCTTTTCATGTGTCTGTTGGCCATCTGTATTTCATTTTTGGAGAACTGTCTGTTCAGTTCCTCTGCCCATTTTTTAATTGGGTTATTTGTTTTTTGTTTGTTGAGGCGTGTGAGCTCTTTATATATTCTGGACGTCAAGCCTTTATCGAATCTGTCATTTTCAAATATATTCTCCCATACTGTAGGGTTCCTTTTTGTTCTATTGATGGTGTCTTTCACTGTACAGAAGCTTTTCAGCTTAATGTAGTGCCAGTTGCTCATTTTTGCTGTTGTTTTCCTTGCCCAAGGATATATGTTCAAGAAGAGGTCACTCATGTTTATGTCTAAGAGGTTTTTGCCTATGTTTTTTTCCAAGAGTTTAATGGTTTCATGACTTACATTCAGGTCTTTGATCCACTTTGAATTTACTTTTGTGTATGGGGTTAGACAATGGTCCAGTTTCATTCTCCTACATGTAGCTGTCCAGTTTTGCCAGCACCATCTGTTGAAGAGGCTGTCATTTTGCCATTGTATGTCCATGGCTCCTTTATTAAATATTAACTGACCATATATGTTTGCGTTAATTTCTGAAGTCTCTAATCTGTTCCAGTGGTCTGTGGCTCTGTTCTTGTGCCAGTATGAAATTGTCTTGAACACTATGGCTTTGTAGTAGAGCTTAAAGTTGGGGAGTGAGATCCCCCGTACTTTATTCTTCTTTCTCAGGATTGCTTTGTCTATTTGGGGTCTTTGGTGTTTCCATATGAATTTTTGAATTATTTGCTCCAGTTCATCGAAGAATGTTGCTGGTAATTTGATAGGGATTGCATCAAATCTGTATGTTGCTTTAGGCTGGATGGCCATTTTGACGATATTAATTCATCCTAGCCATGAGCAGGGGATGAGTTTCCATTTGTTAGTGTCCCCTTTAATTTCTTTTAAGAGTGACTTGTAGTTTTCAGAGTATAAGTCTTTTACTTCTTTGGTTAGGTTTATTCCTAGGTATTTTATTCTTTTTGATGCAGTTGTGAATGGAATTGTTTTCCTGATTTCTCTTTCTATTGGTTCATTGTTAGTGTATAGGAAAGCTACAGATTTCTGTGTGTTAATTTTGTATCCTGCAACTTTGCTGTATTCCAATATCAGTTCTAGTAGTTTTGGAGTGGAGTCTTTAGGGTTTTTTATGTACAGTTTCATATCATCTGCAAATAGTGACAGTTTAACTTCTTCTTTACCAATATGGATTCCTTGTATTTCTTTGTTTTGTCTGATTGCCGTGGCTAGGACCTCCAGTACTATGTTAAATAACAGTGGGGAGAGTGGGCATCCCTGTCTGGTTCCCCATCTCAGAGGAAATGCTTTCAGCTTCCCGTTGTTCAGTATAATGCTGGCTGTGGGTTTATCAAAGATGGCCTTTATTATGTTGAGGTACTTGCCCAGTATACCCATTTTGCTGAGAGTTTTTATCATGAATGGATGTTGAATTTTGTCAAATGCTTTTTCAGCATCGATGGAGATGATCATGTGGTTTTTGTCTTTCTTTTTGTTGATGTGGTGGATGATGTTGATGGATTTTCGAATGTTGTACCATCCTTGCATCCCTGGGATGAATCCCACTTGGTAATGGTGTCTGATCCTTTTGATATAATTTTTAATTCGGTTTGCTAATATTTTATTGAGTCGTTTTGCATCTACATTCATCAGGTATATTGGTTTGTAATTTTCTTTTTTGGTGGGGTCTTTGCCTGGTTTTGGTATTAGGGTGATGTTGGCTTCATAGAATGAGTTTGGGAGTATTCCCTCTTCTTCTATTTTGTGGAACACTTTAAGGAGAATGGGTATTATGTCTTCTGTGTGTGTCTGATAAAATTCCGAGGTAAATCCGTCCGGCCCCGGGGTTTTGTTCTTGGGTAGTTTTTTGATTACCGTTTCAATTTCTTCGCTCGTAATTGGTTTGTTTAACTTTTGTGTTTCTTCCTTGGTCAGTCTTGGGAGGTTGTATTTTTCTAGGAAGTTGTCCATTTCTTCTAGGTTTTCCAGCTTGTTGGCATATAGGTTTTCATAGTAGTCTTTAATAATTCTTTGTATTTCTGTGGAGTCTGTCGTGATTTTTCCATTCTCATTTCTGATTATGTTGATTTGTGTTGATTCTCTTTTTGTCTTAATAAGTTTGGCTAGAGGCTTATCTATTTTGTTTATTTTCTCAAAGAAGCTCTTGGTTTCATTGATTTTTGCTATTGTTTTATTCTTCTCAATTTTGTTTATTTCTTCTCTGATCTTTATTATGTCCCTCCTGCTGACTTTAGGCCTCAATTGTTCTTCTTTTTACAGTTTCGATAGTTGTGATGTTAGACTATTTATTTGGGATTGTTCTTCCTTCTTCAAGTGTGCCTGTATCGCTATATACTTTCCTCTTAAGACTGCTTTCGCTGCATCCCACAGAAGTTGGGGCTTTGTGTTGTTGTTGTCATTTGTTTCTATATATTCCTTGATCTCTATTTTGATTTGTTCATTGATCCATTGATTATTTAGAAGCATGTTGTTGAGCCTCCATGTGTTTGTGTGCCTTTTTGTTTTCTTTGTAGAATTTATTTCTAGTTTTATACCTTTGTGGTCTGAAAAATTGGTTGGTAGAATTTCAATATTGGAATTTACTGAGGCTCTTTTTGTGAGCTAGTATGTGGTCTATTCTGGAGAATGTTCCATGTGCACTTGAGAAGAATGTATATCCTGTTGCTTTTGGATGTAGAGTTCTATAGATGTCTATTAGGTCCATCTCTTCTACTGTGTTGTTCAGTGCCTCCACATCCTTACTTATTTTCTGCCTGCTGGATCTATCCTTTGGGGTAAGTAGCGTGTTGAAGTCTCCTAAAATGAATGCATTGCAGTCTATTTCCCTCTTTAGTTCTGTTAGTATTTGTTTCACATATGGTGGTGCTCCTGTGTTGGGTGCATATATATTTAGAATGGTTATATCCTCTTGTTGGACTGAGCCCTTTATCATTATGTAGTGTCATTCTTTATCTTTTGTTACTTTCTTTGTTTTGAAGTCTATTTTGTCTGATATTAGTACTGCAATCCATGCTTTCTTCTCACTGTTGTTTGCCTGAAATATGTTTTTCCATCCCTTTACTTTTAGTCTGTGCATGTCTTTGGGTTTGAGGTGAGTTTCTTGTAAGCAGCATGTAAATGGGTCTTGCTTTTTTATCCATTCTATTACTCTGTGTCTTTTGATTGGTGCATTTAGTCCATTTGCATTTAAGGTTACTATTGAGAGATATGTACTTATTGCCATTGCAGGCTTTAGATTCGTGGTTACCAAAGGTCCAAGGTTAGCTTCTTTAGTATCTTACTGCCTAACTTAACTCACTTATTGAACTGTTATATACACTGTCTGGAGATTCTTTTCTTCTCTCCCTTCTAATTCCTCCTCCTCCATTCTTCATATGTTGTATGTTTTGTTCTGTGCTCTTTTTAGGAGTGCTCCCATCTAGAGCTGTCCCTGTGAGATGCCCTGTAGCGGTGGTTTGTGGGAAGCAAATTCCCTCAGCTTTGCATGTCTGGGAATTGTTTAATCCCGCCATCATATTTAAATGATAGTCGTGCTTGATACAGTATCCTTGGTTCAAGGCCCTTCTGTTTCATTGCATTAAATATATCATGCCATTCTCTTCTGGCCTGTAGGGTTTCTGTTGAGAAGTCTGATGTTAGCCTGATGGGTTTTCCTTTATAGGTGACCTTTTTCTCTCTAGCTGCCTTTAAAACTTTCCTTGTCCTTGATCCTTGCCATTTTAATTATTATGTGTCTTGGTGTTGTCCTCATTGGATCCTTTCTGTTGGGGGTTCTGTGTATTTTTGTGGTCTGTTCGATTATTTCCTCCCCCAGTTTGGGGAAGTTTTCAGCAATTATTTCTTTAAGGAGACTTTCTATCCCTTTTCCTCTTTCTTCTTCTTCTGATACCCCTATAATACGAATATTATTCCTTTTGGATTGGTCACATAGTTCTCTTAGTGTTTCGTTCCTGGAGATCCTTTTATCTCTCTCTATGTGAGTTTCTATACGTTCCTGTTCTCTGGTTTCTATTCCTTCAGTGGCCTCTTGTGTCTTATCCATTCTGCTTATAAATCCTTCCAGGGATTGTTTCACTTCTGTGATCTCCTTCCTGACATCTGTGATCTCCCTCTGGACTTCATCCCATTGCTCTTGCATTTTTCTCTGCATCTCATCCCATTGCTCTTGCATTTTTCTCTGCATCTCTGTCAGCATGTTCATGATTTTTATTTTGAATTCTTTTTCAGGAGGACTGGTTAGGTCTGTCTCCTTCTCAGGTGTTGTCTCTGTGATCTTTGTCCACCTGTAGTTTTGCCTTTTCATGGTGATAGAGATAGTTTGCAGAGCTGGTATAAGTGACAGCTGGAAGAGCTTTCCTTCTTGTTGGTTTGTGGCCTTCCTCTGCCACTTCGCGTGGCGCTGGGTTCTCGCAGGTGTGGATGTGGTCTGGATGTTGTCCTGTGTCCTCTGGTCTCTATTTTAGGAAGAGTTGTCTTTGTTATATTTTCATAATTCTATGTGGTGTTGGGAGGAGAGTTCCGCTGCTCTACTGACGCCGCCATCCTTGCTCCACCCCCAAAATTTCTTAATTCTGATGAAGTCCACTTAATCGCAAAAATGTTTAATGGATTATGTTGTTGTGTGTCATACCTAAGAAATCTTTGCCTACCCCATGATGACAAAGGGTTTTTCATATGTAACAGTGAGGCTGAAAGCTGTCACTGTTAAGGATAGGGAAACTATGTATTTGCTCTTTCCCTTCCTCTACAAGAAGAAGTTCTAGCCAGTGCAGTAAGACAACAGGAAAAAATAAAAAGCATATAGCTTGGAAACAAAGAAAACATATTTTCTTTTTGCAGAGATCATTTGTGTATATAAAAAACTGCAATGATCTACAAAATTAGGTGCTAGAACTAGTGAGTTTAGCAGAGTTGCAAGTTACGTTAAAGCTGGAAAGTAATTTTAAAAAAAGTAGCACTTACAAAAGCATGAAAGACTGATGTATTTTGTGGCCAAATACATGCAAGGTCTGTGTGCAGAAAAAAATACAAAACATTGATGAAATCAAAGATGACCTAAATAAGTTAAGAGATATACTGTATTTATTATGAATTGGATGACTCATTATGTATTGTCAATTCTGACAATGTAGATTCAACACAGTCCTAATCAAAAAGCCAGCATGATTCTCTGTAGAAACCAGTAAGCTGATTCTAAAATTTATATGGAAAGACCTAGAATAGCAAAAACAGTACTACTTGATTTCAAGATGAACCACAGTAATCAAAACTGTGGTATTAGTGAAAGGACAAACACACAAGTCAATGGGACAAAACAGAGTCTAGAAATAGATTCATGTTTAATTGATTATCAACGAAAGTACAAAGGCAATTCAATGAAGAAATGAAGAAATGATATGTTTTCAACAATGGTGTTGTAACAGTTGGACATTCACTAAGAAAAACATGACACATACCCCATACAATTTGCAAAAATTAACTCAAAATACTTTCCCTGCCTAAATGGAAAACCTAACTATATAACTTCTGGGAGTTTAATGACTGCAGGATCTGTACTGTCACTTTTTCATTCTTGTTATTAGTAACTTACATCTTTTTTTTTCCCCTTTGTCTGGCTAAAGATTTACCAATTTTACTGATCATTTCAAAGTACTTCTGATGGAGTTTTAAATGAGAGACAAATTAACAGTACTTGTAAAATTGCACAGCTGCATTGTATCCAGCAATTACACTTTCACATGTGCCCAGAATATCAGCATAAAAGTATCCATAGCAGCAACATTCATCATAAAAAAAAAGTAATAAAGACAGAGGACAGAAGGGAAGATGGCAGCATGAGTAGGGGAGCAGAAATCTCCCTAAACCATATATATATATATATATATATATATATATATATAAATACAACAAATAAAACTAAGCCTAACAGAGAGACCAGAGGATACAGTACAATAGCCAGGCTACATCTACACCTGCGAGAACTCAGCACCTCACGTAGGGGGTAAGATACAAGCCGTGGCCTGGCGGGACCCGAGCATGCCCCTGACCCCAACTCCCCGGCAGGAGGAGAGGAGTCAGAGCGTGGGAAATGGAAAAGTAAAATCTGTGAACAGGTCCCCGCAGCCAGCTCCCCTGGGACAAAAGAAAAGCGAGTGCTTTTTGAAAGTCTTAAAGGGACAGGGGCTTCACAGCTGGACAGAATTGTCCCGGCGCACTCAGCCTAGCAGCTGGAAATCCCGGGGAACTTCAGGCGGCCTAACCCCCTGGGTGGCAAAGCAGCTCTTAAGCCCCTCATGGCGATAAACAGCCTGCCATTCATTCCCACTCCCACGCAGCCCTCGCAGAGCAGCCTGGGAGCAGCCGCAGCCACAGCAGCTGCCCAGAGCCTCCTCCTGGTGCTCAGCTGCCAGGGCCAGACCTGAGGCTGCCACCGACGCACAGGTGCCCAGCATAGTCAGAGGCACGAAGGGGCACCATACTCGCAGGAGAGCAAAGCCGGGGCTCAATTTTCCGCTGCTCAGGAAATTAACCCGGAGCCTGCTCCCAGTATGCAGGTCACCAGCACAAACAGCAGAGAAGGGCAAGGCGACCATGAAACAATAAGGGACTTTGTTCTCCCAGCTGACACACGTGCTACATGCCTATGACTACCCCTATCGCCATGAAAAGGCAGAAGTATCTGATGCAGTCCAGAATAACCCACACAACCCCTGATAGAGAACCGAGGGAGATAGATTTAACCAATCTTCCTGAAAAAGAATTCAAAATAAAGGACATAATCATGCTGATGGACCTGTAGAGAAATATGCAAGAGCTAAAGGATCAAGTTGTGAGGGAGAATACAGAAATAAAACAATCTCTGGAAGGATTTAAGAGCAGACTGGATGAGGTGCAAGAGGCCATTAATGGAACAGAAATCAGAGTACAGGAATACAGAGAAGCTGAGGCAGAGAGAGATAAAAGTATCTCCAGGAATGAAAGACTATTAAGAGAATTCTGTGACCAATGCAAATGCAACAATATTCCCATTATAGGGGTACCAGAAGAGGAAGAGAGAGAAAAAGGGATAGAAAGTGTCTTTCAAGAAATAATTGCTGAAAACTTCCCCAAGCTGGGGGAGGAAATAGTTTCTCAAACCATGGAAGCCCACAGATCTCCCAACAGAAGGGAGTCAAAGAAGGACAACAGCAAGACATAAAATAATCAAAATGACAAAGATAAAGGAAAAGGACAGAGTTTTAAAGGCAGCTAGAGAGAGGAAAAAGGCCACCTACAAAGGAAAACCCATCAGGCTATCATTAGACTTCTCAACAGAAACATTACAGGCCACAAAAAAATGGCATGATATATTTAATGCAATGAAACAGAAGGGCCTCGAACCAAGAATACTGTAGCCAGCACGATTATCAGTTAAATATGAAGGAGGGATTAAACAATTCCCAGACAAGCAAAAGTTGAGAGAATTTGCCTCCCACAAACCACCTTGACAGGGTATTTTAGATGGACTAGGACTGCTCTAGATGGAAGCACTCCTAAGGCTAAACAGATGTCACCAGAGAAAATAAAATCACAGCAAAGAAAGCAGACCAACCAAATACTAACTAAAGGCAAAAAATAAAATCAACTACCCACAAAAGCAGTCAAAGGAAACACAAAAGAGCACAGAATAAAACACCTAACATATAAAGAATGGAGGAGGAGGAAAAAGAAGGGAGAGAAATAAAGAATCATCAGACTGTGTTTATAACAGCTACATAAGCAAGTTAAGTTAGATGATTAGACAGTAAAGAAGCTACCCTTGAACCTTTGGTAACCATGAATCTAAAGCCTGCAATGGCAATAAGTGCATATCTTTCAATAATCACTATAAATGTAAATGGACTGAATGCACCAATCAAAAGACACAGAGTAATAGAATGGATAAAAAAGCAAGACCCATCTATATGCTACTTACAAGAAACTCACCACAAACCCAAAGACACACAGACTAAAGGTTAAGGGATGGAAAAAGATATTTCATGCAAACAATAGGGAGAAAAAAGCAGGTGTTGCACTACTTGTATCAGACAAAATAGACGTCAAAACAAAGTAACGAGATAAACAAGGCCATTACATAATGATATAGGGGTCAGTTCAACAAAATGATATACCCATTATAAATATATATGCCCCCGATACAGGAGCACCAACATATGTGAAACAAATACTAACAGAACTAAAGGAGGAAATAGAATGCAATGCATTCATTCGTTTTAGGAGACTTCAACACACCACTCACATCAAAAGACAGATCCACCAGACAGAAAGTAAGTAAGGACACAGAGGAACTGAACAACACACTAGAACAGACGGACCTGATAGACATCTACAGAACTCTGCACCTAAAAGCAACAGGATATACATTCTTCTCAAGTGTACATGGAACATTCTCCAGAATAGACCACATACTAGGCCACAAAAAAGAGCCTAAGTAAATTCAAAAAGATTGAAATTGTACCAATTAACATCTCAGACAACAAAGGTATAAAACTAGAAATAAATTGTACAAAGAAAACAAAATGGATCACAACACACAGAGGTTTAACATGCTCCTAAATAATCAATGGATCAATGACCAAATGAAAATAGAGATCAAGCAATATATGGAGACAAATGACAACAACAACACAAAGCCCCAACTTCTGTGGGACACAGCAAAGGCAGTTCTAAGAGGAAAGTATATAACAATCCAAGCATATTTAAAGAAGGAAGAACAATCCCAAATGAATAGTCTAAGGTCACAATTATTGAGATTGGAAAAAGAAGAACAAATGAGGCGCGAAGTCAGCAGAAGGAGGGACATAATAAAAATCAGAGAAGAAATAAATAAAATTGAGAAGAATAAAACAATAGAAAAAATCAATGAAACCAAGGGCTGGTTCTTTGAGAAAATTAAAGAAAATAGATAAGCCCCTAGCCAGACTTATTAAGAAAAAAGAGAATCTACACACATAAACAGCATCAGAAATTAGGAAGGAAAAATCACGATTGACACCACAGAAATACAAACAATTATTGGAGAATAATATGAATTTATATGCTAACAAACTGGAAAACCTAGAAGAAATGGACAACTTCCTAGAAAAATAAAACCTTCCAAGACTAACCAAAGAAGAAACAGAAAATCTAAACAAACCAATTACCAGCAAAGAAATTGAAGCGGTAATCAATAAACTACCCAAGAACAAAACCTCCAGGCCAAATGGATTTACTGCTGAATTCTATCAGACATATATAGAAGACATAATACACAGTCTCCCTGAGTTTTCCAAAAAATAGAAGAGGAGCGAATACTCCCAAACTCATTCTATGAAGCCAACATCACACGAATACCAAAATCAGGCAAAGACCCCACCAAATAAGAAAATTACAGACCAATATCCCTGATGAACAAAGATGCAAAAATAACAAAATATTAGCAAACCGAATTCAAAAATACATCAAAAGGATCATACAACATGTTCAAGTGGGATTCATCCCAGGGATGCAAGGATGGTACAACATTGGAAAATCCATCAACATCATAACAAAACAATAAACAAAAAGATAAACCACCACCATATAAACAAAAGGACAAAAAAAACATGATCATCTCCATAGATGCTGAAAAAGCATTCGACAAAATTCAACATCCATTTATGATAAAAAATCACAACAAAATGGGTATAGCGGGCAAGTACCTCAACAGGATAAAGGACATATATGATCAACCCACAGCCAACATCATCCTGAACAGCGAGAAGCTGAAAGCTTTTCCTCTGAGATTGAGAACGAGACAGGGATGCCCACTCTCCCCACTGCTATTCAACATTTCTGGAGGTTCTAGCCACAGCAATTAGACAAAACAAAGAAATACAAGGAATTCATATTGGTAAAGAAAAAGTTAAACTGTCACTATTTGCAGATGACATGATATTGTACATAAAAAACCCTAAAGATTCCACTCCAAACTACTAGAACTAGTATTGGAATTCAGCAAAGTTGCAGGATACAAAATTAACAATCAGAAATCTGTGGCATTCCTATAGACTAACAATGAACTAGCAGAGAGATAAATCAGGAAAACAATTCCGTTCACTATTGCATCAAAAAGAATAAAATACCAAGGAATAAACCTAAACAAGGAAGTGAAAGACCTATACCCTGAAAACTACAGGACACTCTTAAGAGAAATTAAAGAAGACACTAACAAATGGAAACTCATCCCATGCTCTTGGCTGGGCACAATTAATATTGGCAAAATGGCCATATTGCCCAAAGCAACATACAGATTCAATGCAATCCCTATAAAATTACCAACACCATTCTTCAATGAACTGGAACAAGTAGATCAAAAATTCATATGGAAACACCAAAGACCCTGAATAGCCAAAGCAATCTTGAGAAGGAAGAATAAAGTGGGGGGGGATCTTGCTACCCAACTTCAAGCTCTACTACAAAGCCACAGTAATCGAGACAGTTTGGTACTGGCACAAGAATAGACCCACAGAGCAGTGGAAGAGAGTAGAGACACCAGACATTAACCCAAACATATATGGTCAATTAATATACGATAAAGGAGCCATGGACATACAATGGGGAAATGACAGCCTCTTCAACACTTGGTGCTGGCAAAACTGAACAGCTACATGTAAGAGAATGAAACTCAGTCACTGTCTAACCCCATACACAAAAGTAAATTCAAAATGGATCAAAGACCTGAATGTGAGTCATAAAACCATAAAACTCTTAGAAAAAAGCATAGGCAAAAATCTCCTGGACATAATATGAGTGAGGTCTTCATGAACATATCTCTCTGGGCAAGGGAAACAAAAGCAAAAATGAACAAATGGGACTATATCAAGCTGAAAAGCTTCTGTACAGCAAAGGGCACCATCAATAGAACAAAAAGGCATCCTACAGTATGGGATAATATATTCATAAGTGACAGATCCAATAAAGGGTTGACATCGAAAATATATAAAGAGCTCATGCACCTCCACAAACAAAAAGCAGATAATCCAATAAAAAAATGGTCAGAGGAGCTGAACAGTTCTTCAAAGAAGAAATTCAGATGGCCAGCACACACATTAAAAGATGCTTCACATCGCTTTACATTAGAGAGATGCAAATTAAAACCACAGCGAGATATCACCTCACACCAGTAAGGATGGCCACCATCCAAAAGACAAACAATAACAAATGTTGGCTAGGTTGTGGAGAAAGGGGAACCCTCCTACACTGCTGGTGGGAATGTAAATTAGTCCAACCATTGTGGAAAGCAGTATGGAGGTTCATCAAAATCCTCAAAACAGACTTACCATTTGACCCAGGAATTCCACTCCTAGGAATTTACCCTAAGAATGCAGCAATCAAGTTTGAGAAAGACAGATGCACCCCTATGTTTATCGCAGCACTATTTACAATAGCCAAGAATTGGAAGCAACCTAAATGTCCATCCGTAGATGAATGGATAAAGAAGATGTGGTACATATACACAATGGAATACTACTCAGCCATAAGAAGAGGGAAAATCCTACCATTTGCAGGAACATGGACGGAGCTGGAGAGTATTATGCTCAGTTAAATAAGCCAAGCAGAGAAAGAGAAATACCAAACGATTTCACTCATCTGAGGAGTATAAGAACAAAGGAAAAACTGAAGGAACAAAACATCAGTGGAATTACAGAACCCAAAAATGGACTAACAGGTACCAAAGGGAAAGGAACTGGGGAGGATGGGTGGAAAGGGAGGGATAAGGGGGAGTAAGAAGAAAGGGGGTATTAAGTTTAGCATGCATGGTGGGGGAGAAAGGGGAGGGAGGGCTGTACAACACAGAGAGGACAAGTAGTGATTCTACAACATTTTGCTATGCTGATGGACAGTGACTGTAATGTGGTTTTTAGGGGGCACCTGATATAGGGGAGAGCATAGTAAACATACTATTCTTCATGTAAGTGTAGATTAAAGATTAAAAAAAAAAGAAGGAAAAGGGGGATTACTCCTTGATAGGATAAAACTCTTGGTAAATCAAAGATTAACGCATGCTTTAAATATCCTTAATGTTGATCACTTAAAGGGCGTCAGATGAGCAGCTATGGAGGTACTCTTTTCTGATAATATTCCTTTTGCTTAATAAAAATAAAAATGAAAAAAAAAAGCAGTTCCTGTGTGCTGACCTCCAATGAGTTCTACACAGTGGTATAGAGGGCATGTCAAAGTGTGGGCAAAGGGTCTGTTTGTTTTGCAGAAGATCAAGGCCTAGCTTGGCTACCCAGAAAATGAACTAAGATACGATATGAGGAGGAGCTTCCGGCATCAGCACTCTCTGGAGGACTCGTGCCGGGGGATGATCATCAAAAAGCCTCCACAGGGATCCGGGCGATGCTGCGGTTGTGGCTGCGTCCACCCCACCGTTTCCTGGACTTGCCATTGGAATGAGGAGGGAGATGTCTAGGCTGGCATGTGCATACAGTGAGACAACGAATTTGACCGGATCTGTACCTTTGGAACTCAATCAGGAGTTGGGAGGGGTGCAAGTTGTAGCGCTCCAAAATCTTACGACTATAGACTATCTACGGTTAAAAGAACATATGGGATGTGAACAGATCCCAGAAATGGGTTGTTTTAATTTGTCTGATTTCTCTCAGACTGTTCAAGTACAGTTGGACAATATCCATCATGTCATAGACTAACTTTCACAAATGCCTAGGGTGCCTAAATGATTTTCTTGGCTTCACTGGAGATGGCTGGTAATTATAGATTTGCTTTGTTTATGTCACCGTATTCCTATTATGTTAATATGTGTGTGCAAGTTAGTTAGTAGTTTAAAACCTATACATACTTAAGGTACTCTACAAGAAGATATGTCAAAGAAATAATCAATCCTCCCATGTTTTCTTCCATATGCTACCTCTATAGCTTTTCTTCTTCCTTCCTAATTACAACCCTTAAATAGAATTCGTGCCTCATATCGAATTTACCGAGTATCATAATTTCTCCAGGTGGTAAAGATACCTCGAGACAAGTGCTGGACATAGAAGCTACAGGGCATAAATCTGCAAAGTAGTAAAAAGCTAACCTTTTCATACAATATGGCTTCTCTCTCACTTACCAACTTTACATCTCCCTGTATGGCCCTGGAAGATGACTGGTTAGCCAGAGACGGGTAAGATTCCTCAAGGGAGGAACGACCTAAGGCAGGCACAGTCGCAGGGGGGCCATCAGGTGAGAAATTGGGGAACGACAGTGGTGAAGCCTGGAACCTCACCCCCCCTGTGTTGAGAGAAAGCTTCTGCATCCTTGGATGTTTTATTGCCCTTGTCTAGCTCGGATTAGCACATAGTGTACAGGCACACACCTGATCATCTACAATTGCTCTCTTACAACACTAAACTATGTTTTCTACCTTTATCTTGCATCTACCTACCACTTCAGCATTTTATTAAAAATAAAAATAATAATAATAATAAAGGGAGAAATGTGGGATCCACATATAAATCAAGTATAAAAATCAAACAAATATTCATATTTGACATGATTGTTTATAGTTCATAATGCGTGATCAGAACCGAAAGTTTCTGTGATGACTGCCCTTGTACTGTTCACCATGTAAGAACTTATTCACTATGTAAGAATTCGTTCACTATGTAAGAACTTGTTCGTTATGCTTCAGAAGATTGGAGACTGACGAGAACTAGGCTTGAGATGGATTAATGATTGTGCATTGAGCATAGACCCCCATATATAGAATTTTATTGTTGTTGACAACCATTTGATCAATAAATATGAGAGATGCCCTCTCAAAAAAACAAAAAAGAAAGAAATTTTGTTCTTTTTGAGGTACTTCAAAGGAATGTGTATAGTGGCCTTATTCATAATTACCCAAAAAACCCACATAAAGAGAACGAATGTCCTTCAACAAACTGTGACACAAACTGTAGGACGTTCCTAAAATGGAATACTATTTGACAATAAAAAGAAATGAAATGTAAAGAAATGGACTTTTTTTTTTTTTTTTTTTTTTTTTTTGAGAGGGCATCTCTCATATTTATTGATCAAATGGTTGTTAACAACAATAAAATTCAGTATAGGGGGGTCAATGCTCAATGTACAATCATTAATCCATCTCAAGCCTAATTCTCGTCAGTCTCCAATCTTCTGAAGCATAACGAACAAGTTCTTACATGGTGAACGAATTCTTACAGAGTGAATAAATTCTTACATGGTGACCAGTACAAGGGCAGTCATCACAGAAACTTTCGGTTTTGATCATGCAATATGACCTATAAACCATCAGGTCAAATATGAATATTCATTTGATTTTTGTACTTGATTTATATGTTGATCCCACATTTCTCCTATTATTATTATTATTTTTATTTTTAATAAAATGCTGAAGTGGTAGGTAGATGCAAGATAAAGGTAGAAAACATAGTTTAGTGCTGTAAGAAGGCAAATGTAGATGATCAGATGATCAGGTGTGTGCCTATGGACTAAGTATTAATCCAGGCTAGACAAGGGCAGCAAGACATCCACGGATGCAGAAGATTTCTCTCAAAGCAGGGGGGGTGAGGTTCTGAGCCTCACCTCTGTTGATCCCCAAATTCTCACCTGATGGCCCCCCTGCGACTGTGCCTGTCTTAGGTTGTTCCTCCCTTGAGGAATCTTACCCGTCTCTGGCTAACCAGTCATCTTCCGGGGCCATACAGGGAAATGTAAAGTTGGTAAGTGAGAGAGAAGCCATATTGTTTGCAAAGGTTAGCTTTTTACTTCTTTGCAGATTTATGCCCTGTGGCTTCTATGCCCAGCACTTGTCTCGAGGTATCTTTACCACCTGGAGGAATTGTGATACTCGGTAAATTCGATATGAGGCACGAATTCTATTTAAAGTTTGTAATTAGGAAGGAAGAAGAAAAGCTATAGATGTAGCATATGAAGGAAACTTGGGAGGATTGATTATTTCTTTGACATATCTTCTTGTATAGTACCTTAAGTATGTATAGGTTTTAAACTACTAACTAATTTGCACACACATATTGACATAATAGGAATACGGTGACATAAACAAAGCAAATCTATAATTACCAGCCATCTCCAGTGAAGCCAAGAAAACCATTTAGGCACCCTAGGCATTTGTGAAAATTTATCTATGATATGATGGATATTTTCCAACTGTACTTGAACCATCAGACAAATTAAAGCAGCCCATTTCTGGGATCTGTTCACATCCCATATGTTCTTTTAACCATAGATAGTCTATAGTCATGAGATTTTGGGGTGCTACAACTTGCACCCCTCCCAACTCCTGGTTGAGTTCCAACAGTACAGATCCAGTCAAATTCGTTGTCTCACTGTATGCACATGCCAGCCTAGACATCTCCCTCCTCCTTCTTATGGCAAGTCCAGGAGATGGTGGGCTGGATGCAGCCACAACCGCAGCATCGTCCGGATCCCTGTGGAGGCTTTTTGATGATCATCCCCCGGCACGAGTCCTCCAGAGAGTGCTGATGCCGGAAGCTCCTCCTCATATCGTATCTTAGTTCATTTTCTGGGTATCCAAGCTAGGCCTTGATCTTCTGCGTAGAAACAAACAGACCCTTTGCCCACACTTTGACATGCCCTCTATACCACTGTGCAGAACTCATTGGAGGTCAGCACACAGTAACTGCTTTTTTTTTTTTTTTTTTTTTAATTAAGAGAAAGGAATATTATCAGAAAAGAGTACCTCCATAGCTGATCATCTGACACCCTTTAAGTGATCAACATTAAGGATATTTAAAGCATGCGTTGATCTTTGATTTACCAATAGTTTTATCCTGTTAAGGAGTAATCCCCCTTTTCTTTCTTTCTTTCTTTTTTTTTTTTTAAATTTTTAATCTACACTTACCTGAAGAATACTATGTTTACTATGCTCTCCCCTATATCAGGTCCCCCCTAACAACCACATTACGGTTACTGTCCATCAGCTTAGCAAAATGTTGTAGAGTCACTACTTGTCCTCTCTGTGTTGTGCAGCCCACCCTCCCCTTTCTCCCTCCCCCCCATGCATGCTAATCTTAATACCCCCCTTCTTCTTCCCCCCCCTTATCCCTCCCTGCCCACCCATCCTCCCCAGTTCCTTTCCCTTTGGTACCTGTTAGTCCATTTTTGGGTTCTGTAATTCTGCTGCTGTTTTGTTCCTTCAGTTTTTCCTTTGTTCCTATACTCCTCAGATGAGTGAAATCATTTGGTATTTCTCTTTCTCCGCTTGGCTTATTTCACTGAGCATAATACTCTCCAGCTCCATCCATGTTGCTGCAAATGGTTGGATTTTTCCACTTCTTATGGCTGAGTAGTATTCCATTGTGTATATGTACCACATCTTCTTTATCCATTCATCTACAGATGGACATTTAGGTTGCTTCCAATTCTTGGCTATTGTAAGTAGTGCTGCGATAAACATAGGAGTGCATCTGTCTTTCTCAAACTTGATTGCTGCGTTCTTAGGGTAAATTCCTAGGAGTGGAATTCCTGGGTCAAATGGTAGGTCTGTTTTGAGCATTTTGATGCACCTCCATACTGCTTTCCACAATGGTTGAACTAATTTACATTCCCACCAGCAGTGTAGGAGGGTTCCCCTTTCTCCACAGCCTCGCCAACATTTGTTGTTCTTTGTCTTTTGGATGGCAGCTATCCTTACTGGTGTGAGGTGATACCTCATTGTAGTTTTAATTTGCATTTCTCTGATAATTAGCGATGTGGAGCATCTTTTCATGTGTCTCTTGGCCATCTGTATTTCTTTTTTGGAGAACTGTCTGTTCAGTTCCTCTGCCCATTTTTTAATTGGGTTATTTGTTTTTTGTTTGTTGAGGCGTGTGAGCTCTTTATATATTCTGGACGTCAAGCCTTTATCAGATCTGTCATTTTCAAATATATTCTCCCATACTGTAGGGTTCCTTTTTGTTCTATTGATGGTGTCTTTCGCTGTACAGAAGCTTTTCAGCTTAATGTAGTCCCACTTGCTCATTTTTGCTGTTGTTTTCCTTGCCCGGGGAGATATGTTCAAGAAGAGATCACTCATGTTTATGTCTAAGAGGTTTTTGCCTATGTTTTTTTCCAAGAGTTTAATGGTTTCGTGACTTACATTCAGGTCTTTGATCCATTTTGAGTTTACCTTTGTATATGGGGTTAGACAATGGTCCAGTTTCATTCTCCTACATGTAGCTGTCCAGTTTTGCCAGCACCATCTGTTGAAGAGACTGTCATTTTGCCATTGTATGTCCATGGCTCCTTTATCAAATATTAATTGACCATATATGTTTGGGTTAATTTCTGGGGTCTCTAATCTGTTCCACTGGTCTGTGGCTCTGTTCTTGTGCCAGTACCAAATTGTCTTGATTACTATGGCTTTGGAGTAGAGCTTGAAGTTGGGGATTGGGGAGTGAGATACCCCCCACTTTATTCTTCTTTTTCAGGATTGCTTTGGCTATTCGGGGTCTTTGGTGTTTCCATATGAATTTTTGAATTATTTGTTCCAATTCATTGAAGAATGTTGCTGGTAATTTGAGAGGGATTGCATCAAATTTGTATATTGCTTTCGGCAGGATGGCCATTTTGACGATATTAATTCTTCCTAGCCATGAGCATGGGATGAGTTTCCATTTATTAGTGTCCCCTTTAATTTCTCTTAAGAGTGACTTGTAGTTTTCAGAGTATAAGTCTTTCACTTCCTTGGTTAGGTTTATTCCTAGGTATTTTATTCTTTTTGATGCAATGGTGAATGGAATTGTTTTCCTGATTTCTCTTTCTATTGATTCGTTGTTAGTGTATAGGAAAGCTACAGATTTCTGTGTGTTGATTTTGTATCCTGCAACTTTGCTGTATTCCGATATCAGTTCTAGTAGTTTTGGAGTGGAGTCTTTAGGGTTTTTTATGTACAGTATCATATCATCTGCAAATAGTGACAGTTTAACTTCTTCTTTACCAATCTGGATTCCTTGTATTTCTTTGTTTTGTCTGATTGCCGTGGCTAGGACCTCCAGTACTATGTTAAATAACAGTGGGGAGAGTGGGCATCCCTGTCTGGTTCCCGATCTCAGTGGAAATGCTTTCAGTTTCTCGCTGTTCAGTATAATGCTGGCTGTGGGTTTATCATATATGGCCTTTATTATGTTGAGGTACTTGCCCTCTATTCCCATTTTGCTGAGAGTTTTTATCATGAATGGATGTTGAATTTTGTCAAATGCTTTTTCAGCATCTATGGAGATGATCATGTGGTTTTTGTCTTTCTTTTTGTTGATGTGGTGGATGATGTTGATGGATTTTCGAATGTTGTACCATCCTTGCATCCCTGGGATGAACCCCACTTGGTCATGGTGTATGATCCTTTTGATATACTGTTGAATTCTGTTTGCTAATATTTTATTGAGTATTTTTGCATCTACGTTCATCAGGGATATTGGTCTGTAATTTTCTTTTTTGGTGGGGTCTTTGCCTGGTTTTGGTATTAGGGTGATGTTGGCTTCATAGAATGAGTTTGGGAGTATTCCCTCTTCTTCTATTTTGTGGAACACTTTAAGGAGAATGGGTATTATGTCTTCTCTGTGTGTCTGATAAAATTCCGAGGTAAATCCGTCCGGCCCCGGGGTTTTGTTCTTGGGTAGTTTTTTGATTACTGTTTCAATTTCTTTGCTTGTAATTGGTTTGTTTAACTTTTGTGTTTCTTCCTTGGTCAGTCTTGGGAGGTTGTATTTTTCTAGGAAGTTGTCCATTTCTTCTAGGTTTTCCAGCTTGTTGGCATATAGGTTTTCATAGTAGTCTTTAATAATTCTTTGTATTTCTGTGGAGTCTGTCGTGATTTTTCCATTCTCATTTCTGATTATGTTGATTTGTGTTGACTCTCTTTTTCTCTTAATAAGTTGGGCTAGAGGCTTATCTATTTTGTTTATTTTCTCAAAGAACCAGCTCTTGGTTTCGTTGATTTTTGCTATTGTTTTATTCTTCTCAATTTTGTTTATTTCTTCTCTGATCTTTATTATGTCCCTCCTTCTGCTGACTTTAGGCCTCATTTGTTCTTCTTTTTCCAGTTTTAATAATTGTGATGTTAGACTATTCATTTGGGATTGTTCTTCCTTCTTCAAGTGTGCCTGGATTGCTATATACTTTCCTCTTAAGACTGCTTTCGCTGCATCCCACAGAAGTTGGGGCTTAGTGTTGTTGTTGTCATTTGTTTCTATATATTCCTTGATCTCTATTTTGATTTGTTCATTGATCCATTGATTATTTAGTAGCATGTTGTTAAGCCTCCATGTGTTTGTGAGCCTTTTTGTTTTCTTTGTAGAATTTATTTCTACTTTCATACCTTTGTGGTCTGAAAAATTGGTTGGTAGAATTTCAATATTGTGGAATTTACTGAGGCTCTTTTTGTGAGCTAGTATGTGGTCTATTCTGGAGAATGTTCCATGTGCACTTGAGAAGAATGTATATCCTGTTGCTTTTGGATGTAAAGTTCTATAGATGTCTATTAGGTCCATCTGTTCTAGTGTGTTGTTCAGTGCCTGTGTGTCTTTACTTATTTTCTGCCCGGTGGATCTATCCTTTGGGGTGAGTGGTGTGTTGAAGTCTCCTACAATGAATGCATTGCAGTCTATTTCCCTCTTTAGTTCTGTTAGTATTTGCTTCACATATGCTGGTGCTCCTGTATTGGGTGCATATATATTTAGAATGGTTATATCCTCTTGTTGGACTAAGCCCTTTATCATTATGTAGTGGCCTTCTTTATCTCTTGTTACTTTCTTTGTTTTGAAGTCTATTTTGTCTGATATTAGTACTGCAACCCCTGCTTTCTTCTCACTGTTGTTTGCCTGAAATATGTTTTTCCATCCCTTGACTTTTAGTCTATGCTTATCTTTGGGTTTAAGGTGAGTTTCTTGTAAGCAGCATATAGATGGGTCTTGCTTTTTTATCCATTCTATTACTCTATGTCTTTTGATTGGTGCATTAAGTCCATTTACATTTAGGGTGACTATTGAAAGATATGTACTTATTGCCATTGCAGGCTTTAGATTCGTGGTTACCAAAGGTTCAAGGTTAGCTTCTTTAGTATCTTACTGCCTAACTTAGCTCGCTTATTGAGCTGTTATATACACTGTCTGGAGAGTCTTTTCTTCTCTCCCTTCTTATTCCTCCTCCTCCCTTCTTCATATGTTGTGTGTTTTGTTCTGTGCTCTTTTTAGGGGTGCTCCCATCTAGAGCAGTCCCTGTAGGATGCCCTGTAGAGGTGGTTTGTGGGAAGCAAATTCCCTCAGCTTTTGCTTGTCTGGGAATTGTTTGATCCCACCATCATATTTAAATGATAGTCGTGCTGGATACAGTATCCTTGGTTCAAGGCCCTTCTGTTTCATTGCATTAAGTATATCATGCCATTCTCTTCTGGCCTGTAGGGTTTCTGTTGAGAAGTCTGATGTTAGCCTGATTGGTTTTCCTTTATAGGTGACCTTTTTCTCTCTAGCTGCCTTTAAAACTCTTTCCTTGTCCTTGATCCTTGCCATTTTAATTATTATGTGTCTTGGTGTTGTCCTCCTTGGATCCTTTCTGTTGGGGGTTCTGTATAATTCCATGGTCTGTTCGATTATTTCCTCCCCCAGTTTGGGGAAGTTTTCAGCAATTATTTCTTCAAAGACACTTTCTATCCCTTTTCCTCTTTCTTCCTCTTCTGGTATCCCTATAATACGAATGTTTTTCCTTTTGTATTGGTCACATATTTCTCTTAGTGTTGTTTCATTCCTGGAGATCCTTTTATCTCTCTCTATGTCAGCTTCTATACGTTCCTGTTCTCTGGCTTCTATTCCTTCAATGGCCTCTTGCATCTTATCCATTCTGCTTATAAATCCTTCCAGGGATTGTTTCACTTCTGTGATCTCTTTCCTGACATCTGTGATCTCCTTCCGGACTTCATCCCACTGCTCTTGCATTTTTCTCTGCATCTCATCCCACTGCTCTTGCATTTTTCTCTGCATCTCATCCCATTGCTCTTGCATTTTTTTCTGCATCTCTGTCAGCATGTTCATGATTTTTATTTTGAATTCTTTTTCAGGAAGACTAGTTAGGTCTGTCTCCTTCTCAGGTGTTGTCTCTGTGATCTTTGTCTGCCTGTAGTTTTGCCTTTTCATGGTGATAGAGATAGTCTGCAGAGCTGGTACAAGTGACCGCTGGAAGAGCTTCCCTTCTTTTTGGTTTGTAGCCTTTTCCTGGGAGAATAGCGACCTCTAGTGGCTTGTGCTGGGCAGCTGTGCGCAGACAGGGCTTCTGCTTCCTGCCCAGTTGCTTTGGGGTTTATCTCCACTGTTGCTGTGGGCTTGGCCTGGCTGGGGCTGTTCCTCCAAAATGGTGGAGCCCCGTTAGAGGGGGAGCAGCCAGGAGACTATTTATCTCCGTAAGGGGCCTCTGTGCTCCCTGCTGCCCAGGGAGTTAGAGTGCCCAGAGATCCCCAGATTCCCTGCTTCTGGTCTAAGTGACCTGTCCTGCCCCTTTAAGATTTCCAAAAAGCACTCTCCAAACCAAAACAACAACAGCAACAATGAGAGAGGGAACAGAAAGGAAAAAAAAAAAGAAAAAACACGCGATTTTTTTTTTTTTCCTCAGGTGCCGGTCCCAGGCACCCGCGCACTGGTCCTGCTGCCCTGTCTCCCTAGCACCAGGGTCCCTGTCCTTTCAAGGCTTCCAAAAAGCACCCACCCACCGGTCCCGCAGGGAAGGAACGCTCAATATTCTTGGTCCTCAGGCACTGGTCCCACGCACCCGCTCACCAGTCCCGCCGCCCTGCCTCCCTAGCACCGGGGTCCCTGTCCCTTCAAGGCTTCCAAAAAGCACTTGGCAAAAAGAGAGAAAAAAAAGGGGAAAAACGCGCGATTTCTTCCGTCCTCAGGTGCTGGTCTCAGGCACCCACCCACCGGTCCCACAGGGAAAAATGCGGGATATTCTTTGTCCTCAGGTGCCGGTCCCAGGCACCCGCTCACCAGTCCCGCCGCCCTGCCTCCCTAGCTCCGGGGTCCCTGTCCCTTTTAGGCTTCCAAAAAGCACTCGCAGAAAAGAGAAAAAAAAAAGGGGAAAAACGCGCGATTTCCTCTGTCCTCAAGTGCCGGTCTCAGGCACCCGCCCACCGGTCCCGCAGGGAAAAACGGGGGATATTCTTTGTCCTCAGGCGCCGGTCCCAGCCACCCGCTCACCAGTCCTGCCACCGTGCCTCCCTAGCACTGGGGTCCCCGTCCCTTCCAGGCTTCCAAAAAGCGCTTGCCAAAAAGAGAAAAAAAAAAAAAAGGGGAAAAACGCGCGACCTCCTCCGTCCTCAGGCACCGGTCTCAGGCACCCGCCCCCAGGTCTCGCAGGGAGAAACGCGTGATATTCTTTGTCCTCCGGCGCCGTTCCCAGGCACCTCCTCACCGGTCCCGCCACCCTGCCTCCCCAGCAACGGGGGCCCGTCCCTCTAAGGCTTCCAAAAAGCGCTCGCCAAAAAAAAAAACTGCTCCGGTTTCTCTCCACCCGCCGGGAGCCGGGGGGAGGGGCGCTCGGGTCCCGCCGGGCTGGGGCTTGTATCTTACCCCCTTCACAAGGCGCTGGGTTCTTGCAGGTGTGGATGTGGTCTGGATGTTGTCCTGTGTCCTGTGGTCTCTATTTTAGGAAGATTTTTCTTTGTTATATTTTCATAGCTCTATGTGTTTTTGGGAGGAGATTTCCACTGCTCTACTCACGCCGCCATCTTGGCTCCCGCCCCCGGTTTCACTGCTGACTTTTATCTAACATTTAGTGAAGACCTAATACCCATCCTCCTTAAAGTTTTCCAAAAAGTAGAAGAGGAGAGAATACTCCCAAACTCTTCCTACGAGGCCAACTTCACTTTAATACCAAAACCAGACAATGACAGCAGAAAAAAAGAAATTTACAGACCAATAACCCTGATGAGCACAGATTCAAAAATACTCAACAAAATATTAGCAAACCGAATTCAAAAATACATCATAAAGATCATCCATCATGATCATTTGGGATTCATCCCAGGGATGCAAGGATGGTACAACATTTGAAAATCCATCAACATCATCCACTACATCAACAGAAAAAATGACAAAAAGCACATGATTGTCTCCATAGACTCTGGGAAAGCATTGGACAAAAGTCAACATCCATTCATGATAAAAACTCAACAAAATGGGTATAGAGGGCAAGTACCTCAACATTATAAAGGGTATATATGACAAACTCACAGCCAACATTATACTTAACAGCGAGAAACTGAAAGCTTTTCCTTTAAGATTGGGAACAAGACAAGGATGCCCAGTCTCCCCACTTTTATTCAGCATAGTTCTGGAGGTCCTAGCCATGGCAATCAGACAACACAAAGAAATAAAAGGCATCCACATTGGCAAGGAAGAAGTCAAACTGTCCATGTATGCAGATGACATGATTTTGTACATAAAACACCCTGCAGAATCCACTCCAAAACTACCAGATCTAATATCTGAATTCAGCAAAGTTGTAGGATACAAAATTAATACACAGAAATTTGTGGCATTCCTATACACTAATGATGAACTAGCAGAAAGAGAAATCAGGAAAACAATTCCATTCACAATTGCATCAAAATGAATAAAATATCTTGGAATAAACCTAACCAAGGAAGTGAAAGACTTATATTCTAAAAACTATAAGACACTCATGAGAGAAATTAAGGAAGAAAACCAATAAGTGGAAACACATCCCATGCTCATGGATAGGAAGAATTAATATTTTCAAAATGGGCGTCCTGCCTAAAGCAATCTACAGATTCAGTGCAATCCCTATCAAAATACCAACAGGATTCTTCAATGAACTAGAGCAAATAGTTCTAAAGTTTGTACGGAACCACAAAGGACCCCACATAGCCAAAGCAATTCTGAGAAGAAAGAATAAGACAGGAGGAATTACACTCCCTGACTTCAAGCTCTACTACAAAGCCACAGTAATCAAGAGAATTTGATACTTGCACAAGAACAGACCCATAGACTAATGGAACAGACTAGAGAGCCCAGATATAAACTCAAGCATATATGGTCAATTAATATACAATAAAGGAGCCATGGATATACAGTGGGGAAATGACAGCCCCTTCAACAGCTGGTGTTCGCAAAACTGGACAACTACATGCAAGAGAATGAAACTGGATTATTGTTTAACCCCATACATAAAAGTAAACTCAAAATGAATCAAAGACCTGAATGTAAGTCATGAACCATAAAACTCTTAGAAAAAAACAGGCAAAAATCTCTTGGACATCAACATTCAGTAACAGGACAAAAATTTTTTAACAAGCCTACCATTTAACTTAAATGTGTTCATCTTGGCATTCACATGTATAAAATTTTATTCCTCAAACTGCAGCAATAAACCCTCTGATCCTAAGAAGCCTTAAGAGGGTATTCTATATATTCTGCATTGTTTTATTTTCTGTAAATTATGTAGGTAAATACATGCATAAAAATAAGTACTTTGTATATGATTTTTAAAAATCTCTTGGACATAAACATTAGCAACTTCCTCATGAACGTATCTCCCCAGGCAAGGGAAGCAAAAGCAATAATGAACAAGTGGGACTATATCAAACTAAAAAGTTTCTGTACAGCAAAGGACACCATCAGTAGAACAAAAAGACATCCTACGGTATGGGAGAATATATTCATAAATGACATATCCAATAAGGGGTTGACATCCAAATTATATAAAGAACTCACACACCTCCACAAACAAAAAGCAAATAATCTGATTAAAATAAATCCAGTTCAGAGGAGCTAAACAAACAGTTCTCCAAAGAAGAAATTCAGATGGCCAACAGGCACATGAAAAGATGCTCCACATCGCTAATCATCAGCGAAATGCAAAGTAAAACCACAATGAAATATCACCTCACACCAGTTAGCATGGCCACCACCCAAAAGACAAACAACAAATGTGTTGGTGAGGATGTGGAGAAAGGGGAACCCTCCTACACTGCTGGTGGGAATGTAAATTAGTTCAACCATTGTGGAAAGCAGTATGGAGGTTCCTCAAAAAACTAAAAATAAGAATACCAGTTGACCCAGGAATTCCACTCCTAGGAATTTACCCTAAGAATGCAGGATCCCAGTTTGAAAAAGACATATGCACCCCTGTATTTATCGCATTATTTACAATAGCCAAGAAATGGAAGCAACCTAAGTGTCTGTCAGTAGATGAAATAAAGAAGATGTGGTACATACACACTATGGAATATTATTCAGCCATAAGAAGAAAACAAATCCTACCATTTGCAACAACATGGGTGGAGTTAGAGGGTATTTTGCTCAGTGAAATAAGCCAGGTTGAAAAAGACAAGTATGAAATGATTTCACTCATCTGTGAAGTATACGAACAAAACAAAAACTGAAGGAACAAAACAGCAGCAGACTCACAGAATCCAAGAATGGACTAACAGTTACCAAAGGGAAAGGGACTGGGGAGGATGGGTGGGAAGGGGCAGGGATAAGGAGGAAAAAGGGGCATTATGATTAGCACACATAATGTAAGGGGGCAGGCACGGGGAAGGCTGTTCAACACAGAGTAGAAAAGCAGTGACTCTATAGCATCTTACTCTGCTGATGGACAGTGACTGTAATGGGGTATGTGATGGGGTCTTGATAATGGGGGAAGTCTAGTAACCATAATGTTGCTCATGTAATTGTAGATTGATACCAAAATTAAAAAGTGTACAGTTAAAACATTCATCTGTCAAGACAGTTCCTGTGTTTCTTGATCCCTTTGTTTCCTTCCATAGATTCATTACTGTTAGCAGTTTTTCATATATCTTTCTAGAGTTATTCTCTGTGAATATAAAGTATATGCTTGTTTGTATTTTTGGTACACATGCAGTAGCATATTAGACTCATTGTATTTTGTATTTTTCACTTTGTATCTTGGAGGTAGTTCTGAATAAACTGTAGAATGTTCCTATGTTTTCTAATAGTTAGTGCTATTCAATTGGATGCAGTTAACATAATTTATTTAGCCAAGCCCCTAATAATGGACTTGTATCTATTAATATATGTCAGGATATATCCAGACTTTTGCTGCAAATAGTGCTGCAAAGAATATCCTTATACATAGGTGTTTGTACATAGGGCAAGGTATCTGTAGGATAAATTCCCAGCGGTCTGAAGAAGGCATTGAAAGGTGGTGAAACTAGAGGCAGAGATCAGTTATTAGGTTTGTTGTAATAATGGTGAGAAAATTTTCTTGGTATATAAAATGGTGCATCTTAAAACTAATGGTATCTTAAATTCCATAAAATGCAGTAATAATTGGATTGAATTACAGAAATAAAAAGGATTGAAAGGATTTAGATATAGGAAATAAAAGCAAGCGTGAAGGTTGACATACCTTTTCTGTTTTCTTCAGTATGTAAACCACTTTTCTATTGTCTGTATGACCTTTATATTTGATTAACGGTTCCATTAATTTTATGAATTTAATAAACCAATCCAGTATTGGTAGATATTTAGATTATAATTTTCTTTTAGCTCTTTACAGGTCATCAATAACACTGCAGTTTTCTGTTGAGAATTAGGGAGTGTTTGAATTTAGTAGATTTGTAAATAGTTGTATATAACATGATCTTAACAAATAATTGGCAAGCTTTTTTTTTTCCAAATGTTTTTTGAAAAGCATAAACAAGTATTGAGTAAAAAGTTTATCTCCCTCCTCTGGCTCCATTTTCCCTTTCCTACCCTACCCCTGCCTTTGAAACCACTCTTAATTGCTCAAGGATTTCTTCATGCAAATGCAAGTGTGTGCAAAGACATTTTTCTTATTTTTTTCCTACACTTACACAAAGGGTACGTGCTCCATGTCCTATTCAGTGCCTTACTGTTTTCACTTAACAGAGAACCTTAGAGAAACTTGAATGTCAGTTCAATCCTCATTCTTTTATAAAGCTGTACTGTATTGCATTGTATGGGTGTACAGACATTTATTTTAACAGTCCCTTGCTGATGGTTATTTAGGTGGGTTCCAGTCTTTTGCTTTTAAAAAACAATGCTTTCATGAATAATCTTGGCAGATGTCATTTCATGTATACAGGTATATTTGTACAATAAATTCCTGAAAGTAGGATTGCTGGGCCAAAGGAAATATACAGGGGCTATTTGGTAACTGTTGCCAAATTACCTTCATAAGAGTGATTCTGGTTACCTTCCCAAGCACCCCCTGCAGAGGGCTTGTCCTCCTCAGAGGTGGCCTGTCTTCTTAATGTGCTGTTAAATCACTGCTTCTGCTGGACTTTCCTACATGCCTGGAGTGCCCATGAGCCATTGTTCAAATCTCCCTGTGTGAGTGGGTCACCTGCGGCTGGGCATGGTTACCATTGAAGGTGCTGGTCCTTGCAGTGTGCTTCTGGGGCAGCATTTGCATCAGCTGTGACTTGCTAGAGATGCTCATCCTCAGTGTCTGTGCCAGATCCACTGAACCAGAGACTCCGGAAGCCAGTGCCAGAACTCTGTGCAAAGTACACTCATGTTCTGTGTGCTCTTTTAATTGAAGTATAGTTGATATACAATATTATATTAGTTTCAGGTGTACAACGTAGTGATTCAGCAGTTACAGACATTGTGAAATGCTTACCACAAAAAGTGTAGTTACTATCTGTTGTCATACAAAGTTATTACATTACTGAATATAACTATTTCTTATGGTTATATTTCCTTTTTCATCTCCATGACCTATTTATTTTATAATTGGAAGTTTGTAACTCTTAATCTCTTTCACATATTTTGCTGAGTGGCAAATTAAAGAACTTCTGGGTTAATACCTCATGAATGTTAAAGGGACTACTTTGAAATTTTTAGTTTAGATGTGGCTCTTTCGGTAAACGTTGAAGCCATTCTGTTCAGGACTCAGGGTTTAAAATTAATACCTAAGACGAGATTAGCCTTAAAATTGTTCACTAATTTACAATATTCAAGATTTTTTTGGTAAACAACCTTGCACAAAAATATGTTACTGTTATTGGTTGTATACACTTCCATTAGAGTGAGTCATTCAGAAATTAAATCAGTTGAATGTTTTGATGCTTGTAACACCAGCACATTTAGGAAGGTTTAAGCTTGCTAGTTCTTCTTTTTCTTCACTTTTGTGAAGATAATCTGGTTATTTCTTACAGTTCTTCATTAGATAGTATTTCTCTATGGCCTCCAATTTCTTTGTGAAATTTAATTGCCTTTTCCCCTGAACATTTGTTTTAACTTAGTTAATTGTTTTTTCTCCTAAATTCTAGGTAAGTATTTACAAATGAATTCTTAAAAGTGAAGTACAAATATGATGTGACCACCAGTAACCAATATTTCTTGAGAGCTCTAATTTCTACATTAGAATATTATTTGTACCTCGTTCTATGAAGCATGTGTTACTAGTGTAACTTCTGTTATAGTGCCAGGGGTTCTCATTTCCATGGTATCACTGATTTAGTACATTGTTTTCCAATCCCAGAAAGAACATTTCCTTGAGGCAGTTTAAGGTACCTATTACATTTGTTGATGAACCTGTTGATAAACTTAATGATTATTCTGAACCCCCAAACAAAATATTAAGGTATTCTTTTAAACAAAAAAAAAGCATAGTAAAATAAGCATCTCTGATTTCTATATAGTACAGCACTGTTCAGTATTTTCATAAGAGAAAGAAAATTGTATTTTAGTTCTAAAAGGGGCCAGAGAAGCTCTTTAAATGTATTCATTTTACAAAAGCTTGTGCTAGTTGGGCTGGTACTACAGATAGGTGTCCACATGCCCTGATGTGATTGATGTCCCTTTCACTCTCATACATTTAGATGGTAAGTGATCATCCTCCCGTAGTGGTAGGCAGTGTGGCACTCTGATTTTCTCTGTAGTTCAGTGTTCTTTCTACTACCTTGATGCTTTTTCAGATAATATTTTCTTGTTAACCCTAACCAGAGCAACTGTGTGATTTTAAGGAAGATGGAAGATTTACCTTTTTAAAGAGAAGATACAGATTCTTTGGGAAAAGGTGTAATTTTCTTCTCTTTAAATATTTACATGGCACTGCCATTATTTGTACTATATATCCTCACAAATAAATATTCATTTAGTTATAGGATAGTAAAGCCAGAGGGTACAGTATAATCTAGTACAAATAAGCTATTTTATATGCTCTCATTTTTTAATATAAAGATCACATAACTATATTACAGAAAATTTAGAAAATAATTTAGCTTTGTGTATGGTATATATACACTTTCTTCCCTGTGTTTTTTACTAGCTCTAATACAAGCATCTTCATGTTATTTAGAGATGCTTGTCAACCACATAATATGAATGTACCTTTACTTAACTATTTTTCTATTGTTATTTTTTAGGTCACTTATAATTTTTCTACAATTACAAATAACATTGTTGTCCATGTGGCCTTTTCAACTTTTTGTTTTTCCTATCAACATCCTCATTTTACAGATGAAGTCACACTAAAGCTAATGAAACCTTGTCCTTGCTAAGGGTGACAACTCAGGCCTTCTGATTATGCTTGTTGCCCATTCCATTATACCATAATGCTGTTCTCTGTAATTTGAAAGACCACTCAGGTTGCAAGTTTTATATTAGATCATTTGTATCAGCTGTCTTAACCTGTTTTTGGAACAAGGCAGGGCAGACATAAAATATTAATATTAAGTTAAAAATTAACCCTTCTGCCACCATATTAACAGTTTTATTTTGAAGGTACTTAAATCAGTAGCCCTCCTTTTCATATTGTGTCTTTCCCCTTCTTCATAATGATATGGTTTTGTTGGCAGGCTCACAATATGCCTCTTATATGGACTTGATGTCCAATTTGACCAGATTATCATTTCTGTACTTCATTTGTCCCTGCCATTTTTAACTGGGGTTACTATAGAACAGCAGAAAAATGCAGACTAGAATTAGACCTAGGTTCAAAACTTCCATCACTTAATACCTGGGTAACTCTATGTAAAGTACTTAAATTATGAGCCTCTATTTCTCATCTATAAGTAGAGATCATAATTATCTCAGCATTGTTATCTACATTTAAGAAGATAATACATGTATTTTGGTATAGATCCTAGCATAAAGAAGACATTGGAATTACATATTATCGTCACAGTGATGATGCAGATAAGGTGTTCTTAAGATCCTGAGTATTCAAAATAATTACAGCAGATTTTGTTTTGCATACAGTGCTGGAAATTACATTTCCAGTCAGGCAGTTAGACTGGACCAGCCTCTCTCTAGTGCATTACATAGTAGGACATAGAAGAGCTAGTAGGACAAAGTGGAAAATATGTGTTCATGGTATCTCCATGTTGACAAGAGGCAAGAGGCTTGAGTGCTTAGCGTCTAGATTGTTGAGGAATTGCTGTTGTGAACATTGACATTATATCTAGGTTAACTTCTGCAACAGCCTCTAGAATACCTAATTGTACCTCACACTAAGTCTAGTCCCTATCTATCCTGTATAGTTATACAGAATCCAGCTACCTTATGGGGTTACTAACCAAACTGAATAGAAGACTGCACATTTTTCATTCCTTTTTTTTCCCTTGTATTTTTTCCTAATTTATTTATGCAAGAAATAGTTATTGAAAACCTACTGTATGTTAGGTTTGGCCCTAGATGCTGAGAATTCAGTACTACACAAAACTGACAAAAAAGTTTGTCCTCATGAGGCTTATATTCTCATGGGGGGAGACAGGCAAAAAATAAGTTGTGTAGTATATTGGGAAATTATGTGTTATATTGGAAAATAAAGCAAGGAGGGATGATAGGAGTGTGGCTTGATATTGCAGTCTTCCTGGTCAGGGAAGTACAGGAAGTCACTGAGAAAGTGACCTTGGGGCAAAGATTGCAAGGCAATGAGTGAGTAACCCTTGAGAACCCATGAGTATGTTGTAGGTTTTGGAGCAGCAACATGGCCAACATGGCTGGAATGGAATGAATGGTGACCAGAACAGAGAATCAGAGAGAAAAGGTACTGGGGCAAATTGTTTAGGACTTATAGGCCAATGTAGGGATTTTGATCTTTACTCTAAGTAGGGAAGGGGAGCCATTATTGGAGGGATTTAAGCAATGGATATGATCAGATTTATATTTTAAAAAGATCACTCTTCTGAAGCAATATTAGACTGAAGTGGGGCAAAGGTAGAAGAAGCAGGGAGATCCGTTAAGAGGCTACTCCAGTAATTCAAGCAAAAGATGAGTATGACTTAGACCAGGAGGCAATGGTAAGTAGTAGTAGGAGTCTATAAATTTTTTAAATGTTATTTTTAAATAATTTAAAATTTAAAATTACAGTTTATTACAGAGACTTCTTGTGTACCTTTCACCCAGATTCCTCAGTAATGTTTTACCACATTTACTTTATCTTTTATTGCTCTCTCTATACTACACGTACACATACACACACACACATTTTCTGAAGTATTTGAAAGTATGATACAGACATGATGCTGTATTTAGTACTCAGTGTCCATTTTCTAAAAACAAAGATATTCTCCTTATATAGTTAACAAGTTTGTTCTGCCATAACAAAATACCACAAATTGTGTGGCTTCAACAACAGAAATCAATTATCTTACATTTTTGGAGGTTGGAAAGCTCTAGATCAAGATCCAGTCCCAAGATCAAGGTTCAGTTTCTGGTGAAAGTTCTCTTCCTGTCTTATAGATGGCCTCCTTCCTTCTGTGTCCTCAGGTGGTGGAAGGGAGGGTTTGAAAGGGTGGAGAGAGAGATATCTCTGGTGTCTTTTCTTATAAGGACACTCTATTTTCTTATAAGGCTCCCCATCCCTATAACCTCATTGAACCTTAATTAGGTCCTTATAGGCCCTGTCTCCAAATATAGTCACATGGGGTTAGGCCTTCAACATAGAAATTTAGGGGAGACAAATTCAGTACATTGCCAAGCTCGTTGTGGAACATCTGTACAGCCACCAAAATCAGGAAATGAATATTGGTATAATACTACCATCAAATCCACAGACCCTAGCTAAATTTACTAGTAATCCAGTAATGGTTTTCAAGAGGTCCAGGGTCACACGTTGCAATTAGTTGTCATGTCTCCTTAGTGTTCTTCAGTCTGAAATACACATGTAAATATGCACACAGTCTATCCTTATCTTTCATGATCTTGACATTTTTTAAGAATATGGACCAGTAATTTGCAAAATAACCATAAATGTGTGTGTGTCTGATGTTTCCTTATTATTAAATTCAGGTTATGCAGCTTTGAGCAAAAATACCGTGGAAGTGCTACTGTGTTCTTAATGTATTGTATTTGGAGGAATGTAATGTGAATTTGCCCCATTACCAGTGATATTAACTTTTACCACCTGGGTAAGGATGGCTTTTTACCAGGTTTCTGCACTGTAAAGTGAGTGAGTATTTCGTGGGGAAGGAATGTGAGATTATAAGTAACCTGCTTGGAACTATACTTTTCTCTTACTGGCTTTAGCATCCATTGATGGTTGCTGCTTGAGTCAGTTCTTACTCTGGTGGTTGCCAAGTGTTTTTTAATTCCATTGTTCCTTACCCATTTATCGGCATTTGATTATAAGGCAGGTTTTCCCCTTCCCATCCTTATTTATTTAATTATATCAGTATGTATTCATGGATTACTATTTTATTCAGCAGATTATAATCCTTCACTGTTAACTTAACTTGACACTTGTCTGTTCCGTAGATTTGGCCAGTTGGAACTCTTTGAAGGTAGTGCCTGTGTCCTTTTGACATTATTCTTTGAGCAGTTTTTTATTTTCTGATACAACGTGCTCCAAGCTCTTGTACTTTATTTCCTGACCTGGAGTCAGCCATTTCTCCAAGAAGTTGTGGTTCCTTTTAGAGACTAATATCTAGATATTAAATACTGAAATATTATTGCTTCTAAAAAGCCTTTTCAATGGAGAGATTTAGAAAGTAGTACATACACATACATGCATGCACATTCATTCACTGTATGTTTTCTATATATGAGTTCATACCAAGATCATTCTGTAATTACTGTTCTTTTTCAGTTTATAATTTATTTCCATTTCAGTATATTTATATTTTATCTAATCCTAGACCACATTCGGTTTTCTTCAATGTCATTTATAACTGGTTAGTCCAAATCTGTACCCAATTCAGGAACCCAGGTTAGTTACATCAGATTGCTTTGTCCCTTGAGTCTCTTAATCTCTCCACTGCAATTTATGCCAGTGATTCATTGATGAGGTTAGGCCATTCATCCTGCAGAATATCTCACCTTCTAGATTTTGTTTGGTTGCTTTTTTGTAGTATTCTTAGCTCTTTTTATTATTTCTCACAATAAAATTATTTGCTGTGGATGAGTAGAAACCAAGACTATCCAAGATGGGCTGTCCTAGAAAAGGAAGATTCTGAGAGAGCAAGTTGTCTGGGAATTGCAGTTTTTTAAAGATGGAATTTTGAATTTGAATAAGAGATGAGATTGGGAGAGAAGGTAGCATCTAGATCATTAGTGGAGACTGTGTTTGGGCATTTTCCAGTAAGCAGTTGTAAATACGAGAAAGAATTGGATAATGTTTGTATGTTAAAAGATTAATTAAGCAATTTAGATAGTGAATTTGAGGAGACCAAGTCCAGAGGCCAGATAACTTACTTAGCAGGTGATTGCAGTAGTAGTCCAGGTTAAAGGTGATGGAACCCAGCAAAGAGCAGTAGTAGGAAGAGAAGGAGAAGGGATACATTTGACAAATACTATTGGAGACAAAATTGGCTAGATTTGGAGATGTATCAAATGGAGAGTGAGGGCCAGATAGGGAGTAGCTGGTATTCAAAAAAGATTGCTAAAATTCTGGCTAAATACAAAAGCAGTAACAGATAGAAGAGCAGAAAGATTATTAATAAAATATTGAAAAATCAAGCTCAGGTTGCCTTTGAGACTTAGAAATGGATGTGTGCAGTGACTGGTAAAAGGAAATCAGGCTTGATACCTATGGATACGGGAGACATTGATACATAGGTGGCAGTAGTAAAATATACAGAAGGGGATGATTATGCCAATAGCATTCCGTTTTTGTGTGCTAAGCACTGTCCTAAATGCTTCACGTTTGTTGTTTCATTTAATTCTTATAACAACCCTGTGAAGTTATCATTTTACAAAGAAAAAGAGTGACATATAGAAGAGTTAAGTAATGTGTAAGACCCCAAAGCTAATAAGAGACAGAACCAGGAATGGAAAAGGCTATCTGACTTAAAACCTGAAATCTTAAAATACTGTGATATGGGTGAATAGAGAAGAGTGCTCAGGAGAGAACCCTGGGGATCATCAGCATTTAAAGGATGAGGATCAATGTCATATCTGCCTGCCTATACATGTGTATGTGTGTATGGGTGTAGGAGGAACCAGAGGGGTAGGAGAATGCTTATGACAGAATCCAAAGGAGTTACTCTAACAGATTATTCTTTATGCCAAAGCCACAAAGAAAAAACATTTTAGGAAATCTCCATTGGTTTTAATAAGTTGGAATTTATTGATACCCTTGGTAATTGCTGTTTGAGTGATGGCAACATAAATGAGATGATTTATATAAAGCCCTTAGAACAGTAGATTGCATATTTTAAAGACAGAGGAAAAAGTAGCTCCCCTGATTATGGAGTTAAAAGTTAAAGTGGAGAACAGTGAGTATATAAAACTGTCAGATTTCTGAATCCGAAAGATAATAACTGACTCCAGTAAATGGATTTGGATGGACTTAAATATGAATACTTTTTTTTTTGAGAGAACACAGTTCCCATGTAATGATTTCTGCTTTCTCTGTGAAATAGCATATAAACTTATCTCCTGAGAGTGAGAAGGAATAAGGTAAGATAGGGGGCTTGATAGGGGTAGTAAAAATTTAGAATAGCTCTTAGAGCAAATGAGAGGGAATGCTGATTTAGGACTTGTGAAAGGACTGCAACACTGTAACACTGAAGCCCCAGAAACTGAAAGAGGAGACTGAATTTATTTGGATTTTCAGTCCTCCTGGTGCTGTGATTTTTCTTCAGTAGCACTGAGGAACAGAAATAAAGGTACAGTTAAGGCATTCACTTAGACTGATCTGTTGAATGTACATGATAGAAGGGCTAAATTAGTAGGGAGGAGGAAAATAAAATGGTTTTGATAAAGGAGTGGTTTAATGGATCAAAGACTCTACAATGGAGTGCTGGAATGGACTACAGAATTAGTAAAAATAAAGGATTGGGATCTTAATGGAATTGAACAACAAATAAATGGTAGTGGGAAGTTGTGAGAAAGGGGGACTTTAAAATTTATAAAGGAGTGGTTCTTGGAGGTCACAATTTAAGATTAAGAAATCAAGAGACTAGAAAACATGATGGATCATCCATATGGACATTAGAATTGTCCAGGATAATAATGAAACTTAAGGTGGTGTTCAAGGTTTGAGATAGTAAATTGATTGGGCCTTACCATGGGAATTTGAAAAAGTTGACCTAGATGTATTTATATGATCAAATTGCCTATTTCCCAGGACATTCACCTAGTGCTGAGAGTAGCAGCAGAGCCTCTCTTCCAGGAGATGGGAGAATTTAGGTCTGCCTGGGTGGTATCTGGACTGGTTAATGAAAAGAGTTTATCTGTAACAATCATAATGTAGGGGAGGTTAAGCAATTGGCCTAAGGTCACATTCTAATGAAATTCTAAAGCTCATGCTCTTTTCACCAACACTAGTGTGTTTGCAACAAGTTGAGCTGCTTTCAGCTCAGTTTTTTATCTTCCCAAATATTTAGGAGAACAGTTTTATTTTAGCTTCTCCAGGGTTAATAATATTTTAGTGGCAAACATCTACAAAGTGTAGTAAAAATCTGCTTGGTGAATACCTTGAACATAAACTTAACTTAAAGCTTGTCAAGGTTTTTAAGCAGTAGGTTCAGACATTTGATCGATTAGTTAATTTGTCTGTCTATCCATCCATTCATCCGTGTAAGAGCAGTTACACAGTTTGAGAACACTGTTTAGAGTAAGTTGAATAAGTATAAATTGACTTAATTTCTATTTTATTGTCTTTTGTCATCTCTAGCTGCCTATCCCCACCGTTTGAATCTCTTTTACCTTGCCAATGATGTCATCCAGAACTGTAAAAGGAAAAACGCAATCATATTCCGTGAATCATTTGCTGATGTACTTCCTGAAGCAGCTGCTCTAGTGAAGTAAGTAAATTCTTACTGCTCTTCAGGATATAAAGCTTAGAAAATGTAGAGTTTTCATTTCCCTTCTTAGCTTTTAGTAAGGACTGTTGCATATGCTTGAAGATCCAAGCATATTTTGTCTAAATTGTTCATTGTAACATTCCTGCTAATACAGTTTTCTTTTAAAAGCTCTTTCTTTATTTATTTACTCTGCCTCTTCTCTCTATACTTGGCCATATAAATCTCCTAGTCATACTCTTTGGATATGCTTCTTTCCAACTACGTCTTCTATTTTTGTGTTTTTTACACATTTCCTTTCTTCTTTCAGTCTTCCTGAAATCTTGCCCCCCTCCATGAAATATGTGTAATTAAATAGAAATGGGAATGCTTACTCCCAATTCCATATTGACTTACTTCATTCTTAGCAAAATTATATACAGCATTTCACAAAGTGCTTCCCAAACACTTGTTTTTGATACCTTATTTTTTCCCTGTACTAAAAGTGTTTTCTTTGTGTTTCATCCATATTTGTGAGTCGTTTGTTTGGAGCAAAAGACACACACAAACACACACACAGAGAATAAACAATCATATGGAACAATCAAAATAGCTATTTCCTCAAATTACATATTTACTAGCATAATATTATATACTTATAAAAACATGAATGTTATGTATCATTGATCCGTTTGTTAAGAATTAACACATAACTGAATGATCCTATTCCTTTCTTTGCATTGTTAACTTGAGATATCTACTTCGGTATAACAAAAGATTAAAATATGGTCCTACTTGAATATACTAAGTAATAAAGATTTATACACATGTCATAAATACATAAAATAATAGTAGCACCTAACATTTTTTTTAAATTAAGGTATCATTGATATACAATCTTATGCTCAGGTTTCAAATGAGCAACATTGTGGTTACTATATTCCCCCTATTATCAAGTCCCCACCACATACCCCATTACAGTCACTGTCCATCAGCACATCAGCATAGTAAGATGCTATAGAGTCACTACTTGTCTTCTCTCTGCTATACTTCCTTCCCCGTGCCCCCCCTATATTATGTGTGCTAATAATCATAATGCCCCTTGATCCCCTTATCCCTCCCTCCCCACCCATCCTCCCCAGTCCCTTTCCCTTTGATAACTGTTAGTCCATTCTTGGGATCTGTGAGTTTGCTGCAGTTTTGTTCCTTCTGTTTTTCCTTTGTTGTTATACTGCACAGATGAGCGAAATCATTTGGTACTTGTCTTTCTCTGCCTGGCTTATTTCACTGAGCATAATACCCTCCAGCTCCATCCATGTTGTTGCAAATGGTAGGATTTGTTTTCTTCTTATGGCTGAATAATATTCCATTGTGTATATGTACCGCCTCTTCTTTATCCATTCATCTACTGATGGACACTTAAGTTGCTTCCATGTCTTGGCTGCTGTAAATAGTAAGAGCACCTAACATTTATTGAACACTCATACTTAACCAGATACTATACAAAGTGCTTTGTGTGCTTTAAGTCATTTAATCCTGAGAACAACTTTATAAAGTGGCTGCTGCTATTATCCCTATTTTGAGAATGGGGAAACTGTGACTTATAGACATGAAGTAGCTGGCCTAAGCTCTCACAGCTGTGGGGAAAGTGGTTGTGTGGATGTGCAGGATTCCTACCCAAGCCTGTCTAGACCCCAAAGCCCATGTTCTTTGCCTTTTAACCATTAATCTGTGTTTCACCTTTACATATATAAACTCCAGTATAATTTTGAGTAAGAAAAACAGTATGCTGGATAATGTCCACTACTGTAATATCACTATATAGTTTTTTTAAAACTTAACCTAGTGTTTCCTAAACTTAGATTTTGTGAACTAGTTTGTGAATTAGTATGAGGTTGTCAGCTTTTATTTTACTATATAAAGATATATTTTTTTTTTTGAGAGGGCATCTCTCATATTTATTGATCAAATGGTTGTTAACAACAATAAAATTCAGTATAGGGGGGTCAACGCTCAATGTACAATCATTAATCCATCTCAAGCCTAATTCTCGTCAGTCTCCAATCTTCTGAAGCATAACGAATAAGTTCTTACATGGTGAACGAATTCTTACATAGTGAATAAATTCTTACATGGTGAACAGTACAAGGGCATTCATCACAGAAACTTTCGGTTTTGATCATGCAATATGACCTATAAACAATCAGGTCAAATATGAATATTCGTTTGATTTTTGTACTTGATTTATATGTTGATCCCACATTTCTCCTATTATTATTATTATTTTTATTTTTAATAAAATGCTGAAGTGGTAGGTAGATGCAAGATAAAGATAGAAAACATAGTTTAGTGCTGTAAGAAGGCAAATGTAGATGATCAGATGATCAGGTGTGTGCCTATGGACTAAGTATTAATCCAGGCTAGACAAGGGCAGCAAGACATCCATGGATGCAGAAGATTTCTCTCAAAGCAGGGGGGGTGAGGTTCTGAGCCTCACCTCTGTTGATCCCCAAATTCTCACCTGATGGCCCCCCTGCGACTGTGCCTGTCTTAGGTTGTTCCTCCCTTGAGGAATCTTACCCGTCTCTGGCTAACCAGTCATCTTCCGGGGCCATACAGGGAAATGTAAAGTTGGTAAGTGAGAGAGAAGCCATATTGTTTGCAAAGGTTAGCTTTTTACTTCTTTGCAGATTTATGCCTTGTGGCTTCTATGCCCAGCACTTGTCTCGAGGTATAAAGATATTTTTTAAACAACTACTTTGTATTACTATTACTATTTGACAGAAAAAGGTGTGAAGGACCTAATCTGAGAATAAAGTATTGTCTTTTAGATTAAAATTTTAAGCCCTGAAAATGTTCTTAACTCTATGAACAGTATCTTCAGAGAAGCTATAGTAAATATCAGACTTTATGGTGAAAGAATGAAAGCCTTCCAAGACAGGGATGCCATCTACCATCATTACTATTCATCATTATGCTGGAGATCCATTAATTTCTACAAAAGTAAATAAATAAATAAACAAGAATGCATTTAGAAGAGACTGCATTGTTGTTATTTGCAGATAGGATTACCTACTTCCGGGTAAACAACCTTTTCCTATAAAGTGCCACATGTTAAGTATTTTTGGGCCATAGGATCTCTGTAGCCACTACTCAACTCTGCCATTATAGCATAACACAGCCATAGACAATGCATAAACAAATGGGTGTGGCTGTGTTCCAATAAAACTTTATTTACAAAAACAGGCAGCAGGTCAGATCTATCCTGAGCTCCTAGTCTGGCTTATGTAGAATCAACTAATTAGAAAGTTCAGGTTAAATAATCAGATTCAAGTTCAACATAGAAAAACAGTAGTTTTCCCATGTATGCTAGGAGTAATCAATTTGAAAATGTAATTAGGAAAAAAAGATTCCTTTTGTAACAAATGTACTGCCCCCCAAAATAAAAGAAAACCCACCCAAGAATAAATGTAATAAGAAGCAGATAAGGCTTTTTATAAACAAGATTTTAAAACATCACTAAGGGATATTAAAGAAGACCTGGAATGATGAAGATATATAGATATAGATAATACACGCAACACATATATATGTACATCCATACACAAATACCATTTGAAAAGAAAGATTTGGTATTGTTAAAAAAAAAAAAAAGATTCTTTCCCAATATGTAATCTGAAAATTCAGTGTAAGCCCAGTCAAAATCTCAGTAGGGTTTAAAGTAGAAGGATAAATATGCAAAGTAATTTTTTGAAAGAACAGTAAGGCTAGAGTTCCCCTATCAGTTATATATATAGAAGCAGAAAGAGAAGACTCAAATCAGTGAAACAATATATTCTTGCTTACAAAGAAATTAATTACAAAGTGTATGGTAAATGAGAGGATTTAAGATAAGAGCTTCCATATTTCTTAAAACAGCCCCATCCTAGCCACCACTATCCCTTTTTAAATTTCTATTTACAGTTATATTTTAAATACATTTCTAACCTTTTGTGAATTCTTTTCTCTTAGTTTAAAGCAATAAAGGGACAAATGTGTAGAAGTTTCAGAAGGGTAACATGGATGAGGAGGTGGGTTGAATGTGAGGAAAAACCTTTCTAAAAGGAGCAGCAGCTACTTAGCCCTAGTGTATGGCCATAAGGAAATATGAGGCCAGTGTTAACACATGCTGCCAGACCTTCCAAAGAGTTTTCTCTTTTAACCTAAGTCAGAATCTGGATTTTTTTTTTGATATCGTTAATGTACAATTACTTGAACAACATTATGGTTACTAGACTCCCCCTATTATCAAGTCCCCCCTACACCCCATTACAGTCACTGTCCATCAGCGTAGAAGATGCTAAAAATCACAGAATCTAGATTTTTATAAGAAGTCTCCCAGTTTTTTTAAATGCGTGAAGCTGAATCACATTTAAAAAAAAACATTGCTATCAGTGAGACTTTAATTTAAAAATATAGTAATTTAATTACTATAGACTTTAATTAAAAAATATAGCCAAACAAAATACATCTGATGACTAAATTTGAGCCAAAGACGACCTAGAGACCTCTGCATTAAGGCATTGATTTTATTCCTTTAATCCCTCTAAGGAGTTATTTAATTTCACTTGATTAAGAGTCGCTATGGAATACACTTAATGCCATATGTTAAGAGAGATGACAGAAGAGAGAAATCAGTACTTTCAGATGGGTTGGGAAACTTTTTCTTTCCAAACAATTATCCAACAGCTCCTTTCAATTATTAAATTTCAGTTTATTCTTTTCCTCCTTGGCTTGAAATTCCATAGGCTGAGAACTTGGAGACTAGTTTTTATTGTAATGAGAATATGTGTGTGAGAGGAGGTGCATAAATGAAAGTAAACCAATCTTATTTATTTGCCGTTTGTATCCTAGAGATCAGTTCATCTGAATGTGTATATCATTGTGAGAACAGAATAGTTGAAATTTCAGTTTGAAGCACAGGTAAAGTGTCTTCATGAATGTCAGAGTTACTGCTTGGAAAACTCTGAATTAACTCTGCTACCAGCAATGGCTTCAATTAAGTTTTTATATATAAACACACACATTGACTGCAGTGGAGTATGAAGGAGGACTCGATAATATGGGTGAATGTAGTAACCACATTGTTTTTCTTGTGAAACCTTCATAAGAGTGTATATCAGTGATACAATAAACAAACAAACAAACACATTATATATAGATTACAGAAGAATCCCTATAAGAACTGAAGGTTTGCTTGTATTATGTCAGGACTGTTGGAGAGTAGGTATATCTTTGATGTGGGTGGAACTTTCCTAAGGCCTGTTGTTATCCCAGGATTTTCATAAAAGGCAGTCATTTTTGTTTTTAAATTCTCATCTTTAATTGAAAAGTGAATTTATCCTAATTATTATCAGAGCTTAATGTAATTTTTTTATTCTAAGAGTATAGAGAGAGTTGTATGTCTGACCTTTGTTGGGAAAATATGTCATGACAGATTTTGGGAAATTGATTAGCTTAGTGTTCTGAAATAAACCCAGCATAAGAAGGGTTTCTGATGACCTCCACAGCTCCTTGTTAGTGAAGAAAGTCTTGAAACCATTTGGGAGTTTGGGTTTTAGCAGCTTTCTCTTTCTGACTAAACTGTCACCTCTTCCTTTCTTGTGTCTTTTCACATGTTCTCAGAGATTTATCTACTCATATATTTAAATGTTATTCATGTGCTTATAAGGGCTATATCTGTATCTGGATTTTTTTCCATGTCTTCACCTATTTTCTGGGAATTGCTCCTTCATTGTTACATTATGATACTCAGCTCTGAATTTCTAAAACATTAATGTACTTGATATTTGTATAAAGCCTACTCCTACAATGTTTATGAAAATGTTTTATAAATTGAAGATTATTATACAGACGTTACTTGAAACTCACAGTGATCTACTTTTCAGGTAAACAGATTGGCTTTTCTTATTCGTCTTTACAAAATGAGAAAACTGAAGCCCAGAGCAGTTAAGAAATTGCCCATTGTAAAATGACAATCTAGTAAAAGGGCTGAGACTAGAACTAAGCTTTTTCTGACTCTAGTCCTGTATTATTTGACTTCTACCACAGAGTCCTCATAAACTTGAAGTTTTTAATCTTATAACAGCTCCTTAGTAATTTTAAGTTCTTGTCCATTCATTTCTTAGTTACTTACCAGGGGTTGATTCTTTTGCTGTGTCTTCCTCTTTTTCTCTCTGCCTTTTAATTTCCCATTATTATCTTTGTTTGATTTATTTATATTATTACAACAACTTAACTAGTTTCTGATATCCTTTCATTCACTTCAGGTTGCATATTCATTGATGTCCAGAAACATGCTGGTTTGAATGCTGGTTCTGCCCTACTCTAGCTGTATCACTTTAAACAACTTAAATTAGCCTCAATTTTCTTATCTGTATAGTGGAGTCAATAATAGTACCTATTCTAGAGTATGGGAGCTAAGTGAGTTAATAATACATACAAAGAGCTTAGAACAGTGTGTTAGCTGCTGCTATGATGATGAAGATGGTGATTACTCCTACTATTATTACTAATGTTTTCCAGTCATTCTTTAAAATACATTTTTATCTTATTATTTAGCAAATTCCTTTCATTTTTATTACTTTCTTTGATTCTCAAACCAACTGTATAATCTGGTTGGGAGCAAAGATTATTGTCTTCACATTACAAATGAGTATACTGATAATAAACGATACCAAACTAAGACAAGAAATTGAACATTTAAAAAATTAAGAAAGAATGACATTATGTCACTCAGTAGCCTTCATTGAGTTTTTTTTTTTGCCTTGCCGTACTATTATCCAAGCTCCTTGAGAAGGCACTTAAAGCTCTCTACAATCAAATCTCAAGCTTCCTTCATATCCTGTCATCAGTTCTCCCATGTCCCAATAATGAGCCATTGCTCTAGCCAAATACTCATACTACGTATGTCTTAATATAAGTGCCTGTGGATTTTTCTTCCTAGAATATCTCTTCTTTCTTGGGAAGCAGTGAAGCTTAGAAGTTAAGAATACAAGCTCTGGAATCAGGTTGCCTAGGCTCAAATCTCAGATCCTCAATCTACCACTTGTTAGACTAGTTATATAGTTTTTCTCTGCTTTAGTTTCTCACTGGTAAAATGAGAATAATAGTACAGCTTTTATCAGCATTGTTTTGAGGATCAACCAAGCTAATATAGGTAAAGGACTTATAAAGCTCTCAGGAACATAAAAAGTGCTCCAAAATTAATGAACTCTATCCCAAGGAGTTTTACAAAGTATAGCAAAATAAGCCAATGGACAGAAGACTATAATAAAATAAGGGCAGAAACTAATGAAATTTTAAAAATCAAACATGATGAGGTACCTAAAATAGTTAAATTCATAGAGAAAATAGAATGATGGTTGCCAGGAGGTGGAGGGAGTGGAGAATAGGGAGTTACTGTTTAAAGGATATAGACTTTCAGTTTTGCAAGATAAAAAGAGTTCTGGAGATAGATGGTGGTGATGGTAGCACAATAGTATGAATGTACAATACCCTGAGCTGTTCACTTAAAAATGACTAAGATGGTAAATTTTATGTAATGTGTGTTTTACCACAATAAAAAGAAAATTGAGGGGAAAACATACAAGATGAAACAAGCAAGCATTCAATAGAAGAATTCCAAAAAAACATGGGTTCTTTGAGAAAATAATAAAATTGACAAACTTTAAATGAGACTGATCAAGAAAAAAGGGAGAAGGCATAAAAAAAAACAGTATTAGAAAAGTAAAAGATGGACATGTTTACAGATATTGTAGACCATAGGAAGGATAATATGGACAGCTTTATGCCAAAAAATTTGAAAATACAGGCAAATGGTCAAGTTACCCCGAAAATACAAGTAACTGAAATGGCTCAAAGAAAAAAAATAAGGACCATATGATCCTATAAACATTGAAAAAGTTCAATTAGTAATCAGAAATCTTCCCATAAGAACATTCCCCTTTTTTGCAGTGATTTGTCACCAGAACACAAATATCATTAAAAACCACCACTAATGCTAAAATCAGAATGGTAAAGGAAAAGACTTACACCAACATTGTTGTCATTGGACACAGATCTAACACTACTGGTCATTTGATCTACAAATGTGATGGAATTGACAAAAGAACCATCAAAAACTTTAAGAAGGAGGCCACTGAATTGAAAAAGAGGGTTGGGTAATGCTACAGACAGAAAGGAAATTGTTTTGTGGACCATTTGTGGCTTTTGTGTGTGAGGGTTCAAGTTAACAGTGTTCAAAATCAGTACTTGATCAAAAGTATATCACAGAATTTTGAGACCCATTAGAACAAAATTTAATGAAAAGAAAAGAAAAAAAAACCCACCCCTAATAGATCCTTCACCAAGTTCACCAAATACTAAAGGACAAAACAATTCCAATCTATGCACACTTGTCCCAAGAAAAGAGAGAATGCCTCTCAGTTTATCTGAATAAGACTAGCACAACCTTAACAGCAAAACTTGACTAGGAGAGTATGAGAAAAGAAAATTATAGACCAACCTTATTCATGAGCAGAGATGCAAAAAAACAGCCTGAGTCTAGCAGAATATAAAGAATATAAATACCTCATAACTATGTGGAGATTCCCAGGAATGGAAGCATGGCTTAATATTGGAGAATAAATTCATATAATTCACTGTGCATAAAAATTCAGAGGAAAACCTTATGATGATCTCAAAACTTGCAGCAAAAGTGGATTTAGAAAACCCATTCATTATAAAACAAACCAGGATTAGAATGAAATCTCTTCAGTAAAATAAGACATATCTTCCAAAAATAAAAACCTATAGCAAACATGCTACCTAAGAGGAACAAAACAAGAATGATACCCAGTATCAGCATTTCTGTTCAACTTTGTAATAGAGTTCCTAACCACTACAATAAGGCAGAAAAAGAAAGAAAATATATAAATGAAAGAGAATAAATATATATAAATATGTATATTAATATAAAATTAAATGTATTAATGAAAAAGGAAAAAAGCTCTCAAAAATTGTCAGTAATTACAGATGACATGAATGTATATATATAAAACCAAGAAAACCCACAAATAAATTATTGGCATTATTTAAGAGAGTGTAGCAAGATTGCTGGACTCAAACCAATATAGTAAAATTAATTGTTTTAATTATATACCAGAAACAAAGTAATAAAAAGAAAAACATTTTAATTCCTTATACTGAAAAAAAAAATACAGTTGATTCTTGTTATTCACAGTAATTATGTTTAAAGTTGCCACGAACACTGAATTAGTGAATGCCAAGTCATTGCTCTTGTAGGAAATACAGGGTTACGTTCCTTTAAGCCCTTAGTCACAATATTTTTGTCAACTGATCAGTACATACCCTTGTTTTATATGTGTTTCTATATAAAAATACCTTATTTAATATGTTTGATACCGATTATTATATTAATATAATGATTAATCATTAATGTTGAACTCACAGGTAATAGCACAATAACTAAGGCATGAACACTAATTAAGGCATTAATAAATTAAGGCATAAATTAGATTAAGTTTATCTAATACCTATATGTTCTCAGGAAGGCACATCATAATCGCGTTCTGCTAAGGAACTCTATACAGAAGTTTAGCAACATGCTTGGGGCCATTTTACAACAGTGTAATCAACAAAAATGCAAAGAAATGTGGCACTGATCAAATGACAAAAAGGATACTTGTTTCTAGTATGATAGCTGAAATAAGATGTCAGAGTACCACCTTGTTTTAACTTATCTGAGAACATGCACTTTTCAAACTCTGTACATGCCCAAGAATGACCACAAAATCACAAGTACTACTTTTGAGGTTATAAATAAATTTTAGCAAGTGGCTGAATTTGCAAGTACAGAATCCATGATTAATGACGATTGACTGTACCTTAGCAAAAGATGTGTAAGATCTCTAGAGAAAATTATGAAATGAAATTGAGAAATATGGTAGAAAAGCTAAATAAATGTTTACAGATAGGAAAGACTCAATATTAACAATGTCACATCTTCCCAAATTGATTTACAAATCCAGTGCAATTTAATTAAGATCCCAGTGGTTTCCGCACCTCTGTTTTACAAATTGAATTTTATATGGAAGGGTGCAAACAGCTCCCTCCTCTCCCTCCCCCAAAAAGAGAAAGCTGAGAAACTCTTGAAGAAGAACAAGGTGGGAGAACTGGCTATATCAGATTTCAAAACTACTTACAAAGCTGTGATAAATAAAGCAGTATGGTGTTGGCCCAGAGACAACCAAAGAAACCAGTGGAACATAATACAAAGTCTAGAAACAGGCCAATGTATATATATAATTGACTTGTATATGAAACTACAGGCAGTAGAAAAAGAACTTTTTCATATATATTACTGTGACAGTCATTTATGTATATAAAAAATTAGATCCCATTCACACCATACACAAAAATTAATTGCATATTAAATACATGAACTTGAAAGAATCTATCAATCTTTTTGAAGACAATATAAAGAGAATATCTCATGACCTCACCTCATAAGATTAAATTTAGCTACATTAAAATGAAGACCTTCCATTTATTGAAAGACACAGTACAGAGTGAGAAGACAAGCCACAGAGTGGGAGAAATGTTTGCAGTGGGGTCAACAGTGTTCATAAAGAACTACAAAATAACAAGAAAAAGACAAAAAGAATAAGATTTTGCCTGCCATTTGTCATATTAGTAATTAAAACATTCAAATATTTATTAATCACTTTTAAAACAATAAATGTAAGAACAAATTATTTTAGTAAGTAGAGTAGTTTTTGTATTCTGGCAGATCTCTTGAAAATCTGCTTAATAGCAGAGAGCTAAATTCTCATACCTGCTTCTGCATTCAGTCTGTTGTGATATCACATGTCATACAGCTCTAGACTGCTGAGCTATATCATTATATACCATATAGGTCAGTTCCAATAAAGAGGGGGAAACTATACACCAGTAATTTAAACAGGAAACATTAGTAGAATTGGTAAGTAGGTAAAAGGTAGCTAACTACTAAAAGAATAAAAGAACTCTTAAGGTGAAGGGATGTAAAAAGATATCTCAAGCAAATAATAGGGAGAAAAAAGCAGGAGTTCCAGTATTTGTATCAGATAAAAGACACATACCTATTTTGATGTGTAACAAGAAAAGTAACAAGAGACAAAGAATGATATTACATAATGATAAAAGGGGTCAGTCCAAACAGAAAAAAATAACCATTATAAATATCTATGCACCCAACATATGAGCACCTACATATGTGAAACCAGTACTAACAGAATTAAAGGGGGAAATAGAATGCAGTGCATCCATTTAAGGAGATTTCAACACATGACTCACTCCAAAGGACAGATTAAACAGAAAATAAGTAAGGAGACAGAGGCACTGAACAACAAATTAGAACAGATGGATCTAACAGACATCTACACTCAAAAGCAGCAGGATACACATTCTTCTCAAGTGCACATGGAACATTTTCCAGAATCACATACTAGGTCACAAAAAGAGCCTCAGTAAATTCAGAAAGATTGAAATTATACTAACCAGCTTCTCAGACCACAAAGGTATGAAACTAGAAATAAATTATGCAAAGAAAACAAAAAAGCCCACAAACACATGGACGCTTAACAACATGCTCCTAAATAATCAGTGAATTGATAACCAAATAAAAACAGAGATCAAACAATATATGAGACAAATGAAAACAACTCAACACCCCAACTTTAGTGGAATGCAACAAAGGCCATGCTAAGTGGAAAGTATATAGCATTACAGGCTTTCTTCAAGAGAGAAGAACAATCCCAAATGAGCAGTCTAAACTCACAATTAATGAAACTAGAGAAAGAAGAAAAATGATGCCCAAAGTCAGTAGAAGGAGGGACATAATAAAGATTAGAGCAGAAATAAATAAAATCGAGAAGACTAAAATGATACAGTCAATGGAGCTGGTTCTTCAAGAAAATAAATAAAATAGGTAAACCTCTAGCCAGACTTATCAAGAAAAAGAGTCTACACACACAAACAGAATCAGAAATAAGAAAGGAAAAATCACTATCAACAAACAACACAGAAATACAAAGAATTCTTAGAGAATACTATGAAAAATTATATGACAGCAAATTGGATAACCTAGAAGAAATGGACAACTTTCTAGGAAAAGACAACTTTCCAAGATTGACCCATGAAGAAACAGAAAATCTGAACAGACCAATTAACAGCACTTAAATTGAATAGGTAATCAAAAAACTACCTAAGAATAAAACTCCTGGACCAGACGGTTTCACTGCTGAATTTCATCAAACATTTAAAGAATACCTAATACCCAACCTCAACGTTTTCCAAAAAGGAGAGGAGGGAATACTTCCAAACTCATTCTATGAGACCGGTATCACTCTAATACCAAAACCAGGCAAAGACACCACAAAAAAAGAAAATTACAGACCAATATCCCTGATGAACATAGACACAAAAATACTCAACAAAATAATTAGCAAACCAAATTCAAAAATAAATAAAAAGATCATCCATCATGATCAAGTAGGATTTATTCCAGGGATACAAGGATGGTGCAGTATTTGAAAATCCATCAACATCATACACCAAATCAACAAAAAGAAGGACAAAAATCACGTGATCATATCCATAGATGCTGAAAAGGCATGACAAAATTCAACATGCATTCATGATAAAAACTCTCAACAAAATGAGTGTAGAGGGCAAGTACCTCAACATAAAAAAGACCATATAGGACAAAATCCACAGCCAACATCATACTTAACAGCAAGAAGCTGAAAGCTTTTTCCCTAATATCGGGAACAAGACAGGGATGCCCACTCTCACTGCTTTTATTCAACATAGCATACTGGAGGTCCTAGCCACAGCAATCAGACAAAACAAAGAAGTACAAGGCATCCAGATTGGTAAAGAAGAAGCCAAACTGTCACTGTTTGCAGATGACATGATAGTATATAAAAATCCCTAAAGAATCCACTCCAAAACTACTAGATCTAATATCTGAATTCAGCAAAGTTACAGGATACAAAATTAATACACAGAAATCTGTTGCATTCCTATACACTAACAATGGACTAGTAAAAAGAGAAATCAGGAAAACAATTCCATCAAAAAGAATAAAATACCTAGGAATAAACCTAACCAAGGAAGTGAAAGACCTATACTCTGAAAATTACAAGACACTCTTAAGAGAAATTAAAGAGGACACCAACAAATGGAAATTCATCCCATGCTCTCGGCTAGGAAGAATTAATATCGTCAAAAAGGCCATCCTGCCTAAAGCAATCTACAGATTCAATGCAATCCCTGTCAAAATACCAACAGTGAACTGTAACAAATAGTTCTAAAATTCATATGGAACTACGAAAGACCCCAAATAGCCAAAGCAATCATGAGAAGGAAGAATAAAGCAGGGGGGATCTCACTTCCCAACTTCATGCTCTACTAGAAAGCCACAGTAATCAAGACAGTTTGGTACTGGCGCAAGAACAGACCCATAGACCAGTGCAACAGAATAGAGAGTCCAGATATTAACCCAAACATATATGGTCAATTAATATACGATAAAGGAGCCATGGATATAAAATGGGGAAAGGACAGCCTCTTCAACAGCTAGTGTTGGCAAAGCTGGACAGCTACATGTGAGAGAATGACAATGGATCATTGTCTGACCCCATACACAAAAGTAAATTCAAAATGGATCAAAGACCTGAATGTAAGTCATGAAACCATAAAACTCTTAGAAAAAAACATAGGCAAAAATCTCTTAGACATAAACATGAGCAACTTCTTTATGAATATATCTCCCTGGGCAAGAGAAACAAAAGCAAAAGTGAACAATTGGGGCCATTTCAAGCCGAAAAGCTTCTGTACAGCAAAGGACACCACCAATATAACAAAAAGGCATCCTACAGTATGGGAGAATGTATTCATAAATGACATCTGATAAGGGGTTGACATCCAAAATATATAAAGAGCTCAAGCACCTCAACAAACAAAAAGCAAATAAGCCAATTAAAAAATGGGCAGAGGATCTGAACAGACAGTTCTCCGAAGAAGAAATTCATATGGCCAACAGGCACATGAAAAGATGCTCCACATCACTAATCATCAGAGAAATGCAAATTAAAACCACAATGAGATATCACTTCACACCAGTTAGGATGGCCACCATCCAAAAGACAAAGAACAACAAATGTTGGTGAGGTTGTAGAGAAAGGGGAACCCTCCTACACTGCTGGTGGGAATGTAAATTAGTTCAGCCATTGTGGAAAGCAGTATAGAGGTTCCTCAAAAAGTTCAAAATAGAAATACCATTTGACCCAGGAATTCCACTTCTAGGAATTTCCCAGTTTGAAAAAGACAGATTCACCCCAATGTTTACGGCAGCACTATTTACAATCGCCAAGAAATGGAAGCAACCTAAGTGTCCATCAGTAAATGAATGGATAAAGAAGATGTGGTACATACACACAATGGAATATTATTCAGCCATAAGAAGAAAATAAATCCTACCATATGCAACAACATGGATGGAGCTAGAGGGTTTTATGCTCAGTGAAATAAGCCAGGCGTAGAAAGACAAGTATCTAATAATTTCACTCATCTATGGAGTATAAGAACAAAGAAAAAACTGAAGTAACAAAACAGTAGCAGGCTCACAGAACCCATGAATGGACTAACAGTTATCAAAGGGAAAGGAACTAGCGAGGATGGGTGGGAAGGGAGTGTAAGGGGGAAAAGGGTGGCATTTTGATTAGCACACATAATGGGGGCGTGTGCCCTGGGAAGGCAGTACAACACAGAGAAGACAAGTAGTGATTCTATAGCATCTTAGTACACTGAAGGACAGTGACTGTAATGGGGTGTGTGGAGGGGACTTGGTAGTGGGGGGAGTCTAGTAACCTTAATGTTGCTCGTGTAATTGTACATTAGTGATACCAAAATTTAAAAAAAAATTGTTAGGTAGTATAGTAGCACTATAGTTCCATAGCAAAATGTTAAAAAAGAGTTAAGATAAGGAACATACCTGATTCGCTTTAAAATACTTCAAAGCAGAAAGATTTAGAAAATGTGGCAAAATCGTAAGTTCTTGCATCTGTATCATTTCACTTTTAAATATGTTTGAAACTTTTTATAGTAGAGATTTTAAAACAGGGAAATGGTTAAACTGAGATTACAAATACAAATTGAAGTGAAAACAACCATTGGTACAGAAGTATACTCATACTCATGGTTGGGGTATAGATTGGTACAACCCTCTCAGAAAGCATTTCTTTATTAAGAGTCTTTGACCAAAAGATATTCATAACAGCATTAATTATTGTAACAAATCTAGAAGAAGCAGTAATATCCAGCAGTAGGCATGTAGTAAAGTTTTGAAACAGTCATCAAGTGTAATGTTTACAAAGAGTTGATTGAAACATTGGAAAATGCTTGTTTGGTTAATTGAAAAAAAAATACAATTATGTTTGCACACACCAATGTAAACCTTGTTTGAGAAAAATATTAGCATCTTAGGAAAAAAAAGGACTAGAGGATAGTAATGCTGAAAATGGTGCACTATAAATCTATGTTGCTGAAAATGAGGGCAGTTTTTTTAATACTTATAATTTTTTCAGTGTTATAGAAACAATTTTGTACTATAGTATTTATAGCATATATATTTATATATAACATACTTAAGTATAGTGTTAATGACATATGACGTAAATACAATATATACTATACTATAAATATAATAAATACTGTTTATGGTTTTGTACTTCTGTATGTAACTATATACATATTCTTATAATGAGAAGAATGCTATCAACATAAAAGTAGGAAAAGAAAGAAGAAAAGGCTGTCCACTGTGGCTCCGTAAGTCTCTAGAAAATACAGTTTTCCAGAAGATTAATACAATTTTCTCTGTTGTCTGTACGTGCTGTTATTAGGCAAAAGAAAAAAAAAGTCCCTTGTGAACACATGATGTTATGGAGTCATAGATTCTGAAAGGTGCCAAAAAGTTGACATAGCTCAGTTTTTTATCTCCAGTTTCCATATGGGTTTGGATTCACTTGGGGAGAGGTTAAGTTCCTGAGTTTTTTTCTTTTTCTTTCCCTTTTTGTCTTTTGACACATCTGTTAATGTTAGAAATGTCACCAGTTCTTTGGTGGGTCTGTTAGAATGAAATTTATTTCCCTTTGACTTCACGCCCATGTCCTTGTTTTGCCTCCTGGGATCACACAGAACCATGGTTTGGTTCCTCCTCTTTATAGCAGTTATGCATTCCTGAAATTGTTTTTCTATTTCTTTTACAGTTCCACATAAGACATGATTTTAATTTTTGCTCCCTCATAATTACTTGTCAAGCACTTCTACTTTAACACTTTTCTTCCTAAGTAAGATGGCCAACCTGACACAGAAGCCCATTGGGAGGCAAACAGTAAAGTGATACTCCTCACCTCCCTCATCTAGATATGTATTCTTGCAGTATTAGTTGATAGCTTTTTGGAAAACATGTTACAGCGTGTGATTGATTCATTATTACAGCAAACCTTTAAGAAAAAGCAAACGTTATAGCATTGCTAAACATTGTCTTCTAATTCTGAACCAGTACAATTTGTTTTTTGGACCAGGTTCTTCCTTGCTAGATTTCATCTTACTAAATACAACCTACCTTTTGGGATGCCAGTTAATGAGCACATTGATTAGCTCTCTCAACTTCATGTACATCAGAAAGTTCATTATGTCATCCAAAGCTTCGTGTATGTCATTAATAAGAAATATTGAATAAGAGTGTTGGATTTTAGTCCTAGACACTAGAAAAAAAATGTTGTTAAAATAAACATCAGAAGATATTTGGAAAATAATTTTGTTGACAACTTTATTTTCAGATTTCTAGATTTAGATATAAGTTAACATTTTTGTATGTCTGTCTTTTTCTTTCTCTTCAGGGATCCATCTGTCTCTAAGTCTGTAGAACGAATCTTTAAAATCTGGGAAGACAGAAATGTATACCCAGAAGAAATGATTATGGCATTGAGAGAAGCTTTGAGTAAGTGTCTTTTCTCTCCTAAAAGAAAGATTTGACTCATTGTTCTAAAGTTATGTAAATTTTATAGATGTGGTCCTATTGCTTAATAACGAAAGATAAAGTTTTGGATCTGGCCCCGTTTAAATACTTAGAAAAATCTGCTTGAATTAACATTTAAGTAGAATTGGTTTGGGGAGGGTTGGATTTTGTTTATCAATTACAGAAGGTCAAGCATATTTAAAGTGATTATGGCCATCTGATTACTTTCCTGCCTTTACTTTAATTGAATGTTTTAAATTGTTCATTTTTTGTGTCTAATAAATATTGCCCTGTCTTCTTACTGTTGGAGACTTTTTGGACAGGGTTTCAGTTTTCACTAAGCTATTTTGATAGTAAGTATATATTGGCATTCTTCAGTCTCTATTCTGGTATAGATTTGCAGTAAGTTGTACACCTGTTTTTTAAAAGTTATCTCGTTCCATGTAATAGATGCATGTAATTAAGCCATTGAGTAGAAATGGTGATATCTGATACCATGATTTGACTAGAAATTTGCTTTAAGAATAACATCTTCTAAGAAGCTGTTAAATTCTTCATTTGAATATGTTGACTGGTATTTTTTAAGCTTCCTGTCCTATTCTCAAAATCAGTAGCTTCATTAATTATAGAAATCATCTTTATTTGACAGCTTCTTAGATCTGGTGGGTGTTTTTATTTTTTTTAATAAAAATGAAAGAAAAGGAAAGAAAGAAACAACACACAGTCTTGGATTGCCTTTTTTCATGCTGCAACTTTTGACACTGAAGTGGACATACGGAACATCTTCCCATAATACCAGATTGCAAAAACTGAAATGTTTTCCAGGTACTACTTTCAAAACTCAGAAGCAGCTGAAAGAAAATCTGAACAAACAACCGAATAAGCAGTGGAAGAAATCACAAAGTAAGGAACAAAATCTCACCTAATATGAAATAACCTCCTCTTTTTGGAGCAGAAGAAAATGTAGACCGTTTAACTTTGTACCTGGCATAAACCATAGGCAGACCTGTGTTTTCCAGGCCTGGGAGGCTCCCAGTGACTTATACTAAATAAGCCAAATAAGCCATCATGGAGTTAACTTCTTTAAAAAAAAAAAAAAAAGAACTACTTTTAAACAAAGGAAATGCAGAAAAAGGGTTTAAGTGAGTAAAGATTTAAGAATAGTTGGGGGATTGAAAGAAGAAAAAAACAAACAGCCTAGTGCCCAGGCTTGCTCTCAGGTTCAAAGATACATGAGGTTAGAGCAGCTGGCAGTAAACATATGCAGAGCTGAAGAGGAGACTGGGCATTGAGAAGCATTTCTGTGGGAGCCATGAAATCCTTCAGATGTGGGGTTGTACTCTGCCAGATTAGACATGGGCCTCAAATCATGGCCAGAAACTCAGTCTGTAACAGGAACTCGTGCTGTGTTTATCGTGTTTACCCAGCATGAGATCAGCGTGTTTACATGAGTGGAATACTGCATGTAATAGGTCACTGTGGGCCAAACTGAGGAATATTGAGAGACTTGGTGGTGTGGAGGGAGCAAGGTAAAAGACAGAATTGGGAGGTGAAACAAGACACTTGGGATGGTTTTACTCCAGCAAGCATATGATGTTTGTCATGATTAAGGGAGTCCTCTGACATCTTTTCGGTTGTAAGTTGCATGCATGCCTATGAACAACAAGAGTCATCATTTCAGCCAAAGTTCAGCCACAGTTGTCATGTACTTAGAACTTTCCCTGTCTATTTTTGCTGTGAATTGAGTTAGCAGAAAAAGAAATCTAAAGCTAAATTCATAGGAATAGAGTTGATGTTTCTAATTTTCTTCAGCTATTGCTCAGGATTAATTGGATATCCTGCTCTTGAACACTCTTAATTTGAAGTATTGAGATCTTATACTCAGTCAGACTAGGAAAAAAGATACTGTATGTATCTCACTTCTCCAAATCAGTACTCTAGGACTTTATGATTTAAAGGGTCTGTTGGAGGTAAGTAGGTTAGACCTATCTAGACAGTATATATTGACAGTGCCTGGGACTGTTTTGAATTTGTATTCCACTATTTAGGAATTACGATTTAAATGTGCATGTTTGATGTATGTTCAAAGAGTATACCCTTAACTGTAGAGCTGAAAACTTTTCTGAATATTTGTCAGCTTTTTCTGTCTGTATTCTCAGTGACCTTTTGTTTAATTCCAACAGCATCCATGAATCCAAAAGCTGCTCTCAAGTCTAAAATAGTTGCTGAATTTCGAGTAAGTTACAGAATATGTTTAATATGTTAAAGCATTTTTCACCCCATTTGTGTTACAGTTCCCAGTATAGTCCAGTAGGATTTTTTTATTCAGTTGTACATAAATTATATTTTAAACATATTTGAACTGTTCTAAAGGAATCTAGATTGTGATCAGATTACTTGGAGTTTTATCTGTTCCCCTAATGGAAAAATAACCTTCCAGAGTATCTGTTACCAGCTGAGTTTTGTACTAAACTCCCAACAAGGGGTTCATCTTTCTATGAAGCTCTACTAAATTAGAATTTGCTAACAGTTAAATATAAGAAGACTGTGTTTATCTAGTGAAAATTTAAAGAAGATACAAATGGACCTTTTCAGTCTTACCCCATATCCATAAATTAGCTTTGAATAATTCAGGAAAGGATCTTTTAAAGTATATAACTGAAAATAATGGTTTTGACATGAGAAATTTTATCGATATCCTTAATTTCATGAGGAAATATGTAGGGTGTTTTTCCTCTCACAGTTTTTTTAGGTTTTAGTCATGTTTAATTTTAACAAAGAAAGCTAGAATAAATAATGATCTCATAAATGAAATATGACACTGGTCTGTGTTCAGTCTCAGGCTCTCATTGAAGAGCTGTTGCTATACAAGCGCTCAGAAGATCAGATAGAATTGAAGGAAAAACAACTGTCAACTATGAGGGTGGATGTATGCAGCACAGAAACTCTCAAATGCTTAAAAGGTAATGTTTATATCTTTTTAAATAGGATAACTTGAGATTTTCTTTCCAGAGCTGTCATTTTCAAGTACAGACTGGTTTCTCATAAAGAGAACCTTAGGTTATAGAGATGAATTGTGGCACCTCTGCTTTCCCAGACAGTGATTTCATTCATAAAAATTTCATAAGTAAATTCCAGTCCTTCACATTGTACACCTTAAACTTGCATAATGCTTATGTTGATTATATCTCAATAAAGCTGGAGAAAAAAATAAATATAAAAAAATAATAACAAGTAAATTCTGTCCTTTTCCTTCTCGTGCTTTCGTGGTGTGTATTGGGTTATATATGGGCAGGTATATTTTACATGTGTGATTAACTGATTTGGGTATGTTCTTTAATAAGGTCATTGTAATGCTTCATAAATCTAGTTAGTTGCCCTCTTTTCCTTACCTTGTAAATTATAAATAATAGTCATATTAATAATTGATTAGAATGTAAATCTCAGGAAGATTATTTGTTCATTGCTATATCCCAGTGCCTAGAGCAGTGCCTGGTACTTAGTAGGCATTTGCTAAATATTTCTGAAATAATTGAGAAAATGATCAGCTATTCATTTTGGCACCTATTTCGTTCTTGCACCATGCTTTGAATTTTATATGTTATCTGATATAATCCTCCCACCAACCCAGAGCATATTAAAAACCTCAGTTTTTTACTTCAGAAATCTGAGACTTCATAAGGAAACAAGTAACTTGCCCAATTTACACAGCTGGTAAATGGCAAAGTCAAATTTGTAACTGTACTTAGAGGCGTATTCCAGCAGTCACTGGAAAGGCCCGAAGTATACTTCGGAGAGTAAGAAGTGGTTTGTAATGTCACTACTACTACTACTGTTGAAAAATTCATGACTTGCCCTCTTCTGATATGAAATTATCAAGGATCTTCAGATAGGGAAGAAGAATTTTTAGTGTGATACACCCAGAGGTAATTTTATCTTTACTTTTTCTGAACCTCCATTTTATCGAAGAAATGCATTTTATTACATTCTGTAGTGTAAAAGTTAATAATACAAGTGAACAGAATTGAACTCATCCTGTCACTCCTAATTAGCAATGTGACATCAGATTTCTGAAGAAAGGATCAACAAACTTTTAGTTGAACTTTTTCTTTACCTTAATTACAGATGTCTTTGTGATGTACTTTTGTTTCACTCTAGCAGGTTCAGTGATTATTTTAGTAAACTGTTTTGTAATATTTATGATTTGGAGAATTTTCTTTCAGGTGAAACTGTGAGACTAAGAATGTTACAAAGGCAGCAAGAACAGGTTTACAGATTATGTTTAGAAAGGGTTTTCTTCAAAACATTACAATTTTTACTTTTTTGTTTTTGTCGTGAAATGAATATTTCCTTCATTATTTTAGATAAGACAGGTGGGAAGAAGTTCTCCAAAGAATTTGAAGAGGCAAGTTCCAAGCTAGAAGAATTTGTGAATGGATTAGATAAGCAAGTGAAAAATGGGCCCTCACTAACAGAAGCACTGGAAAATGCTGGAATTTTCTATGAAGCACAATACAAAGAAGTAAAGGTGGTGGCCAATGTAAGTAATAATCAAAGCTATCTTGCAACAATTGCTTACTACATTATATATTAGTGACTGTTGATGTGTGTTATCTAACTATATGAGGATAAGCATTATGATCTGCAATTCACAGATGAAGTTACTTTTGAAGGGGGTTAGTAACCTTGTACGTGGTAATACAGCTATCAAGTGAAGGAGTCTAAATTAAGACTTGGTCCTTTCTGATGCTAAAGCTTAAGGATACCCTGATGATTAAACTGTAAACTAAAGACTTATGTCAGCATTTCAAAGGGAGTATGCCAAGTTACTCTTACATACAGGATATAAAATTGGGTAGAAGTATGTATATATATTTTTTTAACCAGGAAATTATATGGAAACATTCTGTTACTAAATTTCAATAACTGAATTAAGGACTCTTTGTCTCTACCTCCACTGGAAGAGGGGTTGATAATTGGACATTTGTCTAATGGCCTCTAAAAGAAACTGTCCTTTTTTTTTTTTTGCTGTTATTTTATAGAAGATGTTATTGATTATAAATCCAGTGTAATGGTATTGTGAAGATTTCAAATAAAACTGTCCATTTTATACTAAATTTTTTTATAGTTTTAATCACTGTATATGGTCATAAAAGCATATGGTAGTATAGACCCACCATTCCCACTTCCTAGAAGCAATCTCTTAACTCATTTAGCTTTTTTTTTCCTGGCATTTGCCTTCATATTTCTGAATATGTATTATTATTTTCTGATATGTGCTATTTAAGAAATATCTACTAACTTCTTGGTATAACGAATGAGGATTTAGTGTATGCTCACCTGCCTTCCTCCCCCTTCTTCCAATATCAAATAACAGGTTTACCTTTGTAAATTGAAATACTATATTTACTATTTTTTGACCACTAACTGTAGACTCCCCACGTTGTAAATGAGTACATTAATTTCCCTATCCTTTCCCATTAGTTTTCATCTGTCCCTTCAGTTTCTTAACTATACTTTTACATTTTCAAGGTTTAATATTTACATTCTAGTCTATAATCATAATTAAATCTTACTTCCTGCTCTAAAGGCTGAAAATTAATAAACAAAGCTTATAATTGTGTAAGCATTGTTCACTGCAAGGTCTTATGGTAACTATAGTTATGTTAGAGATTTTTTTGTGTGTGTTGTTTGCCTTCTTATAGCCTCTTTTTTTTTTCTTCTAAATTCTCTCACATTAGATACACTGAATCTACCTTTTCCTCCAGTGACCTCCGTACCTGACTGAATTCATTTGTCCTGTTTTAGGTATCTAGATCATATCCAAGGACTGCTCTTCACTAACATTCTGAGTTGAGCCCTCTATTTTTAAGATTCTTCTTTTCTTGGTTGTCTCCTGTTTTGCTGGAGTACATCCTCAGTTTACAAAAAAAAGTTTGCACAGAGATAAATTTTCTCAGTCCTTATATCTAAAAATGTCTTTATCCTGTTTTCACATTTGCTTTAATGACTTGGTGGTTGAAATCATTTTCCTTCACAGCTTAGGAGGAATTACTCCATTATCTTTAGTATTGATGCGAAGTCTTTACAAGAGCCTTTGTAGGTGATTTTTTTCCTACCTAGAAGCTTTTCAGGACTTCATCCATGATAGTCTGAAATTTTTATAATGATATGTCTACATGTGAGGCTTTGTTTTTCATTCATATCAGTTACTTAGAGGATTCTTTCAGTCCAAAGACTGTTTATTCTTCAATTCTGGGGTAATTTTTTTCTGTCCTATGTTCTCATGTTTTCTCACCTTGATCTTTTTGTTCAGCTTTTTAGAAGATACAGTCTTTTTTCCCCTGTAGTTACCTCTTTTTTTTCTTGACTAAAAATAATGCTTTTTAAAAATAACGAATTGTCTAGTGAACATAATGTTCCTCATGTAATTGTAGATTAATGGTACCAAAATTTTAAAAAAATAAAAAATAAATTAATTAATATTTATAATAGAATACCAGTTTGATCTAATGTATTACCAAAAGCATAATATAGTCAAGTAAAGAAGGTCTTTCTCTTTCATGAGTCTGGCTTTCCTCAAAAATCAGATAATATCTCTTTGTACATTAATATTTAATAATGGGGTATGAAAAACTCGGAGTCTCTGTAGTTAGGGATCTACTCTTGGGTTTAACCAGTAAAGTCTGTGTAGGTGAGGAGACAGCTGTTAATGTGGGAGGAACTCTAAATGTCAGAAAACTAAAGTATTTTTTGCCAGGACATTTTAACTCTTTAGAGAAGACCTCGTCTTGTGTGATTGGGGCACAGTGCCTCCTTGGCTACCATGTATGAAGACTGCAGAGGGGCTGGTATTGGGTGTTTGGTAGTCACACTTTAATTATCCTGATTTCACCCCTATTACTCACTACACCCTTTTATACTCATCATTTCCTGGATAAAAGCTTCTCAGGGATTCTGAAGGATAGACCAGCTCCTTTCCCTGTTGTAGGTCCCTTTTCTTCATACTCCTAACCTTGTTCTCCCCACCCATCCCTCGTTGCTTCTTACTCTTCCACCCACTTTGTCTTCTGAATATTCATAGAAATCTTTTTCTCAGGTATGCTTTTTGTTGTTGGATAATACTTTTATATTCCTTTACTGTTCATTTTACAGGAGTCCTGGAAGGGAGAGACAGTAAATGGGAATAGTCAATTCACCGTTTTAACCCAAAAGACCATTTTATAATTTTTAAGTAGTGATCTATGATCACTTACTTAGGAAATCATATAAAATCATTTAATATACTTTGGAGGATCCTCAGCAAATGGCTGGGAGAAGTTTATTCAGCAAGTATTGAGCACTCATAATTGCAATTCTGTGTGATAAATGCTGTAGTAGAAGGAACTACATGGTGCTATGAGATCAGATAGATTCTGTGCTTTTAGCTAATTTGGGAGTGAGGATGGAAGATACGGGAAAAAATTTCCCAAAGGAGCTGAACTCTGGAATTGCAGTAATTAGCTAAGTGAAGGCCCATATTATCTGAAGGGCATTTTCAAAAGCATGGGAACATAAGAGCATGGCAAAATTGGTGAACTTCAGAGTAATTTCTTATAACTGGCTTATATGATGAAATAATGTGATGAAATAAAACTGAAGAGGTAGTTAAGAACAGGGTTCTGAGAGGTCTGTATTTATTCTAAGGTCTTTGAATTTTACCCTGAAAACAGTGGGAAGCCATTGTAGGATTTTAATTTTGCAGGTGGTGTGATCAAGTTTGCATTTTAGAGTCAAGATAACAGAATAGAAAATACGAGAATAGTAGAAGTAGGGAGGCAAGTTAGGTTATTGAAGTAATCCAGGTGGACTTGTTTTGAAAACCTTAAACCTCTAAGCAATATTTTCAAAAAGATTTTGACCATAATCTATAAGAAAGAGATTTTATATGAAAACTGAGAACCACATACACATGCATGTGCATATACATGTAGCAATAGTTTAATGAAATTTACTCATACACAATACTCTGGGAGATACTCTTTCTTCTGCATTATTTTATTTCCTGTACTTCATCTAATTTCTTAAGATAAATATGCAGGTAATTGATTTTTAGCTTTTTTAGTGTCTGAAAGGAAGGAGCGACACACAGCAGCAATTCACCGGAGAATTCCGCTTTATTAGGGAAAGGTGCTGGGTTATATAGGAAGGGGCATGAGGTGATTGAGGTGTTACTTTTACGGGGCTGGTAGCTATTGGCTAGGTGCTGGGATTGGGAGGGGGGCAAGAGGTGATTGGGCTTCAGGTGGCGCTGGCGGGAACTGAGGACCCGAAAGAGAAGCCGGAAGTTCGCCATCTTACCGGTGGGGGCCCTTCATTCCCTCCTTTCTCCTCTATGGGGTTGTGGACGTTGCTTTCTATCTGACTGCTTCCTGCTGAACAGGGGCGGAGAAGGGAGTGAGGGCTTGAGGATTGGGAGGAAAGGGTTGATAGGACTCCCCACAGTAAGGGCAAGTAGATGTGGACTTCTTCAGGTCGAAAATCAATGAAGGTTCCCTGTAACCATAGGTCGAGGACTTGTTGATTCCAATGGTGCCAAGAGGATACAGGTGCCAGAAGCCAGGTGTCTGCGGCCAGTGTTTCCAGGAACTGTTTCCAGCGGGGAGAGGGGTCCATCTCAGCGTGTGATGAGGAGGTCACGTGAGGGTGAGGGATCTTCTGTGGCCAGAAGCTGGTAGTTCCTGAGTAAAAGCTGGTTGAAAGTTTGATTAGAGATTTTACCGACTTGGGATTTGATAAACTTTACTATACAAGGCAAGAAGAGACAGGCGAGAAGAATGATTATTATAGGGCCTGCAATGGGCCACAGCCAGGTGAGGAAGGGGTTTGTTAGTATTGAAGAGAATGGGTTGGAATTGGAAGGAGAGGGGAGGCTGGAGGCAAGGTCGGTGAGTTTGGTAATGTCAGTTTCTACAATGCCAAATTCGTTGATGTAATAGCAGCACTTTTCCCGAAGGAAGACACAGGTGCTGCCCTTTTCGGCTGTAAGCAGATCTAAGGCCCGCCGGTTTTGAAGGGTGACCTTAGCTAGCGAGGTGACCTGTCTTTGGAGAGAGGCCAGGGAATCGGCAGTGGATGTCAGGGCCCCCTCAAGTTTGGCATTGAGATCCTAATTGCCCATAGAGAGTGACCCAAGGCTCCCCCTGAAAATCCTGCCCCAATGGCTGAGGTGGCTAGGGAAATACCAACCATAATGGGAAGGAAAGCAGCCCTTCTTGTGCGCAAGGGCAAAGGAAGTTGAAACTCAAGGAATTCTGCCATGCTGTAAAGTGTAAGCTGTGGGATTAGGGTGACGAGAATGCAGGGTGTGCTGGAGTTGGGAGGCAGTGAGTTAAAAAGACTGCCATTACACCAAAAGAAGTGTCCCGGCTGCATAAAAGTCTTAGAGCCGGAGGTAGGGGTGTGGATAGAGAGACAGTGAAGTGAGCTGGACGGGGGAGGGGTTAGGCCTACACAGTGGTGGATGGTGAGATTGTTTGCGTATTCCGGTTCCCATAGGGGTATGTCTGCCAGGGGGCAGAAGGGTTGTCCTTCTGCGTGAAATGAGTAATTGGAAATGGTAAGGGGCACGGCGGCTAGCAGTTGGCACTGTAGTGATGCTCACAAGAAACAATTGGCGGTGTTAAGGGTGTGGTTGAGAAAGATGGTGGTGTCCTGAATGAGCTGTAACCAAGAGTAGGAGGAATTGGAAGAGGGGTGGGGGTGAGAAGATGAAGAGGCGCCGTCAAGAGTTTGGATAATGACTTTTTCAGAATGTCTGATATTGGATGCAACTTGAGAGATCTGGGAATGAGAGGGAATATACTCTCGAGAGATATGAAGGGTACCGTGGGGGGTCAAGGACCCCCCGTAGTAAACTGAGGCTGTGACTCCGGCGGCCCATCGAGAGTCCCAGGGATCTGGGATTGATAAGGAGAATGAGCCATTGGGATATTTCATGAAATGGTTGGAGGAGTAATACTGTGGGTACCGGGAGTGAATGGCGCAAGACCAGTAGGGACATACCCCGTAGGTGTCTTGCCATCACCTGCAATAGGCTTGTCTTTGGTCATAGAGGAAGCAGAGGTAGGGAGAATAAAGGTAGCTGCTAGTGAACACTTCAGTGGAGGGAGGAAAGTGGAGATATAAAGACTCGGAGCAGCCTTTTAGAGGGCAGTCTAATGTAGCAATGAGGGCAGTAACTTTTGTTTGATGCTGTGTGTAAGTCTGTCTGACTTAGAATCGCCATACAAAGGAGGCTGGGGTGGCGGGGAAGACAATAGGAATGAGGGAAAAAAGCGAGAGAGCAGTAAAGGAGGAAAAAATCATGATTCGGGTATGGATGGCAAAGGGGGTGAACGGGAGATGTGGAGCTTCAAGGGATCAGAGGGATGAGGCACGGTAGAGTAGACAGCATCTTGGGCTGTATCCAAAGGACTCTGGATTGTGACTGGTGGGTCTTGGGTGTCCAGAGAAGGTGGGTCCTGGGTGTTTGGTTTCAACGTGGAGATATGAATCCAAGGGGTGACAGAGTTGTCAGGCAGTGAGAGCTTGGTGGCCAAGGGGGTGCAGAGAATAACTGGGTGTGGACCATTCCATTTTGGGGTGAGAGAGGGCCGATCCTCTGGCGGCTTATAAAACACTAGTTGGCCAGGCTGTAAGACAGGAGGATTTTGGGAGGTGGATGGATCAGGGAGGGGCCAATCTTGATATTTCCACAATTCAGTGCAGAGGAGAGAGAGTAGCAGAAGGGCCATATTGGGAGGAATTGGTCCTTTGTGGGAAGGGAGCCCTGGGGGTAGAATTGGGTGGCTGTACATGATCTCAAAGGGCGACAAGAAGGAAGGTTTCTTTGGGAGGGCCCGAATGCGGAGTAGAGCTAAGGGAAGTAAGCAAACCCAGTCAAGGTGTAGTTCTAGAGATAGTTTGGTCAGGATGTCCTTTAGAGTCCTATTGGTTCTTCCTCTTTTCCCGAAGCCTGTGGTCGATAAGGACAATGTAAATGCCAGGGGAGCGAGAGCGACTTGGAGAGGTTCTGGATAATTTGGGCAGTGAACTCAGGGCTGTTATCTGATTAGAGTGAAGTGGGCATCCCGAACCTAGGAAAGATCTGGGTGAGGAGGATAGAGGCAACCGCGGACGCTCGTTTGTTAGTGGTGGGGAAAGCTTCGACCCATCCTGAAAATGTATCTACTAACACGAGTAGGTATCTGGTACGCCGTACAGGGGGCATGTTAGTGAAGTCTATTTGCCAGTCTGCGGCGGGGACATTACCCCTTCCTTGATGAGCTGGGAAGGGTCGGGCCTTGAGGGGGGTATTAGGGTTAGTGCGTTGGCAGATGGTGCACCTGCAGGTGATTTGGTTAAGTAGGGTTTTGTCTTCAGGAGAGAGAGAAAAAAAGGATTGTAAAAAATGGATCAAGGATTAGGGGCTAGGATGGAACAGATCATGTAAGAAGCGGAAGAGGGACTCTTTGTCCTGGGAACAGAGGGTGTCTTGTGATAAGGCTAAAACCACAAGGGCAGACGGATTGTTGTCTGGTGTGTCTTCTGATAGGACAACTGACCGGGCTACTCTGTCAGCTTTGTTGTTACCTCTTGCAATGGGGGAGTCATCCTTTTGATGTGACTTGCAGTGGACTATGCCCAATCGGTGTGGGAGTTGTGAAGCCTCTAGGAGTTTAGTTATTAAGGCTGAATTAGTGATGGAATTTCCTTTTGTGGTGAGGAGGCCTCGTTCTTTCCATACTACCGCATGAGACAAGAGAATGTGGAATACGTATTTGGAGTCAGTGTACAGTGTGAGAGACGTGTCGCAGGCCAGAGTGCAAGCTCTGCTGGCTGCAATGAGTTTGGCCTGTTGATTGGTTGTACCGGGGAGTAGGGCTCGTGCCTCGATGATGTCTTCGAGGGAGACTACTGCGTATCCTGCGTAGTGGGTGCCCTCATGTTTAAAGGAGGACCTATCAGTAAACCAGATGAGGTTGGAGTGTGAGAGGGCTCCTTTGGAGATCGTGGAGTGGCACGGAAGGAAGTTGTGAAGGGCTTCCAGGCAATCATGCGAGGGAGTATGAGGAGAGTAGGGTAGAGGAAGAAAAGTAGCCGGATTCAGGGGGGGTGCAGGGGAGGAAAGAAATGTCTAGATTTTGGAGGAAAGAGGATAGTAAGGTCAGGAGTCTGGAGGGAGGGAGATTCTGTAAATTTTTGTAGGTTAAGAGGTCCTTTAGGTGATGTGGGGACAGAATGGTAAGCGGCTCCCCGAATATTAGTTTATGAGCTTCTTTCTGCAAGAGCTGCCTAGTGGCTAATGCCTGTAGGCAGGGGGCCCATCCCCGAACTGTGGGGTCTAATTGCTTGGAGAGATAAGCTGCTGGGGCAAAGGATGGGCCATAATATTGGCCTAGGACTCCTAGTGCTTGACTTGACCTTTCATGGATGTATAATGAGAAGGGCTTCGACAAATCAGGGAGATGGAGACTTGGAGCTTCCACAAGGGCTTGACAGAGCTTAATGAAGGAGTGTCGGGGTGAGGATGATAATGGTTCTTCAGGGGGGCCCTTGCTGAGGTCGTATAGGGGTCTTGCCAACAGGGACAAGTTAGGGATCTATGCTCTAAAATACCCAGCTAGGCCTAGAAAGGAAAGGATTTCTGTCTTGGTTTTGGGAACGGGCAGGTCAGAGAGGAGTCATTTTCTGTCTAAGGTAATGGACTTTCCTTGTTGAGACAGAAGGAGTCCGAGGTAAGTGACAGAAGGGGAAGAGATTTGAGCTTTGACGGGGGATACCCGGTAACCTCTGGAAACTAGAAGGTTAAGTAGGGAGGCAGTGTCAAGTTGAGACTGTTCCCACGAGGGACTGCAGAGTAGAAGATCGTCCACATATTGTAATAAGGTGGACTGGGACTGATCATGATGAAACTGTTTGAGGTCCTGAGGTAGGACCTGTCCAAAAATATGGGGACTATCTCAGAAGGCTTGTGGCAAAACTGTCCAAGTGAGTAGTTGTTCAGAATGTCTTGTGTATGGGTCTGTCCAGGTGAAGGTGAAAAAATCTTGGGAGGATGGGTCCAGAGGGATGGAAAAAAATGCGTTCTTGAGATCTAGGACTGAGAAGTGGGAGGCCGAGGGAGGGATTCGCGATAAAAGGGTGTACGGATTTGGAACCAAGGGATGGATAGGGACGACGGCCATGTTGATGAGGCGAAGGTGTTGGACAAGGCGGAAAGATCCGTTGGTTTTTTTAACAGCTAATATGGGGGTGTTAAACGGGGAGTGAATGGATCTGAGGTAATTTTTGTTTCAAAGATCCTGAATGATGGGTTGAAGGCCTATGAGGGCTGAAGTGGTTAGGGGGTATTGGGCCTGGCAGATATACTGAGAGGGGTCATGTAATTTGATAGAGGCAGGAGGACATAGAGCCATGGAGGGGCTGGTAATGTCCCAAACTTTGGGATTTACAGGGTGTATGAGGGCGGAACTGGAGCTTTCATTGGGTAGAGGGGGGTCATCAGCTATGAGGGCCATCAGAAAGGGAGTACTGGGGGCTGTGGGAGTGGATATAGTTATGGAAACGTGGAGGAGAGAAAGGATGTCCCGTCCTAGTAAAGGGATGGGACACTGGGGCATAACCAGGAAGGAGTGGGAGAAAGGTATGGGATTGTCTTGGATTGTGCATAAAGTGGGGGGGAAGTTAATGGGAAAATCTGTTAACCTCCTACCCCGACTATAGGAGTAATGGTTGGCGTGGTAGGGCCCCGGAATTCTCACAAGACTGAGAAGGTGGCTTTTGCATTTAGGAGGAAGGAGATGGGGCAACCGTCTACTATTAAAGTAACCCTGGGCTCCTGTTTGGTGATGGAAATGGTTGGGCGAGAAGCCCCCGGGCCCCGTCAATCTTCTTCTTCCAGTCCCACTACAGCGGGCTTAGGATGGGGGTTGTTGGTCCGGTCTTCCCTTCGGATGGTTGGGCAATCAGACCCCCAGTGGCCCATTTTGTGGCATCTGGGGCATGGGGTGGTAGGAGATCTGGGGGAGGCGCATACCCTTGACCAATGTCCTTCTTTTCCGCACTTGAAACAAGCTCGGGGCGGGGGGGACTTGTTTGCAGAGGGGCGCCCAGGTTGTGGTTTTATCAGCTGGGCCGACATTTGGAAGTTGGCCTGATCAGCCTTTTGTTTACGGCACTTTTCCTCCTCCCGGTTATGGAAGACTTTAAAGGCCACTGTTCGGATCTCTGTCTGTGGGGTAGCGGGGCCCTGTTCTAACTTTTTGAGTTTAGCTTTAATGTCGGGGTAGCTTTGAGCTAGGAAGTATGTCATAAGGACATGTCTTCCGTCAGGCGTTTCTGGGTCCAGGCTGGTATACTGTAATAGGGCTTGAGTGAGTCTGTCTAAGAATTTGGAGGGAGTTTCCTCCCTCCTTTGAATTATGTCTTGGAGCTTTTGAAAATTGACTACTTTACAAGCTGCCTTTTTCAGACCTGCTATTAAGCAGGAGGCGAAAATACCTCGAGAGCGAGACCCACGGCGGTGTTATAATCCCAGTGTGGGTATTGTTCGGGGACAGCGGTGGGGCCAGGGGGATAGGTGGGGTCAGTCCTGTGGGTTTCGGTAGCGTGCATTTGGGCGAAGTCCCAAACTCATCTACGCTCTTCAGGGAGGAGGGTATTGGCCAGGAGCATGAAAATGTCATGATGTGTGAGGCTGTAAGACTGGAGGGTCTATTGAAACTCCCTGATGTATGTCATGGGATCAGTGGAAAAGGAACCTAGGCGTTTCTCAAGTTGGGCTAAATCTCCTAGGGAGAAAGGGACGTGAATGCGCACGATGCCTTCGGGTTCTGCCACCTCCCGGAGGGGGGCGATAATTTTGGGAGGCCTGCGGGACGGAGTCTGAGGGGGACTGAAGGTTTCTGGCTCAGTCTGTGGGGGAGAGACAGGTGATAGGGGCAAGGACGGAGGAGGCTCCTGGGACTTAGTTAGAGGGAGGCTGAAAGACTCAGGCTCAATCTGCGGGGGTGGGGGGGAAGGCGAGGGGGACAAAGGTGGAGGGGGTGAGGTGGGGGAGGAGATGGTGGTGGAGGAAGGGGGAGGGGCTGTTGTAGGAGAGGAGGGGGAAGGGAGAGGATGGGAGGCTTCTGCGGGGGGTGAGGGGGTGGAGGTGGCGGCAACCACAGAAGAGGGAGTTGGGGTTGTAGGAGGGGGAGGGGCCGAAGGGGGAAGCCTGTATGGTGGAGGCTCAGCTGGGTCAAAGGTAATTGAAGAGAGACTGGGAGTGTGTGGAGGGGAGGAAGACGGCTTGCAGGCTAGGAGAACTTGGGGCAGGGAACAGGTGGTGCAGAGGCTGGGATTTTGAGCTAGGAGGTGAAAAGCTTCGATATAGGGAATCTCCTTCCATTTTTTCAGGCACTGGCAGTAGTTAAAAAGATCGCGAGTTGATGTTAGGATCAAGAGTTCCCCCTGCGGGCCATTGGTTGTTATTGTCTAGGGGGTATGTCGGCCAATCTTGGGAGCTGTATTCACGGAGAAGTTTTGGTTTTATATCAGGCGTCAGGGAGAGGGTAGCCAGATGCTTAAGCAGGCATTCAAGAGGTGAACTTTCAGGGAGGGATGAGGAGGCTCCCATGGCTAAAGGACAGAGAAGGAGACAAACAGGGGAAGACGAATGGAGATTCTCGGACTGGGAGCAGACCGCAAGGAGACAAAGGGCGTCTCCGATGATCCTTGGTGGTCTGCGGAAACTCATATACGAGTCGGAATTTCTTTGGAAGTGTGGGTCATCGCCCAGACTTCTCTAAGAAGGCAGAGTGCCGGAGTCACGAGGTACCTAGTACTAGGAATTTTCGGCAGAAGAATGGAAGGAGGAGGGGGGAAAAGGGAGCGTTCTCATCCGCAAAGGAGTCACCTCGTTTATGGCTGTTGGAGGATGGGCCTGAGGGTCCGCCGCAGCCATGAAGGCCTGAGGCGGGGAGAGTTCCCTCCTCGTCCCCGAGCATCAGGGCCTTGCCGGATGATCACAGTCAATGGCGCTGTGATAGCTCGGGGAAGAGTGGCCTGCTCTGGGGGAAAACTTACCCAAAGGCCAGAGAGGAGTGGTGAGTGTTATGAGCCAGCACCGGAAAAAGAGGATGAGGGCAAGGTGCTGCTGGTGTCAGGGGAAAGACAGGGCCCAGTTGGGGTGTCCCGTCTCCCGGGTTTCAGCCCCAATGAAAGGAAGGAGCGACACAGCAGCAATTCACCGGAGAATTCCGCTTTATTAGGGAAAGGCGCTGGGTTATATAGGAAGGGGCATGGGGTGATTGTGGTGTTACTTCTACGGGGCTGGTGGCTATTGGCTAGGTGCTGGGATTGGGAGCGGGGCGAGAGGTGATTGGGCTTCAGGTGGCGCCAGCGAGAACCAAGGACCCGGAAGAGAAGCAGGAAGTTTGCCATATTACAGGTGGGGGCTCTTCAGTGTCCATATATATTTAATACAGTGCATTTCCCTCTAAGCTGCATCTCCTAAGTTACTGTATTTAAGGGTATCTTACAAACAGCATACAGTTGGATCTTGTTTTTGTTTTAGTGTTTTTTAGTCTAGTGTAAGTCTTTGTCTTTTAATAGGAGTGTGTCTCCCATTTATTGATGTGCTTAAGTTTGTCTACTATCTTGATACTTGTTTTCTAATTGTCCTATTTGTCCTTTTTTACTTCTCTGCCCCCTTTTTTTTTTCAATTAATCAAGTAATTTTTAGATTCCATTTTATCTCTTCTTTTTGCTCTCTCCCTCCTCCCATCCCTTTCTTCTTTCCTCCCTGTCTCTCATTCTCTCTTAGTGGTTGGCTCTGGGATTATAATATATATCCCTAATTTACCACCTTAAGTTACCTTAATTTTTAATATTTGTATCTTGGTATTATTTGTATTATAATACCTTAAATTAATACTCTGTCACATATATACAATGTAAGAACTTCATGATAGTTGAGTTACCTTCCCCTGGGTCTTCATACTATTAACCGTTTTACTTATATTTTATATAGTTTATAATTTTTGTCATTTTTCTTAAATAGTCAAAAGACTTTTAAAGAAATTAAGGGGAAAATATTTAATATTTACTCACATATTTACTATTTCTGGTGTTCTTCATTTCTTTTTGCAGATTAACTTTTCCATCTAGAATCATTTCCCTTCAGCCTGAAGCCCTTACTTAGGATTTCTTAGAGTGTAGAAATGCTGGTCATGAAGTTTTCAGATTTCATTTATCCAAAAATGTATTTTGCCTTCATTTTTGAGAAGTGTTTTCTCTGGATACAGAATTCTAAGTTGACAATATTTATCTTTAATACCTAAAAATGTTACTCCCATCTAGTATCCCTTATTGTAATGAGATGCAATTGTGCCTAGATGTATTCTTTATAGTTACCTGCTTGGGATTCACTGGTCTTTTTGGATATGTGGCTTGATACCTTCCCTCGGTTTTGGAAATCATTTGACCATTATCTTTTCAAGTATTTCTTCTCTTCCATTCTCTCCTACTGGCACTCCAGTTACATTACCCATGTGGTCTTAGATTTCTGCTTTGTTTTATTCATTTTTCCCCACCTCTCAACTAATTTTTGGCTAATTTATATTTACCTGTTTTTGAGTTCAAATAGTTTGCTGAGCACAGTCGCTAAGAATACCCATCTACTGGAGTTTATTTAAGATAATGTATTTTTCAGTATTTTTCAGTTCTAGAATTTTCATTTGGGTCTTTCTTAGAGCTCCTTTTCCTCTTACCATCTATTTATCCATTCTTCACCTTTTCGTAAATTATTTATAATCACTGTGTTAAAGACCTTGTATGTTAGTTCTAATGTCTGTGTCATCTCTAGGTTTACTATTAACTGTTTCTTCCATGATTATTTTTGGTGTATTTTAATCATAACTATATTTTGTCTCTTGTCTAAGAATTTATTTTATTATGGACCTTTTGGGTGGTAATTGTGGAGACTCTGAATTATGTCATTTTCCTTTAAAAGGAACTAAGTTTTTTCTAGCAGTCATGTAACTTACCAGTGGATTGCTGTTGGCCTTCATGGGGTGGAGGTGTTGTTGCCTCTCCAGTTTGGCAGCATATAAATCCTACACTCCGTCTTCACAGGCTATGGGCAGCTGTTGAAATCTCTGCTCAGACCTTTAGCTTTCTAGCTGCTATTTCTTTTGGGTTCCTTGGAGGTACCATCAAAAGAACTATATCTACCATTCTACTTTACGTGTTTTTATTGTTGTATATTTTAACTATACATATGTGTACACACAAACACATATATTCTACAGTTGTTTTATGATAGTGTTTATTAGACTTACCTTTTTTATTGCACTGCATCTTTGATCCTCCATCTGGGATAATTTTACCTCTGTTGAAGCATATTCTTTAGACTGTCCTTTACTGTATATATTATGGTGACAAAACTCTTTAAATTTGCTGATTTGAAAATGTCTTTTTTCACTGGGTAAAGAATTCTAGGTTGGTAGTTACTTTCTTTGAACACTAAAGATATTTTTTGTCTTGAGGGTGTCTATCATTTCAGTGAAAATCAGCTGTCAGTCCTAATTTTCCTTCCTTGAATATCTTTTTTCTCTCGCTGCTGTTACTATTTTCTCTTTGTCTCTGGTTTTTTAGTAGTTATACAGTCATGTACCTAGGTGTAGATGTCTTCATATTCGTCTGGTTTGGGATTTGCAGAACTTTTTGAATCCATGGTGTATTAGTTTATTCGGGGTGCTATAACAAAGTATCTTAGACTGAGTGACTTAAACAACATTAATTTATTGTCTCATACTTACGGAAGCTAGAGGTCCAAAATTGAGGTATTAGCAGGGCTGATTCTGAGGGCTGTGGGGGAAGGGTTTGTTCCTGTCTGTTCTCTCTGACTTCTAGATGACCATTTGCACCATATATGTCTTCACATTGTCTTCCCTCTGTTGTGTGTTTGTGTGTCCAGATTTCCCCTTTTTTTAAAGGGTACCAAGTCATATTGAATTAGGGCCTATCGTAATGACCTCATTTTAACTTGATTACCCCCGTAAAAACTTTCCAAATAAGGTCACATTCTGAGGTACAGGGTTAGAACTTCAACATACAATTTTGGGGGGACCCAATTCAATTCATAACAAATGACATGATGTCTTTCATAAATTTGGGGTAATTCTCAGCTGTTAACCACTTCAAGTAGTGTATTTATTACATTCTTTCTTCTCTCCTCCCAGAACTCTACTAGTATGTGTATTAGATCTCATTACTGTGTTCCAAATGTCTTTTCCTTTTCCTTTCTGTATGTTCCTTCCCTTTTCTCTCAGTGCTTCTTCCTTCTAGATATTTTTCTATTAGCCAGTCTTCTGTTTCATTAATTCCCTCTTCTCCTCAAATGTTATCTATTGTTAAATCCATCAATTAATTTTGTTTGGCTAATTTTTCTGTTTTGGAATTGCTGCTTGATTTTTTTTTAGAAAGAACTCGCTTTTCTGGTAAAATTCTGTTGATCTATTTTCCTCTTCTCTTTCCTTTTTTTTTTTTTCAGTCTTCTTTTTTTATCTTAAAATATTCTCAGACTTAAATATCTTAAGTACAAATGAAGACCTTTTTTTCTTGAATCATTTAAAAGTAAGTTGGTGACACCCTATCACCCCCAAATATTTTCATGTGTATTTTCCTACCAGATGATTATATTCATAACTATGAGGTATAGCTGTTTAATCAGGAAATTGATATTTTGACACACTATTATCATCTAATACTGAGACCCTATTCAAGTTGATCAGTTTTTATAGCTAAAGATCCCATCCAGAATCACAGGTTGCATTTATTGCATTTCTTTTTATTTTCCTTTGATCTGGAACAGTTCCCCAGTCTTTTTCTTGACTTTCACAACCTAAATATATTTAAAGATTATAATTCAAATATTTTGTACAGTGACCCCCAATTTGGAATTATGTGATATTTCTTTGTCATCAGATTAAGGTTATACATCTTTAGTAGGAGTATCATGGAAGTGATTGTGTTCTCATTTCATCCTTTTGTTTAGTACGTAAGTTTGATTTGTTTCACTACCTATAATATTGTCTTTGATATCTTATTAATGTGACATTTTCCAGGCTTGTCCATTGAAAACTTTTTCCCTTGTAACTGCTATGGGTTCAGTTGGTACCCTAAAAAGGTACATTGAAGCCCTAACCACCTAGTATAGGTGAATGTGACTTTACTTGGAAATAGGGTCTTTGCAGATGTAATCAGGATAAGGCCGTTAAGGTGGGCCTTAATTCAATATAACTCTTGTCCTTCTAAGAGGATGGAAATTTGGAGATAGAATCACACAGGGAGAAAATCATGTGTCAACACAAATACTTTAGTGATGTAGCTGCAAGCCAAGGAATGCCAAGGGCTGGTGGCCACCACCAGAAGTTGGGAAAAGGGAAGCATTCTGCCCATCTCAGAGAAATCATAGCCTTGCTGACACCTTGATTTTGGACTTCTAGTCTCTAGAATTATGAGATAATAAATTTCTGTTGTTTTAAGCCACCCTGTTTGTGGTACCTTAGTACCACAACCCTAGGAAACTAATATAGTAATTAATGAGTGTTCTGTGGGGAGGTATTTTGAAACTATCTAAATATCTTGTTCCTCATCAGACTTTCATTTAATCATTTATGTGTATCAGTATGGATTTACAGAGTCCTATCCAATGTTTTAATTCATCTGTACTGATAATTATTCTGATGCTCAAGTTGTCCCAGATTTGGCCAGTGGGAGCTCCTTTCAAGGCTGCTTTATGTGTTCTTTTGACATGTCTCCATCATTTTTTTAGTATTTCCTTACTTTTGGAATAAGGTATTCCAGTCTCATCTTGCATTTCACTGCCCAGCCCTGGAATCAGTCATTTCTCCAAGGAACCCTGGTTCTTTTTAGTAAAAAAAAAGTATTAGAAACCAAGATCTGAGTACAAGGTGTACCTGTTGCTGTTGGAATCACTGCTGCCAGACGGTGTAGTGTAGACAGAGCTAGGAAATACATGTATGCGTATACATAGTTAACCATATACACATACATTTACATCTGTATTTCTGTATCTCTCTATATATATTGAAAACCACGAGTTTTCACTGTTACCTCCAGTCCCAAATCAACACCATAAGGTTCATTCTAGTTTCCTTCCTTTCCACATTAGTAATTGCTTTCTCTAACAGTGCAAAACCTTGGTCCCCTTATCTTCAGCGTAACCTCTTATGTGTTAAATCCCCTTGTGTGTAGTCAGTGTCCCAGCACTTATGTCCCTCTCTGGCCACTTCTGTATCTTGCTTAGGCTTCAACATCCCATGCAATGCCTTCCTCCCATGCAGACATTTTCCTCACCCCATTTTGGCTCCATTATTTTAACTCTAGACACCAAGCCTTCCTGTTAAGCTCCAACTAATGGATTTTGGACTGAATTGTTGAAGAAAGGATTTTTCTTTATTTACTTGAACATATAAAACACAACTATTTGGTTTTTATCAGGTAATTCTGGTATTGGTTTCACCTGTTATGAGTATTTCTATTGTCTGTTTTTTCTTTTAGGTCATTTGGTCCTATCTCTTAGCATGCCTCCTAACTTTTTATTATTCAGTAATAAACTGAACATTGTATATGAAAGTATTTACAGAGTCTCTGGGTGACATATTTTCCTCTGAGAGGATTCACCCTTTGCAAGGCAGATACTATGAGAGCTGACCATGTTAAGCAGATGCTGAACTGACTTAAAGCTGAACTGCAGTTTGGCCAAGTCTTTATCTTCCAGTTCATCCCAGCTTCTAGGACACAGGTTTTTCCCACTGAGAGCCTGGCCTGTTCACTGGGGCCCCTTCTCCACTGTATGATTTGAACTGTAATCCTTGTCTCCTCAGCACCATAAGACTGTGTTAAACTCTACTCTGCTTTTCAGAAGTTTTCTGCTTGGCTTATTGATTTCCTTTTTTGCAGCTTCAAATTCAGCAGATATCTTGAAGGAAAAAAATAGCATGTTGTTGAGCCAGTTCTGTTCTTCCTTTTTCATCAGAATCTTGACCTTTCAAGTCTCTAGTTTTTATCTAAACAGAACAGGGAGACTGTTAAAAGCTTTGCTTTTTTCTTTATATTTAGTAGTGGCCCTCTCCCTTATCCTTCTGCCTGAATTCTCAAATTCTTGCCTAGCTCCCCAAAGTCAGCACAACCCTGAAAAAAAAAGGCAGCTGCAGAATGTCATCTTAGCTCTCCTCATGGTTTCCTCCTGCTGAAGGATTTGCACTTAGGTCTTGGTTTGCCTCAGCATTCTCCAGTACATTCAAACAAAGCTGTGTGTGTGTGCAAGCATGTATAAATATGTACGTGTATACATCCAGCTTTTCTAGTTTGTGGTGGGAGCATTGCTCTACTACATGCTATTTAATTATAGCCAGAAGCAAAAGCTCAATTCTAGTATATTCTTTTCTGTTCCATTCCATTTTTTAAATAATGCTTCTTGTTTGACTAACCCAAATGATTTTGTAATTTGATGGTTCAAGACTTAAGAAGAGTTAATGAGAAAGAGAAAGATACACAGCTTTATGGTATTGGCAATTAAGATAATCAAATCAGAAGGAAATAAGCCAGGTGATCAAGGTTAACATAAAAAATGGAACATCAATCATATTGATTGTATATATCCTTTATATGATTTGATGATTTTACCTCTGTGGCCTGAAAATACCAAGGAGATCTCAAGTGAGGGACAGTCTACAAAATACCTTACCAATACTCTTCAAAAATTGTCAAGACCATCAAAAAAAACAAAGAAAGTTGTAACAAATTGTCACAAACAAGAGGAGCTTAAGGAGACATGACTGCTGAATGTACTGTGGGATTGTGGATAAAATGAAGGTTCCTGTGGCCAGGATTCTCACCTGGCCGTGGTTGACTAGCTCACTACACATGTGTGGGCAATACATCGTTATTGACTCTATGTAAAGAGCTCCGCCCAGTGCTCTGCACGACACAGTGGCACAGCTGCAAGGCTGTAGGAGAGCAGAGCAGAGGCTGGAGTGGTGGCAGCACCAAGGACAGAGGCCCAGAGCTGTGTGGGCAGAGAGGCCCAGAGGCAGAGACCAGCTTGCTGTGTGCAGACTCACTCTGAGTGGAGGAGATTTTAGTGATTGACCTGCCACTGTGGAAATAAAGTTGGGTGTGATCCTTTCACCCCAAGAACATTCTACTGTCATTTCTTTGGTCACATTGAATCCATAGTGAACTGGCTTGGGGCTAAAACCCATTGACAAGACAGGTATTCTGCTTGGGATCCTGGAATTAAAAAAGGACATCAGCTTATAACTGAGGAAACCTGAATAAAGCATGGAATTTAGTTAATTAAAATTGGTTCATTCATTGTGACAAATGTATCATATTAATATTAGATGTTAATAAAAGGGGAAGTTAGGTGTGGGGAACTTTCTGTATTATCTTCACAGTAATTTTGTATACCTAAAACTGTTCTAAAATAAAAAGCTTATTTTTTAAAAAAACAATATTATTTGATCTTCCAGGCTGTACTTTATTTATGCATTCATTGTCCACCTAGAAGAGTGGTCAACACATTTGGCTCTTGATACATATTGGTTGGTTGGGTGGATAGGAGATCAAGGGAGAATGAAGTAGATAACCTCTGAGTTTCTAACTTGGGCAACTGCATGGATGGTAATACTCACTTAAGGAATACAAAAAGCAAAGATTGGAAACTACTCCATGCTTGATAGATGATGGTATTTTCTTATTTTGTACCAGTGATATAGTTAACAATAGTGAGGAAATCTGGCCAAAGATTAAATGGTAGTTTCTTGGTCCTTTTCTCAGAAGAGTAAATTCTTCTTTTTCTCTTTTAGGCATACAAAACCTTTGCTAATAGAGTGAACAATTTAAAGAAAAAGCTGGATCAATTGAAGTCAACCCTTCCTGATCCTGAAGAATCACCAGTTCCTTCTCCAAGCATGGATGCTCCTTCCCCAACTGGTTCTGAGTCTCCTTTTCAGGGAATGGGAGGTGAGGAATCCCAGTCACCAACCATGGAGAGCGAGAAGTCTGCCACACCTGAGCCTGTGACTGATAACCGTGATGTTGAAGATATGGAACTCTCAGATGTGGAAGATGATGCATCAAAAATCATTGGTATGTTCTTAAGTGATTAATAGACAACTTGTTCATTATCTGTTTTGCTTTCCCACCAGTAAATCTATCACAGGCAACTATTAAAAGATAGGTCAACCCTTGTTAAGTTTAGAACACCAGGGTAGCATTACTGTTGGTGGAGCACAGTGGTTCAGGATGTGGTATGCTACAGGGGTTAGGAATCATGACTTAAGATCTATGCTCTTCATTATGGTAGCCACTTAGCTACATGTGACTATTGAGCAGTTGAGATGTGGCTTGTACAGCTTGAGATATGCTGTAATCATAAAATACACACTGGATTCTAGAAACTTAACTACACAAAAAAGTAAAAATATCCCATTAATTATGTTTATAACTTAGCAAAATGAAAATATCTGGGATATATTGAGATAAATAAAATATATTGTTAAAATTAATTGTATCTGTTTCTTCTTCTTTCTTAATGTGGTTACTAAAAAACTGAAACTTATGTGCCTGAATTATATTTCTGTGGAACAGCTTTTCTCTAGAGGGAGGGGTACTTATACTGGAATTCTTTATTCTCTGTCACTTGACATAAGATTCCAGAGCTACAGTTTGTTAACCACACTTTCAAAATAAACCTGGATTGGTACATTGTTTCTCTGACATCCCTGCCTTACAATTACTAATATTCTTAATAATAATAATATTCTTATTAATTATAAATGTTTGACTTCTGTTGAATTTAATGTACTGTCCATACAGTGCATAACCTTTACAGTATTAAAAGGAGTATATTGCAAAGGCATCAAGAGTTAAAATACTGCAGTTTCAAATTAGTGCTTAACTGCACCCCATAGGCCAATTTCAGAAAGCCAAAGAAAAGTAAGATGGTGTACAGAGTTTCTGTCTCTGAGAATGCTCCCAGTTAATGGAACAGAAAAGACAGGACAAGTTATGACAAAGATATCATTATCAAGAGAATATGAATGGCTACCAAATAACATGCTTCCAGAAATGTATAAATTTAATACACAGAAGCTTAGATACAAAGAAAACATTAAAGTAAACTGAAAGATGAATTTGGGAATTTTATTTTAAGCAGGTATTAAAGACAGGAAGGATCATAAAGAGTATGACTATTTAGAAAATCAGGAAGTTACTGGTTTTTCTTTGAAATATAATACTTTTACCCCCAAATCAGGAAATACTAAGGCATACTCTCTCATATTGGAAGCAGAGTCTGGAAAGTAGTAGGATGTAATATCTCTTTTCTTTATTTGAACAGTAGAGGACAGGAAGGAAAAACCTGTGGAGAAGTCAGCTGTGTCCACTTCTGTATCTACAAAGCCAACAGAAAGCATCTCAAAGGCCTCTTCATGTACCCCAGTGCCGACCATGACAGCAACCCCACCTCTTCCAAAACCTGTGAATACTTCTCTTCTGTCCCCTTCTCCAGCATTGGCTTTGCCAAACCTGGCTAATGTGGACCTGGCAAAGATCAGTTCCATCCTTAGTAGCTTGACATCAGTCATGAAAAATACTGGTAAGTAAAACCAGTAAAGAAGGTAAAAAGCTATTGCCATATTTCCAATGGAACCATCAGTCTGGTTCTTCTGTTGACTTTTTAAAATTAAAAGTAATTTTTAAAATTAAAACTAATACATGGTCAAATGTAGTAACCACAGTATTTTTCATGTGAAACCTTCATAAGAGTGCAGATACCTTAATAAAAAAACAAACAAAAACTAATACATGGTCATTACAGAAACTTAGAAAATTAATAAAGAGATTAAAATAAATATCCATAATCTTACTACCCCAAAGGAAACCAGGTTATATATCTCATCTTACAAATATATGTGTATATGAATGGGGAGATTAAATATTCATAATAATTTTTCTTTCAGTAATTGAAACATACTGCATATACTGTTTTGAAACCAGTTGTTTAATATTTAACCACACATAAATGTTTTTGAAAGTCATTAAATATTCATCTATATCATTTTAATAGCTATATAGCATTCAGTAATTTATTTAAGCCTTTATTGTTAAACATGATATGTTTCCAATTTTTCACTGTTATAAAGAATATAAAGAATAGTTAATTATAAAGGTCTTGTCAATTACAGGTTCATTTCACTGCAATGAACAACCTTGATGCTAAAATTTTATGCACAACTCTTCCTAAAATGGTTGATGAGTATATATAGGGCTTTTTTTCTTAATGGAAATTTCAACGAAAATTTATAAAAGTAGAGCACCTCTACATACTCATCACTCATCTTCAACAGTAGAAAAACATGGCCAGTCTTATTTCTGCTATGTCCTGCCCAATCCTGATTATTTGAAGAAAGTCAAAATTATTTCATTTCTTCATAAATACTTAAATATATATTTCTAGAAGATAAAAGCCTCAAAAACAATCAGCATGTAGGTTTTTAAGTCTTTTCTTATTATAAAATGATCTCCAAAAATGTACTATTTTATGTACCAAGTATATGAAAGTTGCCATTGTTCTTCAACATGTCCATCACTATTGTATTGTAATCTTTTTGTCAAATTCAGTCTTAAAAAAATCATGTTTTAATTTTCATTTCAAAAGTCAAATTGATTTTATCTTATTTTTATATACCTTTTTTCCTATATTAAAATCAACTCCGTGTTTTAAAAAGTAACAATGTAAAGGAGATTGCTTATATAATCTTATTTTAAAAGCCTTTTCAAAAGCAATAATTTATTAAGCACATAGAATCATGCAGTGGCTGAGTATACAATTGCAATGATTGATCAAAATTAGCCAACGATATTTATTGACCACTATAGAACAATACTTGTTCATTTTATGGGTGTTCCAAGGAGGTGGGAGCAAATCTTAACCTAATTTTCAGGATTTTTCTTTGTTAAAGCCATAATAGGAACCATTTGCGGATCTCACATAGAAGAATTCCTGTTCAACATACCTAACTTTTGAGTGCAGAGTATCATGAATTTAAAGGTCATTTTGAATTGTATTTTCTTCAGTTAATCTTTCTGCCACCAGGGGTCAGTCCTGCATCAAGGCCTTCTCCGGGAACTCCAAGTCCCAGCAGCCTCACCAGTAGCCTGAAAACACCTGCACCTGCTACAACAACATCTCACAACCCTCTGGCAAATATCCTCTCCAAGGTGGAGATCACCCCAGAGAGCATTCTGTCTGCTCTCTCCAAAACCCAGACACAGTCAGCCCCTGCACTGCAAGGTAAACTGACGTGTGCCACAGGGACTTGAATTGTCTCTGGCTTAATCCTAGATTCCATTTCTGAGTAATCCAAAGCCATGAAATGTATAATACAGTTAGTCCGTTATTCTCTTTATATGGTGCGTCTATGAGCTTGCATTTATAGAATTATAAAATGTCAAAGCTGAGAGACACATAAATATCTAGTCTATTCCGCTCCTTTTCAGGTGAGGAAGTTAAGGCTCAATGAGATGATGTAAGCTGCTCAAGGTCACACATCTGTCTATTCAGTGACAAGCCGAGACTAAAAGCCAGATTTCTTGACTGGAGTCTAGTATTCTTTCACTATTCCATGACAATCCTAAGGGCTGCATTTATCCCAGCTCTTAGTACAGGTTAATGTATGTTGAGATTTATATATTTTAATGTTAACCCAAACTAAAGACAGTAAGAAAGGACATTCTGTTATCAAAAATCTTATGAGACATGAATATCTCTTTTATGTCCTAATGTTTTATAGAGGCCTCCATATATAGATACAGTATATATTTTTTGGTTTTGCCTACCTATAATCTCTACCTCTACTATTCAGTTTTGCTCATTATTCCTTTTTGCCTAGAACTGTCTGCTTCTAACTTTTTTCATAAAGCTTACCTGCTCTCAGTTCTCAGATCCTCCAGATAGCAACACAGCCTTTGTTATTAAGTACCTCAGTATAATTACACAACGAATCACCAATACCAGAGTAGTATCTTCAATATAGCGATTTACTTTATAATTTGATAGCTCTCAACCAGGAGCCTCCAAGGGACATTGGGCAATGTCTGAAGATATTTTTGTCACACTGGGGTGGAGAGAGGGTGCTATTGTGGCTCATGGGCTGGTGCCCGGGATGCTACAGGACAGCACACAGTGAAGACTCATTGAGCCCAGAATGTCAGTAGTGCTGAGGTTGAAAAGCCCTGGTTAGTATGTATAGGGAGCTGTTCAGATACATGAGTTTTTCTTACTTTCTGAACTGTTCTGTAAGTGTGAATTAGCCAAGCACTGTGTTATAGTGAACTTTGTCTTAAAATATAGGAGAATGTTGTGACATAGCACCAAATACTGTTAAATAATTATCCACATCTCCCGTATACTGGCACTAGCCATAGAGAATAATACTTCACTGGATATCCTCTACTGATTTCAGGGATAATGAGTTTGAGAGATTGGTATGTTTATGACTTCTCTCTTTTAGTCCTTCTATTATCATCCTATAGTTACAGTAGAAACCTTGAATTCTTCACTTATATTTTATTGTATTGTGTGTGATTGTGTCACCCACAGCCCTTAATGACAGATTTTCAACACACAGTGACTTCAGTGGACCAAGGGCCATAGAGTATGGCTTGTTAAGATTGAAGAAAAGTAATATTTAGTAGTAAGAAACTATTCATCTATTATCAGAAATCTAAGTAGTATCTATCTTAACAAAATGATTTTTGAAGAATTTACCCCACAATTTCTGAAAGATATGCTGAAATATCTTTTAAATATCATATGACATTATATATTTTAGTGTTGAGGACTTCTGCTTTGGAAGATAGCCAAGAAACTTTTTGGAAGTGAAATACAGATTTTTTTTTTTTTTTTGGTCAGGAGGATAATAATTGAAGTAAACTATTTCGGTTATTTGGATATTACTGAATATTGGACAGCAGTAAAGACCACATACCATTTTTTAGAATTAGATGGCAGGTAAAAATGCCACAAACATGGAGCAGCCTTAAAATTCTTCAGACCTTAAATCTCTTAGCAAATATGGATTAAAGTTAAAATTTTGAAGTATCACATGAAATACTATTTTCTTTCACTATATCATTATGAAGGAAAACAGTTGATGTCTGATTAAAAGCTTTAAATCTGGGTAAAGTATATAAAAACTTTCTACTTACAACCAAAAATTGGGTAAATTTTCCAAAATATAGTCAGATTTATAGGACCTTCTGTTACCTTTCTGTCAAGTTTTTTCCTATAAAATTTCCTGTAGGAGTAATTTGCTTTGGTGGACATCAGCCTTTGCCCTGAAGAATTTCTTCTCAGTGCTTCTGAGGTTTTGTCTATTGTGCGTAGGGTTGAATCTCATCAGGGTTAACCTAGGTAGGTCAGTAATCCTTGGATTTTTCCAAGCTGTAAGGCAGGCATTGTGTGTTTTCTCCTGGAAGGATCAGTGCCCCTGATGGTCCAGCTTTGTAAGTCTTTATGATGTATGTTTGTGTTTTTATTACTGCTACATTTTACAACCAAAAATGATACCCAAGTGCACTGTTTCCCCAAAGGTAACACTAGTCTAGCAAGAGGTATTTCTTGAAACAAGTGCCCCTGTCCCAGTCAGTTTCTGCAATCTGCATATGCTATCTTCCTCCTGGGAATAACATTATATTAGTTTACTAGAGACAGTTGTGGAGATAGGGAAGGAAGGAAGGGTAGAGCAGAATATCTCTTTGCAATTCGAGAAACAGTTCCACAGAACAAACATTTGAAAATACTGGCTTTAAAAGTGTTTTTATAATAATAATTTTGCCTCCTTTCTTTTCCTGCTTTGTCTTGTTAAACTGTGAATTATTCTGACACTAAAATCTCCCCCATTCTCTTGCCTTTTATTGTGCTATGTTGGACTTGTTTCATGATCATACTAGAAACATTTCAGTGATTTGCTTTCTTCATAAAATTGATAAATATGTCCAGTATTTTCTATGGCATTTAGCCAATGCTTGTTTAGTCTGGAATCCATTTGGCCTCATTTGAATGTCTGTCTGGTTCCCACTGGAGTGAATGACAGTGTCTGATCAGCCTACATTGTTCTTACTGAGAGGTGGGAAGTCGTTCTTTTCAACTCCTCTGATCTTTGTTTCTACAGGCCTGTCGTCTTTACTTCAGAGTGTTGCTGGGAACTCAGTTCCAGCCAGTGAAGCTGTACCCCAGAGCACTTCAGCTTCCCCTGCCAACAGCACAGTCTCCAGCATAAAAGGAAGAAACTTGCCTCCCAATACCCAATCCTTTATTCCCAAAAGCTTCAATTATTCTCCTAATTCATCAACTTCTGAAGTCTCTTCAACTTCAGCCAGTAAGACCTCAATTGGGCAAAGCCCAGGGCTCCCAAGCACTACTTTCAAGCTACCGTCCAATTCTATGGGGTTTACAGGTACCCACAGTACTAGCCCTGCTGCCCCACCTCCTGAAGTTGCCATGTGCCAATCTTCAGAGATCTCCAAGCCAAAGCTGGAGTCTGATTCCACCTCCCCAAGCCTGGAAATGAAGATCCACAACTTCTTAAAAGGTAATCCTGGTTTCAGTGGCTTAAACTTAAACATCCCAATCTTGAGCAGTTTGGGATCCAGTGCCCCAGCAGAAAGCCGTCCCTCAGACTTCCAGCGTGGCCCTACTAGCACGTCAATCGACAACACTGACGGAACCCCTGTGCGGGATGAACGGAGTGGGACACCCACCCAAGATGAGATGATGGACAAGCCCACATCCAGCAGTGTAGACACCATGTCCCTGCTTTCTAAGATCATTAGCCCTGGTTCCTCGACACCCAGCAGTACAAGATCACCACCCCCTGGGAGAGAGGAAAGCTACCCCCGGGATCTCTCCACTTCTGTATCTACATATCGACCCTTTGGCCTGGGCAGTGAATCACCCTATAAGCAGCCTTCTGATGGAATAGAGAGACCATCTTCCCTGATGGACTCTTCACAGGAAAAGTTCTATCCAGATACTTCTTTCCAGGAAGATGAAGATTACAGAGATTTTGAGTATTCAGGGCCTCCACCCTCTGCTATGATGAACCTAGAGAAGAAACCAGCCAAGTCTATCTTGAAATCAAGCAAGCTTTCTGATACCACTGAGTACCACCCAATCCTGTCCAGTTATAGCCACAGAGCCCAAGACTTTGGGGTAAAGTCTGCTTTCCCTCCATCTGTAAGGGCCCTCCTGGACTCTAGTGAGAACTGTGACCGTCTCTCATCTTCCCCTGGGCTGTTTGGTGCCTTCAGCATAAGAGGAAATGAACCGGGGTCTGACCAGTCACCATCACCGAGTAAGAATGATTCCTTTTTCACCCCTGACTCCAACCACAATAGCTTGTCTCAGTCTACCAGTGGGCATCTAAGTTTGCCACAGAAATACCCAGACTCTCCTCACCCTGTCCCACATCGTTCCCTTTTCTCTCCGCAGAATACACTTGCCGCTCCCACGGGCCACCCACCCACAACAGGCGTGGAGAAAGTCCTGGCCTCCACCATTTCCACCACATCGACGATTGAGTTTAAGAATATGCTTAAAAATGCCTCACGAAAGCCCTCAGATGATAAGCATTTTGGCCAGGCCCCCAGCAAGGGCACTTCAGGTGATGGTGTCAGTCTCTCAAACCTCGCCCAGCCCAGTTTGACGGCCGCTGATCAGCAGCAGCAAGAAGAGCACTACCGCATAGAAACCCGAGTCTCCTCCTCCTGCCTAGACTTGCCTGACAGCACTGAAGAGAAGGGGGCCCCTATAGAGACCTTGGGGTATCACAATGCATCCAATAGGAGGATGTCAGGGGAGCCAATACAGACCGTAGAGTCCATCCGAGTTCCTGGGAAGGGAACTAGAGGACACGGGCGTGAGGCTTCAAGGGTGGGTTGGTTTGATCTGAGCACCTCAGGCAGCTCTTTTGACAATGGCCCCTCAGGCGCCTCTGAGTTGGCATCCCTTGGGGGTGGGGTCAGCGGAGGCCTCACTGGCTTTAAAACAGCACCATACAAGGAACGGGCACCCCAATTTCAGGAAAGTATCGGCAGCTTTTGTTCCAATAGTTTCAACTCAACATTTGAGCATCATCTCCCCTCGTCCCCTTTGGAACATGGGACACCCTTCCAGAGAGAGCCAGTGGGGCCATCATCTGCCCCATCTGCCCCTCCTAAGGATCATGGTGTTATCTTCTCTCGAGATGCGCCCACTCATCTACCCTCTGTGGAGCTTTCGAACCCCTTCACAAAGGAGGCGGCCCTGGCCCATGCTGCCCCACCCACTCCTGGGGAGCACAGTGGAGTTCCTTTCCCCACCCCTCCCCCTCCACCCCCAGGGGAGCATAGCAGCAGTGGTGGGAGTGGTGTCCCTTTTTCTACTCCACCTCCTCCTCCGCCTGCTGTTGACCACTCTGGGGTTGTGCCCTTCCCAGCCCCACCACTGGCAGAGCACGGAGTGGCTGGGGCTGTGGCAGTATTTCCCAAGGACCGTAGTTCCCTCCTTCAAGGGACCCTGGCTGAGCATTTTGGAGTGCTCCCAGGACCCAGGGACCACGGGGGCCCCACCCAGCGGGACCTCAATGGCCCTGGCCTTAGCCGTGTTCGCGAGAGCCTGAGCCTGCCCTCCCATTCCCTGGAGCACTTGGGCGCAGTCCATGGAGGAGGAGGTGGGGGAGGCGGCAACAGCTCCAGTGGCCCCGCCTTGGGTCCCTCACACAGAGACGCCATCAGCCGGAGTGGTATGATTCTGCGGAATCCCCGGCCTGACTTTCGGCCTAGGGAACCTTTTCTCAGCAGAGACCCGTTCCACAGTTTAAAGAGACCCAGGCCACCTTTTGCTAGGGGCCCTCCATTCTTTGCACCAAAACGCCCATTCTTTCCTCCCAGGTACTGATGGAAGCCAAGGGCAAAGCATTTTGAACAATCTAGAGAGCATTGGAAGTAGGAGTTTGGTTTATTACTGTTTTTATTTGTTTTTCCTCCTTTGATTTATTCCTATTTTTTTATTATGACAAAGGGCCTCCCTTCCAGTTTAAAAAGTCATATATGCTTACATGTCACTATTCCATCCAGTCCTCCCATTGCACTTACCTACCTTCCTCAAGTTGTATTTTATGAGGGGCAGGGGGCGGCCAAGAAACACAACCAAAGCCACTTCACTTGACTGGGGCGTTTGAGGAGTGGGGAGGAAAACAGTAATTCTTATTTTACCCCATCTATTGAAGAGTATTACTACATTTGAAATAAAACCCATCAGTACAGATATTAACATATGCAATGTTGGGATGTTATTTTGGGCTTGGCTTATCAAGTAATCAATAGAAGGATTCCTGCTCCCTCTCTCCCCCACTAAGTAACTGCTACAACCACCTTGGCCCCCTACTCTGGGCACCCTATGCCTTGCTGGCAGCCAGTAGATATCAAGGGAGGAGATGTGGGAGACCTTGGGCCTGTCAGTTTTGTTTTAAAGGCATGTTGAAGTTGAGTTCTTTACCTTTCTCCTAAAATCTTAATTAAAAAAATGAATCAGCCTTCTCTTGTAAAGTATTATCAGGCAGTAACTTTGAGAAGATGCAGGCCTAATTCCACCCAAGTAAAACATTTTTCCTCTTTATCCTTGGGATGAAGGAGAAGGAGCTGGATATAATTTCAAGGTTAAAATAAGGAATCGCTGTAATATATAGAGAAAGAAGGTAATCATTAATGTGATGTGGTCTGCCCATCCTTCATAAACGAGAGAAGAGGAATGTTTTTGAGGTAGTTGCAGATATTTTGTAGCAAGCTCTTGCTCTCTGCTCTTCTTTCTTTACAGTAGACTTTTTTCTTCCTCAGTTTTCACTTCTGCTTTGGCCAGAAAGGCAGTACAGTTGTCAGTTGATACAAAGATGCAACTGAAATATCACTGTATTTTTAATATAAGAGGTAGATATTTTTACCATGGCGACTCCCTAATGTAGATGATACTTGGTGGTGGTTTTCAGTGAAGGTTTAACTACTAGGGAAAGGGAAATATTTGTCTTTATCTTTTCCCTTTGCTCCAGTCCTGTGTTCACTCGTGTTTTTGCTTTTGCAAAGGAGAAGGTTCAGTAACATCTTCCTTTATACCTCTTCCGATGTGTGTTAGTGACAAGTGGGTATAACTATACATATCTTTATAGAGAAACGGGAGGACCTGATAGGTCCAAATTTACCCCCACTCTACAGATAACAGCCTGTCACATTCAAGGCTCAGGCCTTATTCTCACCTCCCATTCCCAAGAGGAGACATAAAGAAGGTTTCTGCCCGTAGTCTTTGTACATGAGAAAGAAATGCTTTTCTTCTCTCTGAACTTGTATTTCTACAACTAACACTGAGAAAAAGACAATCACTGCAGTCTGAGTGTTTATATCTTTGTATCTAGGAACACTGAAAAGCAAGCATTGCTTTACTTCTATTTTTATTTAGTGTCTTACCCCCAAAGTACCATTGGCTGTTTCCAGCTAGGTGAGTCAATGTGTTGTGTTTTTTAGGGAATCCTAGCAAGTTTCATATTTCTTCCTAGTGAATATAGAAGTAACTGTAGGAAGTATAGGTATTGTTTTGGATTCCTCCAGTGAAATATTAAAGATGGGAGACAGTGGGAAATGTAGTGACAGATGATTTTCTCAGAATAAATTTGCTTTTCAGATAAAGAGCAGCTTAAACCAGGTGTGCATCATAGTTTGGGAGTTTTGGTGTAATTTATTCTGTTATTTATTTCAGCTTGCCATGTATTCTGTGGTTGGGATGCTGCAAGTCATTCATCTTCCTGGTCTTAGGCCAGCTGTCCTTTGTTTCCTTGACCTCAAACTTCTCTACCCTGTAGCTCTCCCAACAAAAAACACATGACACCACGCCTTGTGTGTGGGATGGTGTATGTAGTGCAGCAAAGCAGAGACACAATATGGCCATATTGAGTCCTACTAAGACATTGCTTAAGGAAAGGTACAAGAGAGAGTAAGAGTAGGGGTTGGGGGAGAGGGAGGGAAAGTTCTGATTGACTCATAACTGAAATAGATGGGGTTTTTTTCCCTCCAGAAATTAAGTGGGACATTTTTCATTCTAGAATAAAAGAATCTGAATTCTTTCTGCTGCTCTTGTTTAAGATAAAAGTAGTTTACTTGAAAAGGCTCTCTGACCATTTGATTTTATCAGTAAATGTGGGGATGTCAGGAAAATGGCTTCCTGAATGTTGGGGCAGGGTAATTACCCTCAAAAGCATGATGGCTAGTACATGAAAGGAAGATCTTGTACAATGTAAAGATGGACTTTTTAAGGGATGATTTTTTTGTGTGGGTGTGTTGTTTTTTAAGCCACAAAATCCTCTGTGTTTCAGGATAGGAGTGAGGATTTGTACGTGACTGTCAGCTGTTAACTTTAAGGAAATCTGTCTACAGCAGTAAATGAAGACAACGATGTATATATGTGATATAGTGAAACAAATCCTGGGATTTGTAACATGAAACAAAGGGGTTTTATTCTTTCTGTGTCTGTGATTTAAAACTCCGTGCCCATGCTCTGACTTTTGTATTACAACCTGAGTTTAAAGAGGCAATAAAAAAGATTTTTTTAAAGAAAGTATAACATAGTGCGTCTTCACAAGGACATGATTCATATGAAAGCAGAATATGTGAAGTTGTTACTGAGGTCCTTGGTGCTCACTGTAAAATCACAGACAGAGAATTGGTGGGGGTCATGAACACTGGTACCACTTAGAATTCAGAAATAGAGTCCTTAAGTATTTTCTAAGATTCAGTGAGTTAAGATGAGAGCTCTCTCCCAGCTCCCATCTGCCCTCCAAAAAGTTGAAAGTAAGTAGAATTTGGTTTGATTCCAGGGAGGGTGAAATGATCAGAGAGTAGGGCTTCTATCCTTTCTGATCCTAGGAATACAATGTTTGTGATATATGGTACAGCAAACACATCTAGTTAATGTGAGTATGCTATACTTCCTAATTGCAGAATATTCACTGTCAATCCTGAAGTTACCAGTTCATGCAGAATTAAGCTTCAGCTGTTACTGTTTTGAAGCCGCTGTAACTTACTGCTTTTTCCCTTTTTTCGTACCCCCCCCCTTTTGAATGGGTGGGGGTGCCTGTTCAAACTAAAATTAGATATGTTGGATTGACATTCTCATGTGTTCAGTGTGGAAAAAAAAGGAAGTTCATGCTTTAGAGACAACAACAATGAAATCCTTTTGAAATGTGTGTTAATATCATTTAATAAAATACCTAGTTCTAAAGGTTTGACATTTTTCTTTGAGATTTGGGGCTTTGACCAAGGGCCCCTGTCTTATCTGGTGAGTGCAAATAGAAGGGAACTTCTACAGGAGCCGAAACTGCTGCCTTGTGGAGCAGATCTGTGCTTGGAAAACTGAATTTCCTCCGGCAAAGACGCTACATGACTGTCCAGGGCTGAAGGTGAAACCAGCTACAGGATACAGAAAAAAAAAAGCCTGAAGATAAGCTTTTATTGGCTTTTGGTCTCAGAGTGGGGGAAGTCTGTGTCTGCACATTTCTGAGGCACGCAGATAACCACAGACCGCCCTCTCATCCCTGCCTTGTGGTCACTCGCACTTGCCTCTCTTCCAGCCATTCCTTTTTCTTTTTTTTTAATCTTTGTCTCCAGTATTGTTTTTGTTTTCCAGTTTAATAAAATATGGTTTCCTTTGTTGTGTGTTTGACTTTTCCCCTCACATTGATCTTGTCCAGTTGTGCCCTTTGACTTATGCACTCTGTCACTGAAGGCAGTCTGAGCCCTTGAGATCTTCATGCCCTGTTTTCTGTTTCATCATTTGTGTAATTCAGTTTTAGAAAGGGATGATGGGTGGGGTAAGATCAAGATGTTCAGGAGTGGTTGGTAATGAACTGGGATATACTGTGAATAATTGTATTTGTCTTCAATAGTACAATTTTGAGTTAAGCATTTTTAAAGCAAGCATAGAAGAGGGGTAGGGGTCCTTCTCGCCAATTCTTTGCCTACGTCTACCCTTCTTGCTGCATACTGGTAGTCTGTCATGCAGAAGCTACACTTAACCCTCCTCTCTTGCCCCATCCCTTTTTCATCACCCAGTGAGGCTTAATAAATGGAATGTCAGCTTTAAGAGGGTAAAGAGAGTGTCACCACATCTATACTAGCCCTAGGTCTCTGGCAGGGTAGAAGTCTCTAATAGCAGCCTTGATTACATGAAGCTACACGTGTCATGAGATACTTCAGAAATAGCAGTGGCCTAGGAACGCACCCAGCAGGTAGGGTGTCCATTGAACTGGGTCCTTCTGGAATCTGGCACACACCTATTCTTTCTTGTCTCTTGGGACCCTGACTTGCCCTCCTAATCCTTTTTCCACCCTCAAGGGAGCAACAGATTTTAGATTTGCTTGTTGGACTCTGGGCATGTTAAAAATGCTCACCTTCCTTTCCCTAAATTGCTTTATTTAAGCCAGTCTTGTATGGGAGGAATGAGTTACCCTCTCCTGTATGTAGACAGTAACACACCATCGAAATGGGTTTTGGGGTATTGGGGCGTTTCTCATACTTGTTTATGAGTGTATAGGCAAGTCTAGTCAGCTGTTGTTCATAATTGCTGAGTAATAACTCATTGAAGCTGCATAGACAAAGCTAGAGAGGGACACCCTTATTAGGTGAGATATCGGCTCTCAAGTAAACATCCTGTTCTACCCCCATGTAGAAGTAAAGAGAAGCACATATGCTTTAAAGGAAAAGAACAAGTGAAATTCACAACTCACATTTTGTGGCTAACTGTTGGGGTAGGGGAGGAGAAACACTGTATGCTTGGTCGCAAGTTTGAGGGAAAGGGGAGGAGAAGGCTGAGGTCAATTTAGAAATTGGTATTGCGGTTCCTTTACGGTTCCATTTTACGTCTCCTTTTCCTGTGTTCTAACTGGGAAGAGTTGAAATTGAGAACCCAGATGTGGGTGGAAGGGCTAGTGAGCAGCACCAACAGAACAAAAATACAGGCTGCAGCTTGTGTGTTTGGCTCGAAAGGGCGTTGGCTAAACCAGTCCACCCTGGATCTTTTGGGGTTCATAGCAAATTAGATGTTTCAGCAACTTCACTTCCTTCATCCTCATTGTTTTCCCTTGTTTTTGAGAATTGCTCAAGTCCTTCACTGCATAATTTGTGGGAAAGAGGAGATAAAAAGACTAGAAACTTGCTACATTTTTTGGGGGGGTATTTCAGTTGGATTGGGTAAAAAAGGAGTTGGGCAGCAGCCAGTTCCCTCTATTACCCCTTGCCTGGCTAGGAATTCTTTGCACTTACGTGAGAACCACTTAAGGTCCCATATCTTCTAGGTAGCCAGTCACTGGTGAGAGCACTGGAGTTTAGTAAAGGATTTGAAATCCTAATCGGTAGTGGGCTTAGTATGATGCCATCTGTAAATGTATCTTGGACCTTTCAGAGTGCTTAGCTCTTTGTTTTGTACTTAAGAATTGATCCTAATATGACACATCCCTGCACTGACTCCTGTGTCTGGGAGACTTCCTGTATTTTTCCCTTGGCCTTGACCTGACAAATCAGGGTTTAAAAGGCAGGGGTAGAAGTGACTTTCTGTCTTTCTCTAATACAGTATCAAGAGGTCTTGGCTGAGTGAAATCTTAGTAGGGATTTATAGTGAGCCCAATGCTTTGTTTTCAAAGCAAAGTTCTACTTAACTATGCCCTGATAGGAAGCATCCACTTCTTTATTTACTCAGCAAATTTGACTAGACTTCATCTCCCCTTGTGGCATCTTAAAGCAAAGTTCAGGTAAAAGCTTGGCCCCATCCTAGATCTTCATTACTAAGGAAATTTGAAAAAAAACCTAACCTCCCACACCACCTACTGTACCCTTTAGCCACTTGGCTAGTTCTCTGGGCCTCAAAAACATTTGGTGATAATGACATAACTTAGATAGTTTACCTTAAATTTCTTTTTTACCTCCAATATCTTTTCTACCTCTTTGATGCAGGGAAGTTTTCCTTCTAAGAGCTAAGATAGATTTAGAGGTTTGTGTTGATCCTGATGACAATGGAAAATGTACTTTCAATGGAGAACATTCTTACATATAGTTTAGGATTATTAAAAAAAAAAAACTCCTTGACCAACATGTTGGCTGACTAAGGATGTCTGTTCTAAAGGTGGAGTGAAGCTGAGAATTTCCCCAAATTTAGGATTTTGGGGAAATCCTGCTGAGGATTCCCTTTTCCCTAGACTTCTGTGAAATCTGGTATTCATAACCACTTGTTTTTCCTTAACTTCACTCTGGTGGAGAAAATCTGTTAAGACATTTCTTGGCTTTTTATTGGACCCCTCTCTCCACACTTTTATTAAAGGCCTCTTTGGCCCCAAAGGCTCCATGTAGTGGACCCTGGAGAGAAGAAGAGCTGGGCTACTAAACATGCACTGTGACTTCCGGTCCCTGAGAGGCAGTATGGCACGGCATAACACTGGCTGGGGATTCAGACTGACAGAGGCTTGACTTCTCTGAGGGTCATTTTCCATTTTAGAGGGAACATAGGAGGAGCTAGTATTAGGGTTGTTCTCAGAATGGGGCAGCGAAGGCATAGCGCTTGGCATGTAGTTAAGTGTTCAGTGATATTCTGGGTGGCAGGTAAGAGCAGTTTTAAGAGGTTAACGGGTTAAAATTCCCTGAGGCTGACATACTAGTCCTAAATGAGAAGTTGTAAAAGAACCAGTGATTAATGAATTGGCCTTAGGTAGCTTGCTGTTCCTTGCTGGATGCTTGCCTGACAGAGGGGAAGGAATGGAATAACTTGACATTCTTCCTTCCTCCACTGTAACAGTTACTTAGGTGATAATGTAGTAGGTGATATGCACCCCCTGAGTACTCGGTTCGGGGTACTGAGTACTCAGTACAGAGTAAGCATTTAGTAAACGTTTTGAGGGATGAGTGCAGGAAGCTGCCCTAACAGGGTAGCCTACTTATTCCACCATCCCTCTACTATCCTAACAAAAGAGGACAAGGTAGAATGATTAAAGAATGTGTGTGCCAGTATACGTATTCCTTGTAGTTTTAAGTCAGTACAGTGATTGGTACATTCTTAATTCAATACTTATTTATTAAGCAACTGCCATTTTGTTACCTGCAATATAATGCTCACCCTCTATTTTGTTGCAGAGACATGGGGAAAATTCTTGTCACACTTTCTGAATGCCATTTAAAAATTCTCACTACCTTCTCTTCAACCCCACCACGAGTTATCTTCCTCTACCACAGTCTTGTCTATTTCTGTTTGTATTGCAGGGTGTCTTAACATACCAAGACATGGAGCCAGGACTCAGAGTGGTGCCTGTGACTCAGGTCAACTGCTGCCTTTCCCAGAAAGAACCGCTGGCCTCTGGAAATCTAATAGATTAAACAGCTTTCTCTGACAGCTCTTCCTCCACAGTTCTTGATTCCATCACCATTGGAAACTTGAGAACCAACTCTAACCATCCCCAACCCCAGGTGAGGGGACTAAGGGGAATTACTGAAAAATGTCGCACCTACCCCCAAGTCCATTTCCCCTCATATTTTACTGTAAATCTGATAGTGTTTCAGTTTTTACTGTGTAAAATAAATATACCTAGTCATGTGTCCTAGGTATTTGCAGGGAGAGAGAAGAGAAGGGATAAGAGAAATTGAGAACTAGGATGGGAATGAGGCAAAAGTTTTGTGTAGGAAGCAGAGAGCTAAGGTTGTAGGGTCAGGCGCCTCTTTCTGAAGTGACGGGAGCATATATTGGGAGGAAACTCGATTACCAGAGAAAGCATGGTGTAGTAGAAGAGTACAAGACCTGGATTCAGGATCAAGCATCAGCACTTATTGTTTGATCTTAAGTCACTTAACCTTCTCTGGCCTTAAATTCCTCATCTGTAAGATGAAGAGGTCTCTAAGGCCCCTCTTAAGCACCATTAGAAATAAGGGACTTCAAGAAGTGCTCTCTGCAGAGTCTTTGCTCCAGCCCCAAAGCTGTTCTATTCATCTATTCTAAGAGCTTGTCGATTTTGTTGCTCATTACCCTATACCACGCAATAAATTAGATTATTTACATAAAACTAACCTCAAGTGATACTGTTGTTATTCTCATTTTATAGATGAGAAAATTAAATCTTAGAACAAAATTAATCTACCCAAAATTACATAGTGAATGGCAAATCAGGATTTACACTAAGTCAGTCTGGCTTCAGTCTGTGCTTTTACTGTTTTCTACAAACACCAAAGACTAGGTAATAGAAAACCTAAGGTTAAAAGGAAATGACTAAGTGCCTTTTCCGATCTGTTTTTCTCCACTCCCATTCTCACGCTCCGGAGTTTTCCTATCCCTGTCCTTAAGCAGGACATCTTGCTGCTGCTTTTGGGCTGCACCTGCAGGTCGAGAGAATGCCGGGGTGTGTAACAGTTTAGGTCTTCCGGTCAACCGGAACCGCCCACACCGCTGCTTGTGCTGTGTGGAGTGTACCTCTTCCGAGTTCCTGGAAGTGGTCCCAGATTAGAGTGGCAGCTCTAGTAACCAATAGACATGGGTATTGTCGGGCCAGAAACCAATTGAGGAATCTGGTGAAGCAGACGCAACGATAATTTGAGGATGTAGGCATGAGTCTGAAGGAACATGGGACTGTATCAGCGGTGGCGGCGGCTCCGGTTCCCAGGGTTACAAACCTGCAGGCTACGCACGGACCGTAAGGTACCCCAAAGTTACGAATGGCATCGGGCTCAACCCAGCATAACACTCCTGCCCCCGCCCTGAGTACCCGGACTCGACTACCCTAGCCCTTAATTGCATCATCTTTTTCCTGGGGTCAACAGCCTGGGGATCGTCGGGCTCCCCGCCTAGGGCCCTGTATTACCCAATCCTCTTAAAGAGTGGGGATTGGGACCAAGGCCACTTAAATGACCTCATCTCCCACCATCTCCAGTCCCAGGAAGGAATGCTGGGACCTATGTCACCTAACATCTTTCCTGCCAGGCTGTGCGTACGCCTCCACACTGGTTAGCAGAGCGGCTTAGCCTTTTTGAGGAGCTATGGGCTGCTCAAGTAAAGAGATTAGCAAGCATGGCACAGAAGGAACACCGGACTATTAAGATAACACTTGCCGGAGGCCAGAAAATGGATGCTGTAGCATGGAACACAACTCCTTACCAACTAGCCCAGCAGATCAGGTACGAGACCCATTTCATAGCTACCAGGATGATTATTCTACCATTGCACTTATTTGGACTTCAGCAGAGAAAGAAAATTATGCTTGTTTCTATTCCATCCCCATTAATATAGTCTTTTCCTGAGGGTCCACTTTTATCTGCATTAGTTTCACAGTCTTTGCCCTTCCTCTGTTATCTTTTGGGAAAAGAATGGTAGGTTGTATTGCTGTGGTAACACCTTTCCCCTTTGCAAGTTTGGAGTTGCTAAGAGATTAGTCCTCTTCCCCTGTGGATTGTAAATGGTCTTTTTCTTTATCTCCCATTGTCCACTGCTGAAGTTCACCTCTGGCAGGTACTGCAGTTGCTGCTCAAGTGAATGGAGAACCTTATGATCTGGAGCGGCCCTTGGAGACCGATTCTGACATCAGATTTCTGACATTCGATTCCACAGAGGGGAAAGCAGTAAGTTCCTTTTCAGGAATACAGTGTCTACTAAACTAAGAGGTATTGAAGTAGGGCATTTATAGTATTTATTTCTTTTGCCTCACTTTCTCCAGTTGTAATAGGGAGGAAGACCTACCACAGATGGCTTGTCTTGACTACTTGTGGCTAAGCTGGAAATTTAAGATGAAGGTTTTTACTTAGTTTAGATCTATTAAGCAGACATCATTTGTGCTAGTGAAAGGGAGAGATGGTAAGTTGAAAACAGGATAATGTTAATATGCCGACTCGGTCCCCCAACTTGAGACCTTCATTATAAGTCAACTGTAATGTATTTCATTCTAATCTGGCTTCCACAGCTGAGCACACAACCTGGCCTCCTCCCCATGTCACCTTGTCCTCTTCTTGTCAGTTTGGGTAATGCAGACGTCATCTGTTAGTATCCAGAAAAAATTAAGTTCTCATTTCACCTGTGTGTAAGTGGTGACCAAATCCTACAGGAGTAGTTGCATCACACTAATTCCTAGGATAGAAAAAAAAATAGGACTAAAAGAACAGAGCCCTTAGGAACCACTGTCTTCAGAAATTAGTTTACTCTGAAGCCCTAAAAGGGGACATGAGGAGCAGCAAAAGACAACTGGCTGGCTTCCTGCTTTTAGGCTGCAGGACCAGGAAGCACTGAGAAGTGGGGCTATAAGCTGCTGTCTTCAGTACACTACTCCTACTGGCCTGTTGCTTTCTTTTCTGTTCTTTTGGTCACCGTCAAGGTCAGGTTCCCCATTTTGTGAAAGTTATTCCTAAAAGAGTCATATTGGTTTCATACCAGCTTCTCTGAGGCAAGGATCAGCAAACGGGGGGTTAAAGAAGAATGTTATGAACTCATGAACTCCTTTCCTGTGAACCTAGGTATTCTGGCACTCTAGCAGCCATGTCTTGGGGGCAGCAGCTGAACAACTCCTAGGTGCTATACTCTGCCAAGGTCCGAGTACAGAATGTGGCTTCTATCATGATTTCTTCCTGGGAAAGGAACGGTGAGTAGCACAAGGAAGGAAGAGAATGATTCTGGGATGGTTTCATTTTTAGATATTTCACGATATTTTATTTTACTTTTAAATTTTTTGAAGTACAATTGACAAAATTGTAATGATACTTAAAGTGTATGATGTGAAAATTTGATACATGTTTTCATTGTGAAAGGATTCCCACAATTGAGTTAATTAACACTTTCATCGTCTCATTTTTTTCTTTTTTGAGAGTGCATAAGATTTACTCTCTGATCAGATTTCAATTTTACAATACAGGATTATCAATTATAGTCACCATGTTGTACATTAGCTCCTCAGATCTAATTCATCTTGTAATTTAGAATATGTACCATTTTACTAGGTGATTTCAGGGCCCCTTTCTGGGGCCTTGGGCATGTTTCATTTGAAAGAGAAGCTGGAGTTGAGGGTCTCTCCAGGCCTCATCTAGGACATTGGTACCACCTCCAACACTAGTCCATGTCTTTCCTTTTCTGTCTAATTCTGCTTGAAACTTACCTTCTCTACCTTTATGAATCCTCCAACTTTTACTTCACCCCTCATTACTCTTGCTCTAATTTTGTCCATCCAGACTGCCTGCACTCAACTTCTAATTTCATGCATAGAGCTTTTTTGTTCCAATTATAAAATTTGTGTCTGATTTCTGATTTATATTTTCTCTCAGTTTGTCTGTTTTTGCCAATAATTCTAGATGTTTCTGGAGGGCAGGATTTCACCCCCTAGCCAATAGGTTTGTCACGCAGGTGATGCTTCCTAGAGGATACAAGCCAACCAACTCTCATATTTCCAGAACAGTCCGGGGCTTAGAGCTGCCAGTTTTGGAGAGGATTTGCCAGGAATTTGCAGCTGCTGCTCAACCTTTCCGGAGGCTAGAGGCTTCCCAGGATGAGCTTCGCCAGCTTTTCAAGGTGGGGAGGAGATGCCAAGTTTAAGAGGAAAAGTTGAGAGGCATGAGGGAAAGGATGATTCTTTCCCAGGACATCTTTAAGGAAATAAAAACTTATCTTCACTCTTCCCTTCTTTCAGGATAACCCCTTTAAGCTTCGCCTGATCGAGAAGAAAGTGACAGGTCCAACAGCAACAGTGTATGGGTAAGAGTTGTCAAAGCTGAAAGAAACAGAGAGAGGTGGAGATGTGGCAAAGGAGGCCATAAATGAGATAAGGGAAAGAAGAGAAGGTAATCTGTTGCTCCAGAGAAAAATTGTTTTTTATCTTCCAGTGCTCTCTGTAGAACAGTTCTTGATACCTTTCAGTTAGCTAAAGGCCATGAGAGAAAGAAAACTAGAAGCTCAAGAATTTGGAAGCCACTAACTGGCCCTTCCCTTCTTCCAGGTGCGGCACATTGGTTGATCTTTGCCGGGGCCCCCACCTTCGGCATACTGGACAGATAGGAGGACTGAAACTGCTGACGGTCAGTAGTGAGGGCAGGGTTAGGCTGAGACTCCTGTTTCACTAGAGTAAGCAGGGAAGTGGAAAGAGAATCCTCTCTCTCAGCCCTTTCTCCATTCTAACAGCTAAAGGGGGAATCCAGAAGGAGAAAGATACTTAGTCCCTGCCACCTAGAAACTCCCAAACTGAAGGCAGATACAGGGCACCCTGCCAAGGCCAAAACAAATTCAAATCCCATAGTCAGACATCTGTGCTCAGGGAGACAGGGAGTTGGAGAAGGAGGGCATGAGCAGACCAGTCATGGTCACACAGTGGAGAGAGGACATCCGGAACATCACTTGACAGGCATCGGGGAAGTACTCCAAGTCAAAGGCATGCCTTTCATGAAAATACTAATTCTGGGCAAAGTGAGTTGTAGATGGAATGGGAGCGGGGAGAGAGGGGAGCAGCAGGAACATAGAAAAGAGCCCTGAACTGAACACCTAGCCATCTGCACCTAGTCCTCACTGTGCCACTGATGGAGCATGTGGCCTTGGGTAAATCTCCTCACCCATTTTCCTCATCTGCAAAATGAAGCTGTTAATTCCTGTATCATTAAGACAAAGCCAAGTAATGCAGGATAAAGTGAGGAAAGCTAAAAGTGGTATAAAATACAGGCTGTTGTTCATAGTATTGTTCAAGGAAAGAGGAAGCAAGAGCATATGAATTTCATGTGGTTAGGAATATGGGGGATTGAGTTTTCTAGCAGCTGTATTGGAGATTGATAAGGGGATGGATAGATTCACAATTGACCAAAGTTTAGGGTTCTCCCTCGAGTGCCCCTTGCCTGGAAGAGGAAGGAACTAAGACCAAGGGTGCTAGCCAGGCAGTGGCAGTGAGAATGAGGTGAGAGAGAGGTGGCAGGGCAAGGTTAGGCTTGAGCAGGACATACATAGGAATCAAGAGTCAAGCACCTCCAAGGTTGTAACCATGGCAAAGGGGTTGTGGTTCTCTTCATGGTGGTGATGGTGGAAAGGGTGGTGGAGAGGTGAGAGTGACACACCTGTGATGCTCACACCAAAAGTATCAGATGAGGACTGAAGGAGAGTTGGGTGTCTAGTCCTCCCCACCTTCACTTTGACCCCCCATGTCCTCCCATAGAACTCGTCATCCATGTGGAGGTTGTCAGGCACCCCAGAGACACTGCAGAGAGTGTCAGGGATTTCCTTTCCCACTGTGGAGGAGCTGAGGGCCTGGGAAGAGTGGAGGGAGGAAGCTGAGTTACGGGACCACCGACGCATTGGGAAGGTACAGCGATCTGGGCAGTGGGGGGATGAAGGAACCTGACTGTGAGGCCGGGAGCAGAGTCCAGCAGCTTGAGCATTATTTCTTCTGGGTTTCAAAGCCCCTGCCTTCCCCTTGAAGTAACCATTGCCATTCCTGGCCCCAGGAACAGGAGCTCTTCTTCTTCCACAAATTGAGCCCTGGGAGCTGCTTCTTCCTGCCTCGAGGGACAAGGGTCTATAATGCACTGGTGGCTTTTATCAGGGTAAGGGGGACTCAAGACCAGGGGAAAGGAGACTGGGGAGGGACTGACGGCCTAGAAGAAACCAAGTGATAAAAAAAGAGTGTTAGAAGCATAAACATGAATACTGTAAAGGGCTGTTGACTTTTATCAAGGTACTAGAAAGGTGTGGCCTACAGTGGATGCGCAGAGAGAGGGAGCATGGTATTCAATAGGCTATGGCTGTGATGAACATGACCTGAGGGCCCAGAAGAGTCACACAGCTGCTACTCTGCCCCCTCTCTGCCCAGTCACTCCGGCCTACCATGTCTGTACCCTCCTTTCCAGGCCGAGTATACCCGCCGTGGTTTCTTAGAAGTGAAAACCCCCACACTGTTTTCTACGAAACTGTGGGAGCAGTCAGGACACTGGGAGCATTATTGGGAAGACATGTTTGCCCTGCAGTCCCCAGGCTCTGGCAGGCCTGTCAGCAACCCGGGTGACCACTCTACCAGCCCTCCCACAGACACGCTCGCCCTGAAGCCCATGAACTGCCCTGCACACTGGTGAGCTGGGACCCCAAAAGCCTGGGTCCTCCCAGGGCTGGCACTAGGCAACCAGATGGCTAAATATTAAGTGCCAGAAAACACCTTGGAAGAGTGTTGGGACACCTGATTTGAGTCTAATCCACCCTCTAACCTGGTGAATTTAGGGAAATGATTATACTTTCCTAAGCTTCATTTTCCTTATGGGTAACATCAAGGGTTTAGAGTTGCTCTCGGAGGTTCCTCTTTCAACTCAGTGCCCCTCACAGAACAGGGGAATAGTAAATGATGTCTGTTATCTTTGTTGTTGAGAAATTCACTTTTGAAATAGTCAGGGCTCAGATTGCATGGGTTGGCAGGACTGTGTGAGAGAGTCTACTGAGGCTGGATGAGGTGTTACCTGATGGTGCAGAGAAGGGAAACAGGCAGGTTGGGCAGAGGAGCAATCTTAGAGGGGCTACTTTTCCCCGTGGCCCTGACCCTCCCCCTCTCTAACTTCAGCCTGATGTTTGCCCACCGGCCCAGATCCTGGCGAGAGCTGCCCCTGCGACTGGCAGACTTTGGGGCCCTGCACAGGGCAGAGGCCTCTGGTAGTCTGGGAGGACTGACCCGGCTGCGGTGCTTCCAGCAGGATGACGCTCACATCTTCTGTGCACTGGATCAGGTGGCCCTTCCCCAGCTCCACCAAAGGATTTTCTAAACCACCTTTCATTCTCCTTATGAACCACCAACATCCTGACCCTCCCAAAGCTCTAGCTAGCACACAGCTGACCCCTCTTTACTTCCTGTCCCAGCTGGAAGCAGAGATCCGAGGATGTCTTGATTTCCTCCGCTCTGTCTACATTGTCCTTGGCTTCTCCTTCCACCTGGCACTGTCCACCCGGCCATCCGGTTTCCTGGGAGAGCCTTGCCACTGGGACCAGGCTGAGCAGGTGAGTAGGTGGTAGTGAAGCAGAGGCAGGTAAGCCACTCTCTGGTGCAAGGGCATGAGGGTTCTCAGTAGAGGCATATGCTAATAGGGTTATTTGTTGGGGGCTGGATGGTCATGTTGCTCTTGAAGTCTGAGATGATATCGTCCTCTTGTGCCTCATCCTTTAAAGGCCCTTCAACAGGCTCTGGAAGAATTTGGAGAACCCTGGGACCTCAACCCTGGAGATGGTGCCTTCTATGGGCCTAAGGTAAGCTGGAGACCCTGGTTAGAGTTTCATTTATTCCTTTTTTGTGAGGTTTTATTAAACATTCAATAGATAAGGAGGAATATTTGTAAACCAGTATAGGATGTAAAGAAGAGCAATCCAGCTCCTGCCCATGGAATTCCTGGTCTCATGAGGGCTGTGGGAAGCAGACAGGGCGCCGTGGCGTCACAGCACCAGGGCCATATGGGCACTGAGGAGCTTGTTCCTCAGGAGGCCATAAAGGGCTTCATGCAGGAATCCCTCTGAACCAAAAGGTAATTATTAGCCAAGTAAAGAGGTGTTTCAGGAGGAAACTGTGGATAAAGGCTGGGGGGAAGGGTGAAACTAACACAGCAAGTTGGAATAAGTGAAAAAAAGAGGAGAAAAAGACTGAAAAGTGCTGGATTTAGTAAAAAGTCTGTTAGGTTTTGAAGAACCATTTTTGATAAAGTGGGGACCAGGGGTGGAGTCAGAGGTAAATGAATGAACCTAACTCTTTTAAGAATTTTGGCTTTTAAAAAGGCAAAGAGAGTAGCCGAAGGGGCCTAAATAGTGAAAAGAGATTTTGTTGTAGGGGGAGACTTGAGAACATATTTAAAGGTTATGATAAGGAGAGCTGTTATGTTATGTTTCGATCAGGGAGGAGTGAAGTTGTAGCCGGGGTTTCTGTAGAGGGAGGTTCCTGGGGAGACTTGAAGGGCAGGACTGAGGGCCCGCAACAGAAAGGACCCCCACTGCCATTGTTCCATCCTGGGGACAGGAGGAAAGCCTGGGGGTAGAAGAAAGGAAGTTTACAGGTGTGGCGAGAGGAAGCTGAGGTATTTTCCCATCTGATAGTGCCAATTACCTGATTTCACCATGAGATGAGAAGTAGGCTAGTTTGCTGAGACAGGAGCAGGGGAGAGGAGAATGGTCAGTGAGGAGGTTGAAGGCACGAAGAGAAAGAGGAAGCAGCTTGGAAACCCCAGAGGAGAAAGGACACAGGCTGATTAGGGCCACTGAACGATCACTGGCTGCAGCAAGGGTCTGGGTGAGGTTTGAAACAGTGACTTCTTACATGGCGGTGTCGCCCCTCTGCGTCTGTGTGGTGTTGGTCATGGTGGGCAGCACTGAGTGGTTCTGTTAAAGGGCCCATCAGGGGTAGTCCTGCCATGTGGATGTGACAGAAGAACAGGGATACATGGGAACCAAGGAGAGTGGTTATAGCTACATGGGGAAAAAAAGAAAGGTGGGTGGTACCTGTGAGTGGGAAGAAAGAAGAGGAGTAAAGAACCTAGATGTTGAAGAGCCATTACTAGGAGTAACTGTCAGAGCTGGAGGGCCAAGAGACAGTGAGCAGAGCAGGGTGTCTGATGGACTGTTTCAGAGGTGCAACCGTTCCAGGCGATGACGGGATGTGGATGGTGACACCCGTAGCATGGCTGTAGATGGAGGTCTTTGAGATGAAGAGCTCAAGGAATTGAGAGGCCAGGGTGTGTCATTGTTAATGTCCCTGAATGTAATAATACCATTATTCAGTGTAAAGAGTCACTGCCAGAGTTCCCAGTGAGTGAAGCAGAGTATAAGACAGCTGGGTAGCATGTCTCTCAAAACAGTAGGTGGTGGGGAGGGGGTGGGAGGTAGTTCTAGTTTTTCCTCATGCCCTCACATCTGTTTCCCCCAGATTGATGTGCACCTCCAAGATGCTCTGGGTCGGCCCCATCAATGTGGGACAATCCAGCTTGACTTCCAACTGCCCCTGAGATTTAACCTCCAGTACAAGAGGTAAAACTTTGTTCCATCCCTTTTTCCCCTGGCTGTCCATTGAGTAGATGAAGAACCATTTTCCCTCTACCTTCCCTCTCTGCCCCTAAAAGCCAAACCAAATCCTGCACACCCTCCCCTGCCAGAGTTGAGTATTTCTTGAAAAGTGGAAGGTGATCTTGATGCAGTTTGTAACACTCCTTCCATTCCATTCTTTTTCCTTCTCAGGCAGGCAGGGACCCCAGAGCGTCCAGTCCTTATTCACCGAGCAGTGCTAGGTTCTGTGGAAAGGATGCTGGGAGTGCTGGCAGAAAGCTGTGGGGGAAAATGGTGAGACCTCAGACCCCAGATTTGTTCTGGCCATCAAACTAGATACTACATGCTCGAGATTCTGGCCCCCTGCAGACAGCAGCTTGTGTTTCCTTCTCCAGTCTGCTCCCTGCAGCCACACTTGGGATCAGAGCCAAAAGAAGTAATTTGCCCTCTCCTCTTCTCTCTCAACCAGGCCGCTGTGGCTGTCCCCGTTCCAGGTAGTGGTCATCCCTGTGGGGACTGAGCAAGAGGAATATGCCAGGGAGGTGAGGAGGAGTTGGGGGTATAGACAGGGGCTGAAGCAGGTCTAATAGGGAGTCTGGGACTAGCAGTGCATAGGAAGAGGCCACACTGGGTAGTGGAAGGGGAACAGCACTTGGAGCCACAAGACTGGGCTTGAATGGCTGCTGGCCTACATGGTAGAAATTCCACATCAGAGTAAAGAGACTAACCACGCCCTGTGGAGATGTGTAAAAAATTAACAAATGTTAAACATTGATAGCTGAGCACTTGGCACCAAAGGGGGCTTGGGTAAGTATTGGTTTCGTTTTTCCTTTTTAGAGAGAAGTAAGGACATGGACAATACCAGAGTTGAGCACCTGGTTGGGTAGAGCAGTGGCTCAAGGCTGGCAGAGTCCAGGGAGTTGGTGGTGGTCTCAGCTCCAGGAGGAGGGAGACAAGCAGCTCTGAGGGCTGGGAAGGGCCCTCCATGCAGGGATGGGTGAGGAGGGCTGGACGTGAGAGCTGGAGAGCCCTGAGGCCAAGGAAGGGAGACCATTGGGGGGTTGGGGGAAATTGGGATCAGACTGCTCTAGCTCTTCAGCCTTCCGGTAAAATAAATTCCTATCACCAAACCTCTGCTCCAGGCACAGCAGAGCCTGCAAGCTGCAGGACTGGCTTGCGACCTGGACACTGACTGTGGACTGACTCTCAGCCGGAGAGTCCGCCGAGCTCAGCTCACCCACTACAATTTTCAGTTTGGTAAGTGATCAGATCAGCACAGGCCCTCAGAACCCTGCACCCTTCCACCTGCCCTCTACACTGTTGTTTCATATCTAATAAGTTTGATCATCTGCATTTTGGGGTTAGTTGGGGCTCATTACCTGAGCTAGGCAGGAACCAGGATTCAGGACACCTGAGCCATTTGGGCCCTACATTTCTTCATGTCCTGACAACTACGACTGACCCTAAGTACAGTTTTTTCTGACCCTCCTCACCTTAGTTCTTTATGTCTGTTAGATTAATTAACCAAGGGGGCATCAGAGAGAAAGGGACAGGAAGGGTTCATAAGGCATTAATTAGCTTTGTTTATTCTAGTCTTCCATGGAGTTGGCCCTAAGGGGTGAGGAGAAAGTCCTTAAGGAGAGAAGTCAAGCCCTACTCTTTTTTTTCATCTTCCAAGGTTCAGAGCTCTTTATTAAAGGAGAAGAGCAGAAACTCCTCAATCAGATTTCTTGGTTCTCCAGTTTTATATACTCACTGACCCTGCCAGCACTTAGGCAAGCTGCCCATGGTCCTGTGGACTTGCATGTGTCTTCTACTCCTTTCTCTATTGTGTGTATACACAGAGACACACACACACACACACAAATTTTCTCTGTGGCTGCTGCTTGACCTGTTTGTCTTTCTCTGGCTGACCCTACTATCTGTGACCCCTGGGCTCCTGACTGCAAGTGATAAGGTTTGCAGGGGAATGTCTGGAACATTCCCTTATCTCCTCAGGATGAGCAGGGAACTAGAGAGTAAGAAGAGAGCTAAATATATCCTTTCCGTGAACCATATCTGAACTTTGCTCTCACCCTTCCTAAAGATTTAGGTCTCTTAAGCTTCTGCTTATTAAAGAAGATGTCCCATGTGGATGAATTTTCCCTGAGAGCCTCACCTCCCCTCTTCCTGCAGTGGTTGGCCAGAAAGAGCAGAGTGAGAGAACAGTGAACGTTCGGACTCGGGATAACCGCCGGCTGGGGGAACGGGACTTGACTGAGGCTATACAACGGTTGCTGGAGCTACAGAGCACCAGAGTCCCCAATGCTGAGGAGATGTTCTGAGCTTATGTATACAGACGTGACAGAGACCTGCAGGAGCCACCAGCCTCCCTTCACACTGGAGAGCCCAACCTGCCTGACAAGATCTGGAGGGCCTCAGGCTCTTGGGAGCTCATGTGGAAGCATGAATCTGCTCTCCTCGGAAGAGATTTGGTCTGGGGGAGCCATTTTGGATGTGAGGAGAGTGAAACTAAAAATAATAAACTTGAAACTCATCAAGATGTGTCTTCATCTCTGACTCTTGAGTGAGGTTAAAAGGGAGCTTGACTCTTTGCCTCTTTCTCTTGTCCCAGGGCACTGGGGAAATGGAGAGGGGGCAGCAGCCCAGGTCCCTCCCTGGTAGGGAAGCTTCCTGGGATGGCTGTCTTGTTCCCACTCTGAACCCCATAGTGCCCTGTTTCCCCCACTCCAATTCAGTAGGTTGTCAGATGATCCCTTCTTCACAACAGGCAATGCTGAAGTGGAGAAATTGAGGCACAAAATCAGATCTCAAATCTTTCTTGCTCCCTGATCCTCGGAATCATTTTCTCCGGGGGTTCGCAAGAATGCTCTCCTCTCCTCACCCCATTCTTCTCAATCCTCTCAGGAGGCTTCAGGATGAATCTGGAAGGAGTGGCTGCCAGAGGAGGAGCAGCTGGAACTGAGTCATGGCAGGAAGCTGAGGAGGGCGGGAGCTATCCCCAGATAGCCATATAAAAAGAAGGAACTGGCCCTGCCGTTCACAGCAGCAGTAACAGCCAGAGAAGTAGGCTCCCAGCAGCCCGGCCCTTCAGATCCAGACCTGCCAGAGAGGACTCACCTGGGTGGCCGCCGACCAGTCCTTGCCCCAGGATGGGGACTGTGTCCGCAGCGGTCTTGCTCTGGGCCTGCTTGGCTGTTGTTGCCATAGCCTCTGAAGGAGGTGAGTTGGGGCTGGAGTCAGTACTCCGAAGGGGTCCTGGCCAGCGTGGGCCTGGGCCCACGTCTAGCCTTCCTGGATGGCTCACCACCGGCAGGATGACTGTCCATTTGGCCTCCCCATTTCAGAGCAGGCCCTAAGGTAGTCTTGGGCCCTGGAGCCTTTAACCAGGGATGGGATTGGGCACAGTAGGAGAGGGATTCCTGGAGAGGCTGCCAAAAAACAGGAAATGGGAGTGAAATGGACAAGCCCTGAGGGGATAGGCAGAGTCACAGAGTAAGGGGCCTCTGCCTGAGAGAGAAAGCCTATCAAGCAGAGGAGAGGAAAAAGGGGCCCTAAGGCCTCCCAAAATGGGAGAGCCTTGACTAACTCCCTTTCAGTTAGGAGAGGAGTTGAGAGGATGTCCATCTGCAGGGGACCGGACAGCCACCCTCTAGTAGACACATATCATCTGTTTGGATGCTGCACAGAACATTACTGGGGGAAATGAGAGAGCACCATAGAGCTGTCTGTATTTCCGTAAAGCCCCATCTTGTCTCTCCCAGGCCTTACTCTTTTGTGGCTGCAGATCAGCTGCAAGTGATTCCTTTCCCTGTGGCTATGGGATAATTGCCCCAGGAATCCTGAATCATTCCAGTTCCCTGGATCGTAAATCGAGACATAAACATAAAAAGGAGGATTTGGGACCAGCTGGAGGAGAGGCATTTAAACTTGTGGCTAGGCTCTTTATCAGAAGGCCCATGGATGTTTCAAGGGCCTGGGATAGGAGGGAGGGTAGAAGAGGTGGGCAGGTGAGGCCCCACCCAGTTCAAGGTTTGAAAACTAGAGAAGCATCACAGCAAAAGGCTGTGGGGAGGACAGCCCAGAAGCTCTGAGAGACACTAACGGTATGAGAGCCTTCCTCCCCAGTCCCATGTGTCACATTTCCCTCAGCCTGGATCGGAGACACCCAAGGCTTAGCCCCCACAAGGCTACCAGCATATTATAAGGTTTCACAGAACCCAGTGGGTCTCATCTAGGCGTGTTTGAGGGGTGGATTTGGGGACATGCAGCAGGAGCAATACAGAGGGGCTTCTGGTGTCTCAGTCTTCTTTCCTACACCCTTGACCTCTACTGCCGCCCCAGCCCACGCTCAGGGCCAAGAAGGAGCTCCTCAAAACCACCCCTGACTGACCCTTCCTCTTCCAGGCTTCAGGGGTCTAGAACAGAGGGAGTTGGGGCCACAGCACCTCACATACCACCTTCAAGAAGGTAAGAGTTTGAGGGAGTGGTATAGGACTAGGCTTTCAGAAGGAACCGCAGGCTCTGACCATCTCCCCTCTTGCCTCCAGTTGGCTCTGCAGCACCACCTTCCCCACCGCAGGCCCGAGCCCTCCCCATGGATTACCCTGACACCTCTCAGCATGGACCTCACATTGAGGGACAGAGTGAAGGTAAGTCCACCACACGCCCTTCCCAGTTACCCCTCCAGACTTCTAGACTGGCGGACCTCCCATCTTCTGATGGGGAGGAAGAAGGCCCTTGCCTTCTCTCGGTGCCAGGCTGGGGGAAGGGGCTGGGCTCCTCACCCACTCCCTGCTCTGTAGTGCAGCCACCTCCCTCCCAGGAAGCCGCCCCTGCCAGTGAGGAGGAGCTGCCTCCTCCTCAGCTCCCCGCGGAAGAGGAAGGTGAGTGCTTGCCTTGGCCTCGCCTTCAGCCCGCCGTGGTCTTGCTGCCACCAGTCTGATCCTTGCTCCTTCATGCTCCTTGTCCTGCAGTGCAGCCTCCTCTCCCTAGGGAGGCCATCCCTTTCCAGGAAGAGATGCCCCCTCACCAGCCCCCTGTTGAACAGAAGGAAGGTAAGTGACTCTTCTCCTTACCCTTCCCGCACCTGAAGAGCATGGGCTTTGGGGGCTCTGCCATTTATTAGCTGCGTAACCTTGGGTAAGTTACCTCTCCAAATCTTAGTTTCCTCGTCTGTAAAAGTGGGGAAATAATACCTATTTTATAGTTATGAGATTAAATGGCATAAAAGTAGCATATATTTTCACTTGCTTCTCTACCGAGTTACTCTTCATGAATGGGAACTGGCCAGGTTCCCCTCTTCTAGAGATGCCTGTCCCAACATGATTTGTGCTTACACATCTGCTTCTACCCCAGTAGACCCATCTTTCCCACATCAGGAGGAGATGACCTTCCGACCTAAGCAGAGACAGGGTGAGTGATAGCTTTGGTCTGTCCATTCTCCTGTGTTGGAGCTCAGGACCCTGGGGAGGGGAGCAGGAAGCTGAGGCCTTGAGAAGCAGGCCCACACTGGGATGGGGATGCTGTCAGTGTGACACCTTCCATGCCTCAGTTCTCTTCCTTTCAGTCAGTTACTCTGAAGGTAAGAGCCACAGATTCATTTATTTCTCTTTTTCCCTGTATCCCCCTAACCCTTTCTCCTCAACCCAAGTTCTTTAAATCTTCCTATCTTATCTGGCCTTTCTCTGTTGCTCCACATGTTCCCTTTTCCCACTCTGTTTTCCCCATTCTAGAAAAGCCAGCTCTCTTTGTGGACCGTGGCCCCCCAGAGGCTGAGTCTTGGAATCCAGCCCAGCATTGCCAACAGGGCCACTCCCAAGGGGGCTGGGGCTACCGGCTGGATGGCTTCCCCCCAGGGCGGCCTTCTCCTGACAATCTGGACCAGATCTGCCTTCCTAATCGTCAGCATGTGGTGTATGGCCCTTGGAACTTGCCGCAGTCTGGATTCTCCCACCTTACTCGCCAGGGTGAGACCCTCAATTTGCTGGAGACTGGATATTCCCGCTGCTGCCGTTGTCAAAACTACATAAACCGCTTGGACTGTGCAAAACTTGTGGTAAGGGTTGGGCTCTTGATCCTGGGGGTGTGCTTTAACCCCCAGAGGGTATGTACGTTTCAAGCACTAGAAACCTAGGCCTGCGTGTCAGCAACCTCAGGTCCCTTTTGTTGGCCCTACCTTGGGCCTCCCCAGTATGCCGGGAGAGTAGAGGACAGCCTCTGTTTCTCTCTTATTTGCCTGCCCAGAGTCCTTTTCTGGAGCCTGGGAGGAAGACAGGAATATGGACAGTGGGCTACTGGGCTGACCCACCCCTCTTGCTCTAGTGGAAGGATGCAATGACCCGGTTCTGTGAGGCCGAGTTCTCGATCAAGACTCGAGCCCACTGGTGCTGCAAACGGCAGGGGGAGGCTCGAATGTCCTGCTTCCAGGAGGCAGCTCCCTGGCCGCATTACCAGCTCCGGGCCTGCCTCAGCCACCAGCCTGGTATTTCCTCTGGCCCCGAGTTGCCTTTTCCCCCTGGGGTACCCACACTGGACAATGTCAAGAACATCTGCCACCTAAGACGCTTCCGCTCAGTGCCACGCAACCTCCCAGCTACTGACCCCATCCAAAGGCAGCTGCAGGCACTGACCCAGCTGGAGGGGGAGTTTCAGCACTGCTGCCAGCAGGGGAACAACCACACCTGTATATGGAAGGCTGTAAGTGGGCCCTTCAAGAGCCTGTCTGCCTGCCTGCCCATCTCCAGCCTCTGATCACACCAGTCCATTCATCCATGTACCTCCCCACTGTGAGCACTCTGTCTGTCTGCTTGTGAGTGTCCATCCACCCATCGTGTTCATCATCTGAGTCTGTTCATCTTGAGCCCTCCTCCTACACTCTGGCCTCATCTACCCATGATCCCACACATGCACCTGCCATCCATCCATCCAGCTTTGGCCTCACCTGACCCTCTCCAGCTGCCGTTCCAGTTCATCTGTGACCAGCTCCGAACCTTACCTGTGCTTCCAACCTTCCACCTTCCCACCCCGTACACCCACAACTGCCTCTTTACCCTTCCCCTTTGGCACCTAGGGCTGGGGGTCCTTCATCTTATAGAGTGAGGCAGTAAGGGAAACAGAGGGTCAGGGGAGAAGGGGCCAAGTGTCCAGGCTTCTGACTTCCTCTCTCTGGCCCACAGTGGGAGGATACCCTTGATGGATACTGTGATCAGGAGCAGGCTATAAAGACCCACCACCACTTGTGTTGCCACTACCCTCCTAGCCCTGCACGTGATGAGTGCTTTGCCCATCGGGCCCCCTACCCAAATTATGACAGGGACATCTTGACCGTTGACCTCAGCCGAGTCACCCCCAACCTCATGGGCTATCTCTGTGGAAATGGAAGAGTTCTCACCAAGCAGTGAGTCTTGCCCAGTTCTTCCCTAACTCTCTACCCTTCCCCAAAACCTACCTTCCAGGAGACCCTCTGAGGTGCTACCGGGATGAGCAAAATTATGGTCTCCAAGCATCATTTTGGTGCTTAGTGATGCCCAAAGACCCTGACCCCTGCCCCTTTTCCACCAACATAGTAAACAGATTCCTGGGCTGATCCGGAATATGACTGCCCACTGCTGTGACCTACCATTTCCAGAGCAGGCCTGCTGTGCTGAGGAGGAGGTGAGTGGGAGGCACAGGGGGTCATAGTCCCCAAAGGAATGTGGGGGAGGGAAGACGGAGGGCTAGAACTGCTGGCTACCACTTCTCTCTTTTTTTTTAACTTCAAACTAGTCCACAGAATGAGCACCAGGGGGAAGACATTTTTCTTTGTTCTAGAAGTCTTCATTCCTGACCTGACCTACTCCTCTAAGTCCTTTTATGTCTTCTCTGGGCCTCAAGCTTCAAGCAAATGTGCATATCTGTGGGTCACAGAGTCTAGCCATGCAAGGCAGCCTTGTACTCTCTCTGGGCAGGAGATCTAGGAAGGGACCCAGGGAGAGAGCAGTAGAGGGAAGCTGCTGAGGGAAGGGGCACTTCGGGCACCCAAGAATCCATGCCTGACCTCTGACAGTCCCCTTCCCTACCACCTCTGCTTTACTCTTCTCCTTCATTAGAAATCAGCCTTCATCAATGACCTGTGTGGTCCTCGACGTAACTTCTGGCAAGATTCTGCCCTCTGCTGTAACCTGAGTCCTGGAGATGAACAGACCAACTGCTTCAACACTAATTATCTGAGGAATGTGGCTCTAGTGGCTGGAGACACTGGGGGTGCTAAGGGCCAGGGGGAGCAGAGCCCAACTCAGGGAACAAATATCAGCCCCACGCCCAAATCCAAGGAAGAGTGAGTCACCCCAGAGCCTTGGAGGATCAGATTGGGGGAACTCCACCCCACCCCACCCTCCTTGAACACTCATAGTAAACACCTCTTGGATTTGGCATCTTTGTTGTCTGTAACATCTCATGTACAAATACACCCTCCTCCTAAGGCTGCTTGGATTTTCTTCAGTGACTGGCCACTAGGCCCACTGCCCTGTCCCCACCGAGCAAAACTGGTCCACAGCTGTGATGGGATATAACTAAATGGCTTAACTTTACTCTTGTCACCTCAAATGTATTCACGTATTTTAAAAGGAGTGTCACCTTGTTAGCCAGCTATCGGGATTCAGAGGCAAAAAGATATGGTTCATGTTTTTGCAAAGCCCCATTTTTAATTCCTTGGAGTTCGATCCTTTTGATCCTTGAAGTCCCTGCATTGATTCATTCAGAAACCATTTATTGAACATTTATGTCCATTGTGCTTGACCAGGGGCTACATGTCCAGAAACTACACAATCCCTTCTGTCAAGTTGCTCACATTCCAGGAAACTAGCAGATACAAGTGCTGTGGTGTAGGGCTCCCAGTGTGCCAGTATGGTAAGAGCAGGAGATAACCCAGCAGGGAGGTTTGCAGTAAGGCTGGGGCCAGTACTGGGGAAGACCTCTGCTGGGGGTGAAGTCCCAGCTTCTCCAGGAGAGTAGAGGGTGCAAGGGGCAGCCATGGCTCAGGCAGAAGGGACAGCTCATGCAGAAGCGCAAAGGCTGAAAGGGCCTCTGGTGGTCTTCCACCCGATGCGGCCAGGAAATTAAGAAGCAGGTCGTCGCGAATGCCTCATCAAGGGTTTTAAGCAGATCTTGGCGATTCTGCGGCACGAGGGCACTGGCTGTTTCAAGAAGAGCATGTGCTCTGATTTGCCTTTTACAAAGTCTAGTCGGCAGACAGCCAGGAGAAACCTGAGAGGGCAGTTCGGAGAGTTTCGTGCCCATCCCTAAGGGGAGCGGGCTGTAGCTCCAGGTCTGAACTGGACCACAGAGTGGCGGGACTCAACAGCCCTTGGAAGCTGCCCCCAGTTAAAACGAGCTGAAAAAAATCGGAATGAAGACCCAGGTCCCGTCGGGACGACTTTTCTGTCACTCTGCGGCCACGACAACTTTCCAGACGGCGGGACTTCCCCAGCTCGTTGTGGCGGAGGAGGGTGAGCCAAGGACCGCCGTCCTGCCCCAGCCAGGGACTCCGTGGCTCTCAGCCAGACACCCGCCGCTGTCTCCTCCCCACCTCCACAGCCTTTTATTTATTTACTTATTTCTACTTTGCCCGGAAGGCTGTTTCTAACCAAGCCGCGACTTAGCTGCTCCTTCGTTTGTCCGCCAGCACCGGGGCCAATGAGCGGACGAGAGCCGCTCAGTGTCCCGCCCCCGCGCCTGCGCAGACGAGAGGCGCCTCTGACGCCGCTAGGACCCAGGGACTGGGAGGTGGAAACCCGGCCGTCGCTCCCGGCACCCCAGCTGCCAGTCTGCCTTCTGCCCGGCCCGAAAGAGCTCGCGGGGAGTCGAAGCCCTGGCCGGTGGAAGGCCCGGAGGGCGGGTCCGCCACCTGGAGGTGTTTCAGGAGCTTCCAGGAGATGTTTTAGGGCAGTATTTACCAAGAGCAGCGCCAAATGCTTGATAGGGAGTCAAACTGCCAGGACCACTGCCGCAATGCTTAAGAGTGTAGTCTATGTGGCTGCAGAATAGAACCGGAAAAGCAATAGTAAGCACCTACGGTGAAAGGTTGTCAAGTGCTAAATAAATATCAGCATCGTGAGCAGAGAATTAAAAGAAGTAATTCTTTCTAGAGACCAGGGAACTATTTAAGTGGAGGAGGTGGCTTTGGATACAGCCCGGGAGCATGGATTAGGATTGCAGTTAGTTTCCAAGAAAAAGTGAAAGCGTTAGTATTTGGCTGTATAGATAAACATTAAAATACAGCTTATTAAGTTTAGGGGCGGTGAATAAAGGAGTCAGAGCACCCACCTACTTGAAGGGGAGTAGGAAAGCTTCATGGAGGAATTCAAGCTTGAATAGGACTTTGCTGTAATGGAAGGGTTGGATGTACAAAACCCTAGATATATGCAAAATTAAGCTCAAGTCAACAGTGTCCGTATTGAGTTAGGCAGAGTGCTGATTTCTGGCTATAAAAAAGACTAAAACACCATCCTCAAGGATTTTTACCTCTGTGGAGTCTTGAATGTTTAATGATGTACATACCCGCAAGACTGTGGGAGCCACCTACCCTAGCTTTCAGGGAGATCTAGGAGAAGGCAATAAAGGAGAAGGTATGGCTGGTATATTTGAAGAGCCGCTGAGCAGTAAAAATGGTGTGAGGGAGAAGCTAGGTATGAGGTTGGAAATTTAGGCTTAGTCGTATCTTCTGGAAGATCTTGAAGGACTGTAGAAGTTATGCCAACCTGGACATAAGCACCTGTGAAGGACTGTAAAGAAAAGTGGTGTGAACTTTTTTTGTTTTTTAAGATAAATCAGATGCACAGACAGGCAGTGGATAGGAATAGCTGAGCTGGTGAGAGGGTAGACAGGGACGGTTCAGAGGGTGAGATTATAACTTCAATAAAATTGTGAGAAATTCTGAGACCCCAAAATCTGTTAATTGTACAGGGGATGAAGAGGGAGGGGACATTTAAAAAATATATTTAGGAGATAGAATTGACAGAACCTGTTTGCAGCAGATGTCTAGGATAACTCCCAAGTTTGAGGTTTGGGTAGCTATAAGGTAGGATGTACACTAGAGGAAACGGTTTTATAGGAGGATGATAATGACTTCGATTTGGACTCTCAGTCATCCTAAGTGAAATCACCTTCAGAAGGAAGATGTCAAAAGCCTAATTCTAGGGTACTGAGTGTGTATGGGAGGCCAAGAAGGGGAGGCAGCATATACAGCCTGATCTTTAAATGTACACCTGTGCTCTAAACCAGTGGCCTATTAGACACAACACTTGGAAGTATCTTAAAATACCACAAATTCAGCTTGTTCAAAAGTGAACTCTTCTGGGTGTAGGGAGTGAAAAAGAAAAAAATAACAATAAATGAGTTGTAGACCCTAGGTGGGGGGTATGTGAGTTTTCACCATACAAGGTGTCAAATTCTTATATTTTTGAAACTTTTCATAAAATATTAAGAAAAATGAGCTGTCATTTTTACTCTGCAACTGTTCCTTCCCCAGTGTGCCCCATCTCAATAAACACAGCCACCATCTCAGTTATTTAAGCAAGAGACTTAGGAATATCACTGTGAGGAAAATGGAACTTTCTGACCAGGATTCCTGCCTGAATTTAATATCACTCATTGTGCCTGTAAGAGCCTGTTTGCACATTTATGGGATGTTTACCAGCGACAGAGCCGCTGGTCACTCATGGGTGTACCTACCAGGGGCAGTGTAGAGGAAACACCCATTCACTTCTCTGCCTGAGTTCCTGGTACACAATTGGTCAGGAGTTTGCCAGTCACCAGGGACCTGCACACAGAGTTACTCCCAAATGGGAGCAGGGAACTGGGAGGCTGGGAGAGCAATGAGAGAGCCATAGAGCCACGGTGCTCCTGGAGAATTAAGCCTGGGCAGGAAACACCCTCCTCCTGGAGCTACAAGCATTCTTTAATTAATCTCTCCATTTTCCCCTTCCATTCCAATCAGTCTGTAAATCTAAATATCTCTTAAGTCCATCAACAATGGAGTTGCTCCTTACACCAAGGTTAGGTTCTAAAGTCAGTACATAAGGCAAATGTTACACAGTCAACATAACCTTTGGAAATCCCTTAAATCACTCATGAAATACAGTAGCCATGGTTTTGTGTTCACAACTCTGTACTCAAAATGTATGTACAAGTGTGTGTATATGTGCATATATAGTATGTACACAACAGGATATACAATATAACATTAAACTTATACACAATATGTACATTAAGTTACATTTTCAAAATGAGATAGTGCTGCATATAGTTGATCAGAGTTGTTAAATGCACACAGGGCGTAAGGACACTATTTCTCACCTCTCCCTTGCCTCCACCCTATTCCAAGCTTCCACCAACCCTCAGAATTATTGAAACAGCTTCATAACTAGTCTCCTGGCTCCTATTTCTTACTTTGTCCAATTCATTCCCCACACTCCAGGCAGAATGACTTGCTAACTGATTTGACCAGGTCACTTCACTGCTTTAAATCCCTTAATAATGCCCACTGTTCCCTTAGAACAATGTCTAAAACACCCCCATATGGATGCCCAGGCTTTCCATCTGGCCTCTGCCCAGTCCTTGATTTCATCGACTTCATCACAGACACCTCTTTCCTCTTATTCTCTAAGCCTTGTCAGACCTGGGTAGTCCACCTTTCAATTCCTCAGATCCACCACATTTTTTTCTGCTTTGGGGACTTTCACATGCTGCTTTCTTCCAGTAAAACTCTTCCCCACTCTGCTCAGATGGCTAAGCTCTTGTGTGCTCAGCAAGCCATCCTCCTCCAACCCCCCAATACTTTGTTCTTGTTGAATTTCAAATAAAAAAAATCATGTGAAATAACACACATTTAAAATGTGTGCTAAACATGAATGTATAGTTCAATGAATTATTATAAAATGAAACTCCCTACCACAACCACCCAGGTCAAGAAAAGTGATATTGCCAGCATTGCAGCTATAATGCTGCTTTCTGGTCACAGATTCCTCCTACCCCTATAAAATAATTACTATTGCTATCCTGATACTTAATAGTAATAATTTACTTGCTTTTTCTTTATAGTTTTAACACCTAAATATGAATCCTTAAAACACTCATTTAGGTTTTTTAAAGATAAGCTTTATTGAGGTATAGTTCACATACCATGTAATTCACCCACTTAAAGTGTACTATTCAATGGTTTTTGGTATATTACATAATTTTTAAAGATTGTGGTAAAATATATATAACAAAATTTGCCATTTTAACAATTTTTAAGTGTGTCATTTAGTGGCATTCATTACATTCACAATGTTGTGCAGCCATCACAATCATAATTTCCAAGTGTTTTCCTCACCCCAAACAGAAACTCTATTACCCTTAATCAGTAACTACCCATTCTCACCTCCCCCCAGCCCCTGGTAACCTCTAATCCACTTTCTGTCTCTATGAATTTGCCTATTCTAAGAACCTCATGTAAATACCTTCAGTATTTGTAGGGACGCCTGTGTTTTGCTTTTCTCACTTGGTATAATGTTTTTAGGGGTCATCCACATTGTGGCATGTATCAGAACTTCATTCCTTTTTATGGATGAGTGAGATTCCACTGTATGGATATGCTACATTTTGTTTATCCATGATGGACACTTGGGATGTCTCCATCTTTGGCTATTGTGAATAATGCACAATCATCTAATTTTTCCCATTTGAACTTTGTAAGAATGGAATCAGAGAGAATGTAGTTTTTGTGTGTCTGACTTAAAGTATTCATTTATGTTCATTTTCATATAGAGTTCCATTTTAGAAATATACTGCAATTTATATGCTGTTGATGGATACTTGAGTTGTTTCCAGTTTTAGGCTACTTCAAATACGCTAATATAAAAAGAACTCTATGCATTTCTATTGGGTATACACCTAGGAGTTGAATTGCTCGGTCATAGAGTCTCTTCACTCCAACAATTAATGCTAAAATGGTTGTACTAATTTTTACTCCACCTGCATGGTATGAAAGTTCCTTGTTCCACATTCTCACCAGCAACTAAGGTAGTCCATCTGTTTAGCTATTCTGGTGAATGTGTGTTGGGTTTAATTTGCATTGCCATGACTATGAATGAGGTGAGCATCTTTTTATTTGTTGATAGGCCATTTGGATATCCTCTGTGAGATGTCTGTTCAGGTCTTTTGCATATTTGTCTACTAGACTTACTGATTTGCAGTTCTTTATTTATTCTGGATATGAACTCTTTGACTGGTAATATATTGGAAATATCCACTCTGTGGCTTGCCTGGTCGCTCTCTTAATAGTGCCTGATGAAAAGATGTTCTTAAATTTAATGTAATTGTTATGTTTAGTGCTTTTCCTGTCTGTTTTATAATCTCATACCGTCAGATCACAAAGCTCCTCTTCTATCTTTTGAAAAGTATTACTGTTTTTCTTATCTCACTTAAGACTAGTATCCGCCTGGAGTTGATTTTTATTTATACTAGGAGGTAGGGATAATGATTCAGTTTTTATTCCACTTGGAGATTTAGTTACCCCAGCACCAGTTGTTGAAAAGACTCATTTCACCACTGCTTTGCAGAGCCACATTTGTCATAAATCACATGTCCATATTTGCATGGGCTTATTTCTGGACCCTTTGTTTTGGTCTGTGTCCATCCTTGTACACTACTACACAGTCTGTAGCTTTATAACAAATTGTGATATCTACGGGGAAAGTCCTCCCACTTTCTTCGTTTTCAACAGTGTCTTGGTTATTGTTTCCTGATGAGACACAAATGTCAGAAACAGTTTGTACAAATTATTTTATATAAATATGAAAAAGAGAAAACCCATGTTGTTATAATCTATTTCTGGATATTTACTTCAGTGACGTTCGAGTTCAGTATTTGGTTATGCTGTCCAATATAGTAACCACCAGTCACTTGACTGGGTATTGAGCACTCAGAATCTGTGTGTGGCTGGTCTACATTTTGGGGTGCTGTAAAAAACACTACATTTTAAGGCTTAACATGTAAAAAAAGCAAGATGCCTCATTAATAAATTTGTGTTGATTGTATTTAGGCAATATATTTGGGGAATATTGGAATAAATTAAATATATTACCTAAGTTAATTTCACTTGTTTCATTTGACTTTTTAAAAATGTGACTACTGGACAGAGATTATTGTTTAAATATGAAGGAGGGATTAAACAATTCCCAGACAAGCAAAAGTTGAGGGAATTTGCCTCCCACAAACCACATCTACAGGGTATTTTAGAGGGACTGCTCAGATGGAAGCACTCCTAAGGCTAAATAGATGTCACCAGAGAAAATAAAATTACAGCAAAGAAAGCAGACCAACCAAATACTAACTAAAGGCAAAAAATAAAATGAACTACCACAAAAGCAGTCAAAGGAAACAAAAAAGAGCACAGAGTACAACACCTAACATATAAAGAATGCAGGAGGAAAAGAAGGGAGAGAAATAAAGAATCATCAGACTGTGTTTATAACAGCTCAATAAATGAGTTAAGTTAGACAGTAAGATAGCAAAGAAGCTAACCTTGAACCTTTGATAACCACGAATCTAAAGCCTGCAATGGCAATAAGTACATAGCTTTCAATAATCACCCTAAATGTAAATGGATTGAATGCGCCAATCAAAAGACACAGAGTAAAAGAATGGATAAAAAAGCAAGACCCATCTATATGCTGCTTACAAGAGACTTACCCCAAACCCAAAGACATGCACAGACTAAAAGTCAAGGGATGGAAAAAGATATTTCATGCAAACAACAGGGAGAAAACAGCAGGTGTTGCACTACTAATATCAGACAAAATAGACTTCAAAACAAATAGAGTAACAAAAGATACAGAAGGACATTACATAATGATAAAGGGGTCAGTCCAACAACAGGATATAACCATTGTAAATATATATGCACCCAATACAGGAGCACCAACATATGTGAAACAAATACAGAATTAAAGGAGGAAATAGAATGCAATGCATTCATTCTAGGAGACATCAACACACCACTCACTCCAAAGGATAGATATACCAGACAGGAAATAAGTAAGGACACAGAGGCACTGAACAACACACTAGAACAGATGGACCTAACAGACATCTACAGAACTCTACACCCAAAAGCAGCAGGATACACATTCTTCTGAAGTGCACATGGAACATTCTCCAGAATAGACCACATACTAGGCCACAGAAAGAGCCTCAGTAAATTCAAAATCATTGAAATCCTACCATCCAACTTCTCAGACCACAAAGGTATAAAACTAGAAATAAATTGTACAAAAAAGCAAAAAAGGCTCACAAACACATGGAGGCTTAACAACGTGCTCTTAAATAATCAATGGATCAATGACCAAATTAAAATAGAGATCAAGCAGTATATGGAAACAAATGACAACAATAACACAAATCCCCAACCTCTGTGGAACACAACGAAAGCAGTCTTAAGAGGAAAGTATATAGCAATCCAGGCATATTTAAAGAAGGAAGAACAATCCCAAATGAATAATCTAAAGTCACAATTATCGAAATTCAAAAAAGAAGAACAAATGAGGCCTAAAGTCAGCAGAAGGAGGGACATAATAAAGATCAGGGAAGAAATAAATAAAATTGAGAAGAATAAAACAATAGAAAAAATCAATGAAACAAAGAGCTGGTTCTTTGAGAAAAGAAACCATATAGATAAGCCTCTAGCCAGACTTATTAAGAGAAAAAGAGAATCAATACACACCAACAGAATCAGAAACGAGAAAGGAAAATCATGACAGACCCCACAGAAATATAAAGAATTTTAGAGAATACTATGAAAACCTATATGCTAACAAGCTGGAAAACCTAGAAGAAATGGACAACTTCCTAGAAAAATACAACCTTCCAAGACCGACCAAGGAAGAAACAGAAAATCTAAGCAGACCAATTACCAGCAATGAAATTGAAGCAGTAATCAAAAGACTGCCCAAGAGCAAAACCACCAGGATAGACGGATTTACCTCGGAATTTTATCAGACATAAAGAGAAAACATACTACCCATACTCCTTAAAGTTTTCCAAAAAATAGAAGAGGAGGGAATACTCCCAAACTGATTCTATGAAGCTAAGCATCACCCTACTACCAAAATGAGGCAAACACCCCACCAAAAGAGAAAATTACAGACCAATATCCCTGATGAATGTAGATGCAAAAATATTCTACAAAACATTAGCAAACCGAATTCAAAAATACATCAAGAGGATCATACACCATGACCAAGTGGGATTCATCTCAGGGATGCAAGGATGGTACAACATTTGAAAATCCATTAACATCACTAACCACATAAACAAAAAGAAGGACAAAAACCACATGATCATCTCCATAGATGCTGAAAAAGCATTCGACGAAATTCAACATCCATTCATGATAAAAAACTCTCAACAAAATGTGTATAGAGGGCAAGTACTTCAACATAATGAAAGCCATATATGATAAACCCACAGCCAATATCATACTGAACAGAGAAGCTGAAAGCTTCTCACCTAAGATTGGAAACAAGACAAGGATGCCCACTCTCCCCACTGTTATTCAGCATAGTACTGGAGGTCCTCGCCATGGCAACTGGACAAAACAAAGAAATACAAAGCATCCAGATTGGTAAAGAAGAAGTGAAACTGTCACTATTTTCAGATGACATGATATTGTACATAAAAAACCCTAAAGACTTCACTCCAAAGCTACTAGAACTAATATCTGAATTCAGCAAAGTTGCAGGATACAAAATTAAACACAAAAATCTGTGGCTTTCCTATACACTAATGATGAACTAATAGAGAAATCAGGAAAGCAATTCCATTCACAATTGCATCAAAAAGAATAAACTATCTAGGAATAAACCTAACCAAGGAAGTGAAAGACCTATAACCTGAAAACTACAAGACACTCTTAAGAGAAATTAAAGAGGACACTAACAAATGGAAACTCACCCCATGCTCTTGGCTAGGAAGAATTAATATTGTCAAAATGGCCATCCTGCCCAAAGCAATCTACAGATTCAATGCAAACCCTTTCAAATTACCAACATCATTCTTCAACGAACTTGAACAAATAGTTCAAAAATTCATATGGAACCACCATATGGACCCTGAATAGCCAAAGCAATCCTGAGAAGGAAGAATAAAGTGGGGGTGATCTCGTTCCCCAACTTCAAGCTCTACTACAAAGCCACAGTAATTAAGACAATTTGGTACTGGCACAAGAACAGAATCACAGACCAGTGGAAGAGAATAGAGAGTCCAGACATTAACCCAAACATATATGGTCAATTAATATATGATAAAGGAGCCATGGACATACAATGGGGAAATGACAGCCTCTTCAACAGTTGGTGCTGGCAAAACTGGACAGCTACATGTAAGAGAATGAAACTGGATCATTGTCTAACCCCATACAGAAAAGTAAATTCAAAATGGATCAAAGACCTGAATGTAAGTCATGAAACCCTAAAACTCTTAGAAAAAAACATAGGCAAAAATCTCTTGGACATAAACATGAGCAATTTGTTTATGAACATATCTCCATGGGCAAGGGAAACAAAAGCAAAAATAAACAAGTGGGACTATATCAATCTGAAAAGCTTCTGCACAGCAAAGGACACCATCAGTAGAACAAAAAGGTATCCTACAGTATGGGAGAATATATTCATAAGTGACAGATCCAATAAAGGCTTGACATCCAAAATATACAAAGAGCTCATGCACCTCAACAAACAAAAAGCAAATAATTCAATTTAAAAATGAGCAAAGGAGCTGAACAGACAATTCTCCAAAGAAAAAATTCAGATGGCCAACAGACACGTGAAAAATGCTCCAGATCGCTCGTCATCAGAGAAATGCAAATTAAAACCACCATGAGATATCATCTCACATTAGTAAGGATTGCCATCATCCAAAAGACAAACAACAAATGTTGGTGAGGTTGTGGAGAAAGGGGAGCCCTCCTACACTGCTGGTGGGAATGTAAATTAGTTCAACTATTGTGGAAAGCAATATGGAGGTTCCTCAAAAAGATCAAAATAGAAATACCATTTGACCCAGGAATTCCACTTCTAGGAATTTACCCTAAGAATACAGCAGCTCAGTTTGAAAAAGACAGATGCACCCCTGTGTTTATCGCAGCACTATTTACAATAGCCAAGAAATGGTAGCAACCTAAGTGTTCATCAGTAGATGAATGAATAAAGAAGATGTGGTACATATACACAATGGAATCTTATTCAGCCATAAGAGGAAAACAAATCCTACCATTTGCAAAACATGGATGGAGCTAGAGGGTATTATGCTCAGTGAAATAAGACAGGCAGAGATAGACAAGTATCAAATGATTTCATTCATCTGTGGAGTATAAGAACAAAGAAAAAACCAGAGGAACAAAACAGGAGCAGACTCACAGAAAAAGTATACTACACCTACCAAAAGTGGCAAGACAGCAAATCGTTCTGAGAGGGAGACCCAAGACCAGAGTATAGTTGTGCTTGAGAGACAATTCTACTGAGAAGAAATGGGTGTATATCCAGAAATCTTACACCTTATTAATAAGAAAACAACCATAAAAAATGGGTAAAAGGCATGAGTAGACATTTCACTAAGAAGATATACACATTTTTAATAAGCATATGACAAAATGCTCAATATCATTAATTAGGGACTTGCAAACCAAAACCACAATGAGGTACCGTGTCACATCCACTAAAATGTGTATAATCAAAAAGACAGATGATAACAAATGTTGGTAAGCTTGTAGAGAAATAGGAAGCCTCAGACCTTGCTGGTGGGAATAAAAAATAGTCATTTTGGAAAACTGGAAGTTTCTTGAAAATTAAAACATATTTACCATATGACCCAGCAATTCTGCTCTTTGGTATCCATCAAGAGAAATGAGAACATATATCCACATAAGAACTTGGACACAAATGTTCTTAACGGACTTATTAATAATAACCAAAATGGAAATCAAATTGGAAACATCCTAAATGTCCATCAGCTGGAAAATAGACAAAGGGTGGTATGTCCTTACAGCAAGATACAGTTCAGCAATTAAAGAGGACAAAATACATCTATGGCATAGATGAACATCAAAAAACTTTATGCTCTGTGAAATAAGTTATACACAATGTTAGAAAACAGCATAAAACCTAAATGTGATTTATTGCCACCAGGAGGCTTAAAACTTTTTAACAGTAAGGTATTAACAAAGGGTCACGTGGTGGAAGCTGCTCAGGCTAAGAGTGGGGGTGGGAATTGATAAGGGCCTGGCTATACCTGTTTGAGCTTTTTAAACCTACAAATAAGATTAAGACAAATGAAAGGGAAAGATATAACTAACTTAGGCGGTGTCTGGGAAAGAATGTGAACCCTGTAGTACTCGGCCAATGAGCAACCAGGGGAGGGACTCACGCACTAGGAATTAAATTACTGGCGCCAAACTCCCCAGGTGTGCCTGCCCACCAGACACCCGATCCTGCAAGACTGTCATTAAAGCCTTGCTCAGCTGTTCTCTTTGTCTCTGTGTCCACTTATTGAATTTGGACCAGTGAGTGTGTTTATCACAATTTGGGGGCTTGTCTGGGATCCTCTTGCCTGTGCGAGGTGGGGGCACAAGCAGAGCAGGAAGACGAGACCTCTGGCTCTGGGTGGCCCGCTCTGTCTGGGCATCTAACCTTTGCACGGAAGCCAAGAGAAGACCTGAGACTGTTGTGCAGAGAGAGTGTGACCAAAGCAGGGGAGTAAATGTAGGCACCGCAGCAACCAGGCAACCTCATGCATGAGCCCGGTAGGAAAATTGGGCTGTAAGTACTGCCTCAGTGGTTGGACATTTTTCAGAGATAGTGTGTGTGCCTGAGATGTGTCCTAGATATGAAGTGAGTGTGGGGTTCCAATCCATGGTTCCATTCTCCCACGAGGGAAACAGCCAGAGACAGACGAAGCATATCTCGGGGTGTGTGCAAGAAACTTCCATTATGTGGTGTTGAGCACACAGGAACTGAGACACGGGTGTTAGGGTCCAGGACTCCGGGGTTTCCCCCAGAGAACAAGCCACAGGAACACGGAGATGTAAATCCAAGCAAAGTCTTTATTCAGCCAGCAAGCTGGGGCCAGCAGCACCTCCCCTGACACGCAGGCCGAGTCCAAGCTGCCGACCCTGAAGCAACTTTAGGTACTGATTATATAGGATTTTCACAGCCGTTACACGAAGCCCGCGCATTTCTACAACCAATAATTTTAAAGCACATTCTATATTGTAACCAATGGGAAATATTGTAACCTTTTAGGGAACACACCAGTTGCCTGACCGCTTCAATTGTTATCTCTTGCTTACCCAAGCATGTCTATGTGACTTATCACAGATCACGTCCCTAGGCTGTTGCCCACCTCTAGTTATCTAACTTAAAGCAGGCACATTTCTAAGCTTAGCCTCGGGTAGTTTATACAAAAACGGGGTGGCTCTTGCTCTAGGCAGTCAGGTTAAGTGTTATTCTTTTTCCTGACTCTCGATGCTCTCTGCCCTCCTTTACAGGGGGACCTCTTGAAGATGGGGAATACAAATTCTAGGCCTAGGGAAGCAGGGAAAAAGAAAGATGAGCGCCCTTGGAATTCCCCCAGATAGCCCGCTGGGGTGAAGGTTAAGTAGCGGGGGGACACCTCCTGTACTGGATTAAGGACAAACAGAAGATAATTAAATTTTGCTGTTTTGTCTAGATTAACGTTGGATCAGATGAAAACTGGCTTTGCCAGGTTTAAGTTATTTTTTTTATAGTAAAAACCTCCAGTTCACCTGAGGAATCTGTTGGTTACCAAGGGCGCTTCCCCTATTTCCCCTCAACACCAGAGAAGGGAAAGCTAGGGAGGAGGGACTACAAGAGACTGCCCAGGATAAGTCCGGGTGTTGGGGAAGTGTTGTGTTTTCTCCTTGGTCTGTGTCCCTGCTGCAGCGTGGAGTTCAAGGGCAGAGACATGGTGGTGAGGCAGAGTGAAAGATTTGTTTGGAGTTACTCCTGGAGAAAGTGAGGCTGCCTCAGCAGGGAGGGGCACCCTGGGAGGCTGGAGAGAGAAAGTTTGAAGTTAAAAGGTTGCACTCTTTGAGGGTGCCAGCGACCTTGGAGGAGTGCCCCAGGGGTTGGGGGTTATTTTTTAAGGACTGTTTAGGAGTGTGGCTGGGGGCTGGGGGTGTAGACTTGCCAGGTCATTTCAAGTATCTTTGATGAGACATTTAATTTCTTATCAGTCCTCTAGGTAATTCTTCAAAATTAGCTTAATACAAGAAATTTACTGCTTTAGTTCCCTCCCAGGATAGCAGCTTCCTGGTTTGGAAGCCTATCAGGACTGGCTGCCCTTCTTCCAAGCGGGCAGAGTTATTGTCTGTTAATGAGTAAGTTGAGTCTTGCTTCTTGACCTCCTGGGCATTAAAATGCAATCTTTGGGATGAAATCCTTCCTGCCTTCTGCTCTTTGTTTACGGCTGCGCCTGCCTGCTGAATTGATTGCCTGGGTTGCAGACTATTCGATTGGGGTTGGAGGGGAAAAAAAGAGAAAAAAGTAGCATATAGGTAAAGTTAAAAAAAAAAAAGCTGGGGCCTGTATGATTAACATAGTAAAGACAGGCTATGCTGAGGTTCCCTCCTTTGTCTAAGGAATATTCAAAGATTCCAGTCCAAGTTGCTTCTGTCTTTTTGAGCTTTAATTAACTAACTCTGGGTCTTTTTAGTGTACTTTCCTGGCCTTTTTCTCTTTCCATCCCACTCATATCTATTTTATATTGGGATCCACCTTGTCTCTCCCTGTAGGTAAAACTGTAACATTTCCAGAATATCTCACCTGGCTTTAGTACATCTGCATATCAACAGGCATTCAGAGGTGGAAAGAAGTATGGCTTTAGTGTATTTGCATCTTTCTTCAGGGGTGGAGAGAAGTTCATCTCCACATCAATGGGTAATTACCTGGGCAACTGAGGGCTTATCTGTACCTGAGAAGTTATGGGGAGGGCTGGTTTTTGGCTGATGCTTGAGCCTGAAATAGCCCCGGACCACAGCTTGTGAGCAATAAATGGATTTTAAACCTTATTTCTCCCTTTGACTGATTTCAGTTTTTAGAGGTATTTTGCCCCCAGGATTTCCTCTCCCTAGACTTAACAATGTAAGAAGGATTTAAGAGTTTCCCCTTGCCTTCTGGGGAGTCCACCAGGAATCCCAAGGTGTTTCCATTGAGAAAGGTCCCACTAGGACAAGGGGAAATTTGTTAATGCTCCCCTCATGGGTACTGAGGTGAGAAGTTTTAAGCATTGCTAGAAGATCCCCTTGGCCTAGTGTACCCACTAGGTCAATTCCTGGGACCTAATATACATACTTAGGTTGAACTGATGTCCATCATGAATATCCCATTCCCTGGTGGTGAGGGGGGGTGATCAGGAGAGCTGCTGTGTCCATTTGGGAACAAAAACACCCACCGGGCCAGGGGGCTCAGCCAGTGGAACAAAAGTTCCCAAATGTAGATCCTAGATGGGATAATAATAATCTAGGGGATAGAACTAAAATGCAGGATCTTCAAGGGCTAATTATAAAGGGATTTAGGGAATCAGCCCCAAGAACTAAAAATGTTATTAAGGCATTTGAAGTCCAACAGGATAAGGAAGAGACCCCAACTGCATTTTCACAGAGACTCAGGAGCCAGATGAGAAAGTATTCAGTGTTGTGTCCAAAGTCGCAAATCCCAGAAGACCACCAAGGAGCCAACACCAGTGCAAAAGCAAAGAGCCTTTATTCGAGCTAGCTTAAGCTCAATCACTCATCTACACTAATGCAGTGGCAACATGCCAGAGAAAGAGAGCGAGTTTCAATACCACAGGTTTTATGGGGTTCTAGGGCAGTTGGTGGGGTGATGGTCGTGGCTCTGGCTGATTGGCTGGATCTAGGGGTAGTTGTTGGGGTGATAGGTCATGGCTCTGGTCAATTGGCAGGGTCTAAGGGTGGTGGGTGAGCTCCTTGCTGAGTGGAGAGAGAGACCAAGCTCCGATTGGGTGAAATAGGATCCGGCTCCCGATTGGCTGAGGTAGGATCCGGGTCCCAATTGGCTGAAATGGAATCTGGGAGCTTGCTCTTTCATTCCCCTTTCTCTGGATCCTAAGAAGGGACCCTATCTATGGGTCTAATAAGGTTTTGCAGTTTAAGGAGATAAAGGCTGATACTGTTGTCCTAGCACCATTAGCTGGACTGTATTGATTCTATCTTTAATTAAAGTTATCAGTTTATTGAGAATACATGGTCTAAATGTAAGCAGGAGTAACAAGATTACTAGGGGCTTGTATTGAGCACGGAGGACTATTAATTGGACGGCCCCCACATGGTCTCTGACAATCTGGACCAGCCTGTTGATGATACAGGGCCCAAGAGTTAGTAAAAGGAGTAGGATGGCAAGGGGTACTTGAATATCAAAGATAATTTCCTGCCTTGATTTCTCTGGGACACTGGTGCCTTGGTTCAGGTGCACATCAAAAGACTGCGTGCCCAGCCTCTAAGGTGGGCTGAGATATTGTCTATTTGCTAAAGAATCCTGCCTTTTACTATGCCGTCTACAGCTGGGTCTGCATGCTAAGTCAATTGCTCAGCTTGCAAAATTACTTAGATCTGAAGGAGGAAAGACAGCACATAGGCCTAGGCCTTTTAGTATGCTAAATTGAATCTTATATACGATTACAAATGATTAGCATAATAAAACATGTGCTACTCTTCTTTATCTGGGGAACATTAACTGATCTCACTGAAGAATGATTTTAGAGCTTAATGTTCAACAGTTTTAGTAGAGGGGTGGTTCCAGCATGTAGTTATGTTGCTTTGATTGCAAATATCCTGCCTTGCTTTCTCCAGAGGCTCTCACCTTATTCTGTCTAAGCCCATGGTCCCTGTCTCATTCCCCCCTCTACAGGTAGAGACCCTAGCTGCTGCTAGGGAAAAGGGGCGATGACCGCTCTGGCTGCTTCATGCTGAGAGGGGGCACAGTAAAGGGTGCAGCTAGGTCTCTAACTGGTCAGTTGAGAGGGCCTCAGAAGGTTGGCACTTCTATTCTGGGTTTCATTTCTATTATTATTTGCAGTTTTGTGGCTTCTAGGCAAGACAAAACAAATTGTGTTATTAGGTTAAGTAGCAACATCTGGAGTTGGATTTTCTATTCTGGAAGGACAAACTTGATGAGATTAAGAATGCATGGCTGAGTATTAGAACTAGAAATATGATGACTCTAATTGAGAATCATAGTCAGGTATTATGGGGAAACTAGAATTCTGGATATTAGGATTTAGTATACATATGACAGCATTACTGAAACAACACTATTCTCTAAAATCACCCTTATTTTTATTAGAATTAGCCAGATTAAGAAAACAATTAACAGTTGGCTTGATTATTTGCATAAGTGCATCAAGAAGAGCAATTGATTACATAGGCTCTTTGATATGTGCCTTGCTTGAACTTTTTATAAGGAATTTCAGATTGAACTTTTAAAGGCCTCTTGAGGCCAGACAGCCAAGCCAGACTTGCCATCAGGTTTTGCCTGCAGTACCTGTAGATTTGGGTGAATTCCTCTCTTCTCGAGGTTCCCGAGACATCTACATCTTGAGGTTCCTGAACCTGCAGGAAGTGACCTTCCTTACTCACCTGGTAAGGCTGCTGGGAACCCTGTAAGCAAGGTACCAGGCCAGTTCTTCCAAGGGACTTTGTTGGCTTTATAAAGCCAACCTTAATTCCTTAAAGCTGTCCATATCTGAGTTTATGAACGTGTCTCTCAAGTATGACATTCCAGTCAAAGCCTTGGTAGTATAACCAGTGTTTTTAATTGGTCCTCTTACAAGGAATGCAGGTTCTTATTGAACTTATGCAAATAAACATACTGCCATGAAACATAAAAATACTGAAAGCTTTTAAATTCTTGAGGGGTCAGGTAGAAAGATAAATGTTTCAATTCTGCTTATTCTGCTTATAAAGGTATTGTCATTCATGAAACTGTTGTCGGCTTAAGAGAAAATGCTTAAAACACTTTATCAGCACCATCTGAAACAAAAAGTCACAAAACCATCTTCCTTAGTTCACTTAATCCTATGTATCCAATACCTGTTCTGCTGAAATCTAGTTCTTTACTAGTGTAGGAGTAATAAAACAGTGACTATAAATGGCAAAAGACTTACAAATGACAATGGTTAAAGATCTGATGAGAGCTTACTGCAAGACAGTAGACATAAGGAAATTCGGATATTTCTGTAACAAAAAAAAAAACATTCAGTAACAAAGTTTAGTTTAGCATCATTCCCTTTGACAGTGCTTTCCAGGTAATTAAGCAGGTAAGTATATATCAGATAAATTAGTCAAATACTTTCTCCAATGAGAAAAAAAAATTCCTCTGACATGTTCCAGGGGCCCTCTGGAAAATATCAGAGTTAACTAGAGATAAAAGTACCTTTTTGAATTTGATTTTGGGAAGTTGTCAGAAGAAAGTTTATTTGGCACTTGATTAAATAGTATTATAGTTTGCTATGAAGCAATACTTACCCATTTAACCAGAATGACAACAAAATACCTCAAAGGCAAATAAAGAAGTTTACACAGTTGTTAGCAAACTTTAGCTTTTAGTCTTTTTAATATTAAGATGTCATTTTCTTAAATACTCAGACAACTCATTGAGACTTTAAGCATGAGAAACTTCTTTGGTAAAACAATTAGAAAGCCTTTTGCAATCTTTCAACATTAAGAGCAGACTAACAGTTTAAGAAAACTTTATCTTTTTAACTGAAAACAAAATTCTAATTTTGCTGTGTACTTGATACTGAGACTCATTTGCTTTAATTTTATATAGCATGACCATATTAAATTCTTCCAAAACTTTCTACAACCTTCTTCTTATATTTAGAGTTCTCCCTCTAAATAAACAGCTGTACTTTAGAACAAAGTTACTTTCTATTATCAAAGGACACAATCTTTAGCATGCAGAAATGTTTTCATTATTACTTTAAGTAGTTTTAATTAGAACTTAAAACCATTAGGTACCTTAATTTCTAGTGAACACAGAAGCAGGCTATTGTAAACTGTTACACTAGCATTCTTTAGATTGACAAATTTATGAACATTTTATAATTTCTGTAACTATGAGCTTTACAGCACAATCTCTCACTAAACACAGAGTATATCAACTTAGCAAAACTTTAAGATTTTAGGTTACTACAGAGATTCTCAGGCTGCAGGTAGGTATACACACTATAACACACAATTAAAAAGGTGTTCACTTGCCACACTCATTTAGTTCACTCATTTGTAACAACTATGCTAGATTACTTACAAGACCTTTACTGAATATCAGACAAAGGCAAACCTTTAAGCATTTTATTCTTAAAAGATTTAGCAGATAACATCGACTTAAATGACCTTCGGTAAACTTAGGCAGCTGATAACTACAAGGACATGCGCGCCTCAGCCAAACCCAAATTAGTATAAATGCTTAAGATTTTTAATCAGATTTTCTAGAAATTTTGGAATGCCCAATTTTCACAAGCACTTGTCTTTAAATCAATTTCATTAATACCATCCAGAGGTAGAAAGATATTTTCATTTACACACTTAGACACACAAACATACAGACTGAGACATAATGATAACGTTTCCTCTGGCAGCCATCCGACATTGAAAACTGGCTACTCACTAGAACAAAAAGTCTGCCACGGAGCCTTCTGGACTTCCACACTGAGGTTGTTAGCTCTCCCCCTGATATCTTTAACCTGTAAAAGAGTGGTTGGATTAAATGTTCCCTCTGGCAGCCAGCCAATGTTAAAGGATGGCCACTCGACATGCAGAAAATACGAAATTTTCCCTTCCTGACGTCTGTGCTCAAATTGTGAGCTCTCTCCCTAATGTCTGAGAAAAATGGCCTGTCATGAGAGACAAGGGGTTCATCTGCGTCTGTCCCATTTCTTCTGTCAACAACAAGGCTAAGACAAACACAACAAACAACAAACAGGTGCCTACAGAGAAGAATCTGCCGTGGCCCTGGAGGCAAAACTGAAAGTAAGTTGAGGGCCTGTCAGACTGCAGTGGCAACTGACTTTCCTCACAGATGAGGATCTCGTCCTCCAGATGGGGGCAAGGTACGTCTCCCAAGACCCCTGGTTGGCGACCCACCAGCGCACCCACCTAAGTCAGTGCTGACCCAGATACAGATTGGAGCTCCTACAGGCTTATACAGGCTTGTTCGCAAACAAAAACTGTGAGACACAGATAAAGACAGAGTGAGACACAAGTAGACAAGGACAGACAGATAACTGAGTGCACTCACCAGCTGGCACAGGGCCCTCTGGGTCAGGAGTCCTGGGGGTCTCTGGAATCCCGGATGAGCCCCCAAATGTTGTGCCCAAAGTCGCGAATCCCAGAAGATCACCAAGGAACCAACACTGATGCAAAAGCAAAGAGCCTTTATTCGAGCTAGCTCGAGCTCAATCTCTCATCTACACTAACGCAGTGGCCACATGCCAGAGAAAGAGAGTTTCAATACCACAAAGGTTTTATGGGGTTCTAGGGCAGTTGGTGAGGTGATGGTCATGGCTCTGGCTGATTGGCTGGATCTAGGGGTAGTTGTTGGGGTGATAGGTCATGGCTCTGGTCAATTGGCAGGGTCTAAGGGTGGTGGGTGAGCTCCTTGCTGAGTGGAGAGGAGAGAGACCAAGCTCCGATTGGGTGAAATAGGATCCAGGTCCCGATTGGCTGAGGTAGGATCCGGGTCCCAATTGGCTGAAATGGAATCTGGGAGCTTGCCCTTTCATTCAGGACTTGACCCAGAAGCTCAAGTAGGACAGGGTCTTTTAAAAGTCAATTTTGTAACCAAAAGTTGGCCAGATACTGCTAAAAAATTACAGAATTTAGGTGGATGGAATGAGAAACCTATAGAGAAATTACTGAGAGAAGCTCAAAAAGTGTTTATTAGAAGAGAGGCTAGAAACTTGTATTTCAAATTGTTAGACGGAGAGCCAGATCCTCTCCAATGGATCCCAGGGGAACAGCAAATTCTAGGGGAATTGAAAGCAATCCTTAGTCACTGCCCCAGTCCTGGCACTCCCATCTTTAGAGAAGCCATTTCACTAGTTTGTTACTGTTGAACAAGGTTCCCTGTAGGGGTTTTGACCCAAGCCTGGGGAGGAAAGAAACAACCAGTGGCCTTTATGTCTGAACTGTTGGACCCTGTCTCTCGAGGATAGACTGAATGCATTCAGGCCATCACAGCCACGGCCTTACTGGTGGAAGAGAGCAGGAAATTAACTTGGCGGAACCCTCATGGTCAGTCCTCCTCACTAGCTTCAGGTCATACTTAATCAGTGGGCTGGGCACTGACTAATAGATTCTCAAATTTTAAAATCTGAAGCAAGTTTACTTGAAAAAGATGACCTCACCTTAACCACAGACACTTGTCTCAATCCGACCAGCTTCCTATGGGCAGGGGAGGCTGAAGGCCAATCAGAATTGAGCCATAGTTACATAGACCTCATAGAATATCAGACTCGGAGTAGTCCATACCTTTGGAAAAATTTGGACAGAAAGAGGTCTCATAAACAGTAAAGGAAAAGAATTAATTCATGGGGAATTAATCAAGGAGGTTCTGGAAAATCTGTTACGTCCAGCTGAAATATCTATAATGCATGTGAATGGTCACCAGAAAGGAAATTCTTATGAAGCAACAGGTAATAGAACTGCTGATGCAGCCACTAAAGAGGCTGCATCTGAAGATGAAATTAGACTTTGAAGTCTCACACCTAATATCCCTAAAATTTCCTTTATCTCAAAGTTTTCTTAAAAAAAAAAGAAAGAAATTAAGAAGCTACAGGAGGTGGGGGCATCTCAAGATGAGAAAGGGAGGTAGATTTTACAGCTGGGAGAGAAATGATCAGCCCACCTATTATGAGAGAGCTGATGAACACATCTTAAAGGGAGCCACTGGGGTCCTCAGGTGATGTGTAATGCTTTACTAAAGGTTTATGAGTGTGCTAGTGAGACAGGGACTGTGGGTATAGTCAGAGTAGGGTGAGGGCCTCTAGAAAAAGACCCCTACCAAAACTCCATATTAAACAATTAAACGAAGACAAAGTCACATTAATTCTCTAAAGTAAAATATCAAGCTAAGAATATAAGCATTCTTCAGTGAAGATTAGTTAAAACTAAAAAGCCAGGAATAACCTGGCCTGGAAGGTTTGAACATCCCCCAGATAAGAAAATACCGCAGCATAGCTCATGTATTGTTTGTGTCAATTAAATGAGACTATTGTAAAATTAACTTTAACCTGCTAAAAAGCCCAGTTTATCTTTAACTTTATCCAGATGCTGCTTTTCCTCCTACAGCCCTTAATCAAATAATATATAACCTGGGCAATTAATGTCACAGGCAGGTCCAGCCATAAACAATGTAGTGAAGGGCAGGAAGGATTCCATCTTAAGGATAAGAAATTAAGACTATTTAACAAACAGACAATAACTCAGCCCACCCTGAAAGAAAAACAAGCAGCCTTGATTAATATGCTCCCAAACCAAGAAACTGCTATTCTAAGAAAGAATCAAAACAGTAAATTTCTTATGTTAACTCCGCAAAATAGTCTGGAAAACTGATTAGAAACTTAGTGTTTCTTTAAAAATAAACAGAAACCATCTGGTGGAACTCTTGGTCTCTCAACCACCTATAAATCCCCTAGACAATGCACCACCGTGTTCTCTTGTCCCCTACTGGCATGAGCCGGGAGTTCTGTCCGTTCACTTTATCTCTAAATAAAAGCCTGTACTTTGCTCTCCTACCTTGATTGTTTGTGAAGCTCATTCTTCGGCTTCGTGAACAAGAACCCTGGCATCACTAGTATTACACCATTGCTAAAAAAGTTTGTAGGAGTTGTATAACATGCCAAATATTTAACAAGTATATGAAAAAGCAGGTACCTGGATGGAGACCCTCCAGGAATAAGACCACTCCAAAGTATCTAAATTGACTTTACTGAGATGCCAAAAGTGGGGAAGCTTAAATATTTATTAGTGATTGTTGACCATCTCACTGGATGGGTGGAGGCCCACCCATTAACAATTGCAATGGCAGGATCAGTGATAAAGGTACTTTTAGAGCAAGTAATTACTAGGTTTGGGTTAATAGAAAGCGTTGATTCAGATAACGGGAGTCATTTTACTTCAAAAGTACTACAGGGAGTAATGATGGCACTCCAGGTACAGTGGGATTTCCATACTCCTTGCCACCCACCGTCCTCTGGAAAGGTAGAAAGAATGAATCAGACTCTTAAGAAGCATTTAACCAAGCTAATATTAGAAACCAAGTTGCCTTGGACTAAATGTCTTCCTATAGCACTCCTAAGGATTAGAACTGCTCCCGAAAGGATTTAGGAATTTCTCCTTATGAATTATTATATGAGCTACTGATGCCAGGGTTCTTGTTCATGAAGCTGAAGAATGAGCTTCACAAACACTCAAGGTAGGAGAGCAAGGTACAGGCTTTTATTTAGAGATAAAGTGAAAGGACAGAGCTCCCGCCTCATGCCAGGAGGGGACAAGAGTCCGTGCTAGTGCATTGTCTGGGGATTTTATAGGCAGTTGAGGATATTTGAGAATGTGAAAATTAATGGGAACAAAAAAACTTAATGTTCCATGTAGAGTTTTAGTAGAGGGGGTTTCCTTGCATGTAGTTACATTGCTCTGACTGCAAATATCCCACCCTGCCCCCTCCAGAGGCCCTCACCCTACTCTTGAGTACATCAGTGGTCCCTGTCTCACTACCATATCTGGGAAGGGCCACAGACGGCCACTTTGGAAACAAAAGATCAGTTTTTAAGGGAATATGTGCCAGCCATGTCTTCTAACTTATCTTTTCTCAAGCTGAAAGGAATCCTCACCCAGATTCCCCCACTTGAGTTCTTTGCTCACTGCTTCCAGCCTAGAGACCTGGTTGTTAGTAAAATCCTGGAAAGATCGACTCCAGCCCAGGGAAGGCCCCTGACCACAGAGACTGCAGTGAGGACGGCTGAAAAGGGTTGAACTCATTACACCAGAGTAAAGAAACTGACTGAGGGATCTGGGAACAAAACAGAGAATTGGCTGGTGTCCCAGGTGGCTAACCAACCCTTAAGGCTGAAACTAAAAAGAACCTAAAATGTTAACTTTTATCCTTCTAACTCTGTATTTCACAGGCAAGTTGCAGGAGAACCTAGAATGGGAAGGAACTTCAGGTTATCCTGTCAAACTGGTGATCAATATTACTAAAACATCAAGCCTCCAAACCATTAGGTTTGATGCTTGTCAGGTTCTCTCTTGTGGTGACCTAAATGACCAAAGACAGCTTTTTGGAGATAGTAAGTATCTCTGTCCTGAATAGATGAATGTTAATAGAATAAAAAAGGCAAGTGGGCCCCCATGTCCAGGGTGGAGCAGTGTTTGGTACACTACCCAGTTTCAAGGGTGGATGGCCCCTCATGCAGCAGGAAAATCTTTAAAAAGAAAGCTCCACTTAGCTAAAGGAATTCCTCCTGATAATTGCCAGGACAGACAGTGTAACCCCCTCTTATTAATTATACATAAACCTCAAGACTTAGACTCAGACCCTGCAATTGCCCCTCATGTTTACGGACTTGGTGCAGATGTCATTGGAATAGATCCTGTGGTAAGGTTTAGTCTTAATTTAATCAAAGACAAGACTTCACCCATAGTGGCCATCCCCAATCCTGAGGGAAATAATGAGCCAGAGCTTCCCCATAATGACTCTAGACTAGTTACTGTAACAGAGATAAAATATCTAAAACAGACTCTTGAAAGAGATAGATAGGTTATAGAGACACCAATGCCTGGGTAGAGTGGGTTAGATTTTCAGTACTAGCTTAAAGTGATTGTTAGGCATGTGCTGCTGGATGGCCACAGGCGCAGGTGGTCCTCTTTCCTCTCAGCTGGGACACAAACCCCACTAGGATGAACTGCACATTAACCCTGTACCAGGACAAGGACGCTTGCGGAAATGAGACTTGCAAGGGCTTGTCTCTACCCTTTCCTGCACTAAAGAAGTCAGACCCGAGGGCAATCCCCTCTTTTTCCATAGAGAAGATGAATCACTCCTCATGCCTCTCTACGCAAGGGGAAGGTTTCACAACTCCTGTAGGGAACTTACTGACTTGTACCCACGTCCTCTGTCTCTAAAAAGGGCAACTTCTTGAAATTACGCCTCCCCCAAGCAGATGTTTGGTGGTACTGTGGAAAGGGGAACCTGCGCTACTTGTTGCCACCCACCTGGACTGGGACTTGTGCGTTAGTCCAATTGGCCATTCCATTTACCCTGGCATTTCTGTCCACACCCAAGAAAAAAATTTTTCATAGAAATGGCAGATCATTACAAAGATCCTTTGATTTGAATGTATAGATTGACTCAATAGGAGTCCCTAGGGGAGTCCCTAATAAATTTAAAGCTAGAAACCAAATAGCTGTAGGGTTTAAATCAGCACTATTTTGGTGTCCACCATCAACATAAAGGTAAATTTAGTCAGTTGTATTTACTATAATCAACAAAGGGTTATTATTAACTATGCTAGGCATGCTCTTCAAGGAGTAGCTAGCCAATTAGATGCTACCAGCAGGATGGCCTGGGAAAATAAGATAGCATTAGATGTGATGTTAGCAGAAAAAAAGAAGAATCTTATGTTGAGAGGAAAATGTATTTTTTATCCCAAATAATACTGGCCCTGATGGTACTATTACTAAAGGCCTATAAGGACTCACCACTTTAGCTAATGGGTTAGCTGCAAACTCTGGCATCAATGACCCTTTTATGAACTGGTTAGAAAGGTGGTTTGGAAAATGGAAAGGTAAGGTTGCCTCTGTTTTAACATCCCTTGTTATAGTTGCAGGAGTTGTAACTGCTGTAAAATGCTGTATAATCCCTTGTGTGAGAGGCCTGACTCAGCAGAGGCTTATAGAGGCTGCCATAAACAAATGCCTATGACATACACCCAAAATAATCTTCTGTTATTAGAAGATAAATTTGATTATGAACAAGAGAGTAAAAATCTACTAGAGAAATTTGAAAAAAGATCAAGAGTGAGTTGAAATACATTACTGGGAATTAAATCAGAAATTCTTAAATGAACAAAAGGCCATGTGGTGGAAGCTGTTCTGGCTGAGAGTAGGGGTGGGAATTGATAAGGCCCTAGCTATACCTGTTTGAGTTTTTTAAACCTACCAATAAGATTAAGGCAAATGTAAGGGAAAGATATAACTGGCCTATGCGATGTCCGGGAAAGAATGTGAACCCTGTAGTACTCAGCCAATGAAGAACCAGGGGAGGGACTCGTGCACTAGGGGATAGATTATTGGTGCCAATCTCCCCAGGTGTGCCTGCCCACCAGACACCAAATCTTGCAAGACCGTCATTAAATCCTCGCTCCACTGTTCTCTTTGTCTCCATGTCCACTTATTGAATTTGGACCAGTAAGTGTGTTTCTCACACACAAGACCTTCTATTGTATAATTCTATGTATATGAAACCACCAGGAAAGGCAAAGCTATAGAGACAGTAGATTAGTGATTGCCTGTGAGGGGAGAGGGAGAACAAGATTAAGAGGAAATGTGCATGAGGGATCTTATCAGGGTGATGAAAATGTTTCAAAACTGATTTATGGTGATGGCTACACAACTTGGTAAGTTTACTAAGAATATCGCTGAATTGTACATTTAAAAGGGTGAATTATATGATTCGTAAAACAAGCTTCAGTAAATTTATTTTTTAAAACATGAATATAGAAGATAGACCATTCAAAATGTTTAAGACATGTTATGTCCTTTTTTTTTTTAAATGGGGCTGTGGCCTGGTTCCAAACGCAGCTTTGGCTGCTTATCACTCAAAAGGCCAAAACTCAAGAGACAAGTGTTGGCGAAAAGGAAAGGTTGCTTTATGCAGGAAGCCAGCAGGAAGATGGTGGCCTAACATCCTAGACCATCTCCAAGATGAGACATCTTAGTGCCTGATTCCAAATTGCCATTAATTTATGCTTTGTATTTCACCAAATTTTTATCCATTTTAAAAACTACCCCATTTCTCTGCCCATAGAATGTTAAGTTTACACTCAAGAGAGTAAAAGCCTCCCTTAATTTTATAGGCCACTAATTATGACTTTATAAAAAAAAAATCAGCTACATAAAAAATGGATTTACATTTATCAAAATTTATTTAAAAAACAATGAAGTGGGATAGAATGTCCTTGATAATTTGTTTTTAGCTACCGAAAAAAACTAAAAATTGGATTCTAGGACTACTAAAAAACATGCATTTTACACAGTTTCCAAACTCTTTTGAAGGGAGGTACAAGGACCACTGGTAGGCCATGTGAAAGGCTTCCCCAGCTCCTGGGTGCCCAGGGATGACGCTTCCTTTTCTCAGTGTTTAAGTTCTCTAGTGGGTCTTTGCCCTCCCTTCTCCTTTTTCTTTGAGATATTCCTCACACGCTATTCTTGGTTTGGGAATTTTTTTTTCTTATTTAACAGTCTCTTTTGCTTTTGTTCCCTTTTTACAGTGTTTGTACATTTTTTCTTGGAAGACTTATCTGTTCCTACCTGTCTTCTTGATTTATCTCCAACTTCTTCAAGGCAATGTTACCAGTCTCCCTAGGGCCTCTGATTGCCCCGCTCTAGAGCGGATGGTCAGTGGGGGGGCTTATGAAGAACAGCAAGGCCAGCACTGGGTCTGGGGTGTCCGATGGGTGGGGAAGAGGAAGAGGACGCTTCGTAGCTGTGGAGTCTTTGGGATTTCCTATGCTCTGTGAATATCAATTGTTTTCTTCATTCTAATCCATGTCCCTTTTATTTCCTTTTTCTTTATTACTACTGTGGGTAAAATTGTAACATTTCTAGAATATCTTGCCTGGTTTTAGTACATCTGCATATCAATAGGCATTTAGAGGTGGAAAGAAGTATGGCTTTAGTGCATTTGCATCATTCCTCAGGGGTGGAGAGAAGTTCATCTCCACATCAATGGGTAATTACCTGGGCAACTGAGGGCTTATGTGTACCTGAGAGGTTATGGGGAGGGCCAGTTGTTGCCATCTGCTGGAGCAGGAAACAGAGAAAGGCCCAGATTGCAGTTTGTGAGCAATAAATGGATTTTAAACTTTATTTCTCCCTTTGGCTGATTTTGGTTTATAGAGGTATTTTGCACCAGGATTTCCTCTCCCCAGACTAACAACTACCCTGGCTAGACCTCCAAGAATGTTGATGGGAAGTGGAGATAGAGGCATCCTGAACTTGTATTGTTCCAGATTGTGGTAGCCAGACTCCAGAATGGTCCCCAGTGATCCTTGCCTACTGGCATTCATACCCTCATAGTCCCCTCTCCTATTTGTGTGACTAAACGTGTAAATCTGCGGAAAGGAAATCCCAGTGTAAAATACCTCCAGAAACCAAAATCAGTCAAAGGGAGAAATAAAGTTTAAAGTCTGTTTATTGCATACAAACTGCAGTGCCAGCTTCTCTCTCTTTCCTGCTCCAGTAGAAGCAACACTGGCCTTCACCTCACCTCACCTCTCAGGTACTGATAAGCCCTCCTTGCCCTGGTAATTACCCATTGATAGGGAGATGAACTTCTCTCCACCCCTGAGGAATGATGCAAATACACTAAAGCAATACTTCTTTCAAACTCTGAATGCCTATTGATATGCAGATGTACTAAAGCCAGTCGAGATATTCTGGAAATGTTACAATTTTACCCACAGGTCACCTCCTGAGAAATCTCACCTTAAAATTTACTCAGCACCCCCCCCCCCACCAAACTAATGACATATAATAGCAACAGCAATAAAGTCATTATAATCCTCAAGCCAGAGGATTCAGCCTATGCAGATCAAGTAAGATACTTTACAGCACAATCTAAGCACAAAATGTTTCTACACTTGTTTACTCGTTCCTAACAACCATGCTAGACTGCTCACAAAACTTTTACCAAACATTAGACAAAGGCAACCCTCTCTTTAAGCATTTTCTTCTTGACAACAGCAACACAATCATAATTCTCAAGCCAGAGGATGCAGCTAGGTTCAAAGTCCCTTGCAGATTAAGTCCAAAACTCGTCCATTCCAGCCATTACATGGCAGCTGCAGCCAGGTGGCGCATCCAGGACACAAGGACTGTAGAAGCAAATAATTGTGATGGGGGTGGGGGGAGCAATTTGCTGTTATTCCAGGAATGCACAGGCCTTTTCCCCAAAGTGTCAGAAGAGCCACCCATCCACAGTCCGTGTGTTGAAATTTCCAAGGCCACGTCGATTTTACTCCTAATTGCTGCACCCATCCTTGCAACACATGTCCAATAAAGTTGGTGCCTTGATCACTTTTAATCACCAGTGACCAGCCATAGGCTGCAAAGAGATGCTCTATGCCCCTCTTGGTGGTTTGCTGATCTGCACAACATGCAGGGCACTCCTTCTGGGCTTGGATGACTTCAAAGGTCAATGGCAAGTCCCACCAACAGGCTACAGCCCACATTGTCTTTTGCCCCATGTGCAACAAACGCTGATGTAGCCATTGGGCCACATCAGAGACAGGCTTTCCTTCTAGCCTGGGCACCTGGGCCGATGCGTCTGCTTCATCATTCCCTGGGGATGCCAAAGGCAAAGGGCCAGTCACATGATATACGGTTGGGGTCTGTGCCACGCCACTCCATGGACTTTGGGTCCACTCTCTCACCCACCCCACAATGGGATAGGTGGTTATTACCTTGGCTGGAGCTGTTCTGGCAATGGGCTCCATAGCCAGCAAGGCATGGTACACACCAGCCAGTTGCTTCTCTATCAAGGTGACCCGGACCTCTGCTCCTTTCCATAGTTGTGGCCAGGCTTTGGCTGGCAGCAGGAGGAGCAACAGCAGTGGCAGAAGCAGTAGCCTTAGACTCAGGCTGTGGGTTGGGGTCAGTGCAGCCAGCAGCGGTGGTGGCTCCTCCACAACCATATGAGTGTAGACACATGTCCCTCGGCATGAGCGCCACTTCTCCCCGTCGTTTCTAGGGGCAGCCCTTCCAAAGGTCGCAGCCCATTATAACAAATTTTGGGTTCAGAGGAATCCTGCCGACTGTGCCAGATATAAGTCCGGGGAGAGGAAATCCCAGGGTAAAATACCTCCAAAAACCAAAATCAGTCAAAGGGAGAAATAAAGTTTAAAATCTGTTTATTGCCTACAAACTGCAGTCCAGGATTCTCTTTCCAGCTCCAGCAGAAGCAAAACCGGCCCTCACCTCACCTCTCAGGTACAGATAGAGCCCTCCTTGCCCAGGTAATTACCCATTGATATGGAAATGAACTTCTCTCCATCCCTGAGGATCTGCAGATGCACTAAAGTCACACTTCTTTCCACCTCTCTGAATGCCTATTGATATGCAGATGTACTATAGCCCAGGGAGATATTCTGGAAATACTACAATTTACCCACAACATGGCAGAGTTGATGGTACATCACTTCAGAAGCTAAGGTACAAAAGACATAATGGCATCTGCCTCTTTCTTGGTAACTAGTTCTAGCAGGAGCCAGCTGCTGTCTTGTGAGGAGATGTCCATCTGGTGAGAAACCAAGGACTACAGCCAACAAGTAAAGAATTGAGGCTCTTATTAATAGCCACATGAGTGACTGATGGAAGGGATCCTCCAGCCCCAGTAAAGCCTTCAGATGACTACAGCCCCAGCTGACTTCTGGACTGCAACCTCATCAGAGACCCTGAGCCAGAGCCACCTAGTTAAACCACTTCCAAATTCCTAATGCACAGAATATGTGTGGTAATATATGTTTTTTGTTTTAATTCATAAAGTGTTCAGGTAATTTGCTACACTGCAATAAGTCAATGATGTCAAAGGAAAAGCTTTCAACACTTACCAGTAACATGTTTGCTGTTGGAGCTTTGTAGATAACCATTGTCATATTAAGAAAGTCTTCTTTTATTCCTAGTTAGGTAAGAGTTTATATTATAAATGTATGTCAAATTTTATTAAATATTTTTCCTGCAGTTATTGAGATGATCTACAATTTTTCTTGTTTGGTTTGTTAATGTGGTAAATTCATTAGTTGATTTTTTTTAAGTTAACTTGCATTGCTAAAATAATAAACATAACTTGGACATGATGTATCATTCTGTTTTATATTGCTGGCTTTAAATTGTTAATACTTGGTTAAAAAATTTTTTTGTTGTTCATGTATGAGATTTACCTGTAACCCTTCTTCTTCATACTGTCTTTATTAGGTTTTGGTATCAAGATTATGTGTTTTGCATTTTTTATGAGACGGTGAGTCATGGGCAGGCACAGGAAGACAGAAGAGAGGCTCAGGGGAAAAGGTTATTATACCCACAGGTCCGAGAAACAGGAGACACAGCATGCCACACAAGGGCCAGGTGGGAAGGACACCAGGATGGTGAGGAGTAGGAGACAGTGTAAGTGTTAGGCCACAAATTTTATTGGCGTTTCTGCAGCAAAGGCAAGGCACAGCAGGGTGAACAGTTTAGGACTGGCTAGCTGGAGTAATTTTGGCTGGCTTTGGGCTCTAGGGATGGTCCCGAATTGCCTGGCACCTGGCCCTGGGATGACTGGGGTGGCTGGCTCTGGATTATGCTTGCAGGTGGGCCCTTTGTAATCTTTAAGAATGGTCTTTCGCCAAGCCAGAAAGGTTTTTTGGGTGAATGACAAAACATCATAATATATAGAAAAAATTTTATATATTTACAATACATTATACTAGCTTCAAAATGACTTGGTGAATGTAATCACTTCTATTCTCTGGAAGAGTTTGTGTAAGATTAGCCTCACATCTTCTGTAAGTGTGTGATAGAAGTTGCTGATGAAGCCATGTGGACCTGGAACATGCTTTGTGGGAATATTTTAAACTAGTGTTTCAACTCTTATTTAGAATAAAATATTATTATATATCAGAATTATGTATATACTATATATATGTATATTCTATATAATAATAGAATATATTCTGAATTCTAAGTTCTAAAATATTTAGAACTCCTATTTTTTCTTGAGCAAATTTTTGTTACCTGTCCTTTTCCCCTTTGGGAATTTATAAATTTCATAAAAATTTTTAATTCTTTAACATAAAATTCATTATATCCTCTTGGTCTGTGTTTAAGGTCTGCAGGGACAATAGTAATGTTTATTTTTAATTCCACATAGAGCTCATTTGTATCTTCTTTCTCTTTTTTGATTTTTCACTCATCAAAGATTTATCAGTTTCATTAATCTCAAAACACCAACTCCTGTTTTGTTTTTATTCTATTGTCTTTAAATTATCTTTATTATTTCCTCCTTTCTAATTTCATCAAGCTTAATTTGCTATGCTTTTCCCACTTTTGTAATATATGTTTAGTATATAATTTCTAGTTTTCTTCTTTTCTAATGTAACTATGTGAGGCTATAAATTTTCCTCAGAAGAATAACTTATATCCCACAACTCTTGATAAGTAGCATATTTTAATTAATTAGTTCAGGTTTTTAAATTTCTTTATAATTTCTTTTTTGACCCATGGATTAATTAGAAGTATATAATTTTATTTCCAAACATAGCTAGTCTTCTGGCAAGCTTTTTGTTTTTTGACCTCTAGCATCATTGCATTGTGGCTAAAGAATAAACTCTGAAGGAATTAACAAATCCTTTTGTTAAAACTAGTGTTATGGCTAAATATATGGTTAATTATCATAAATACTATGTGTGTGTTTGAAGGACTGTGTGTTTTTTTGTTTTTTGGGTATAATGTTCTATATACTCATTTGGTAAAGATAGTTAATAGTGTTATTCAAACTTTACTGAGTTTATTGTCCCCTGAGACAGTATGTGAAAATCTTTACTACAATCAGATATTTATTTTAGTTTTTGCTTTAAATACTTTGAGGTCATGTTATTAGTTACAACAAAAGTAGAATTATTATGGATTCCTGGTGAATTGAACCTTTCTATAATTATGAAGGATCCATCTTTATCTCTAGTAAAGAGCATATGGTTGGAATTTTTAAAAAATCCTGTCAGAGTCACTATTTGCAGATGACATGATACTATATATAGAAAACCCTAAAGAGTCCACTAAAAACCTTTTAGAACTAATAAATGAATTCAGTAAAGTTGTAGGATGCAAAATGAATATACAGAAATCTGTTGCATTTCTATATACTAATAGTGAACTAGCAGAAAGGGAAATAAAGAAAACAATTCCATTTACAATTGTATCAAAAAGAATAAAATACCTAGGAATAAAACTAACCAAAGAGGTGAAAGACATGTACTCTGAAAATAAGACATTGATTAAAGAAATTGAAGAAGACCCAAATAAATGGAAAGCTACCCTATGCTCATGGATAAGAAAAATTAATATTGTCAAACTGGCCATCCTTCCCAAAGCAATTTACAGATTCAGTGTAATACCCAGCAAAATACCAATGGCATTCTTCAATGAACTAGCACAGAGAATCCTAAAATTTTTATAGAAACATAAAAGATTCCAAATATCCAAAGCAATCTCGAGAAAAGAACAAAGTGAGGGGGTATCTGGCTCCCTCATTTCAAGCTACACTATAAAGCTACAGTAATTAAAACCATTTGGTACTGGCACAAGAATAGATACACGGACCAATGGAACAGAATAGAGGCCCCAGAAATAAATTCATAGTTATATGGTCATTAACATATGAAAAAGGAGGCAAGAATATATAATGGGGAAGAGATAGTTTCTTCAATAAACGATTTGGGAAAACTGGACAGCTACATGGAAAAGAATGAAACCAGATCATTGCCTTACACCATACACAAAAGTAAACTCCAAAAGACTAAAGACATAAATGAAAGACATGAAACCATAAAATTCTTAGAAGAAAACATAGGCAAGAATCTTGTGAACATCAGTATGAGTAATGTTTTCCTGGATACGTCTCCCTGGGCAAGAGAAACAAAAGTAAAAATAAACAAGTGGGCTACATCAAACCAAAAAGCTTCTACAAAGGACAGTGTCAGCAAAATGAAAAGGCAGTCTACTGTATGGAAGACTGTATTTGCAAGTGATGTATCTGATATCATACTTTACACTAAAAAAATAAAATAACCCAATTAAAAAACAGGCACAGGTCTTGAATAGACATTTTTCAAAGAAGGCATACAGATGGCCAACTGGCACATGAAAAGATGCTCCTCATCCCTAATCATAAGGGAAATGCAAATCAAAACCACAATGAGGTATTATTTCACACCACTTAGAATGATTACTATCCAAAAGACAAGAAATAACAAATGTTGGTGAGGACATGGAGAAATGGTAACCCTCCTACCCTGTTGGTGGGAATAAAAATTGGTCCAGCCACTGTGGAAAACAATATGGAGGCTTCTCAAAAAACTAAAAATAGAAATACCATACAACCCAACAAGTTCACTTCTAAGAATTTACCCAAAGAAAACAAAATCACTATAATTACATATATTGAAAAGATATATGCCCACCTATATTTATTGCAGCATTATTTACAATAGCCAAAATATGGAAGCAACCCAAATACCCATTGGTAGATGAATGGATAAAGAAAATTTGGTACATATACACAACAGAATATTACTCAGCCATAAAAAGAGACTCCTGCCGAGGGGCGGAGCCAGGATGGCGGCGTGAGTAGAGCAGTGGAAATCTCCTCCCAAAAACACATAGAGCTATGAAAATATAACAAAGAAAAATCTTCCTAAAATAGAGACCACAGGACACAGGACAACATCCAGACCACATCCACACCTGCAAGAACCCAGCGCCTTGCGAAGGGGGTAAGATACAAGCTCTGGCCCGGCGGGACCCGAGCGCCCCTCCCCCCGGCTCCCGGCGGGTGGAAAGAAACCAGAGCGGTTTTTTTTTGGCGAGTGCTTTTTGGAAGCCTTAAAGGGACGGGCCCCCGTTGCTAGGGAGGCAGGGTGGCGGGACCGGTGAGCAGGTGCCTGGGACCGGCGCCTGAGGACAAAGAATATCCCACGTTTCTCCCTGCGGGACCGGCAGACGAGTGCCTGGGACCAGCGCCTGAGGACAAAGAATATCCCACGTTTTTCCCTACGGGACCGGTGGGCAGGTGCCTGAGACCGGCACTTGAGGACAGAGGAAATCGCGCATTTTTCCCCTTTTTTTTCCCTCTTTTTTGCGAGTGCTTTTTGGAAGCCTAAAAGGGACAGGGGACACCGGTGCTAGGGAGGCAGGGCGGCGGGACTGGTGAGCGGGTGCCTGGGACCAGAGCCTGAGGACAAAGAATATCGAGCGTTCTTTCCCTGCTGGACTGGTGGGTGGGTGCTTTTTGGAAGCCTTGAAAGGACAGGGACCCCGGTGCTAGGGAGACAGGGCAGCAGGACCAGTGAGCGGGTGCCTGGGACCGGCACCTGAGGACAAAAAAAAAAAATCGCGTGTTTTTTCCTTTTTTTTTCTTTCTGTTCCCTCTCTCATTGTTGCAGTTGTTGTTTTGGTTTGGAGACTGCTTTTTGGAAGTCTTAAAGGGGCAGGACAGGTCACTTAGACCAGAGGCAAGGAATCTGGGTATCTCTGGGCACTCTAACCCCCTGGGCAGCAGGGAGCACAGAGGCCCCTTACGGAGATAAATAGCCTCCCAGCTGCTCCCCCTCCAACGGGGCTCCACTATTTGGAGGAACAGCCCCAGCCAGGCCAAGCCCACAGCAACAGCGGAGATAAACCCCATAGCAACTGGGCAGGAAACAGAAGCCCTGTCTGCGCACAGCTGCCCAGCACAAGCCACTAGAGGTCGCTATTCTCCCAGGAGAAGGCCACAAAACAACAAGAAGGGAAGCTCTGCCAGCGGTCACTTGTACCAGCTCTGCAAACTATCTCTATCACCATGAAAAGGCAAAACTACAGGCAGACAAAGATCACAGAGACAACACCTGAGAGGGAGACAGAACTAACTAGTCCTCCTGAAAAAGAATTCAAAATAAAAATCATGAACATGCTGACAGAGATGCAGAGAAAAATGCAAGAGCAATGGGATGAGATGCAGAGAAAAATGCAAGAGCAGTGGGATGAGATGCAGAGAAAAATGCAAGAGCAGTGGGATGAAGTCTGGAAGGAGATCACAGATGTCAGGAAGGAGATCACAGAAGTGAAACAATCCCTGGAAGGATTTATAAGCAGAATGGACAAGATGCAAGAGGCCATTGAAGGAATAGAAGCCAGAGAACAGGAACGTATAGAAGCTGACATAGAGAGAGATAAAAGGATCTCCAGGAATGAAACAACACTAAGAGAAATATGTGACCAATCCAAAAGGAATAATATTCGTATTATAGGGATACCAGAAGAAGAAGAAAGAGGAAAAGGGATAGAAAGTCTCTTTGAAGAAATAATTGCTGAAAACTACCCCAAACTGGGGGAGGAAATAATCGAACAGACCATGGAAATACACAGAACTCCCAACAGAAAGGATCCAAGGAGGAAAACACCAAGACACATAGTAATTAAAATGGCAAGGATCAAGGACAAGGAAAGAGTTTTAAAGGCAGCTAGAGAGAAAAAGGTCACCTATAAAGGAAAACCCATCAGGCTAACATCAGACTTCTCAACAGAAACCCTACAGGCCAGAAGAGAATGGCATGATATACTTAATGCAATGAAACAGAAGGGCCTTGAACCAAGGATACTGTATCCAGCACGACTATCATTTAAATATGATGGTGGGATCAAACAATTCCCAGACAAGCAAAAGCTGAGGGAATTTGCTTCCCACAAACCACCTCTACAGGGCATCCTACAGGGACTGCTCTAGATGGGAGCACTCCTAAAAAGAGCACAGAACAAAACACACAATGTATGAAGAATGGAGGAGGAGGAATAAGAAGGGAGAGAAGAAAAGAATCTCCAGACAGTGTATATAACAGCTCAATAAGCAAGCTAAGTTAGGCAGTAAGATACTAAAGAAGCTAACCTTGAACCTTTGGTAACCACGAATCTAAAGCCTGCAATGGCAATAAGTACATATCTCTCAATAGTCACCCTAAATGTAAATGGACTTAATGCACCAATCAAAAGACATAGAGTAATAGAATGGATAAAAAAGCAAGACCCATCTATATGCTGCTTACAAGAAACTCACCTTAAACCCAAAGATAAGCATAGACTAAAAGACAAGGGATGGAAAAACATATTTCAGGCAAACAACAGTGAGAAGAAAGCAGGGGTTGCAGTACTAATATCAGACAAAATAGACTTCAAAACAAAGAAAGTAACAAGAGATAAAGAAGGATACTACATAATGATAAAGGGCTCAGTCCAACAAGAGGATATAACCATTCTAAATATATATGCACCCAATACAGGAGCACCAGCATATGTGAAGCAAATACTAACAGAACTAAAGAGGGAAATAGACTGCAATGCATTCATTCTAGGAGACTTCAACACACCACTCACCCCAAAGGATAGATCCACTGGGCAGAAAATAAGTAAGTACACACAGGCACTGAACAACACACTAGAACAGGTGGACCTAATAGACATCTATAGAACTCTACATCCAAAAGCAACAGGATATACATTCTTCTCAAGTGCACAAGGAACATTCTCCAGAATAGACCACATACTAGCTCACAAAAAGAGCCTCAGTAAATTCCAAAATATTGAAATTCTACCAACCAATTTTTCAGACCACAAAGGTATGAAAGTAGAAATAAATTCTACAAAGAAAACAAAAAGGCTCACAAACACATGGAGGCTTAACAACATGCTACTAAATAATCAATGGATCAATGAACAAATCAAAATAGAGATCAAGGAATATATAGAAACAAATGACAACAACAACACTAAGCCCCAACTTCTGTGGGATGCAGCGAAAGCAGTCTTAAGAGGAAAGTATATAGCAATCCAGGCACACTTGAAGAAGGAAGAACAATCCCAAATGAATAGTCTAACATCACAATTATTAAAACTGGAAAAAGAAGAACAAATGAGGCCTAAAGTCAGCAGAAGGAGGGACATAATAAAGATCAGAGAAGAAATAAACAAAATTGAGAAGAATAAAACAATAGCAAAAATCAACGAAACCAAGAGCTGGTTCTTTGAGAAAATAAACAAAATAGATAAGCCTCTAGCCCAACTTATTAAGAGAAAAAGAAAGTCAACACAAATCAACATAATCAGAAATGAGAATGGAAAAATCACGACAGACTCCACAGAAATGCAAAGAATTATTAAAGACTACTATGAAAACCTATATGCCAACAAGCTGGAAAACCTAGAAGAAATGGACAACTTCCTAGAAAAATACAACCTCGCAAGACTGACCAAGGAAGAAACACAAAAGTTAAACAAACCAATTAAAAGCAAAGAAATTGAAACAGTAATCAAAAAACTACCCAAGAACAAAACCCCGGGGCCGGACGGATTTACCTCGGAATTTTATCAGACACACAGAGAAGACATAATACCCATTCTCCTTAAAGTGTTCCACTAAATAGAAGAAGAGGCAATACTCCCAAACTCATTCTATGAGGCCAACATCACCCTAATACCAAAACCAGGCAAAGACCCCACCAAAAAAGAAAATTACAGACCAATATCCCTGATGAATGTAGATGCAAAAATACTCAATAAAATATTAGCAAACAGAATTCAACAGTATATCAAAAGGATCATACACCATGACCAAGTGGGGTTCATCCTAGGGATGCAAGGATGGTACAACATTCGAAAATCCATCAACATCATCCACCACATCAACAAAAAGAAAGACAAAAACCACATGATCATCTCCATAGATGCTGAAAAAGCATTTGACAAAATTCAACATCCATTCGTGATAAAAACTCTCAGCAAAATGGGAATAGAGGGCAAGTACCTCAACATAATAAAGGCCATATATGATAAACCCACAGCCAGCATTATACTGAACAGCGAGAAGCTGAAAGCATTTTCTCTGAGATCAGGAACCAGACAGGGATGCCCACTCTCCCCACTGCTATTTAACATAGTACTGGAGGTCCTAGCCACGGCAATCAGACAAAACAAAGAAATACAAGGAATCCAGATTGGTAAAGAAGAAGTTAAACTGTCACTATTTGCAGATGATATGATACTGTACATAAAAACCTTAAAGACTCCACTCCAAAACTACTAGAACTGATATCGGAATACAGCAAAGTTACAGGATACAAAATTAACACACAGAAATCTGTAGCTTTCCTATACACTAACAACGAATCAATAGAAAGAGAAATCAGGAAAACAATTCCATTCACCATTGCATCAAAAAGAATAAAATACCTAGGAATAAACCTAACCAAAGAAGTGAAAGACTTATACTCTTAAAACTACAAGTCACTCTTAAGAGAAATTAAAGGGGACACTAATAAATGGAAACTCATCCCATGCTCATGGCTAGGAAGAATTAATATCGTCAAAATGGCCATCCTGCCAAAAGCAATATACAGATTTGATGCAATCCCTCTCAAATTACCAGCAACATTCTTCAATGAATTGGAACAAATAATTCATAAATTCATATGGAAACACCAAAGACCCCGAATAGCCAAAGCAATCCTGAAAAAGAAGAATATAGTAGGGGGGATCTCACTCCCCAACTTCAAGCTCTACTACAAAGCCATAGTAATCAAGACAATTTGGTACTGGCACAAGAACAGAGCCACAGACCAGTGGAACAGATTAGAGACCCCAGAAATTAACCCAAACATATATGGTCAATTAATATTTGATAAAGGAGCCATGGACATACAATGGCAAAATGACAGTCTCTTCAACAGATGGTGCTGGCAAAACTGGACAGCTACATGTAGGAGAATGAAACTGGAGCATTGTCTAACCCCATATACAAAGGTAAACTCAAAATGGATCAAACACCTGAATGTAAGTCATGAAACCATTAAACTCTTGGAAAAAAACATAGGCAAAAACCTCTTAGACATAAACACATAACCATGAGTGACCTCCTCTTGAACATATCTCCCCGGGCAAGGAAAACAACAGCAAAAATGAGCAAGTGTGACTACATTAAGCTGAAAAGCTTCTGTACAGTGAAAGACACCATCAATAGAACAAAAAGGAACCCTACAGTATGGGAGAATATATTTGAAAATGACACATCCGATAAAGGCTTGACGTCCAGAATATATAAAGAGCTCACATGCCTCAACAAACAAAAAACAAATAACCCAATTAAAAAATGGGCAGAGGAACTGAACAGACAGTTCTCCAAAAAAGAAATACAGATGGCCAAGAGACACATGAAAAGATGCTCCACATCGCTAATTATCAGAGAAATGCAAATTAAAACTACAATGAGGTATCACCTCACGCCAGTAAGGATAGCTGCCATCCAAAAGACAAACAACAACAAATGTTTGTGAGGCTGTGGAGAAAGGGGAACCCTCCTACACTGCTGGTGGGAATGTAAATTAGTTCAACCATTGTGGAAAGCAGTATGGAGGTTCATCAAAATGCTCAAAACAGACCTACCATTTGACCCAGGAATTCCACTCCGAGGAATTTACCCTAAGAACGCAGCAATCAACTTTGAGAAAGACAGATGCACCCCTATGTTTATCGCAGCACTATTTACAATAGCCAAGAATTGGAAGCAACCTAAATGTCCATCGGTAGATGAATGGATAAAGATGTGGTACATATACACAATGGAATACTACTCAGCCATAAGAAGTGGAAAAATCCAACCATTTGCAGCAACATGGATGGAGCTGGAGAGTATTATGCTCAGTGAAATAAGCCAAGCGGAGAAAGAGAAATAACAAATGATTTCACTCATCTGAGGAGTATAGGAACAAAGGAAAAACTGAAGCAACAAAACAGCAGCGGAATTACAGAACCCAAAAATGGACTAACAGGTACCAAAGGGAAAGGAACTGGAGAGGATGGGTGGGCAGGGAGGGAGGGGGGGGAGAAGAAGGGGGGTATTAAGATTAGCATGCATGGGGGGAGGGAGAAAGGGGAGGGTGGGCTGCACAACACAGAGAGGACAAGTAGTGACTCTACAACATTTTGCTAAGCTGATGGACAGTAACCGTAATGTGGTTGTTAGGGGGGACCTGATATAGGGGAGAGCATAGTAAACATAGTATTCTTCATGTAAGTGTAGATTAAAAATTAAAAAAAAAAAAAGAAAGAAAGAAAGAAAGAAAAGGGGAATTACTCCTTGACAGGATAAAACTATTGGTAAATCAAAGATCAACGCATGCTTTAAATATCCTTAATGTTGATCACTTAAAGGGTGTCAGATGATCAGCTATGGAGGTACTCTTTTCTGATAATATTCCTTTCTCTTACTTAAAAAAAAAAAAAAAGCAGTTACTGTGTGCTGACCTCCAATGAGTTCTGCACAGTGGTATAGAGGGCATGTCAAAGTGTGGGCAAAGGGTCTGTTTGTTTCTATGCAGAAGATCAAGGCCTAGCTTGGATACCCAGAAAATGAACTAAGATACGATATGAGGAGGAGCTTCCGGCATCAGCACTCTCTGGAGGACTTGTGCCGGGGGATGATCATCAAAAAGCCTCCACAGGTATCCGGATGATGCTGTGGTTGTGGCTGCATCCAGCCCACCGTTTCCTGGACTTGCCATTGGAATGAGGAGGGAGATGTCTAGGCTGGCATGTGCATACAGTGAGACAACGAATTTGACCGGATCTGTACTGTTGGAACTCAACCAGGAGTTGGGAGGGGTGCAAGTTGTAGCACTCCAAAATCTCATGACTATAGACTATCTACGGTTAAAAGAACATATGGGATGTGAACAGATCCCAGAAATGGGCTGCTTTAATTTGTCTGATTTCTCTCAGACTGTTCAAGTACAGTTGGACAATATCCATCATATCATAGACAAATTTTCACAAATGCCTAGGGTGCCTAAATGGTTTTCTTGGCTTCACTGGAGATGGATGGTAATTATAGATTTGCTTTGTTTATGTCACTGTATTCCTATTATGTTAATATGTGTGTGCAAATTAGTTAGTAGTTTAAAACCTATACATACTTAAGGTACTATACAAGAAGATGTGTCAAATAAATAATCAATCCTCCCATGTTTTCTTCCATATGCTACCTCTATAGCTTTTCTTCTTCCTTCCTAACTACAACCCTTAAATAGAATTCGTGCCTCATATCGAATTTACCGAGTATCATAATTCCTCCAGGTGGTAAAGATACCTCGAGACAAGTGCTGGGCATAGAAGCTACAGGGCATAAATCTACAAAGAAGTAAAAAGCTAACCTTTTCAAACAATATGGCTTCTCTCTCACTTACCAACTTTACATTTCCCTGTATGGCCCCGGAAGATGACTGGTTAGCCAGAGACGGGTAAGATTCCTCAAGGGAGGAACAACCTAAGACAGGCACAGTCGCAGGGGGGCCATCAGGTGAGAATTTGGGGATCAACAGAGGTGAGGCTCAGAACCTCACCCCCCCTGCTTTGATAGACATCTTCTGCATCCGTGGATGTCTTGCTGCCCTTGTCTAGCCTGGATTAATACTTAGTCCATAGGCACACACCTGATCATCTGATCATCTACATTTGCCCTCTTACAGTACTAAACTATGTTTTCTATCTTTATCTTGCATCTACCTACCACTTCAGCATTTTATTAAAAATAAAAATAATAATAATAATAGGAGAAATGTGGGATCAACATATAAATCCAGTACAAAAATCAAATGAATATTCATATTTGACCTGATTGTTTATAGGTCATAATGCATGATCAAAACCGAAAGTTTCTGTGATGAATGCCCTTGTACTGTTCACCATGTAAGAATTTATTCACTATGTAAGAATTCGTTCACCATGTAAGAACTTGTTCGTTATGCTTCAGAAGATTGGAGACTGACGAGAATTAGGCTTGAGATGGATTAATGATTGTACATTGAGCGTTGACCCCCCTATACTGAATTTTATTGTTGTTAACAACCATTTGATCAATAAATATGAGAGAGGCCCTCTCAAAAAAATAAAAAAATTAAATAAAATAAAAATAAAATAATAAAAAATAAAAAATAAAAGTAATAATAATAATAATAATAATAATAAGGGAGAAATGTGGGATTCACATATAAATCAAGTATAAAAATCAAACGAATATTCATATTTGACCTGATTGTCTGTAGTTCATAATGCGTGATCAAAACCGAAAGTTTCTGTGATGACTGCCCTTGTACTGTTCACCATGTAAGAAATTATTCGCTATGTAAGAATTTGTTCAGCATGTAAGAACTTGTTTGTTATGTTTCAGAAGATTGGAGACTGTTGAGAATTAGGTTTGGAGTGGATTAATGATTGTGCATTGAGTCCCCTATACAGAATTTTATTGTTGTTAACAACCATTTGATCAATAAATATGAGAGATGCCCTCTCAAAAAAAAAAAAAAAATAGACTCCTGCCATTTGCAACATGGATGAATCTAGAGGGTAGCATGCTAAGTCAAATAAGTCAGATAAAGACAAGTACCATGATTTCACTTATATGTGGACTCTAAAAAACAAAATAAACAAACAAGAAATCGACTCATCAGTACTGACAACAGACTGGTGGTTACCAAAAGGTAGGGGTGTGCAGGGATGGGTGAAATAGGTGAAGGAGATTCAGAGGTACAAACTTCAAGTTATAAAACAAATTAATCATAGGAATGGAAGTGCAACATAGGGGATATAATCAATAATATTGTAATAGCTTGATATGGTAATGGGGTAACTACACTTACTATGGTGAGAATATAGTGTATATAATTATCAAGTCACTATGTTGCACATCTAAAGTCAACATAATATTGTATACCAACTATATTCCAATTAAAAATGTATAAATGGGTTATTTTTTTTTAAAAAAAGCACACTGTAAACTACCAAACACTGTTGAAAGAAATTTAAAAATAATGGACTGTGGAGGATGGGTGGGAAGGGAGGGATAAGGGGGAAAAATGGGCATTACGATTAGCACACATAGTGTAGCAGAGAAGGGGGCACAGGGAAGGCAGTACAACACAGAGAAGACAAGTAGTGATTCTATAGCGTCTTACTACACTGATGGGCAGTAACTGTAATGGGGTATGTGGTGGGGACTTGATAATGGGGAGAGTCTAGTAACCATAATGTTCAAGTAATTGTACATTAATGATATCAAAATAAAAAAATTTTTTTCTTAATGAAATAAATTGATAGATACCCACCCTCACCAAAAGAAAAAATCCAGTCCAATATCCAATGGAAAATTTGGACATTTAATGTAATTAGTGTTATTTTTGGATTTAAATCTGTTAGTTTCAGTTTGTCCTGTGAAAACTGAAGTTTCTATGTTCTGTTTTGTTTTTGTTTTCTGTAACAGCTTCATTGAGACATAATTCACTTATCATATAACTTACTCATTTTAAAGTATATAATTCAATGGGTTTTAAGTATATTCACAGAAGTTTTACAACCATCAAAATCAATTTTAGAACACTTTTAAGGGACCCTTTTCCCTTTATCAGACATCTTCATCCCCCCCCAACCATCCCTAGAAAACCACTAATCTACTTTGTCTCTATAGAATTTTGCCTATTGTGTAAATATCATATAAAGATATTATTCAATATGTGTCCTTTTGTGTCTGCCTTTTACTTCGCATGATGTTGTCAAGGTTCATCCATCTTGTAGCATGTATCAGAACTTCATTCCTTTTTATCACTCAATAATATTCCATTGTATGACTATAGTACATTTTATCCATTAATCAGCTGATGGGCATTTCATTGTTTCCATTTGCGACTATTCTTTTTTTTCTCTAAAATCACCCTCATTTTTATTAGAAGTAACCAGGTTAAGGAAATAATTAACACTTGGCTTAATTATTTGCATAAGTGCAGCAAGAAGAACAATTGATTACATAGGCTCTATTAAATGTGCTTTGCTGGAACTTTATTTTTTATTTTTTTATTTTTATTTTTTTATTTTTATTTATTTTTATTTTATTTATTTTATTTTTTTTTGAGAGGGCGTCTCTCATATTTATTGATCAAATGGTTGTTAACAACAATAAAATTCAGTATAGGGGGGTCAATGCTCAATATACAATCATTAATCCATCTCAAGCCTAATTCTCGTCAGTCTCCAATCTTCTGAAGCATAACAAACAAGTTCTTACATGGTGAACGAATTCTTACATAGTGAATAAATTCTTACATGGTGAACAGTACAAGGGCATTCATCACAGAAACTTTCGGTTTTGATCACGCATTATGACCTATAAACAATCAGGTCAAATATGAATATTCGTTTGATTTTTGTACTTGATTTATATGTTGATCCCACATTTCTCCCTTTATTATTATTATTATTTTTATTTTTAATAAAATGCTGAAGTGGTAGGTAGATGCAAGATAAAGGTAGAAAACATAGTTTATTGCTGTAAGAGGGCAAATGTAGATGATCAGATGATCAGGTGTGTGCTTATGGACTAAGTATTAATCCAAGCTAGACAAGGGCAGCAAAACGTCCACGGATGCAGAAGATTTCTCTCAAAGCAGGGAGGGTGAGGTTCTGAGCCTCACCTCTGTTGATCCCCAAATTCTCACCTGATGGCCCCCCTGCGACTGTGCCTGTCTTAGGTTGTTCCTCCCTTGAGGAATCTTACCCGTCTCTGGCTAACCAGTCATCTTCCGGGGCCATACAGGGAAATGTAAAGTTGGTAAGTGAGAGAGAAGCCATATTGTTTGAAAAGGTTAGCTTTTTACTTCTTTGTAGATTTATGCCCTGTAGCTTCTATGCCCAGCACTTGTCTCGAGGTATCTTTACCACCTGGAGGAATTATGATACTCGGTAAATTCGATATGAGGCACGAATTCTATTTAAGGGTTGTAGTTAGGAAGGAAGAAGAAAAGCTATAGAGGTAGCATATGGAAGAAAACATGGGAGGATTGATTATTTATTTGACACATCTTCTTGTATAGTACCTTAAGTATGTATAGGTTTTAAACTACTAACTAATTTGCACACACATATTAACATAATAGGAATACAGTGACATAAACAAAGCAAATCTATAATTACCATCCATCTCCAGTGAAGCCAAGAAAACCATTTAGGCACCCTAGGCATTTGTGAAAATTTGTCTATGATATGATGGATATTGTCCAACTGTACTTGAACAGTCTGAGAGAAATCAGACAAATTAAAGCAGCCCATTTCTGGGATCTGTTCACATCCCATATGTTCTTTTAACCGTAGATAGTCTATAGTCATAAGATTTTGGAGTGCTACAACTTGCACCCCTCCCAACTCCTGGTTGAGTTCCAACAGTACAGACCCGGTCAAATTCGTTGTCTCACTGTATGCACATGCCAGCCTAGACATCTCCCTCCTCATTCCAATGGCAAGTCCAGGAGACGGTGGGCTGGAGGCAGCCACAACCATTTGTGACTATTTTTAATAATTCTGCTATGAATATTCATATACAAATTTTTATGTGGACAACTGTTTTCATTTCTCTTGCGTATATACCTATAATTGTTGGGTCATATAGTAATCCTTTGTTTAATCGTTTGAGGAACTACCAGATTGTTTTTCAAAGTGGTTTCACTGTTTCATGTTCCCAGTAGCAATATACGATGGTTCCAAAATCTCCACATCTTCATCAACACTTGTTATTAACTGTCTTTTTTAGAATCCTTCTTGGTGTGAAGTAGTATTTCATTGTAGTTTTGACCTGCTGACCTGGGCTGGTTCACCCCTTTTTAGGCAACTTGGTCTCCTAAAGTTGTCTAAACTGCTCACCTGTTCCTGGGAGGTCGCCACATTGATCACTGATGCCAAACTTAGTGCAGTCACCAGATCAATTGGCAAAATGTACTAGAGTTCAGAACTCCTGGGCTCAAGCAAATGTCCCTGCCTCAACCTCCCAAGTCACTGGAACTACAGGCTCATGCCACCACACCCAGTTCATTGTGGGTTTTGATTTACTTTTCCCTACTGGCTAATGATGTTAAGCATCTTCCCATGTGCTTACTGGCTATTTGTATGTCTTCTTTGGAGAAATGCTCATTTAAATCCTTTGCCCATTATTTAATTGGACATTTGTCTTTTTACTACTGATGTGTAAGAATTCTTTATATATTCTAGATGAAAGTCCCTTACTGAATATATGATCTGCAAAAATTTCATTTTATTCTGTGGATTATCTTTTCACTTTCTTGATAGTATCCTTTGAAGCACAAAAGCTCTAAATTTTCATACAGTCTAGTTAATCTATTTTTTCTTTAGTTGCTTATGCTTTTGGTGTCATATCTAGAAAACCATTGCCTAATTCCAGGTCATGAAGATTTACTCCTATTTTTATTTTTTCTGAGAACTTTATAGTGTTAGCTCTTACACTGAGGTCTTGGACCCATTAGAGTTTATTTTTGTATGTGACATGAGATAGAGGTCCAATTTCATTCATTTGTATGTAGATATACAGTTATCCCAGAACCTAAAAGACTATTGTTCTTTCCACATTGAATTTTTGGCACCTGTGAGAAGAACTACTTGACTCTATATGTGAGGATTTATTCTAGACTCTGCATGTGTTGTTGGGCAGCTGCATGTTTGGAGGCCTCTCCCTGCACACTAGATGAAGCACTACGAGAAACCTCAACCTGGACAGGGAAGGGTTCTTGACTCTGAATGAGAAAGAATTCTCAAGCAAGTCAGATGAATGTAGGTAAGGAAGGAATTCATTAAAGTGAGAGCAGTAAATGAATGGCAACTGCCTTGCAGGCAGTAGAGAGCAAGGAAGAGCGGAGGAAGGAAAAGAAATCTCACTGAACTCCTTTCAGCACTGGGCAGCTCCCTTGCCAAGTCCTACAGCCAGGATCACCTGACATCTAGTGTTTGTTTAGATCTGTACAACATGGAGACTAAGTCCCTACCCCAGGACTTGGGGGAGCTGCAGAGCACCGGATGGAGTACTATTATGTTCCGAGAACTTCCCAAAGGCAAAAAAAGAAGATTTTTCAGGCAGGCTACTAAAGAGAATGATCATACAGCTGCAATCCTGTCTGGGTCACCCAGGCAATGGGAACTTACAAGCCCAAATCAGACATTTCATTAGCCCCTTCCTACTTATCTAGAGTATCACAGAGATAGATTGAAACCTTGTGCTTAAGTCTGGAAAACAGAATGAAGTAGCAAAGTGACAAAGACACAACTAGAAGAGCACAGAGATAAAATGCAATAAAGGCAAATTTTATTTAAAGAGCACACGATCAAAGAAAGGGGAGTGCAGGTCTCAAAGAAAGGGAAGTGCAGGCAACCTCAGAGAGGAGGCATGCTTAAGAGCTTAAGATTCTGTCTTTTAAGGCTGTCAAGAAGGGGGCAAAAGGCAGAGTAGGGGGAGGTAAGGCTTGACATGTGGTCTCATGATGTTTCTCTCTGGTGAGAAACATTATGTCACAATCCATACAGTCTGTCCATTAGATATTCTGTAAGATAAACTGAACACAAGGAATTTCTTGATCCTGTTCTCCAAGTTAGTGGTTACCTTCAAGCAGTGGGGACATATCATTTAGAACTACTTGCCCTGCCTAAAATAGGGTCGGCTGTTGACTAATTACCAAAGAATGTTAGGAATCTTACCTAATATGGAATCTAAGCCTTAAGATGGAGTCCCTCCTGTTCTTACTATACTGTTTATATTTTGGCACTTTTCATCATAGGCAGGAAAAATTAATTGTGATGCTTGTCCCAGGGCCCTGTCCTACTTCATATTGGCCCATATATCTACCCTTATACCTGTAACTTGGTGTGGGGGGGGGTAATCCTGGGGCAAAATAACTTTGAAACCAAAATCAGTCAAAGGGAGAAATAAGGTGGGAGAAATCCATTTATTTCTTAGAAACAGTCATCCTGCATCTCTCTCTCGACCCGGCTGCAGCAGGAGAGATACCACCCAACATCTCCGTTGCTTGCCCTTGTAATTACCTATTGATATGGAGATGGACTTCATCTCTCCACACCTTGGAAGCACCTACTGTATGGAGATACACCAAGGCCAGATGAAAGATTCTGGAAATACTGCAATTTTACTCACAATACCCATACCACACTGTCTTGACTACTAAAGCTTCATAGTAAGCTTTAAAATTGGGAGGTTTGAGTCCTATGAATACTGTGGCTTTTGAAAATAATTTCTCTTTTACTCTGACTGTTTTTACTATTTTTTTTTTGTCTTTGATTTTCTGCAGTTTTACCATAATGTGTAAGGCATTTTCTTTTTTTTTCTTTTCCTTTTTTTTTCTTTTGGTATCATTAGTCAACAATTACATAAAGAATATTATGTTTACTAGGCTCCCCCCTTCACCAAGTCCGCCCTACATACCCCTTAACAGTCACTGTCCATCAGCGTAGTAAGATGCTGTAAAATCACAACTTGTCTTCTCTGTGTTGCACAGCCCTCCCCATGCCCACCCCACACTATACATGCTAATTGTAATGCCCCCTTTCTTTTTCCCCCGCCCTAATCCCTCCCTTCCCACCCCTCCTCCCAGTCCCTTTCCCTTTGGTAACTGTTAGTCCATTCTTGGGTTCTGTGATTCTGCTGCTGTTTTGTTCCTTCAGTTTTCCTGCCTGGCTAATCGTAATGCCCTGTTTTCCCCCTTATCCTTCCCTTCCCACCCATCCTCCCCAGTCCCTTTCCCTTTGGTAACTGTTAGTCCATTCTTGGGTTCTGTAAGTCTGCTAATGTTTTGTTCCTTCAGTTTTTCCTTCGTTGTTATACTCCACAGATGAGTGAAATCATCTGATACTTGTCTTTCTCTGCCTGGCTTATTTCACTGAGCATAATACCCTCTAGCTCCATCCATGTTGTTGCGAATGGTAGGATTTGTTTTTTTCTTATGGCTGAGTAATATTCCAGTGTGTATATGTACCACATCTTCTTTATCCATTCATCTACTGATGGACATTTAGGTTACTTCCATATCCTGGCTATTGTAAATAGTGCAGCGATAAACATAGGGGTGCATTAGTCTTTTTCAAACAGGAGTGCTGCATTCTTAGGGTAAATTCCTAGAAGTGGAATTCCTGGGTCAAATGGTATTTCTATTTTGAGCATTTTGAGGAACCTCCATACTGCTTTCCATAATGGTTGAACTAATTTACAGTCCCACCAGCAGCGTAGGAGGGTTCCCCTTTCTCCACAACTTCTCCAACATTTGTTGTTGTTTGTCTTTTGGATGGTAGCCATCCTTACTGATGTGAGATGATATTTCATTGTGGTTTTAATTTGCATTTCTCTGATGACAAGCGATGCAGAGCATCTTTTCATATGTCTGTTGGTCATCTGAATTTCTTCTTTAGAGAACTATCTATTCAGCTCCTCTGCCCATTTTTTAATTGGATTATTTGCTTTTTGTTTGTTGAGATGTGTGAGCTCTTTATATATTTTGGATGTCAACCCTTTATCGGATCTGTCATTTTCGAATATATTGTCCCATACCATAGGATACCTTTTTGTTCTATTGATGGTGTCCTTTGCTGTACAGAAGCTTTTCAGCTTGATATATAATCCCACTTGTTAATTTTTGTTTTTGTTTCCCTTGCCTGGGGAGATATGTTCAAGAAGAGGTCACTCATGTTTATGTCTTTTTTGCCTATGTTTTTTTCTAAAAGTTTTATGGTTTCATGACTTACATTCAAGTCTTTGATCTATTTCAAATTTACTTTTGTGTATGGGGTTAGACAGTGATCCAGTTGCATTCTCTTACATGTAGCTGTCTAGTTTTGCCAGCACCATCTGTTGAAGACACTGTCATTTCCCCATTGTATGTCCATGGCCCCTTTATCGAATATTAGTTGACCATATATGTTTGGGTTAATGTTTGGAGTCTCTATTCTGGTCCATTGGTCTGTGGCTCTGTTCTTGTGCCAGTACCAAATTGTCTTCATTACTGTGGCTTTGTAGTAGAGCTTGAAGTTGGGGAGTGAGACCCGCCCCCCCACCAAAACTTTATTCTTCCTTCTCAGGGTTGCTTTAGCTATTTGGGATCTTTGGTGTTTCCATATGAATTTTTGAACTATTTGTTCCAGTTCATTGAAGAATGCTGTTGGTAATTTGATTGGGATTGCATCGAATCTGTATATTGCTTTGGGCAGGATGGCCATTGTGATGATATTAATTATTCCTAGCCAGGAGCATGGGATGAGTTTCCATTTGTTAATGACTTCTTTAATTTCTCTTAAGAGTGTCTTGTAGTTTTCAAGGTATAGGTTTGTCACTTCCTTGGTTAGGTTTATTCCTAGATATTTTACTCTTTTTGATGCTATTGTGAATGGAATCGTTTTCCTGATTTCTCTTTCGTTCATTGTTAGTGTATAGGAAAGCCACAGATTTCTGTGTGTTAATTTTGTATCCTGCAACTTTGCTGAATTCCGATATTAGTTCTAGTAGTTTTGGAGTGGAGTCTTTAGTGTTTTTTATGTACAATATCATGTCATTTGAAAATAGTGACAGTTTGACTTCTTTACCACCCTGGATTCCTTGTATTTCTTTGTTTTGTCTGATTGCTGTGGCTAGGACCTCCAGTACTATGTTGAATAACAATGGGGAGAGTGGGCATCCCTGTCTTGTTCCCAATCTCAGAGGAAAAGCTTTCAGCTTCTTGCTGTTCAGTATGATGTTAGCTGTGGGTTTATCATGTATGGCCTTTCTTATGTTGAGGTATTTGCTCTCTGTACCCATTTTGTTGAGAGTTTTTATCATGAATGGATGTTGAATTTTGTCAAATGCTTTTTCAGCATTTATGGAAATGATCATGTGGTTTTTGTCCTTCTTTTTGTTGATGCGGTGGATGATGTTGATGGATTTTCGAATGCTGTACCATCCTTGCATCCCTGGGATGAATCCCACTTGGTCATGGTGTATGATCCTTTTGATGTATTTTTGAATTTGGTTTGCTAATATTTTGTTGAGTATTTTTGCATCTACGTTCATCAGGGATATTGGTCTGTAGTTTTCGTTTTTGGTGGGGTCTTTGCCTGGTTTTGGTATTAGGGTGACAGTGGCTTCATAGAATGAGTTTGGGAGTATTCCCTCCTCTTCTGTTTTTTGGAAAACTTTAAGGAGAATGAGTATTATGTCTTCTCTGTATGTCTGATAAAATTCCAAGGTAAATCCACCTGGCCTGGGGGTTTTGTTCTTGGGTAGTTTTTTGATTGCCACTTCAATTTCATTGCTGGTAATTGGTCTGTTTAGATTTTTGGTTCTTTCTGGGTCAGTCTTGGAAGGTTGTATTTTTCTAGGAAATTGTCCATTTCTCCTAGGTTTTCCAGCTTGTTAGCATATAGATTTTCATAGTATTCTCTAATAATTCTTTGTATTTCTGTGGGATCCACTGTGATTTTTCCTTTCTCATTTCTAATCCTGTTGATGTGTGTTGACTCTCTTTTTCTCTTAATAAGTCTGCCTAGAGGCTTATCCATTTTGTTTATTTTCTCGATGAACCTGCTCTTGGTTTCATTGATTTTTTCTATTGTTTTATTCTTCTCAATTTTATTTATTTCTTCTCTGATCTTTATTATGTCCGTCCATCTGCTGACCTTAGGCCTCATTTGTTCTTCTTTTCCCAATTTCGATCATTGTGACATTAGACTGTTCATTGGGGATTGTTCTTCATTATTTAAATATGCCTGGATTGCTATATACTTTCCTCTTAAGACTGCTTTTGCTGCGTCCCACAGAAGTTGGGGCTTTATGTTGTTGTCATTTATTTCCATATATTGCTGGATCTCCATTTTGATTTGGTCATTGATCCATTGATTATTTAGGAGCATCTTGTTAAGCCTCCATGTGTTTGTAAGCCTTTTTGCTTTCTTTGTACAATTCATTTCTAGTTTCATACTTTTGTGGTCTGTAAAGTTGGTTGGTAGGATTTCAATATTTTGGAATTTACTGAGGCTCTTTTTGTGGCCTAGTATGTGGTCTATTATGAAGAATGTTCCATGTGCACTTGAAAAGAATGTGTATCCTGTTGCTTTTGGATGTAGAGTTCTATAGATGTCTATTAGGTCCATCTATTTAGTCTGTTTTTCAGTGCCTCTGTGTCCTTACTTATTTTCTGTCTGGTGGATCTGTCCTTTGGAGTGAGTGGTGTGTTAAGGTCTCCCAGAATGAATGCATTGCATTTTATTTCCTCCTTAATTCTATTAGTATTTGCTTCACATATATTGGGGCTCCTTTATTGGGTGCATATATGTTTATAATGGTTATATCCTCTTGTTGGACTGAGCCCTTTATCATTACGTAATGTCCTTCTTTATCTCTTGTTACTTTCTTTGTTTTGAACTCTATTTTGTCTGATACTAGTATTGCAACACCTTTTTTTTTCTCCCTGTTGTTTGCATGAAATATCTTTTTCCATACCTTGACTTTTAATCTGTGCATGTATTTGCTTTTTATGTGAGTCTCTTGTAAACAGCATATAGATGGGTCTTGCTTTTTTATCCATTCTATTACTCTGTGTCTTTTGATTGGTGCATCCAGTCCATTTATATTTAGGGTGATTATTGAAAGATATGTATTTATTGCCATTGCAGGCTTTAGATTTGTGGTTACCAAAGGTTCAAGGTTAGCTTCTTTTCTACTTTAGTGTCTAACTTAACTCACTTACTGAGCTTTATAAACACAGTCTGATGATTATTTCTCTCCCTTTTTATTCCTCCTCCTCCATTCTTCATATGTTGGGTGTTTTGGTCTGTGCTCTTTTTAGGAGTGCTCCCATCTAGAGCAGTCGCTGTAAAATACCCTGCAGAGGTAGTTTGTGGGAGGCAAATTCCCTCAACGTTTGCTTGTCAGGGAATTGTTTAATCCCTCCTTCATATTTTAACAATAATTGTGCTGGATACAGTATCCTTGGTTCAAGGCCCTTCTGTTTCATTCCGTTAAATATATCATGCCATTCTCTTCTGACCTGTAAGGTTTCTCTTGAGAAGTCTCATGATAGCCTGATGGGTTTTCCTTTGTAGGTGACCTTTTTCTCTCTCTGGCTGCCTTTAATACTCTGTCCTTGTCCTTGATCTTTGCCATTTTAATTATTATGTTTCTTGGTGTTGTCCTCTTTGGGTCCCTTCTGTTGGGACTTCTGTGTGCTTGCGTAGTCTGAGCAACTATTTCCTCCCCCAGTTTGGGGAAGTTCTCAGCCATTATTTCTTCAAAGACAGTTTCTATCTCTTTTTTTGTCTCTTCTTCTCCTGGTACCCCTATAGTGTGGATATTGTTCCTTTTGGATTGATCACACAGTTCTCGTAATATTGTTTCATTCTTGGAGATCCTTTTATGTCTCTCTGCATCCATCACTCTGCATTCCTGTTCTATGGTTTCTATTCCATCAATGGCCTCTTGCATCTTATCCATTCTGCTTATAAATCCTTCCAGAGATTGTTTCATTTCTGTAATCTCCCTCTGGACGTCATCCCTTAGCTCTTGTATATTTCTCTGCAGCTCTGTCAGCATGTTTATGATTTTTAGACTGGTTAGGTCTGTGTCTGCAGATCCTCTCTCAGGGATTGTCTGAACTATTTTGGACTGGACTAAATTTTTTTGCCTTTTCATGGTGATAGTGGTGGCTGTAGGCAGGTTGTGGGTGTGTCAGCTGGGAGAAGAAAGTCCTTTCCTGCTTGCTTCATGCCTTGCCCTTCTCCGCTGCCTGTGTCGGTTACCCACACTCCTGGAGCAGCCACTGGGTTAATCCCCTAAGCTGCTGTGGGCAGAGTCTCTGTCAGAGCAGCACAGGGCCCTGTGGGGAGTGGCAGGCACACCAGGTGCGCTCCTCCGCAATAGTGGTGCCCCTGCCAGGCAGCTGTATTCCAGCAGTGGCCTTTGGGTCTGGCCCGGGCGGCTGTGCATTGGGCTGGGATTCCAGTTGGCTGCAGGGAGCACGGGTGCTCCCTCTGGCCCCGCTGCAGATGTGTGCTAGCCTCTCCTGTGCCCCTTTGGTGCTGCTGCTGCTGGCATGTGTGGACTGCTCTCAGGCCACTCGGACACCACTGCTGCAGGCTTGCGCGGACCTCTCCTGGGTTCCTCTGCTGTCACTGCTGCCGGCGCGTGTGTGGGCCACTTCCAGGCTGCTCAGTTGCCACCACAGAGGGCTTGCACTAGTCAGTCCTGGTCCCCTCTGGTGCCGCCGCCACTGGCACACACTGCCACTCTCTCACTACTGGGCCGGTGTGTCGGGGTCTGCGCCAGTTGGAGGAACAACTAGCAGGCTGCTTAGTGCCATGAGGGACTTCATAGCTGCGCTGCTGCCCAGGGGTTAGGGTGCCTAATGTTTCCCGTGATTCCCAGCTGCTGGTTAAGTGTTCTGGGATGACTTCGTCCAGCTGTGGGGTCCCTGTCTCTGTAAGACTTGCAAAAAGCACTCGCTTTTCTTTTGTCTCAGGGGCGCTGATTGCGGGGACCTTCCTGCAGGTTTTACTTTTCTGTTTCTCTAATATCCAGCACCCCATGCACCTTGTGTCTGCGCTCCTGGTGCGGATTTCTAGAGCTGGTTGTTTAGCAGTCCTGGGCTTTCACTCCCTCCCCGTTCCAACTCCTTTCTTCCTGCAGGGTTCTGGGGTGGGAGGGTGTTGGGGTCCTGCCTGGTCCGAGGCTTGTATCTTACCCCCTTTGTGTAATATTGAGTTCTCGCAGATGTAGATGTATCCTAGCTGTTGTACTGTATCCACTGGTGTCTCTTTTAGGAATAGTTGTATTTATTGTATTTTCATAAATATATATGTTTTTGGGAGGAGATTTCCACTGAACTACTCATGCCACCATCTTTTCATGATCCTCCACATTTTCTTTTATATTTATTATGTTTAGGATTTATTGGGTTCTTAAATGTATGATTTGATGTGTTTCATCAGCTCTGGAAAAACTTGAGCCCTTTTTTCTTCAGGTATTGCCTATGATTTAGAACTTTTCATGGTGATATCTGTGTCTCTTACCTACTCCTCTACATATTCTATCTTTTTACTTCATTGTGTGTCATCTGGGACATTTTCTTCTGACCTATATTACAGTCCATTAATTTTCCCTTATGCTATAACTGTTTCATTTCTTATGTTTGGTTATTATCATTTTAAGTTCCAGAACTTGCAATTTTTTCCTATTTAAATCTGCTGTATCATTTTTTGAAGTTTCTAGTTCTCAGCCAGATTTTCCATTCTTGGCTTTTTTCCCTTGAACATAAAAAGAATAGTTGTTTTGTAATCTATGCTGATAATTTCAATATCCAGAGACTCTGTGAATCTATTTATATTATCTAATGTACCTATTGTTCTTATTCGTGCTGTCTTATATCCTTGGGTTATCCTTGTGTGCTAGACATTGTTTTTGAAAATTTATTTACAGAAATACCTTGTGGCTGAGGATACTATTGTCTTCTTCTAAAGAGATTTTATTACTTTGCTCACTCCTAAGAGTACTAGCAACCTGGAACCACCTGACTCTGAAATTTTCACCCTAGCCTTCTGAGGCTGCCAGAATTGCAACTCAGCATTTTCCAGGACAAAATGCCTTGGTGTTTTTTTTTCCCCTGAGGGAAGGCTTCTTTTCTCCACTTTCCCATCCTCTTCAGAATCTTAGCATTTCATTTCAGTAATTCCTCAAATCTTATATTTCTCTGATGCTTTTAAGATGGAAAGGTTTGGTTTGTTTTTATTGGCATGGGGGTTTATTTGAATCATCTAGGGCTTCATATCCAGAAATGGTGGTCCCACTGACTCTCACTTATGGATCTAGTAGGCAGCAGTATCTTTGGAGAAAGTAGGGTCCTCACTGTTATAGGATAAATCACAATTTGTCTAAGTCAATCACTGTAACCCCCTTCCTCTATGCTTGAGGTGGGTAAAGAAGACACAAGAGGAAAACTCCTGGGAACTTGTGGAGGCATTTTTGCCCTTTTGAAATACAGCTGTTTGGGAACCAGAGAGCTTTCTCTTCCTTGTGTTTTGGGATTATGTTATGTAAAGAAGTCACACTTGAATCTGTGCCAGCTCTCTTATTACTGAGGAAAAAGCCAAGAAAATTGCAGATATCAACTCATTGCTCTTAATATTGTTGAGTCACTTAAAAACCCTGGAACCCTCTGCTTCCAGGTTTCTTAAGGAAACAATAAACATTATTATTGTTTCACTGTTAATCATTTTCATGGTTATTATTTCTGTTGTATGCAGTCCAAGGCATTCCTAACTGATGTATCATCCTTCAAGACTCAGTTTTAAATGTCACTTCCTCAGGGAGGCCTTCCTGAAACCTCCTAGATCAACACATTCAATAGTATTTCCCTTTAGTACCCCTCATCATATTTATAATTATTTGTTGAATGGTAGTCTTTCTAAACTGTAAGCTCCATGAAAAGAGTCATCATAGTCAACTCCTACAGCCCAGACCAGTGCCAGGTATGGTAGCCTCTAAATAAATAACTATCCAAATAAATAAATAAGGGATCAAGAGCACAAGTGGAAGGAGAAACTGAATAAAAATCCTGGAGGATGTAAATTAAAATTTGTGAAGTTATTCTTCTTATAACATTAAAATTTTTTTAAGCTCAAAGGATCAATACAGAAAGGTTGGAATGGCTGTCGTGAAAACTGGGTGTGAGTGTTTATCTTGCAGAAACAAGAGTTGCCAAGTAATGTTAAATATCCAGCTGGGATTAGAAGCCATAAATGTGCATTGGCATAAATTGGCAGAATCATGAGGTTTCTCCTGGCAGTGCTCAGCTTTCTGGGTGTCAGGGAGGCATCGGGTAATTGGATCGATCCAAAGGAGGGCTCTCAGGACAAGCTGCTTTCTGAAGGTGGGTCTCTGGTGAAGTAAAGAAAAGGGGATGTTGGGGGACTGGATAATATGGGTGAATGTAGTGACCACAATGTTGCTTATGTGAAATATTCATAAAATTGTGTATCAGTGACCTTAATAAAAAAGGAAAAAGTGAATGTGGTATTTTATTTCCACTTTTTCAATGAATTAAGCCTTTTAGAACTCAACAGCTTCCCCTATTATCCAGACTGGAGAATATTCCCTAGCTGAAGCATTCACCCCCAAAGTCTTCCCCTATCACCCATGGAAATGTTTGACAGGGATTTGTAAATTTCCTAAAAAGTGTGTGTGTGTGTGTGTGTGTGTGTGTGTGTGTGTGTGTGTGCATGCCTGCATGTATATGTGCATTTTTCTGGGGAGAGTATCTATAGCTTCTACCAGACTGCAGAAAGGCAAGACCACTGACTTGGGGATGGCTCCTAGCTGTGTGCCACATTGTGGATCCACAGGGTGAATCAAGGCTTGACTGATGGGTAGTCATGGCCCTGATTACTGACAAATGGTAGCATGGCCCAGTGGAAATGTGTAGACTCCAGAGTCAGAGGTATGGGCTATGCCACTTAGTTCCTCAGTTTTCTCTTCTATAAAATGGGAATGATAATCCTTATCTCAGAGGTCTGTTGTAAAGATTAAATGAGTTAATACATATGAATGCTGAGGACCAGGCCCAGTACTCAGTAAGGCCTAGCTAATGGCTAGTGATGCACCAGGACACACATTCAAGAACAAAGACATTGAGTCATGAGGCAACAATCAGGGGCATTTGCTGATCTTACACAAAGCAGAGAATCTCTCCCCTCTTATACTTACTGTGTGATATGGGGCAAGTTCCTTAACTGCTCTGTGCCTCAGTTATTTCATCTGTAATATGCAGATAATAATAGTGCCTACCTCATAGGATTGTTGTAGGGATTCCATTCTGGCTCAGAGCAGTGACTCCAGCTCACTAAATGCTGGTTGTGGAGACCAAGACTGCTTGTTTATAACCTTTTGCCCCAGAATAGCCACATGTCCAGATGGTCCCCTCCTTGGGGCAGTATGCGAAGTGTATGTATGTTGATGGCTTAGAGCTGGCCAAACCCAGGTCAGTCTTATCAATGGAAACCTCTTAATGGGAGGCAGACCCCTCTGATGAAGGTTTGGTTCCTTGGGGCACTGATCACATAAGAATGATCCCTTCTAGCAAAACACATTGCTATAGTCATAAATCACACCTCTTCTTTAGCACACACAGTCTTTGTCTCTTCATCCCGTATAAGCGGTTCCCTCCCTGTCTATCAGAGTGGTGCACAACCCTGTCCAGCCTGCTCTTCCTGCACTCCCTGACCTATGTCCCAGTAAATCCTCATGTCTCCTACACTGTCTCTGGGTCTTTTCTTCAGTCTCTCAAGTGCTTTCCTATCGCAACTTGCCTACTTGGGTGTGCAATCAGCCTTGTGGTCACATACTGGTATTTTTATTATTACTGCCTAGGGACATTCAAGCTCCTGGCTTTGATCCAATTGATTCTACAGCTTTCCTCACACTGAAACCTCCACAGCTCATGAAGCACCTGCACACAGACCGTGTCTGTCTCACAGCAGCCTTACAAGGGGAGAATCAAGACCCAAAGAGAGTAAGTGATGAGCCCTGGGGCCCTCCACCCGGTGCCTTCCTCACAGCAGCCCCTTCCAAGAGTTTCCCCCTTTCCCTCCCAGGTTGCCATCTATAGCAGTCCAACTAATGAAATCCCACACATCCATAAAGCTTTCGTTCTGAATGCCCCTTCTCAGAATTCCCTGTCCTGAACCATTGGTATGACATGGTGCAGTTCTGCAGACTCCCAGGGACAAATAGGCAGGTCCAGTCCTGTACCAGTCCCTGTTCCTTGCACAGAGAATATCTTCTCTAGAGAGCTGCTGAATGAAGGAAATTAAAGACTTGATGATTCTACTCTTCCAAGGCGTTCACATGTGCAAGGGAAGGGAGGATGAGTCACTGGGGACCAAGAGACTGAGTGCACAGGCCGACATGGCCAGAGCACATGACAAAGTGGGGCTCTGTGGACACCTGCCCAAGAGACTGATTCCTTGTCTACAGTAAACCACCCAGGAAATCTGTAAATCAGGTTAATAAAAAGTCAGACTATCTGTAGCAACAAAAGGAAGCCAACAGTAACTTCTGGAACAAATGGCTCAAAATGGCCAGGACTTGATTAATATTGACAGCTTCCCTAATTTGTATCCCCACTGCAACTTAGAATCAACCAGAGAAAGCCAAATAGGCACCCCCAACCAGTCATACGGGATGCCCAGCTTTTAGTTAGCTCTCTTACAGCTTCCTCATGCCAACGGCCTCTAGTGAGGGTGCACTGGAAGCCTTCCCTGTTTTCCATAAAGCTTTCCCACTCTTCTGCCTGCCTTTGAGTCTCCACTAAAATGCAAGTGACAGTGGCCGACTTTCTCTCTATAGCCAGCTCTGAATAAACAGCCTTAGCTTTTCTCATTTGGTTGGTCTTCATTTCTACCAGACCCAGGAGTGAAAGCGCATGAAGCACCGGTCCAGACCGTCCAGTCAGTTCCCATGTCCCCCCTGGGGTGGAGCTCTGAGCCCTCAGACCACAGAGTCACTGGCTGCTGCACTGGAAACACTGATCAGACCTTTGGACACAGCTGAGTGAGGACTGGAGAAGCCCGATTTACTCGGATTAAATCCTGCAGGCATGGAATCACAAAAGAGTTTTTGTTAGATGCTACTCAGAAGGGAGGGGCTCCAGAGATCTGGGAAAGGGTAGGACAGTTGAGATAGGGAAACAAGGGAAGAGCAGGAACTTTGCATAGCATAAGAGCCAGGGATTGCCTGGAGCTGCCTTGGTAGAATGGAGAATTGAGTCAAGATTTTTACCTAACCTCCACCAAGCTTCTTTATTCACTCCACAGATGTTTACTGAGTGCACAGTATATACCAGGTACTGTTCTAGGTGCTGGAGATGTGACAGGTAAAACCATTGACTTTGTGGAGTTCACACCCTAGTGGAGGAAGACAGATCGTAAATGACCAAAAACATAAGATGACTTCAGAAGTGGTAAGTGCCCTGAGGGGAATAAAGTAGAATGCAGCCCTAGAAGAGGGACGCTGGGAGTGGGAATAGCATTAGGAAGGGTGGCTGAGGAGTGCCTCTGAAGGAATGACATTTGAGCTGACACCATAAAGAACCGGCAAAGCAGCTCTCAGGGGAAGCAGTTTTGCAGGCAGAGGGAACAGCTTAAGGCCTTTGCAGGCCCTGAGGTGGGACTAGGTTTGACTTGTTCAGTAAGGACTAAAGAAGGCCAGTGTGGCTAGGGCATTGTGAACAGAGGGCAATAGTGAAGGAGGAGACTAGAATGAAGGTTCAGGTCATGCCCTGCATGAAGGAACTTCCAGGCCATGCTAAGAGTTTAGATTTTATTTTATTCTAAATACAATGCAAAGCTATTGAAAGAAGGCACTGAATGGTCGGCCTGCCTCAGCCATTTTGTCAAGGCCTTAGAAGAGCTCCTTTGCTGAGATCTTGTCAAGATTCTGACAGTTAGGTGAGGTATTTATGTCAGGGGTGGAGGGGAGGAGGGGGCAGCATTGAGGAGAAAGAGCATGCTCTAAATCACAACCAGAATCCCTTACTCAGTAGGACAAAACAAGCCACAGAATGTGTGTAAACTCCCAAAATTGTACACTGACTTATTGTGTGTGTATCCTATTTTAGGGAAGAACCCAGAGGTTTTTCAGACTCTCAGAGGAGTCTCTGTGACCAAAAGCAGTTAGAAGAACATTGGCCTACATGCTTGCATATGCATGTCATCTTAGTGAGGACACACAGATGTCATGGCTGTGAAGGCACAGGAAAGAGATGCTTTTCACTGTGTACCATGTGCTTTACCTATTAAAAAAAATCCACTTCAGGGGGGGTTAACATCCAAAATATATAAAGAACTCACACACCTCAATACCCGAAAAACAAATAACCCAATTAAAAAATTAGCAGAGGACCTGAACAGACACTTCTCCAAAGAAGAAATTCGAATGGCCAATAGGCACATGAAAAGTTGCTCCACATGACTAATTATCAGGGAAATGCAAATTAAAACCACAATAAGATATCACCTCACACCAGTTAGGATGGCCAACATCCAACAGACAAGAAAGAACAAATGCTGGCAAGGATGTGGAGAAAGGGGAACCCTCCTACACTGCTGGTGGGAATGTAAACTAGTTCAACCATTGTGGAAAGCAATATGGAGGTTCCTCAAAAAACTAAAAACAGAAATACCATTTGACCCAGGAATTCCACTCCTAGGAATTTACCTGAAGAAAACAAGTTTCCAGATTCAAAAAGACATTCACTCCTGTTTATCACAGCACTATTTACAATAGCCAAGATATGGAAGCAACTTAACTGTTCATCAGTAGATGAATGGATAAAGAAGATGTGGTACATATACACAATGGAATACTATTCAGTCATAAGAAAGAAACAAATCCTACCACTCGCAACAACATGGATGGAGCTGGAGGACATTATGCGCAGTGAAATAAGCCAGGTGGAGAAAGACAAATACCAAATGATTTCCTTCATTTGTGGAGTATAACAATGAAGCAAAACTGAAGGAACAAAATAGCAGCAGACTCAGAGACTCCAAGAAGGAACTAGTGGTTACCAAAGGGGAGGAGTGTGGGAGGGCAGGTGGGGAGGGAGGGAGAAGGGGACTGATGGGTATTATGTTTAGTACACATGGTGTGGGGGAGCACCAGGAGAACAGTGTAGCACAGAGAAGGCACATAGTGGATCTCTGGCATCTTGCTGCACTGATGGACAGTGGCTGAATTGGGTTATGGGTGGGGACTTGATAATATGGGTAAATGTAGTAACCACATTTTTTCATGTGAAACCTTCATAAGAGTATATCAATCATACCTTTAAAAAAAAGAGGTGGTACATATGCACAATGAAATATTATTCAGCCATAAAAAGAAACCAAATTCTACTGATGCCGGGGTTCTTGTTTGCAGAGTTGAAGAATGAACTTAGCAAACAGTCAAGGTAGGAGAGCCAGGGCAGAGGCTTTTATTTAGAAATAAAGTGAGAGGAAAGAGCTCTTGGCTCTCGCCAGGAGGGGACAGGAGAGCCCAGGGTGGTACGTTGTCTAGGAGATTTATAGGCAGTTGAGGATTTTTGGGAATTGAGGGCTTAGGGTGTGGACTTGCACCACCTGCCCTGCCCTCAAGGTGGGCTGGGTTGTTGTATGTTTGCTAGGGCTGTTTACAGTGAAGTCATGGGTTATGCTGAGATACCCTTGCGGAACACTCCAGACCAAGTTGCTCCTGGCCTTTGACCTTTAACTGCTGTCATTGAAGATGTCTATATTCCTAGTCTGGTATCTTTACCCTAGAGATTTAGTGTGACCTTGACTTTGCATAATGCTGAACACAGAGTTTCCATAGGGACTTTACATTGTTACATTGCTTTGACTGTAAATATCCCACCTTGGTTTTTCCAGAGGCCCTCACCCTGCTCTGTCTAAGCCCATGGTCCCTGTCTCACTACCATTTGCAACAACATGGATGGAGCTAGACGGTGTTATGCTCAGTGAAATAAGCCAGGCAGAGAAAGACAAGTACCAAATGATTTCACTCATCTGTGGAGTGTAATAACAAAGCAAAACTGAAGGAACAAAACAGCAGCAGATTCAACAGACTCCAAGAAGGGACTAGTGGTTACCAAAGGGGAGGGGTGGGGAGGGAGGGAGAAGGGGATTAAGGGGCATTATGATTAGCACACATAATGTAGGGTGTTCATGGGCAAGGCAGTACAGCACGGAGAACACGAGTAGAGACTATAACATCTTACTATGCTGATGGACAGTGACTGCAATGGGGTTGGGGAATGAATTGATAATATGGGTGAATGTTGAAACCACAATGTTGAAACCTCATGTGAAACCTTCCTAAGGTTGTATATCAATGATACCTTAATTTTAGAAAAGTTCACTCCAGTGTAAAGGACTGAAGCTGGACAAGAATGGATGGAGTGGCGAGGAGGATGCAAAAGTGTTGGTGTTTCCAGGGCAGGGCTGTGACAAACACACTGGCCCTAACTGGACTCACCCCACCCCTAACCTGCACTCATGCCTCACTCTGACACACTTACCCCAGAGAGGTGGTCCAGGCAGGAGGCTGCACCTCACCCTGAGCCACAGAGGGCTCGGTGGCTCAACGAATGCCAACTGCATTGCTCTGCAGGAGTGGCAGTAACAGATCACCTGGAGATGCCCTTTGTTCAGGTCATTGAAACCACCGTCCTCTGGCTGCATCTCAGGCTCCTCTGAGTTCAGCACCTTCACAGACAGAAGCATGGGCCTCCGGAGCACGGCACCCTGCCCAACCCCACAGGAGCTCCAGGCTCAGGTCTGAGCACACCTGTCAGTGGCTTTTATGAAGGGTCCATTCCCAGTACCTTGTTTGGGCATTTTGCTTTGAGTAAAACTTTCCCCTGCTCTGCCTTGTATCTGTGCCAGCCCTAGGCGGGCAGCTGGAGGCAGAGACAGAGATACTTTCCCTAATTCTCTCCAGAATCTTGGCTTTGTTTTGCTTTGCCTCTCCACAAATAAGTCTGGCCTGGCCTTCAGGACCCACCTGTTCTCAGCAATCAGCCAGTGGGCAGGGACCAGCCTCCCTTGGGCGTTCAGATCACTAGTGATCTAGGGCCACAAGTTCGAGAGAGGAGTCAGCTGCTGATGAGAGGTCCCTGGCAGGATGAAGAGCAAGCAAGGACCTCCTGGTCCACACTTGGGGAAGGTACCAGAGTGGCTCTGTGCAGGTCAGTTAGACCACAGAGCTGCCCTCCTGCTGTGAAACAATTCAGACATTTCAATGGCTTCCTCCTAGGGCCTCCATACTGGACAGGGGTGCCAGAATAGTCAGTCATACTTGTGCTGCCAATTAGAATTTCCCACCCATTCTTCTTAATTGAAATTAATAATAATACCAGCCAGTATTTGTGGCCAGGCACTGTTTAGCTGAAGACTTTATGGATATCACCTCATTTAAACCCAACAGAACTCTGAGGTAGTGGCATGGTGATGTCCCCCCGTCACAGCTAGCAGCTCAGGGAGCTCGGGTGGGAGCCCAACAGCGTGGGAATACGACACCTACAGCTGCTCAGCAAGGAAAACGAAGTGGCTCTCAGAAGGGCCCCACAATCTTGCATCAAATGGGATCCAATCTCTTGCCGAATAAATAGAGAACAAAAGCATGGATCCTGACGGAGCACACAGTGCAGGGCACCTGCCAGCTTGCAGTCCCTGGCTCAGCACTCCTGGGCCTCTTGAGCTATCTCCTCTGTAAAGTAAGGGGACAGCCTGCACTTTGTGGTCCTCCCAGCTCCAAAGGTCTACACATTATTTTATATAAAAGCATAAGGTCCTCCTCCTGGGATACTGGCTCTCCTGTCAGCCTCTGTTCCTGCCCCATGCAGGAAAGGTGCTGGGCCAGGAGTCAGGAGACCTGGGTTCTGGCTTCAGCCATGCTTCTAAAGTCAGGTGTGCAGCATCCCCTCATTTTTCTCAACTGATAAGTGGAAGTAATATCCACCAGCCACCTCACTGTATAAGGTTTCAGAGAAGATCAAAGCAGATAATGAATCTAAAAAGCCCTTGGAAGTTGTGAGATTCTGTGCACAGTGAGGAATTTTGGGCAGTGATGTTTCTCTTCCTTCTCCCTACTAGTGTTTCTCAGACTCTGAGATGAGAAGACCTGAGGTGGGAGAAGGGCAGGCAGTACAGAGCATAACCACCCCTCCTCAAGCTTCCAAAACAGTCACCCACTCTGGCCAGGCTGCCCTTCCTGTGACAGATGGCCCTTCCCCATGGTGGAAGGAAAGCAAAACAGGATTGAACTGCCTCAGGTGGCTGAGGAGACACAGCCAAGGGAGTGGGGAGGGTGACAACTCAGAAACGGGTTTTCCTTCTGATGCTGGTCCCTGGGCTGACTCATCAAGATTTCACAGAAAAAGCTTCAGGTTGCTGACCCCAAACCTGACAAGTCATTGGTTAAGCAGAGTGATGGAGACCTACTATGTCCCAGAGTTTAGGAGTTCCTGTGGCACTGGCTGAGCCAGCAGAGGCCTGGGAACATGGACATGCAGAGAATCAAGTTGGAGCAGCAGACCAAAGCCAGGCTGGGGAAGCAGCGGAGCCAGGCTGGAACCTCAGACCACACGTGAGGCCACTGAGCAGGGCCCCACAGGTCTCTTGGCTCAGGCTCAGGAAGAGCAGTGGTCACCTTAGAGTCCCAGAGATCTCACCAGGTCCTGAGGCAGCAGCCATGCTCCAGGGGCATCTGTGCAGCTGTGTGGTCAGAGGGGCGAGCGGAGTCACCTCCTGGCTTAGCCTGAGCCTCCTCTGCAGAGGGCCTCTGCCCACCGCTTCTGACCCCAGGTCCTTAGTGTGGACAGACTCCCCTTGTTCTGTAATGAGATGCCTGCTGGACTAATGCACCAGTTCTTTCCCCTCAAGAATTCTTCAGCCACGTAAATTAAATTAAACAGTTCCTTCATGGTTTGTGTCCCTTGTTCATTTGAGCCAATAGCTCAGTGGACATTTCTAAGCATTCTACTAAAAAGTTTCCCCTCACACAAGCAGCGACCAAAATTTTATCACATAGTCCTCAATGCCAGGCCATGAAAGGAAAACCAAGAGGTATAAGGCAAAGTCCCTGTTCTTAGCAATTTATAATCTAGTTACGGAAAAGTTAATGACATAAAGATGCAGCCTGCCTATAATCTCACCTTGCTAAGAGTCTTGTGGATTGTGCAGCTGGAGGGGGGAGGTCATGCTATGCTGGCATATACTTCTTGGAAGAGGTGGCATTTGAACCAACCTTGATGGATGAGGAGGGTGTGTGGGATGGGAAGAAGGAAGAAGGCATTCCATGGATGCCATGAGCAATGTATTGATCACGGTCACTGTCATCCACATAGGAAGTAAGGAGAGCTTAATTAGGAGGTGGCCTCAGAATAGATGAGGACACATAACTATGTGAAGGGTAGGAAGTCTTTGGGCTAAGAGGACTGGACATGATATGGGATCTCATTCTGGGTTTGGGAGAAATTGCTACAATCTCTTTACCTGTAAAATGAAGGGAGTGGGCCAAACAACCTCCAAAGTTCCTTACCGTTCTAGAATAAGGAGAGAAAGGGGTAAAGATGATGCTAGGTTTTGAAGAACAGTCCCAACAACAGGAGATGAGAAGTCAGGAAAGGAAGTAGGTTTGAGGAGAAGACTTCAATTTTAAGTAAATGGAGTGGTCCCTTCATTACCCTTCGTCCCAGCTGTCCCACCACAGGCTGATCTGCCTGAGGCCTGTGAGGGTATCTGCTTTGTCCCTCCTCCAGGAGAGTGTGACCCCGACTCCATCAAGGCCAGAGAAAGGAAGAGGAACTGGCCTTTGCACCAGGAAATTTGTCAGTTTCTCTCTCAGTGAATAAACACTTCATCATCACCAACACAACCTGGCTATGAAGCACCAGTGTAGCCTAGCATGGCTGAGTGCCCAGAGGTGCGGGCAGAAATCTTCTAAATTGACAATCAGTTTCTATCACTCCAGGGAAAGGGGCACATCAAACAGGGATTAGGCAGTTACTGAAAAATAAATTGAAGTGTTTGGTTCCCACATACCTGTGTTTCAGGACCCAAATTAAGTTAGTACCTGGCATACAGGCAAACCTCCCAATGAGTGGTTCAGCCCAGGGTCCTCAAAGTTGGGTGTGCATAGGACCCCCATGGAGCCTAGACTGAGGACCTGGCACCTATATTTTAATAATCCCTTCAGACAATTGTGTGTGAGAGACTCCCTGGCTTGGAGAGAGCTGCCATGGCCAGGGAAAGAGGTGGACAGAGGTGGTTCTGGTAGGCGAGAGGCTCCCTGAGAGAGACTGAGGTGGGGCTTAGAGGGTGGGTGTTCCAAGTACAGAGGAGAGGGAGAAGGGAAGGGCATTCCAGGCAAAGAGGCACACAGGCCCTGGCTGGGTGCTCCGCCTGTTTGTGTTGGGTGAAGCTGGAGAGTCAGGCTGCAGCCACAGTTCAAGGTTCTGAATGTCAACCTCAGAGATCCTGAAGCTGCCAGGAGCAGGGCAGGCTGTGAGCACAGAAGGGAGACCCCTTCCAGCACCGGGAGCAGACATGGCCCTTGTTTGTCCACTTGGAGCCCGCAAGGTCTCTGAGCCGAGCCCCAGGCCTGGGGTCAGGAGGCAACGCTACAGTATCTCCTGCCTCTGTGAGCCTCCCCTTCACAGTTGGCCTGGACTCTTCTACTCCTGACTTCAGGTCCTTGGTATGTATGCAATTCCTGGCTCCTTTGGCTGCCCTGCCTGCCTCTCTGGCCACATTTTGGAGTTTTGTACCCTTATTCCTATCCTTTAATGTTTGCCTTCCTTAGGCCTTCAGCACCATCTGTCAAGATTAATTTGACATCAAACTGGCTTTCTCTAGAAGGGCAGGGAAACTTGAGGGCACAAGAAACAAGAATCATGTGAGGAAAATTGCCGTGGCCTTTTCCTTGAAGCAGTCCTGAGGTTAGAGCCCTTGTCTCCAGTGACAGTCCACTGGAGAAATAAATCATTTCTTGAGGCTCAGGTGGTAGAAATAACTTGCTCAGATTCTGGCCTATGGGGTCAGGCATGCTACCTGACCTTCCCTGCTTTGCTCTGTAACTCTGAAAGAGACATCTTCCTCAAACCATAAATAGGGCAGACACCATCTCCAGAGCCTGCTTCTCTGTATACCTCTGCTCTGCTTGGAAAAATTATTAGTTTTACTTATGGGATTAGGTAAGAGATTGGAAATTGAGTGCAGTGATCACATGAACCTTTATTTTCTTGGAGGAACCTCTTTCAGGAGGCAGGATAGGTTTCTGTCATCTTCCTTACAATAGGACAAATTCACTATTTCTTGTTCTTAATTCACATCTGCAATTGATATTGGAATTGGTCACAGTACTATGTGTGGTCCAGTACATTAAGTGTAGTTCCAGACTCAAGAATGAAACAATAGGCTACTTTGTTTTTCTCAAAATGTTAGCAGTCCTCAAGCCTCCCCTTCTTCCTGTGAGCAGGCCCGTTTTCAAGAGCATCTTTGCCCTCAACAGCTGCTGAACATATTCCAGCCCACAGCACCTCACATTCTGGTCCTGCAACCCCAAGGCACAAAGAGCCTGTCAAACTGGGAAGACATCACGGAACTGAGCCCTGGAGGCAATATGCTGCCAGATTTCTTAGTGAGGAAGACAAGTTCTGCTCAGACAGCAACATAACATTTCCCCCCATTCCTGGCATAGAGGCTGGGCCACTGCCATTAACCTGCCATGAGAATGCGTTAGTATGCACTCTCTGTCTGGCAAATTCTTGCTCAATCTCGAGAGGCTCTGAGAGAGCATCCTCAGCAAAGTACTCCAGGCATCCCGATGGGTGGCTTTAAGAGTTCACACAATGTAGTCTTCATCTGTGTGGCACATCAGCTACAACAAATCTGAACAGTGTTGTTAATCCTGACATTGGCATGCTTTTCTGTATGACTATAGGTTTCACCCACTTGCTATAATTTATTTTAGTTTTTATAACCTGTGAGTAGATAAGCTGAGTACTGTTGTTACTTCAGTTTTAGAGATGAGCAAGCTGACGTTTAGCATGCCCAAGGTCACTCAGCTCTCAAATGGCAAGGCTGGTACCAGAATCTGGATCATGCTGGTTCTCCCACACTTCATCTCTTCAGGACCCAGTGCTGAATCTCACTACCGTGCAGCAGCATGAATTGCCATGGGCTCCCTAGGCTCTGGTAGCCACAAGGGAGGGTGGCTACTTGGGAATATTCTCTAAACTCCTATGGACAGAGCTGGGTGGAGGCTTGTGTTAAATGGACAGGTCCTGGCTAATTGTTCTCCCTCCCTGGAGATAGACAGTGTTTTTTTTTTTTTTTTTTTTTTTTTTGAGAGGGCATCTCTCATATTTATTGATCAAATGGTTGTTAACAACAATAAAATTCAGTATAGGGGGGTCAATGCTCAATGTACAATCATTAATCCATCTCAAGCCTAATTCTCGTCAGTCTCCAATCTTCTGAAGCATAACGAACAAGTTCTTACATGGTGAACGAATTCTTACAGAGTGAATAAATTCTTACATGGTGAACAGTACAAGGGCAGTCATCACAGAAACTTTCGGTTTTGATCATGCAATATGACCTATAAACCATCAGGTCAAATATGAATATTCATTTGATTTTTGTACTTGATTTATATGTTGATCCCACATTTCTCCTATTATTATTATTATTTTTATTTTTAATAAAATGCTGAAGTGGTAGGTAGATGCAAGATAAAGGTAGAAAACATAGTTTAGTGCTGTAAGAAGGCAAATGTAGATGATCAGATGATCAGGTGTGTGCCTATGGACTAAGTATTAATCCAGGCTAGACAAGGGCAGCAAAACATCCACGGATGCAGAAGATTTCTCTCAAAACAGGGGGGGTGAGGTTCTGAGCCTCACCTCTGTTGATCCCCAAATTCTCACCTGATGGCCCCCCTGCGACTGTGCCTGTCTTAGGTTGTTCCTCCCTTGAGGAATCTTACCCGTCTCTGGCTAACCAGTCATCTTCCGGGGCCATACAGGGAAATGTAAAGTTGGTAAGTGAGAGAGAAGCCATATTGTTTGCAAAGGTTAGCTTTTTACTTCTTTGCAGATTTATGCCCTGTGGCTTCTATGCCCAGCACTTGTCTCGAGGTATCTTTACCACCTGGAGGAATTATGATACTCGGTAAATTCGATATGAGGCACGAATTCTATTTAAAGTTTGTAATTAGGAAGGAAGAAGAAAAGCTATAGATGTAGCATATGAAGGAAACTTGGGAGGATTGATTATTTCTTTGACATATCTTCTTGTATAGTACCTTAAGTATGTATAGGTTTTAAACTACTAACTAATTTGCACACACATATTGACATAATAGGAATACGGTGACATAAACAAAGCAAATCTATAATTACCAGCCATCTCCAGTGAAGTCAAGAAAACCATTTAGGCACCCTAGGCATTTGTGAAAATTTATCTATGATATGATGGATATTTTCCAACTGTACTTGAACCATCAGACAAATTAAAGCAGCCCATTTCTGGGATCTGTTCACATCCCATATGTTCTTTTAACCATAGATAGTCTATAGTCATGAGATTTTGGGGTGCTACAACTTGCACCCCTCCCAACTCCTGGTTGAGTTCCAACAGACAGATCCGGTCAAATTCGTTGTCTCACTGTATGCACATGCCAGCCTAGACATCTCCCTCCTCCTTCTCATGGCAAGTCCAGGAGATGGTGGGCTGGATGCAGCCACAACCGCAGCATCGTCCGGATCCCTGTGGAGGCTTTTTGATGATCATCCCCCGGCACGAGTCCTCCAGAGAGTGCTGATGCCGGAAGCTCCTCCTCATATCGTATCTTAGTTCATTTTCTGGGTATCCAAGCTAGGCCTTGATCTTCTGCGTAGAAACAAACAGACCCTTTGCCCACACTTTGACATGCCCTCTATACCACTGTGCAGAACTCATTGGAGGTCAGCACACAGTAACTGCTTTTTTTTTTTTTTTTTAATTAAGAGAAAGGAATATTATCAGAAAAGAGTACCTCCATAGCTGATCATCTGACACCCTTTAAGTGATCAACATTAAGGATATTTAAAGCATGCGTTGATCTTTGATTTACCAATAGTTTTATCCTGTTAAGGAGTAATCCCCCTTTTCTTTCTTTCTTTCTTTTTTTTTTTTTTTAAATTTTTAATCTACACTTACCTGAAGAATACTATGTTTACTATGCTCTCCCCTATATCAGGTCCCCCCTAACAACCACATTACGGTTACTGTCCATCAGCTTAGCAAAATGTTGTAGAGTCACTACTTGTCCTCTCTGTGTTGTGCAGCCCACCCTCCCCTTTCTCCCTCCCCCCCATGCATGCTAATCTTAATACCCCCCTTCTTCTTCCCCCCCCTTATCCCTCCCTGCCCACCCATCCTCCCCAGTTCCTTTCCCTTTGGTACCTGTTAGTCCATTTTTGGGTTCTGTAATTCTGCTGCTGTTTTGTTCCTTCAGTTTTTCCTTTGTTCCTATACTCCTCAGATGAGTGAAATCATTTGGTATTTCTCTTTCTCTGCTTGGCTTATTTCACTGAGCATAATACTCTCCAGCTCCATCCATGTTGCTGCAAATGGTTGGATTTTTCCACTTCTTATGGCTGAGTAGTATTCCATTGTGTATATGTACCACATCTTCTTTATCCATTCATCTACAGATGGACATTTAGGTTGCTTCCAATTCTTGGCTATTGTAAATAGTGCTGCGATAAACATAGGAGTGCATCTGTCTTTCTCAAACTTGATTGCTGCGTTCTTAGGGTAAATTCCTAGGAGTGGAATTCCTGGGTCAAATGGTAGGTCTGTTTTGAGCATTTTGATGCACCTCCATACTGCTTTCCACAATGGTTGAACTAATTTACATTCCCACCAGCAGTGTAGGAGGGTTCCCCTTTCTCCACAGCCTCGCCAACATTTGTTGTTGTTTGTCTTTTGGATGGCAGCTATCCTTACTGGTGTGAGGTGATACCTCATTGTAGTTTTAATTTGCATTTCTCTGATAATTAGCGATGTGGAGCATCTTTTCATGTGTCTCTTGGCCATCTGTATTTCTTTTTTGGAGAACTGTCTGTTCAGTTCCTCTGCCCATTTTTTAATTGGGTTATTTGTTTTTTGTTTGTTGAGGCGTGTGAGCTCTTTATATATTCTGGACGTCAAGCCTTTATCAGATCTGTCATTTTCAAATATATTCTCCCATACTGTAGGGTTCCTTTTTGTTCTATTGATGGTGTCTTTCGCTGTACAGAAGCTTTTCAGCTTAATGTAGTCCCACTTGCTCATTTTTGCTGTTGTTTTCCTTGCCCGGGGAGATATGTTCAAGAAGAGATCACTCATGTTTATGTCTAAGAGGTTTTTGCCTATGTTTTTTTCCAAGAGTTTAATGGTTTCGTGACTTACATTCAGGTCTTTGATCCATTTTGAGTTTACCTTTGTATATGGGGTTAGACAATGGTCCAGTTTCATTCTCCTACATGTAGCTGTCCAGTTTTGCCAGCACCATCTGTTGAAGAGACTGTCATTTTGCCATTGTATGTCCATGGCTCCTTTATCAAATATTAATTGACCATATATGTTTGGGTTAATTTCTGGGGTCTCTAATCTGTTCCACTGGTCTGTGGCTCTGTTCTTGTGCCAGTACCAAATTGTCTTGATTACTATGGCTTTGTAGTAGAGCTTGAAGTTGGGGAGTGAGATCCCCCCTACTTTATTCTTCTTTTTCAGGATTGCTTTGGCTATTCGGGGTCTTTGGTGTTTCCATATGAATTTTTGAATTATTTGTTCCAATTCATTGAAGAATGTTGCTGGTAATTTGAGAGGGATTGCATCAAATTTGTATATTGCTTTTGGCAGGATGGCCATTTTGACGATATTAATTCTTCCTAGCCATGAGCGTGGGATGAGTTTCCATTTATTAGTGTCCCCTTTAATTTCTCTTAAGAGTGACTTGTAGTTTTCAGAGTATAAGTCTTTCACTTCCTTGGTTAGGTTTATTCCTAGGTATTTTATTCTTTTTGATGCAATGGTGAATGGAATTGTTTTCCTGATTTCTCTTTCTATTGATTCGTTGTTAGTGTATAGGAAAGCTACAGATTTCTGTGTGTTGATTTTGTATCCTGCAACTTTGCTGTATTCCGATATCAGTTCTAGTAGTTTTGGAGTGGAGTCTTTAGGGTTTTTTATGTACAGTATCATATCATCTGCAAATAGTGACAGTTTAACTTCTTCTTTACCAATCTGGATTCCTTGTATTTCTTTGTTTTGTCTGATTGCCGTGGCTAGGACCTCCAGTACTATGTTAAATAACAGTGGGGAGAGTGGGCATCCCTGTCTGGTTCCCGATCTCAGTGGAAATGCTTTCAGCTTCTCGCTGTTCAGTATAATGCTGGCTGTGGGTTTATCATATATGGCCTTTATTATGTTGAGGTACTTGCCCTCTATTCCCATTTTGCTGAGAGTTTTTATCATTTATGGATGTTGAATTTTGTCAAATGCTTTTTCAGCATCTATGGAGATGATCATGTGGTTTTTGTCTTTCTTTTTGTTGATGTGGTGGATGATGTTGATGGATTTTCGAATGTTGTACCATCCTTGCATCCCTGGGATGAACCCCACTTGGTCATGGTGTATGATCCTTTTGATATACTGTTGAATTCTGTTTGCTAATATTTTATTGAGTATTTTTGCATCTACGTTCATCAGGGATATTGGTCTGTAATTTTCTTTTTTGGTGGGGTCTTTGCCTGGTTTTGGTATTAGGGTGATGTTGGCTTCATAGAATGAGTTTGGGAGTATTCCCTCTTCTTCTATTTTGTGGAACACTTTAAGGAGAATGGGTATTATGTCTTCTCTGTGTGTCTGATAAAATTCCGAGGTAAATCCGTCCGGCCCCGGGGTTTTGTTCTTGGGTAGTTTTTTGATTACTGTTTCAATTTCTTTGCTTGTAATTGGTTTGTTTAACTTTTGTGTTTCTTCCTTGGTCAGTCTTGGGAGGTTGTATTTTTCTAGGAAGTTGTCCATTTCTTCTAGGTTTTCCAGCTTGTTGGCATATAGGTTTTCATAGTAGTCTTTAATAATTCTTTGTATTTCTGTGGAGTCTGTCGTGATTTTTCCATTCTCATTTCTGATTATGTTGATTTGTGTTGACTCTCTTTTTCTCTTAATAAGTTGGGCTAGAGGCTTATCTATTTTGTTTATTTTCTCAAAGAACCAGCTCTTGGTTTCGTTGATTTTTGCTATTGTTTTATTCTTCTCAATTTTGTTTATTTCTTCTCTGATCTTTATTATGTCCCTCCTTCTGCTGACTTTAGGCCTCATTTGTTCTTCTTTTTCCAGTTTTAATAATTGTGATGTTAGACTATTCATTTGGGATTGTTCTTCCTTCTTCAAGTGTGCCTGGATTGCTATATACTTTCCTCTTAAGACTGCTTTCGCTGCATCCCACAGAAGTTGGGGCTTAGTGTTGTTGTTGTCGTTTGTTTCTATATATTCCTTGATCTCTATTTTGATTTGTTCATTGATCCATTGATTATTTAGTAGCATGTTGTTAAGCCTCCATGTGTTTGTGAGCCTTTTTGTTTTCTTTGTAGAATTTATTTCTACTTTCATACCTTTGTGGTCTGAAAAATTGGTTGGTAGAATTTCAATATTGTGGAATTTACTGAGGCTCTTTTTGTGAGCTAGTATGTGGTCTATTCTAGAGAATGTTCCATGTGCACTTGAGAAGAATGTATATCCTGTTGCTTTTGGATGTAAAGTTCTATAGATGTCTATTAGGTCCATCTGTTCTAGTGTGTTGTTCAGTGCCTGTGTGTCTTTACTTATTTTCTGCCCGGTGGATCTATCCTTTGGGGTGAGTGGTGTGTTGAAGTCTCCTACAATGAATGCATTGCAGTCTATTTCCCTCTTTAGTTCTGTTAGTATTTGCTTCACATATGCTGGTGCTCCTGTATTGGGTGCATATATATTTAGAATGGTTATATCCTCTTGTTGGACTAAGCCCTTTATCATTATGTAGTGGCCTTCTTTATCTCTTGTTACTTTCTTTGTTTTGAAGTCTATTTTGTCTGATATTAGTACTGCAACCCCTGCTTTCTTCTCACTGTTGTTTGCCTGAAATATGTTTTTCCATCCCTTGACTTTTAGTCTATGCTTATCTTTGGGTTTAAGGTGAGTTTCTTGTAAGCAGCATATAGATGGGTCTTGCTTTTTTATCCATTCTATTACTCTATGTCTTTTGATTGGTGCATTAAGTCCATTTACATTTAGGGTGACTATTGAAAGATATGTACTTATTGCCATTGCAGGCTTTAGATTCGTGGTTACCAAAGGTTCAAGGTTAGCTTCTTTAGTATCTTACTGCCTAACTTAGCTCGCTTATTGAGCTGTTATATACACTGTCTGGAGAGTCTTTTCTTCTCTCCCTTCTTATTCCTCCTCCTCCCTTCTTCATATGTTGTGTGTTTTGTTCTGTGCTCTTTTTAGGGGTGCTCCCATCTAGAGCAGTCCCTGTAGGATGCCCTGTAGAGGTGGTTTGTGGGAAGCAAATTCCCTCAGCTTTTGCTTGTCTGGGAATTGTTTGATCCCACCATCATATTTAAATGATAGTCGTGCTGGATACAGTATCCTTGGTTCAAGGCCCTTCTGTTTCATTGCATTAAGTATATCATGCCATTCTCTTCTGGCCTGTAGGGTTTCTGTTGAGAAGTCTGATGTTAGCCTGATTGGTTTTCCTTTATAGGTGACCTTTTTCTCTCTAGCTGCCTTTAAAACTCTTTCCTTGTCCTTGATCCTTGCCATTTTAATTATTATGTGTCTTGGTGTTGTCCTCCTTGGATCCTTTCTGTTGGGGGTTCTGTATAATTCCATGGTCTGTTCGATTATTTCCTCCCCCAGTTTGGGGAAGTTTTCAGCAATTATTTCTTCAAAGACCCTTTCTATCCCTTTTCCTCTTTCTTCCTCTTCTGGTATTCCTATAATACGAATGTTTTTCCTTTTGTATTGGTCACATATTTCTCTTAGTGTTGTTTCATTCCTGGAGATCCTTTTATCTCTCTCTATGTCAGCTTCTATACATTCCTGTTCTCTGGCTTCTATTCCTTCAATGGCCTCTTGCATCTTATCCATTCTGCTTATAAATCCTTCCAGGGATTGTTTCACTTCTGTGATCTCTTTCCTGACATCTGTGATCTCCTTCCGGACTTCATCCCACTGCTCTTGCATTTTTCTCTGCATCTCATCCCACTGCTCTTGCATTTTTCTCTGCATCTCATCCCATTGCTCTTGCATTTTTTTCTGCATCTCTGTCAGCATGTTCATGATTTTTATTTTGAATTCTTTTTCAGGAGGACTAGTTAGGTCTGTCTCCCTCTCAGGTGTTGTCTCTGTGATCTTTGTCTGCCTGTAGTTTTGCCTTTTCATGGTGATAGAGATAGTCTGCAGAGCTGGTACAAGTGACCGCTGGAAGAGCTTCCCTTCTTGTTGGTTTGTAGCCTTTTCCTGGGAGAATAGCGACCTCTAGTGGCTTGTGCTGGGCAGCTGTGCGCAGACAGGGCTTCTGCTTCCTGCCCAGTTGCTTTGGGGTTTATCTCCACTGTTGCTGTGGGCTTGGCCTGGCTGGGGCTGTTCCTCCAAAATGGTGGAGCCCCGTTAGAGGGGGAGCAGCCAGGAGACTATTTATCTCCGTAAGGGGCCTCTGTGCTCCCTGCTGCCCAGGGGGTTAGAGTGCCCAGAGATCCCCAGATTCCCTGCTTCTGGTCTAAGTGACCTGTCCTGCCCCTTTAAGATTTCCAAAAAGCACTCTCCAAACCAAAACAACAACAGCAACAATGAGAGAGGGAACAGAAAGGAAAAAAAAAAGAAAAAACACGTGATTTTTTTTTTTTTTCCTCAGGTGCCGGTCCCAGGCACCCGCGCACTGGTCCTGCTGCCCTGTCTCCCTAGCACCAGGGTCCCTGTCCTTTCAAGGCTTCCAAAAAGCACCCACCCACCGGTCCCGCAGGGAAGGAACGCTCAATATTCTTTGTCCTCAGGCACTGGTCCCACGCACCCGCTCACCAGTCCTGCCGCCCTGCCTCCCTAGCACCGGGGTCCCTGTCCCTTCAAGGCTTCCAAAAAGCACTTGGCAAAAAGAGAGAAAAAAAAGGGGAAAAACGCGCGATTTCTTCCGTCCTCAGGTGCTGGTCTCAGGCACCCACCCACCGGTCCCACAGGGAAAAATGCGGGATATTCTTTGTCCTCAGGTGCCGGTCCCAGGCACCCGCTCACCAGTCCCACCGCCCTGCCTCCCTAGCACCGGGGTCCCTGTCCCTTTTAGGCTTCCAAAAAGCACTCGCAGAAAAGAGAAAAAAAAAAGGGGAAAAACGCGCGATTTCCTCTGTCCTCAAGTGCCGGTCTCAGGCACCCGCCCACCGGTCCCGCAGGGAAAAACGGGGGATATTCTTTGTCCTCAGGCGCCGGTCCCAGCCACCCGCTCACCAGTCCCGCCACCGTGCCTCCCTAGCACTGGGGTCCCCGTCCCTTCAAGGCTTCCAAAAAGCGCTTGCCATAAAGAGAAAAAAAAAAAGGGGAAAAACGCGCGACCTCCTCCGTCCTCAGGCACCGGTCTCAGGCACCCGCCCCCAGGTCTCGCAGGGAGAAACGCGGGATATTCTTTGTCCTCCGGCGCTGTTCCCAGGCACCTCCTCACCGGTCCCGCCACCCTGCCTCCCCAGCAACGGGGGCCCGTCCCTCTAAGGCTTCCAAAAAGCGCTCGCCAAAAAAAAAAACTGCTCCGGTTTCTCTCCACCCGCTGGGAGCCGGGGGGAGGGGCGCTCGGGTCCCGCCGGGCTGGGGCTTGTATCTTACCCCCTTCACAAGGCGCTGGGTTCTTGCAGGTGTGGATGTGGTCTGGATGTTGTCCTGTGTCCTGTGGTCTCTATTTTAGGAAGATTTTTCTTTGTTATATTTTCATAGCTCTATGTGTTTTTGGGAGGAGATTTCCACTGCTCTACTCACGCCGCCATCTTGGCTCCCGCCTCTCGACAGTGTTTTGTTAAACCTGTTTTATTAAATCTCTAAATAAGTTATGTTGAGACTATCATAGGAAGAATATCATCTGAGAAATCTTCCCAATTTAGCAGACAGTGAATATCCTCAAACATTCTGGGGGCTTAATCCAGAAACTCTAATTTATGGCCATGTTTCCCAAACACATATGTAAAAAGATGTGCACACGAGTTCAAATCAGTGAAAACAGTTGTCAAAATACTGATGATTTTGTGAACCTGATGGCTGCCAAGGTTATATCGGATCAATTCATTCAATTCCATAAACATTTACTGAGCACTTCTGTTTTCAGAATGCCAATGGACAGACAGACACATGGCTCATGGCTGGATCAAGGCCAAGTCTGTCATCAAGGATTCCAGGACCTGCCATAGGGGCACCAATAGATTGAAATATGGAAATCAAAGCAAGAATAATTCTGGATTTCAGTTTCTGACCAAATTTAATGTCTCCAGAGCAGTGATTGGGTGACAGGGTGTCCTATCTGGTCCTCATTTTACCAAGCGGGTCACATCCTGTTTCTTCATCATTTCATCACTCTACAGCCGGCTCAGCCCTGATGGGGCAAGACAACAACCAGAAAGTGCTGGAATGTGACCAGAGCTGAGGCAGTGCTCACCAGTTCTTGCTCATGGGCTCATCCCACAAGCATTTATTAAATTCCTACTATGTGCAAGGCAAGGCGGTAGATACAAAGGTAAACACGGTCAAGTGGTCCCCACCCTTCAGGTTCCTTGTAGGGTACAGGTCACAATAGGCTGCTCTCATAACTGTTGTGGGGGTGAGCGAACTGGGCCAAGGTAAAAACAAATGGTCAGAAGAATGGCATTGGTGAAAGAGAATCGCAAGAAGCAGTGTGTCATGATTGGCAGTAGAGTGGGTTTTCTGGAACAAAGGAGTTGAGAAACCATGATTCTGAGAGGCAGAAAGGCAAACACTAGGTTTTCTAACAGTGGTTGCTATGACCAAAAACCAAAAGACAGAATTTCATGTTAGTTTCTGGGCCCTACCTGTACATATTGGTACTATCATCAGCATTATCTTGGAATAGGAACAATGTCTCACAGGAAACATTGGTTTAATGTGTGATTTAATTCAATACAAACAAGACTTCCTTAATCTATGACCAGAAAAAAAAATTTTAAGTGAACTCAGCTAAATGTCTCAAACATTTCACACGCACACAACTTAAACAGTTAATAGCTTCTAAGTGTGAAGTTTGGTACAAATTACTGAATTTCCTTAGGTCTTTGCTTCCAAATCTGTTATGGTGAGGACTGTACACAGAGGAAGTGCTACATTCATGTTAGCTATATTATAATTAAATTATCATGTTAAGCTCAAAGTCAGAATACTCAGCCTATCTCCTTTCTTTGTCCTTCATATGTTCTATCCCTAGATACTCTTGGGTGAACATCTACTTATTATATAATCTTTTAAGAAACTTCTTTTAATCCTTGAGACAGTGTTCACAAATTTAATCTGGTACTTCACAAGTTGCTGAGACGCTGGCAATTATTTCTTTAAACAGTATTTTCAGAGTACTAAATTATGGGAGGTGACAGCTATAGTAAATCTCCTGAGCTCTTTGATCCCCAGACAATTCTTCCTGGAAAGGACTACTTCTGACCTTCAGTTCACAGCAGTTACAAATGTCAAAGATGGACCTTCTCCCTCCTCCCAGGCTCCCTTCCCACCCTGCTGACCTCAGTTACACCTTCCTATCCCACAGCTTGCCTCCTTGTAGATAACTGAATGCTGATGAGGAAGGACTGGGGGGCACTAAAAGGTCCCTGACCTGAAATATCTTCCTCTGCCCCTGCGGGTAGGCATTTCCTCATATGCACTGTACTCTGAGTCTGAGCAAAGAGGCTTCCCCTCCAAATCCATGACTATAAATATGCCTCTGGGTTAGAACTGTGTGTCACCAACAGTCCCTAACCAGTCCTCCTGGGAGAAGGGCGATAACCCATTATCTGGCTAAGCTATTCAGGAGCACGGCTGGAAGGCTGAGGATGTTTTAAGGAGAGGTACGAACTTGAGGCCTGCAGACAAATCTGATGGACAGTCGACAGTCATGTTTTATGGAGTGTACTTGAAGCCTTAAAGTTATTGACTTTTTAGTGACTTGTTAATGTTTTAAAACCAAGTTGTTTTATAATCTCTTTAAAAAACACAAAAATAGAAGCTCTAGCCAACATTGTCCTGCATCCACACAAAATAACAGGGGTCTCAGGTGTCCCCAAGCCAGCTTACCCACCTGCCATGGGCCTCTGAGATTGTATGGAAAAGTCAGAGAGCGGGACTGGGCACATGGTACCCATTTATCTGTTCATTTCAAATGTTTCTTTTAGCCCTACAAATACAAAAAACACAACACAATATGAAAAAAATAGATGACACAAAGTAGCATAAATAGTTCTTGTCTTAAAAGAATTTAGGGCTACTGGGAAACCAAACTATACATGTTAAACTTAAAATAAAGACACAATGCTTACATTTTAAAAGCACTTTATACTTTCACTTCCCTGGTCTCTTAGACATTTGCTTCTGTTGTCTCCAGCACTTGTCTCCCCATAGCTGGCTGTCTCCAACTAGACCCAACTCCTTGAGGCCAGACACTGCCTTCTAACTGTGCTCAGCACCAAGTGCTCAAGAAATGATAGGTGGGAGCATGTGAGACCCTGGTATTTTGTGGGGATGCAAGACAATGTGGCTAGCACTTCTATTTTCATGTTTTTGTTTTTCAAAAGAAGTTATAAAATAACCTGGTTTTAAAGTATTAACAAGTCACTGAAAACAAAAACAAAAACAAAAGCTTTAAAATACTGAGTAGAACCAACAATTCCTGACTGTGGTTCATGAGTAAAGGGCAAATAAAATTTTAAAATAGTAGCGACCACTTATTAACTACTCTGTCATCCATTTTATGCATACTATTTATTTTTTGGCATAACTAATTAAACATAAATAACACTTGTGGTTAGAAAGTCATGCAACACCTAAGCATACAGAATAGAAAGTGAAAGCTTGTTTTCTCCCTTTCCTAAAGCCGCACCCCTCCCCAGGTGTCCACCAATTCTGAGTTTGGGATGCATTCTTCCAGATATAAATGGATATATAGACGTATCACCATACATTTCCGATTAGCCCCATTTTACAGGTGAGTAAACTGCAGCACAGTAAGGTTGAAGTGTTCATCCAAAACCTCAGAGCAGGCAAATATTCAGGCTGAGATTCAAATCCAGAACTTTTTGGGCCTTAAATCAGCGCATTTCTTCTGCCAAGCCCCTTTGGAAAATTTTATGGATGAAGAAGCCGAGGCTCACAGACTTTCCCGAGCAGTCGGAACCACATAGTTCGCAGCCCAACCTGGGAGAGGCTGGGCCGACTGTAATGACTGCACGAGAGAGGCTGTGAGAAGAGCCTCGGCCCGCCAGGATCTGGGGCCCGGACCCTACCGGCCCAGAGCGCAGCCCTCGCTGGCGCCCCGGGCTCGCCCACGCCGCTCCGGTACAGGCGCCACCCAGCTGCTCCACGCCCCTGGCGGTCGCCCCGCCGGGGCAGGCCCAGCGCTCGTACCGCCCACTCTGAGCTGGTCGCGAGGCCGAGGTCCAGAGACTGGAGCCCCAGCCAGGCCCTGCGCACCGGTCCGGGAGCGACGGCTGCCGGGAACCCGGCTGGGACCGCCTCGGCTTCGCCCCCTAAACCCTCGGCGGACGCCCAGCACGCAGGGGTGGCCGCGGCCCGCAGCCCCGGTGTGGGTGGCCCGGCGCGCGGAGGCTAGGGGGTGGGCCGCCCCAACGCGGGGACCACCGAGGGGCGCGGGCGGGGCCCGAGGCGGCGGCTGTGTCCCGACCCGGCTCAGGGGCCGCCGCGGAGCAGGGCTGCTTCGGAGAGCACCTGGACGTAGAAGGGTTAACGGGCCGCCGGGGCCGCGCAGAACAGGTACAGACCTTCCCTGGGACCCCAGCCCGGCCGCTCTCCCTCCCCGGTCGCGTTAGACCCTCCTCCCCGCGCCGGCGCCGCCCCGGCTCACTGCGCCCCGCCGTCGCGCCCCAGCCACGACCCCGGTCCCAGCCCTTAAAAGCCTCGGAAGATCTCCCAGTCCCTGGGATCAAATTCCTGGGGAGGACTCTGCTGCCCTGGAACTCTGGTCCCGTCACCCGAGAGGGGAATCAGCCGAAATTCCTACTGAGTCGCATAGTAAAGTTGGAAAACACAGCCAGGAGCACGCGCCGGTGTCTCCTGCCCTCCTCCTGGAGGAGGTTGCCCCTCCAAGATGTGCGCCCCCGCCTCCCCCTTACGTCCTAAAGTTGGGGGTCATGGATGCTGGGAGGGATGCAGGTGGGTGCCCTTGATCCAGCTTAGCCTGATGACTAGAAAGGAAGGACAGCTGTCGGGATGGTCCCGCAGGACCCAGAAATGGAGGGCACAATGAGTACCAAGGCATTCTGGCCCAGGATGGAGACTCCATGCCAGCCCTGAAATACACTGCCCAGCCCCCTTTCCCGCAGTGGCCCATCTCCCAGAGGTGGGTCCCTCTAGGGGTGAAAGGGTTAGCCCTGCCCAGGTCTCTCCTCTCTGACCTTCACTGTCCAGTGTGGAGGTGTGGCCAGGAGGAACCCTGGTTTGTCCAGAGAGCAGTGTCCAGCCCGGCACCAGAGTGGCCACTTCTGACCTCTCCTTTGCTCCCCCTGGGCGGTCAGACACACCAGATGAGGGACATGCAGAGGGGTGAAAAGCACAAATGTGTGTCTGTTTCCCCAGTGGACAGGGTGTCGGCCCCCTTGCCCAGCTGTGCACGGGGGTGGGGTGGGACTTTTCTAGAGAGGGAGCCAGGCCTGGCCTGGGCCCTAGGAGCTCATGTCACCCCACCCTGCACCCCTCACTTCTCCAGGGAGCTGCCAAAGCCCAAGCAGCTCAGGATGGGATTACGTGTACTGGGTGGACCCATGGAGAGAGACAGCAGGATGCAGCCCTGGGCTAGCAGAAGGAAGAGGCAAAGAGGGAGTGCAGAGGGGACCCAGCAGCACAGAAGGCGGGGACAGTGACCATCATCCCCATCTCTCCTTCCCTTCAGCCTCAAGTAACAGAGTTAGGCAGAAAGGTGAAGGTTTGGGTGGAACATTAGCCCTTCTCTGGAGCCCCTACCCATTCACCCCGACCCTGTCAGGGTGGAGCTACTGACCTCAGTGGCCGGCCCAGCCAAGGGAAGGAGCAGCCATCAGAAACCCCCTTCTAAACCCCAAGCAACTGAAATATCATGGGCTCCGGCTCAAATAAATTTCCCAAGTGTTGGTATCTTAGGAGGGGAGTGGGGCTGAGTTTTGCTACTCCTGAGCACTTTCCTGTCCTTCCCTCTGTCATTTTCCTGCCCCTGAACTGGCCCACCTCGGCATTAGCTCTGTGGATTCCTCTCCCAGGTGCCTTTCGGATCCAAGAGAAACATTTTTTTTTTCCTGGAAAGCAGAACTAAAAGTTGTCTGATGAGTGGGGGTGGGAAGTGTTCATAGAGAGGAGGAAGAGGCTGGAGGGCAAAGAGGAGCGGTGGGGAAAGTCAGGCTTTGAGACCAGAGGAGGGGTCCAACCTCCACTTTCCTATCACCAAAGCCAGACTTCAGGGTGAACTTCCCAGCTCTTCAGAATGACAGGCCTGTGACTGGGGGCTTTAGCTGCCTCTCTCCTTCCCAGGTTCCTTCAGCCCAACATAGTCGTGCCTGAAACTGAACCAGTGCTGGATGCTGGCCCCTTAGAGAGAGGTTAAATCGCAGTGGGAAAATCTCTTGCTTCTCTAAACATTACACCATCAAGCCTCTCAGTTTATGCCTTGGCTAAGAAGTGTGTGAGGCAGGCAGACATGTGCCCGAGTGTTCCGGAAGGAGCTTAGCTAAGAAGGGAAGAAAAAGCTGGTGGCAGGTAGGAAATGGAAAGTGCAAGAGGCTCCTTCTCAGCTCCTCAGAGAGGACGTCTGGTAGGTCCTCACACAGCCTCCATCCTTAATTTTCCAGGACCTCTGGTGGGGAGGAGGGGAGCCATATGAAAACCAGTTAAAGATGTGTGTGCCTGTGTGTGTTCGGATTGGGAGTTGGAGGAGCTGAGGGCAGACTCCTACCCTCTAGCCTCAGCTGATGGACAAGAGCAGCATTCCTTCCTGCTCTCACCCTTAAGATCATAAAGGGATGTGTTCGTCTTCCTCCACCCCTCCATTCTCACTCAGAGATGTCCCGAAGAGTCATCCCTCCCAACCTCCAGCTTTCCAGCAGCTGGAGATGCAAGCACCAGGCTTCTGTCCCTGCAGAGCCTACCCCCTCCAGGCCCAGATGGCCGACTAGAGGGCTTTCTTCCCGTCCATGCCTTCCTTGCCCGGGGCAATCAAGGGAGGAGAGATGGAGAAGTGGCCCTGCAGGTAAGAGGGGCTGCTGGTGGAGGGAGGGCCCGTCTCTGGAAGTGAGGGGAAGGAGAGCACTGGGAGGGTGCTCGAGCGAAGTGATGAGTAATGACGAGTAATGACGGCTTTCTGAGAAGTGGGCATCAGGATGCGGGGAGCCTGCTGGTGGGGTGGGGGTGAGGGACAGTGTCAAAACACCTCCTCTTGCTGCTGGCTGACATTCCTACTCCTGCCTTCCATCTACAGGCCCTGGTTGTGCCTGATGCTGCTTCTGCCCCTCCCTCGGTTCTGCCAGGATCGGGAGGTGAGCCAAGGACAGGGGCGAGAACCCTTCCTCTCCCTGATCTCCCATGACACTTCTCCAGGCCATGCCTCCATTTGTGATGTCCTCTTGTGAGCCATGACCCCTTTTTCTCACACTTGCCTCTCCCAGCCTCCCCTGAACCCCCAACCCCTGCCCTTCTAACTCTTGTCAAATAGGGTCAAGTTAATTGGGTGGGCGCTGCTACTGAATGTGACCTTGAGCGGGTAACAACCACCCCAAGCCTTGAGCATAGGACTCAAGACTGTACAGTTCCCTCGAAAATCATTCTAATTTTGTCTGACCTTTTTGTCTACATAGGTGTTGTCTGGACACTCTCTTCAGATACACCCTGAGGAGGGCCAGGGCCTTGAGGGCGTCTGGGGTCCCTGGGACCAGTGGGCCTCTTGCTCCCAGCCCTGTGGGGTTGGGGTGCAGCACAGGAGCCGAACCTGTCAGCTGCCCACAGCTCAACTCCACCAGGGCCAGCCCCTCCCACCCAGGCCCCCAAGCTATCCTGAAGCCGTGCTCCCAGGGGCTCAGGGCCCCAGACCCCAGACTTCCCGAGAAACCCTCCCTCCTTACAGGCCACAGACCTGGGGAAGAGGTGGCCTATTTCGAGGCCCCACTTCTCAATTAGGGCCAGAGCAGGCCCAGGGGATTCCAGGAGCCCGGAGGTGAGGGGTGGGGCTTTGAGGGGAGGGCCGGCCTTGGGTAAGGGGCGGGCTTGGCCTGAAAGGAAGAGGGTAAAGGATACTTGGCCTAGGGAGACTTTGGCAGTAGGAAGTAGGCAGTGGCGGTATGGTCAGAGCTGTAAGCCTGTGTCTGCAACACCTTTGCAGGTCCTGGGTTCGAGATCCCATCAAGCCAGGAATGTTTGGTTATGGAAGAGTGCCTTTTGCTTTGCCGCTCCATCGGAACCGCAGACACCCCCAGAGGCCACCCGAACCTGAGCTTTCCCAGGCCTCAGATCTTCCATCTCTGACTCCAAAAGCAGAGCTGACCTCCACAAACCATACCTCTCCAACTCAGTTCCCTCTTAAAGAACTGTCTGTCCATATCCCATCCCCCCTGGCAGAACCCCCAGGCCCCAGAAGTGCTCAGAGAGAGGTGCCGTCTAGAACCAGGCCTAATCCCACCCGGTCCCAACGCAGAGCCCAGGCCACAGACACAGAGCCCCCCTTCTCCACCCCATCCCCAAGAGAAAGTAGCTCTTTCCACATGTCTCCTCAGCCAAGAATTCCAAGTTCTCAGGGTTGGGCCGGTCCCAGGCTGGCAGCAAGACGCCCTAATCCCTCCCTTTCTGTCCCTCGGGGCCGAGGCCCGCAGAGCCAGGAGCGCCAGAGACCTGGGGGGACTCTTCACGGGCCCCTACTGGAGTCTGCCTCTCTCTATGCAGACAGCTGGTTGCCTCTTCTGAGTGCTGGCGCCCGCGCCACCTCCCTCTGGAGCGTCTTTGCTCCTAGTAGCCCTGTCCCAAGATGTTCTGGGGAGAGTGAGCAGCTGAGAGCATGTAGCCAAGTGGTGAGTTCTCCCACCGACCATTCCCTCCCCGGACTTCCAAATCTGCCTCCCTGCCCCTGAGGCTGGGTCCTTAGCCTGTCAGAGCTGGACCTGAGGGAGAAGGTCCTTGACATCTGACCTCCTCAGGGTAGGAGTCTTTGGGCCTGTTCATAGACCTGACCTTCCCTCCTACCCCCCAAATCCAGCCCTGACCGACACCCCCATTTTCTTCCCCAGCTTTGACTCCTCTGTATCCTTCCTACCTCAGCCCTGCCCCCCTGAACAGCCAGACCCCCGGGCTCTGCAGTGTGCAGCCTTTAACTCCCAGGAGTTCATGGGCCGGCAGTACCAGTGGGAGCCCTTCACAGAAGGTGAGGCTTCTAGCCCACATGGTGGACAAAGGGGGCTTAGGATTGGGGGATGATGGGAAGAGGAAGACACCCAACCCCTCTGTTTCTCCTCTGTAGGCCCTTGTATTTCTCCTCTGTGTCATAATTTCTTTATTTCCCAGGGCTGAAGTGAAGAGACAGATAGCACAGGCCCAGAAAGGGGAAGGGGGTTTCAGAACAGGGCCCAGCTGACAGATGGTGGTGGATGGTCAGCAGAGGGGTCAGGCTAGAGCTGCCCTTGGCTGGTTTCTTCTGGAAAGAAGTCCATCCCAGGAGGTGGGATGTACATGACATGAGAGGAACATGGTCAGAAGGACCCTGTCCAACAGTGACAGTGGGGTTGTGGGGACCCTATGGTCTGGGGGTGGTGTTATATCACTAGTACCTGAGTTACATCCACTTGAGTTTAGGCCTATGTCAACTTGTTCTAAGATAACCCCTCGTGACCTGAACTCACATAATCATAGGTTTCAAGTATCCACCCTCTCTGAGAATTCACAACCCCTTTGCTGGGTTTGGTGACCTCAACTGATCTGACCCAACTTTTGTGTAACCCTCAAACCAACCTTTCAGAGTATGGACTTATCATGTTCCCTTCATCCATAGTGATCTAGGCAACCTCAGGATATCCCATAGCTAATAGAAGCCAAATTGCATTCAGGGCCCTGGGGCCTTTGCCAGTTAACCTCCCCCCAGGGATCCCAGCTAACCACCCTTCCCCTATGTCTCTTAGTTCAGGGCTCCGAACGCTGTGAACTGAACTGCCGTCCCCGTGGCTTCCGCTTTTATGTCCGTCACACTGAAAAGGTCCAGGATGGGACCCTGTGTCAGCCTGGAGCCCTAGACATCTGTGTGGCTGGACGCTGTCTGGTGAGGGAGGATGGGGTGCACGCACATACACACACACATGCACGCACACATACGGACCACACACAGCCTCCTCATTTATCATCACAACAAACACCAGACTGAGATTGCAAAGGAAAAGTCTGCCAGGCTGGAGGTGAGAGCAGAGGCAGGAGGTGAACTGCAGGAAGGACCCACTTGGCACATCCAAGATTCGCTGAGGCTGACTGGGTGGTGGGGCTGGCCAAGAAACACATTATCATGTAGTGCAAAGATCAAGACTTGTGGCTTGCTGAAAGGGCCCAAGAAGACCAGGCTGGGGTGTGAGGTGGTGTCAGGCTTCAAGTGGTCCCTGCCTCATCCCATTTTCCCCCAGAGCCCTGGCTGTGATGGGATCCTCGGCTCTGGAAGGCATCCGGATGGCTGTGGAGTCTGTGGGGGTGATGATTCTACCTGTCGCCTCATCTCAGGGAATGTCACTGACCGGGGGGGCCCTCTGGGCTATCAGAAGATCTTACTGATTCCTGCAGGAGCCTCCCGGCTCCAGATTGCCCAGCACCGGCCCAGCTCCAACTACCTTGGTGAGCTCCCGGATTCCCTGAGTCTCGGGTGCCCGTTGCATTCCAGTCTCCTGGCTGTGCCCTCCACACCCCCATTCAGCACAGCAGACAGGCCAAGTAGGGAGAAGCCGAGGGCTCCCTCCCTTGTTCAGTAGACTTCCCTCACGTCCTGATCTCCAATCTACAGCACTTCGAGGCCCTGGGGGCCGGTCCATTATCAATGGGAACTGGGCTGTGGATCCCCCTGGGTCCTACATGGCTGATGGGACTATCTTCCGGTACAACCGTCCTCCACGGGAGGAGGGCACAGGAGAGAGTATGTCAGCTGAAGGCCCCACCACCCGACCTGTGGATGTCTATGTGAGCTTGGGGCCTGGTAGGCCTTTCCCTCTCAGGGCAGAGATGTGGGTGTCAAGATGGGGGAGAAGGCTATTGGTATGTCCCCACTTGCCACCCCAAAACATTCTTTGCTGTCTTTTCTCCCCAGATGATCTTTCAGGAGGAAAACCCAGGTGTTTTTTATCAATATGTCATCTCTTCACCTCCTCCAAAGCTCGAGAGGCCCACCTCAGAGTCCTATATCCCCCAACTCCAGCCCGGTAACCCCTGGACCTGGGAACAGAGAGGGGCTGAACGCAGGGCTCCAGGCCGTGGGGTTGTATCTGAGTCATCTACTTGGCTCTCCCTGCACAGAGATTGTGAGGGTGGAGACCCCACCTGCTTCGGTGCTGCACCACCCCCGGGCCCCAGGCATCCTCCAGCGCCAGGTGCGGGTCCCCCAGATGCCCACCCTGCCCCATCTCAGGACTCCCCTGGGGTCTCTGGCTGGATACTGGAAGCGGGTGGGACACTCCGAGTGCTCAGCATCGTGTGGAAAAGGTAAGACTTCAGGCCGCAGCCTGAACTCCCAGCATCCTGAGCCCAGCCCTGGATCGTGGGCCCGCATCTTGACTGTGTGCCCGCCAAACTCCAGTGCCGAGGACTGTACTGACCCAGGACCCTAAGCTACCCCACCTCTTCTCCTTCTCATCCCCTTCAGGTGTTTGGCGCCCCGTTTTCCTCTGCATTTCTCATGAGTCAGGAGAGGAGCTGGATGAAGACAGCTGTGCCATGGGCGCCAGGCCGCCAGCCCCCCTGGAACCCTGCCATGGCCCCCCATGCCCCCCATAGTGAGTATGACCCACAGGGAAAGGTTAGTGTCCTGGGAACACAACGGTGACCCTGGGCAAATACGTCCTCACCGCTCCTAGGGTCTCACCTGGACCCTGCACACACACACGGTCTGGCTGCAGAGGGACAGTATTTGATTAGAAGGTCTGCCGTTCTGTCGGCAGCAAGAAGCCCTGGCAGCCCGAGGCCACAGGGGCATCCAGAGCGAATGCTCGTGATGCCCACTCCTCTGAGGGGCCCCCATCTCCAGCCAGCGTCCCTCTCCCTGTACATGGCAGCCCCACACATCTTCTCTGTCTCTTCCCCGCCCTGCCCATGCTCAACAGCTGGGAAGCTGGCGAGTGGACATCCTGTAGCCGCTCCTGTGGCCCTGGCACCCAGTACCGCCAGGTACGCTGCTGGCAGGAGTTTGGGGGTGGTGGCTCCTCAGTGCCCCCGGAGCGCTGTGGACATCTTCCCCAACCTGACATCACCCAGCCCTGCCAGCCTCGCCTCTGTGGTTACTGGGAGGTTCGATCCCCCTGGAGCCAGGTGAGTGGGGCCAGGCAAAGAGGCACTGGGTGGTGGGAAGGGTCCTGAAAAGGGCACGAGTGGGCTAGGGCAGTGGTTTTTCCAACTTTTTAATCAGAAACTTTTTACAAACAAGATCTCATATGGAATCCTGTAAGTCAGATAAGAGATTGAACCAGGAGTGGAGGCCCAGAGCTCTATGCTCAGCCTGCTCCTTATCCCTTAAAGCCATGTAACTACTGAGCCAGGGATCAAAGGCAGATCCTGGTTCAAAGCTATAGAGCTGAAGGTTGGCGAGGAAGCCCAGCTCCTCGGACCCTCCCCATCCCCCAGTGCTCTGTACGGTGCGGGCGTGGCCAGAGGAGCCGGCAAGTTCGCTGTGTTGGAAACAATGGTGACGAAGTGAGGGAGCAAGAGTGCACTCCAGGCCCCCCACGGCCCCCCAGCAGAGAGACCTGTGACATGGGGCCCTGTACCACAGCCTGGTTCCACAGCGACTGGAGCTCCAAGGTGGGCCCCACACCCCCGAGCCGAGCCCCAAGTCCCTGGTGCTCTGCACACAGGACACCATCTCAGAGCCTTTCCAACCCAGTTCAACACACATTTACTGAGCAAGCACCTACCATCTGCTAGACACTGCTGGTGCTGGGAACTTGGAGATAAGTGAGTCCTGGATCCACCCCCAGCACAGGTTCCCCCTATCTGGCTGGCACCCCTGGGCACTCCCTAACTCCCGGGATCAAGACCCAGGATTGATGCACCATCCTCAGGTCCTCTTCCTCCCTATTCGGCACCAGCATCCCCGCCTCACATAGGCCCCTCTGCTCCTTAACAGTGCTCAGCTGAGTGTGGCATAGGAATCCAGCAGCGTTCTGTGGTCTGCCTTGGGAGTGGGGAGGCCCCTGGGACAAGCCAGGCAGAAGCAGGAGCAGGAGCCAGTGAGCAGAGCTGTGCAGCAGGAAGCCGTCCCCCTGACATGCGTGCCTGCAGCTTGGGGCCCTGTGAGATGACCTGGTGCTGGTACACAGGGCCCTGGGCTGAGGTGAGCGGAGAGCCTGGGAGGGGGCCCCCATTGGTGGGATTCCCTGTAGGCAGTTGGGAGTGACCCCTGTTCTACCTTCCCCTTATACACTCTGCCCTTCCTCTATATTAGTGTTCCTCAGACTGTGGCTCTGGTACACAGTGGAGAGACATCATCTGTGTGTCCAAACTGGGGACAAAGTTCAATGTGACTTCTCCTAGCAACTGTTCTCACCTACCCAGGCCCCCTGCCCTGCAGCCCTGCCAGGGACAGGACTGCCGCGACCGATGGTTCTCTACGTCCTGGAGTCCGGTGAGTGTGTCAGCATGCTCAGCGTGGACTTCCAGGGAAGGGGAACCCCTCTCACTGTGCTGGCCCTCTGCCCCAGCATAAGGCCGGATGCGATTTAATATCCCACTTGTTCTAGACATGGAGAACAGGTGGGCCCCTCTCCCTGTGGGATTTCATAATGCTCCAGGACAGTCCCTCCACACACTACTTTCAGAGGAGGAGGAGCCTGGGTCACAGCGAAGGTCTGATTTGGTAGCCGGGGTCTCCCCAGTGTTCTCACTCCTGTCAGGGGGGCACACAGACAAGGGAGGTCCACTGCCTGACTGCCAACCAGACTCTCAGCACCCGATGCCCTCCTCATCTGCGGCCCTCCAGGAAACGACCCTGTAACAGCCAGCCCTGCAGCCAGCGCCCTGGTAACAATCCCCCTCTCCCCAGCCCCCAGTAGAGTGAAGTTAGCTGAAATGTGTGTGGAGATGAGAAAGGACCAGTGGGACTGGGCAACACCCCTCCGGAGGAATGGACCTTACTGACTGACTGGTGCCCACTGGCCTCTGTCCCCAGATGATCAGTGCAAGGACAGCGCTCCACATTGCCCCCTGGTGGTACAGGCCCGTCTCTGCGTCTATCCCTACTACACAGCCACCTGTTGTCGCTCCTGCGCCCACGTTCTGGAGCAGTCTCCCCCAGAGCCTGCCTGAAATGGGTCCAAGAGACCCTCTCCTCATGTTTTTCTCGTGCCACCATTAGTCATCCATCAGTCAGTCCACTCTTTCCTCTGGCTTTCCAGCCCGTCCTTGCCTCCCCAGGGATGATCCTAGGGTGGTTGAAGGTGGCAAGATGACTGGCAGTGACAGTCAGGAGGTGTGGTTATGTCTGTGTGGTGCTGTGATGCTGTGTGGACATATGCTCTCAAATGTGTATCTGGGCCTGCATGGATGTGTGTACGCTCATATATGTGTATCATTTCTCAAAAAGAAGTTAAACAGACTGAGAAAGAGTGGGGAGGGGATGCTGCCTATTTCCTAAGACTTTTCTAGGCTGACAGGAAAGGAGGTTTGCAGCTCCTTAGTAATCTGAGCTGCTTAGCAACTGGCCTTCCCATCAATCACAACTTTGTTCCCTGACCCTCATTTCTCATGTTCAGGCCTCACAACTTCTAAACCACCCATTTGTCCTCTGACCCCTTCTCCCCTTAGTTTCTGTATCCCTACCTCTCTAGGGGTGGGGTCAGCCACTTTCAATCCTGCCTTGCCCAGGAAGAGAGACAACCTCCCCAGAGCAGGAACTAGCTGGGCAGAGGACGGAAAAGAGAAAGGTTAGAATAAGACACTCTAGCCCCTGCTCCCACTCCTGTCTCCTAAGATGGTTTCTTCCCCAGAGCTAATTTATTTTTTATTAAAGATGATTATCACAAATGATAAACCAGCTCTTTATTTTCCTCATGGGAATCTGGCCATACGGGCCACCGAAGCAAGCGGTGCGAGGTCAGAATGAAGGGAGGAAGGGCAACAGCACTTAGAGCCCAGGAAGAGAGATTCTGGGCCCAGGAAGACATTAAATGAGTGAGCCTGAGTCACCTGAGATCAGGAACCCTGATCTGAGGGAGAGGATCCTGGCTGGCCATAGGCCCTGCAAGTCGGTCACTGACCACTAGAGGTCACCACTTCTCCCAGTTAAAGTACGTAGTTGGGAGCTGGGGGCCAGAACTGAGGAAAAACTGCTTGGCCTGTGGAGGGTTTCTGGGTAGGCTGAATCTTTCTGTAAAGTCTCTTAGACTCTAGTAGCACTTTTTTCAATTTGGGGCTGAGCTGAATGGCAACTGGCTTTTATCCTGTTCTCTTTTGGCCCTGCCTTCCTGCCTCCCCCATCCTTTCTGCTATTGCTCTTTTCCCTATTAAGCTCTTGGTTTATTGCTTTAATAAAGGTGGGGGCGGGGATAGGAAGTGATTTCTGCCCCTCACTTCCCTCAGCGGACGCAGCTGGAGGAGGAGGAGCTTGGCCTGGCTGGAGGGAGCTTGCGGTAGAGGCACGGGCGGAGCCAAGGCAGTACTGGATGTCCTGCCAAGGACACATTCTTCAGAGATGTCTCACCCTAGTCCCTTCCCTCTCCCCTCTCCTGCCCACTTCATGGGTCAAGGTAAACAGCTTGCTTTGAGGGGAAGTGAGAGCAGTGGGCAATCTTTTCCATAATACAGATCCTTTCCCTGAGCCCTAGAATTCTGAGGTCTGAATCCAGGTCTCCACTTCCAGAGCCAGATTTCCCAGGGGTCCCTGTACCCCTGAAGGGAGCAGTGCAACAGAATTGGACTCCTCCCTGTTGGAAGCATCCACCTCCCCATCTCTGCACCTCCCTAAGTCTGGCCTAGTGAGACCATAATAAAGGCCTGCAGAAACTGTTGAACTCAGTGACTACTATTTCCTGAGTACATGCAGACCCTGTGAAGGACACCTGTGTTGCCTGAGGAGACAGGATTTCTCTAGTGGCCTCCTCACTTCAGACTGCTGCCTTGGGACTTAGGCTCTCCCTGAGTTGGAAATAGCTGTGAAAGACAACTTTGGACATCTTGGCGGGAGAGTGGGTGAGGAAAGAGGCAAAAGGGAATGGAGGGAAAGGAGAATGAAACTGATTCTAGCCCAGGACAAGGAATGAGGAAAGGGGTACAAGGAAACTCAGTCTCTGCTCAGCCTAAAGAGGAGGTGTCAGACCTGTTCTTCTCTTTGGTGAACCTGTAAGGGGATCAAAGATGATCCCCAGGGAAGTGGGACCTGGGCAGCCTGTAGTTACTGAGGGCTGAAGTCCAAGGCCTAGGACTGGAGGGAGGGGTGGTGGTAACTAGCTGGGGCCCTCCCCGCGATTCCTGGAAGCTGCAGCTGGGTGGTGGCCCCAGCTCAGCTGACTTCCCCGAAGTACACCTCCCTCTTTGGGCTGTTGCTGGGCTGGTCTGGAGTGCTGCCTATGCCTGAGAGCCAATCACACATTGGGAAAGTAGCTGCAGCCCCACTTGGACTCCCCCAGCCTCAGCCCTTGCTTTCTCTCTCTGACAGCCCCTGAACTCTGACTTCTCAGGATGTGGGCTTCCGTCAGGGCAGTTGCCCCTTTCCCCTCTTATTTTAAAGCCAGACTCAGTGCAGCCCCTCGGGGTACTTTCCTCTGGCCACTGAGGTCAGCATGGGGTCAGTGCACACATTTCCAGGAAGGTGAACCTGACCGCAGGTAACCCCTTTCCTTGTCCCCTTAGAGGGCAGTGTGGCCAGACACCTCTTTCTTGACCTCCAAAACCCTGAAGGGACTTGGGAGAGAGGAAGCTGCAGTTCAAGGCCAGGGAGTTGTGGTGGAGGGGCCCCTAGGTTTGGTGCACTAGGGGGAACTTAGGGAAGGACTCAGAGGAACTGGACCCCTGAGCACTGAGGTGGGGGTGGGGTGGTGATGGGAACAATCGTGATATGCACGAGAGCTCAAGCGTGCAGGTGGCCAGTGTGTTGGTAAGGGCTCCTCTTTCCTGAGTGTCTGCGGGAGCAAGGGGTTGTGGTTCTGTGTCGGGGTACTTACAGGTGACCTTGTGAGGTCTCAGTCCAGCTGCATCAGGATTCCTCTCCCCTCCCCTCCCCCAGCTTCCCCAGGGTAATTACCCACCCAATTAAGCTGCCACCTTCAGACTAAATTTATCTCCTAGACTTCCCCAACCCCCTGGCCTCCCTGCAAGCAGGTGCTCGCAGCTGCGGAGGGCAGGGGGAGGCAGTCTCCAGAACCCCATAGTCTTCACTTGACCAGATTCAACCTCTCTGGTAACTAGGATTGAAGCAGAACAGAGGGTCCAGCACATGCGTGTCTCCGCCTTCAGGCTCCCTTCTCAGGCCCATTAGAGAAGACCTAAGGCTAGATGATGTAGACAGCCCTCCAGGCAGTGGGAGGGCTAAAGGTCAGAGTGAGAGGAAGCCAAGAAGCTCCCCTCCAGATTCTCTCCAACCAGGTCCTCTTACATTTGTTTTCTCCTCCCCAGTTTTATGAATAGAGACTTCATATTAACACCCTGTGCCACAAGAGTAAACCGAATCGTGAGACCTCTCCTCTCCTTCAACCATGGAGAATCATGCTAGAGACCGTAGTTTGGGTGTGTGCAATGGGGTGGGGGTTCCCAAGTTTCTACCCTCCCTTGTAGCCCATCCCTCAAATCCACCATCTTTGCTGCCAGGATGTCAGCTGGGTGGGGAAGTTAGGACAGAGGGGGCTTATCTGTCACAGGCAGATGATGAAGAGGTGTCAGCTTTAAATGGCTGCAGGCACCTCACAGGAAATAGAAAGCTTCAGGAAAGTACCTAGTGTCAACAAAAGCAATCAAAAGTTTGGGCTAACCTCAAACTAGACAGCACAAATCCTGACTCTGACTTCAGGCTCTTTGACCAAGCAGATGGGAAAACTCTAGAGGGAGATGTTTCAGGGCTGAGGTCTGAAGAAAGGGAGCAATGTTCAAGATTAGTCCAAAAGAAGGTATGCATGAGCTATGTCAGATGGCAGTCAGATCCTGGGGAGACCTGTGTTTGAGTAGCCTGGGAAAGAACCTGAGTAGTCAGAGAGATGGGTTCAATTTCACGAAGGTCCCAGGTTGGGGTTAGGAAGTGTGTGTTGTACTCTTTTCAGCATTGCCTGAATCTCTAAGAGACAGCTCTACAGAACTTTTGACAAGGAAAAGAAACTGGGGGAGAAAGGTAGGGCTACTTAAAAAGGAGCAGGCTGAGTCCTGGGATCCCTAGGCTAAAAGGCAAGGTGGTGGGGCCCTGCCCTTGATGAGCCACAGATTTCTGTCCCTGGAACCCAAGTACCCCTTTCTTTCATCTCTACCTTCCTCCCTTCCCTCTCTACTACCTATCTTTCTCTGCCTGCCTTTCATTAAATAAGGCTCCCTTTAGCTCCGGTGGAGTGGGCAACTTTTCTCTTAAGGACCAGAGTAAATATTTTCTGCTTTGCAGGCCATACTCTGTTGCAACTATTCATCTCTGCTGCAGCTGCAGCACAAAAGCAGCCACAGACGGTATGTAAACAAATGGGCATGTGTTCTAGTGAAACTTTATTTGTATAACATTAAAATTTTAATGTTACATAATTGTAATAAGTCACAAAATATTTTTTCAACCATTTTTTTTTAAATGCAAAAACCATTCTTAGCTTGGATAGCTTCGGCAGGCAGGCAATTTACTGACCCCTGGCATTTTTTCCATCTGGCTGAACTCTTCTGCCAGCCTACACAGAGTCCTGTCGGGGGAACAGTATCTTTTAATTAACCATCCTGTCTCCCGATGGCTACTTTGTAAGGGCTTCTCCCGGAGAATCCAACAACTGGGAAATGGCTAAGAGAATAAACCCTTAAGGGATATTTCCTAAATTCCTAACATTTATATAGTGCTGTAGGTAAAACAATTATACATATTCTCTGCTTAAATCTTTACAATAATAAAATAGTAAGATAGGAAAGATAGTGAAATCCAGTTTATAGGGGAGAAACTAAGGCCTGGGACCTAGTCTAGTCTTTTCACTTTTTAAATTCTACCTAATTCCTTTGTTCTGTGATTTAACTTCACTCCCATAGAGTACCCTTATCAAAATACTTAATAATTTGAGCCACAGTGATCAGTGTTTTTGTTGTTTTCAAATGTCTTTCATGACTTTTCACAATTTAGGAAAATCCTGTCTAGATTTTTTCATCCCAAAGTGTGAAGGAATTAAAAATCCTTTCAAATGTATCTTCAGTATTTAAGTCCAAGGAAAAAACTGAAGTAAATACACATGGTCTTTATTTAAGGTATAATGGCATGCAAACATAGGCTTATGTATTCCTGGTTGAGCCACAGATTTTTTTCCTAGGACAAATTTTATCACTCAAAGTTGTGTGATATGTTCTGTATTTAAAGGCAATGCAGCTGCGTTTCTTTTTTACACAACCTATATTTACTATTAATAAACAAATCCTTATTCTGTATAAGTAATTTTTCATTCATAAGCATTAATATATCCGTTCATGGTTCATAATGGGGAAAGGAAGATACAGAGACCCTACCCTGTTTCAGAGTAGACCCTAAGTAACCAAACTTTAAGGTGGGGGAAAGGAGCAAGCAAGCAGGGAAACCAACCACCTTTCCTTACCATTACCTAGCTCCTCTGCAGAGCTGTTCCTTAAAGCTGAAGAAGTCATCTCATTGCAAAACAGACACACACACACAGCTTCATTTCATTTCGAAATGAAGTTGTTTCCCTCTTTCTGTTTCTCTACCTTCGTGAGGGATTTCTGAGAAATGAAAAAAATGTCACCTCCCATACTCAGTCTGCCGTTTTGTCTTTTTTTTTTTTTTTTTAATGGACAGGAGAGGGTTAGAGGAGAAGAGTATACTGCTTAAGCATCCAGTATTCATCCAAACTTCACAGGGTAAGAGAAATGCCATTTCCATAGTAGCCCTTAAGCAGAGGTGGGCCCTGCCTTGCTTAAGATCTTGGCTTTCAGGATCTGAGGAAATAAACAAACTATGGTTTTAGGAAATCTCAGTAACAGAGCAGTGAAACCTAACAGCTGCTCCTTGCAGCAGCCCAGCTGTCTCTCCTCCCCCATTCCCACCAAGGACATGAGATGGGTGGGAACTGCTTCAGGCAACTCAGGCAACACAGGAGGGGAGGTACCAGCTGAGGTATGAGAGATCTGGGCACACAGAGGAATAAAATGCATATGAGAGCAATGTTTCCCATCTCCCCCCAAAATCTGAACACCTAAGAGTCATACCAACCCAGTAGGGGAGACTATGAAATGTGTAGCGAAATTTTCTAAACTAACTCCTCATACTAGACAAGAACATTAAAGGTATTTTTCTTTAAAGAAAACAGAGTTGAAAGCCTTTCTTAATCAAAATAAGTGGAAAACTCCTTTAATCCAGGATGAAATCCAACAATCAAACATTGTTTTCCTTGTCTGCTTCCTTGGCTCCCCTTCCCAACACACCTTGTTCCAGGCTAACTTGAATAAACATACACGTGACCACATAAGGGAGAAAGTCAAGAGGGGGTGGTGAGATTCTGAATGGAATGCAGTACCAGCTAGTTAGGAGGCCCAGGCTGAGGCCTCTGGCACTGGCTGTGGATTTATGCAGGCAGAGAAGCCAAAACAATGAGTTCATGGGCAAGAATGCTGCCCTTGGGGAAGTCTGAGCAGAGCAAACCGGTCTTTTGAACCAAGATGGGAATAGCTGTGAATGAGTCTCCCATGAGAACAGGATTAGGGAGTGGAACCACCACTCAGTACCTTGGGGTCCAGTTAAATAACTTTTGGAGGCTGTCACTTATTAAAATTCTGTTCTGCAGAGAGCATAACACCCTCAGGTGTATTTTCAAAAACCTGGTTCCTTTCCCTGGTTATGTGAACCTGGGTGGGCGAAGGATGAGATGGCTGCTGAGATATGTGACTGAGCAACTCTCAGTGATGCTCTAAGATGATTTTTCAAAGCAGGCCTACAAATGCTAGCTCCTACACCAAGAGCCAGTGGTGGCTATGGTCCTGAGATTGTGTACATTCAGGGCCACCACTTTAACATGATAGAGGAATCAACGGAGTCTATCTTACTTCCCAAATAAACACAGTCCACACAGCCATGTGTCCTTTAAGCCAACTTCAGACTCCTAAGACATTTCCCCCCCACCATTTTCCCTTATTTTTATGTAAGGCCCCAAATGGAAAAAACTGAAGAGATACTACATTCACTGGCCATGTATGGGAAAGGGGAAGGCAGGCAGGGAGACAAGATGCTAAGAAAAAATTATCCACAAATCTCTACACCCCCAGACGTTCTTCCCTAACTCCATATGCTTTTGTGTATGTTTGTTTCCTATGTACTCTTTAAGGTCCAACCTCAAGTGTCTTTTGAAGCCCTCTTGACTACCTTCTACTTCCAGAGGTGGTCACCCTGAAGTCCTACCCCTTATCTTACAGTACCTTTAGGACTATTTTGTGCAATGTATTCAACACTTTTTGTCCATGGTTATCACTCCTACTAGATTGAATGGAGTTTAACATTTTGCCACAATTGCTTTCTCATGTTACACATAAATTCTTCAGCATGTATCTCCTAAGAACACTTCACATAACCATGATACACTTGGAACATTTAACATTGATACAATACTAACATATTGCCTGTATTAAAATTTCCCCGATTGTCCCTAAAACCTTTATAGCTTATTTCATTCAGGATCCAAAGATCATCCTGCATTCAGTTGTAATGTTTCTTTTGACTGTTGCCTAGTTTTTTTTTTTTGACCAAATTTCTAGAGGGAAAGAATTATTTTCTTAATTCCAGCATCCACTAGTGCACGGTACACAGTAAGCAGTCCACTGCCATGGACTGGACCAATAAAGAGGCTCAACAAACATCTGGTTACAGAGAGCTCATTTAATGTCCCAGCTCATGGCAGTGTTGAAACCTTAATTAAACCAAGGTAATACCTGAACAGAGGATGAGAAGGCAAAGTTAAGAATACAGAAACCGATGGCAGAAATAAGCCATGGAAATAGATCCTTGGAATGGATAAAATCCAGAGTATCCTTGGCCCTGACATATTTTTGTGCATGAACTACTTTATGCAGGTGAAGAACTGCCAGAGAAACCAGGTATAGTGTGGGAACAAAACCCTGCTGTGTTCTTTTTTACCTAACCATTAGTAAAGAATGCGGAGTTCTCAGGCCTGTTACATCTGCCTGGAGGCAGACTGCCAACCCCATCTTTCCACATGCTTCACGTAACTAAGATGGCACTATAACAACTGGGAACCTAAAGAGGGACAGAGTTAAGTTTTCAAAAATTGAAACAGCAGTTTTTGAACAGTGTAGGAGAGTTCAAGAAGACAAAGCTCTGTGTTATTAAATAAATGGGGCCATAAAGAGCTACAATTAATTGATACTCAACAGACCACCTTGAACTCCAGGAATTAATGGCCTGTGCTCTGGGTATCTGGCTGGAGCCATTGCTACACACCAATTGTACAAATTATTCAATTTTTGTAAAATCCTCCAGCTGTCACAATTGCTTTAAACAAATGTTTCTAAAAAGAAGTAGTATGAAGTAAAGAGCTGGTTCTAAAGTCGCAAAACAGGAACTGAAAGAAAACAGTGTCAAGTGAAGGGAAGCGTTACATTGATTCCCTCAGTAACTCGTTACCTGGTTACCATTTGGCCCAAGTTAAGGTGTTAAAGGAATGCCACAGAAATGCATCACATTATCAACGGGAGTGTGTAACTTGTGACAAGACCTGAGCTGTTCTGTCTTGTGGTATCCTCCCTCCATCCAGTTTGAGAGCATCTGTACCTAACAGCTTTAAAATGGTAAAAAGTTGCTGTCTTCTGATAGGTAGGCTCCACAATGAGCTACCAAGCAGAAAAAGGCATTTTTAAATGTACAGAATCCTATTTGCAGGCTTAGCACTTGGTAGTAGGGGCTTAAGACTAACATGCAAACCTCGCATTTGCACATTTCCATGGCAATTGTGCTTTCAAGGTAGCTAAAAAGAAAGACAGGATAGTTTCTGAAATTGACTAGCTTATTCTCACATCATCTTGGGCGAGGGAGAAGGGTAGTAAAACAGTACCAGAAATTTTACCAAACTCCTAACTTTGGCGGTTATTCTGCTAACTCCTTCACCTCAAATTGTTGCAGTGGGGAGACAGCGAATGCCATAATGAACCCTCTTGCCTCAAAATACCAACATTTGGTGACAAAAATCAGAGGACAGGGATTTTGATTTTTATATCAAAATGCACAAGAACTATTCTGAAGCACAGCAGTAAATATATAAAACCCAACCCTCTAATTTGAATTAAAGAGGGGTTCTTCTGAAGGGAACTGCCCTTTGCTCTAAGGGAAATCAGCTTTATTGAGCTTAGCTTGTTAATTCATCTATACTTATTTGCTCAGCTGGCTTTGTTAAAAGGCTTGCCCAAGAGGGGGAAGGAAAACAGGCATCAATTAGAAAACACCCATAACACACCTTGTATTTGAATAAAAGATTTATTTTCTTCTCAGAAAAAACAGGAAGTTAGGGAAATACACTACATTTTACAGCCCACATTATAGTTGGTCCTAACTCTTCCTGGCACAGCTGTCAACAGCATTTGCTGTTTAACAGGAACCAAGGTGTTTACCCTCCCCCCACTCCACAGAATGTACATGGACGACACTAGAGTGATTGCATGTTTCTCCCTGAGAGAAGCTTTAAGACAGAAGTTGCTGAGAGAACCAGCTTTCCAAGCAGCCCTTCCCTTTCCATTTTGGAGGATTTGCCCTGAACTATGCAGTCTGCCAGCAGTTGGTACATGTGCCTCCTCTCCCTATAAAACCACCCACCCTTCCTCAAGCACTTGGGCTCCCTAAGCCCTCACAGCCTTTGACCCAAAGTATCAATTAAGATCTTCATCTACATTGCAGCAGTCACACCTAGTAAATTGGGAAGTGGAGCCCCCAAATCCCACCAATTTACATCTATGCACTTATTTCCACAACTGGATATAGGGAGTCTTTTAGTCATCTCCACCAGATCTTAAGATTAATTTAAAACTACATAAAGTGCTTTTAGGTCCTTAGAGATAGACATGACATAAATAAGTGGTTCATTATCAAGAAGATAAATACATAGGTAAAAATGGCTCTATATGACCTTATGCTCGGAGATGGGCACACAGGGCAAATTCTTCCCCATTACATTCTTAGTCATTTTATTCATGCCTATTTTTATCCGGAGTCCAAGGTCACATTCTGAGGCAGAAGTTTTCAAATGACCCTATTTCCATTACAGCTCTCTTCAGTTTACCAGTTTTATGTAACCCTTTCAGGTTTAACAGAGTCCACACTTCTTTTAAGTGAGTGTAATTCAAATGCAGAGGAACCTAGAGAAAGTCACATAAAATGTTGCTCTCTCTGAAAATTCCCAGCCCAGACAGGATAAAGCAACAACTGAAAGGGTACCAGTCCAAGGAAAAGGGACTCCTCGCACCAAATGACTCTGTCACAGCACCCATTGTACTACCACCTCCCAAGGATAAAATTCATTAAGGATGAAGGCCTGTGGACTCCTAGGGGGGTTATCAACGTTCCCAGATGGGGTCCATAGTGCCAAAAAATGAAAGAGCTAGTAAGAGTTTAGGGATGGTAGGGTTAAAGAAGTAGGAATGGATATAAATATCTATAAAGGGTGCAGAACAGCCAGCAAATATTTCAAGGAAGGATATGACATAAACACAGATTCAATACAGTATCAAATCTGAAATTCAAAGAGATGCCAATGTAAAAATCTGAAAGTTTAGGAACCATTTATAGAAACAAAACAGTAAGTATTTGCTTTATTGAAGTAATAGGCTTAGACCTGTGTTTAACAAGCAAGCCTAAATATAGCACCATGGTTAGACTAGAGTCTGCTTTTCCAAGTCATCATTTTACAATGTATTAAGCAAACAAGGGACCAAATGCCTCTCATCCACCTGATGTGATCTTTTTATGCACATACTTCTTGTAAGTCCCATTTGGAACAGCTGAAAACCAAAAAGCTTTGAAGATGAGCTCATGAACTCAGTTTAAATTTCACCAGTTAAATAAGGTCAAATGGAAGGAACCCAAATTAGTTGCCCAGAGTCCATTATTTTTAAATCCTCAGCCCACATGCCCCACCCTGTCTCAAAAACAAAAGCAGGAAAAAAAAGCCACCTTGACTCAATTATTGAAAATCTACGAGTTAACTATGTGAAAGGATTACTCTCCATTCCTCAATTTCACAATCTCCCAGTCCCAGACTTAAAAAAAAAAAAAACTATCTAAGGAATACTTACGAAAATCAGACAGGAAAATTAAAGCCTGCATAGTTGACTCAGAATTGTTCCATTATAACCAGGTTGCTTACAATTACATCACTTGGTTCTGTAGACAATCTAGAACTGACCAGGACAAAGTTTAGTAAAGCTGTTAAGAAACAGGTTCCTAACTACCGAAGTTGTAAATTTCAAAAGGGCATGAAAAACTACTGTGAATTCCAGACTCTTTCTCCTTTACATTTCAAAGAAATACTTTCTGTAAAAATATATACAATTTTTACAGACAAATACAAGTTGTGTTTTAAAAATTGAGGATATTCCATATTTGCAACTAATTATTGAGCCTTTAAGTCAAGTATTCTTGGTCTTTATTAGGCTATTAAACTAACAGTCAAAATAAGCCAAAGTAGAACAGGTATGAAAGTCCTGAGCACTTACACTTTATATTCTTCAAGAAGTATACCTGGGAAAGCTTATTAGAGAGCAAACAGCTTTCCCTTCACACTGTTGAACAGTACTGAGGCTTCTAGTCATAGTTCTATTACCTGTAGCTTAAACCCCTCTTACACAGATTACTGGCACTATTAGTGCTTCTTTTTTAACACTAGAGAAGTCATGAAATTCAGTGGGTATATTTAATGAACTCTATAACTAGCCTGGCTACTGGCCACTCTCCTGTTCTAGGCAAGGAAAATTCAGTCTGCCCACTCTATCTTTACTAAATCTAAAAGTCCTCCTCCAGGGCCTCCCAAAGTTTGCTTGTTGCTGAAACTGAACCTTGCTTCTTTCAGACAGCACGTCTCTTCAAGGGGGACTACTTTTCCCATGTATTTATTTTTGTTAGCCATAATCCTCTCGCCACTTGCTTTTCTAGTTGCTAGAGCATAACTCTTGGAGGTTACAGCCTGGACAGCTTGAGGTCCAACTTCATAAATACATCTGATAACATAGCAGACAATGTGGTTTTGGTGGCTGGAGTTGGTTAAGAGTCCAATTATTGCACTTAAAAGGCTATCTTATTAGATATGCCAAACCAGCTCCTACTCCAGCAACACCTGCAAATGCCAACAGCACATTTCTGATGCCACCTTCTAGGTCCTCTACACGGAAGAATTCCACAAAACCATCCTAGAAAACAAAAAAGAAAATCACATTTTCAAGCATGGGTGTCCACTGGCTTAAAAACACGATTTACAGAGAGAAGAGGAATTCAAACATATCTAAAACGCAATGATGACGCATATTAATTAAAAGGAGGGGGCCTTTTGCTCAGGAATGTAGTTCATTCTCAACCCCAGGTGATTCTTATTTCTTCATAATTTGAATCCACTGGTGTGAAGTTGAATCCAGCTGAATTACAATAAAATACCAAATGCAAAAGACTCAACCACCAGTAAAATAGCCTACAGAAAACCAGGATTTTTGATGCAACAACTCAAGATAGTTAAACCATGATCTCTGTGTACCCACTACTTAAAATCAACATCAAGCAACCAGAGGCTCATTAAGCTAGAGGCTGAATAGTGAGTTGTGCATCATTAGTTATCTCCACTTTCTGAAAATAAAATCCTCCATTCCATCTCCACTCCAAGGCCCTCTTCAAGCCTAAAACAAACTTACCCAGCCTCTTTGTTTGACTAGCCAGTCTCGTTTTGTCCTTACGAGAACATCTGTGATGCTTTCTGCTAATGGTACGATGCAGCTTTCTTGGTTTATACTTTTCAAGTGTTTGGCCACAATGGCACCAAAAGAAATGAGAGTCACAATCCTGCCCCAGTTTGTTACGCCGTCACTGAAAACATGGACCATCACTCGAGACAAAGATTTGACATCGTCTTCGTTCTTGATGTCCAGTTTACGAAGCATGCCTGAGAAGGAAAAAAGCACGCAGATTCTCATGGTCTCCTTCGTCTAAACACGGCACGATTCGCCTGCCCACCCATGGCGGGGGTATATCGCTATTTGGGATCTACAGAACTCAGGCCGACCCCCCTAGAAAACTGACATCCCACCCTTTCCGGGCTATGAAGAGAGCTGCCATTTCCAAAATAATCAAGATGGGCGGAAACAATGACTCATGGCCAGAATATTCTGGTCTCAAATAGGATGAGAGTCCTTTCAATGACTCGTTTCGGTTTCCACCCATGTGTGCTGGGTGAGTCCAGGGAGAGGAAAAAAACACTGCGCGACCTTCGTGACCAACTCCCCTACCTTGGAAGGCCGTCTCGTGGTTGCGCTGCACACCATCCCCGACCCTTCGTAGGGTCTCTAACGCCTTCCGGCTGGCGGCCCCACACACGCCCATTGGCTTCACGTCCTTGGCGCCGGTAGCCTGCTCCTGAAGATACCGAGAGATAATCTCCAGCGACTGCCGGTACAATTCGTCCTCCTCCTCCTCTGCTGGGGGTGTCGAGGGTAGTGAGCCGTCAGTGCCGGAGCCATTACTAGGCTCCCCGACCAACTCCAGCAAGGGCAAAACAGCCGGCCGCTTCCCGAGAGACTCCGGCTCGTACCCGTCCAGCTCCTCTTCGGGCGACATGATGGCGTCGGCAGCTGGGGCTTCCATTTCTTCAGGCGGCGACATGTGGCGGGTGGGCGCGAAGAACAGCAGCCTCGCGGGGGTCGTAGTGACGTCGGGGCTCTCGGCGCCAATGGGCGAGGGCCGCGCGACCCTCCGGGCATCTGGCGCGATCGCGGCCGGGGGACTCGCGCCGGTGCTTCCGCCAATCACCGCACCGGCTTCCTCTCCCCCTGCCTCCCGCCTAGCTGCGGCCTCCTTCCCCGCAGTCAGAAGCCGCCCTCCCGAAGGCGAGGCGCCGCCGCTGCCGGTCCCCAATCCGGCCCCCCCACAGTAGAGGTTGAGTCCAATTACTGCGTTTCTTTTGAGGCCAAACATCGCAAGCTGGAGTCGCTGGAGCCGCCGCCGCCGCCTTCTAGGTGAAAAAGGTGGGGGAGGTTCCACCTCTTTACTTGAAGGAAGCGGAAGTAAGAAGTGAGCGAGGCCCTCCTAGATCACGGTATTTTAGGGCCAGTCCTACGCGGGGGCGTCAGCAACTTAAAGAAAAAAAAAGTATTCCCATAAAAGGCTGAAAACTTCCGGATTGCGCACAGCACCTTACAGGAAGAGGCCGGACAGAGCTGGGCGGGGACTTCCGGTTTGGATCCGCCCACGGCGCTTTACGTAACCGCCGCCGGGGACCCTGGGCTGCGGGAGGCGGAGGGGAGCGTGGGGGACTCGCGCTTTCCCGACCTAGGTTTGCGTAATGGCTGCCTGGGTTCTTCGTAGGGTCTTGATTTGCGGGCTCTTGTTGCCGCTTCTGTGCTAGAGGTTTATTCCCATACCAAATTCTTATCTATTTAATCACTCAAGAGATTGAGGAAAGGGGATGAGGAAGTTCTGCCTTAGGTGGGGAATAACAGTCAGGTAACATTAGTAAGTAAGAGTGCACTGTAGGGGACCTTAATTTGCGCATCCTCAGCTGTCTGCTCTCAGTCCCACAGGGATTTGGAAATGGGGATGCTAAATGAACTGCCCTATAGGATCATTATGTGGAAATTGACTAAAAGAAATTATTCTGCCTCAACTGAATTTTATTCCTAGCTTCCTACTTGCTTTCTCGCATCCCCCATCTTCACTACAGAGTCTATGGTGAATACATACAAATCTACTCTCTTAGCGCCTCTTCTTAAGACTCTTGACATCATTTATTTTTGTATTAATAAGGCACATTTGACTGTAGGGGTAAACCTCTTGAGGCCAAGGATTCTGTTACTTGCCATATTTGTGAGTTAACATTAACTGAAGGAACTTCTTTTTGTGGAAGGATTTGTAAAAATACTAGCTAAAATTCAAGAGCATGGTATTTGAGGGATATAAGCAGGAAAGGTAAGCATGGTTCCTGTTCCCCAAAATGTCACCGTTTAATAAGGAGATAGGGTGCTATACTACATAATTATTTGGGCAAGATTTACAACCATGGGGATTTATAATACGGGGCAGAAAGGATGGAGAGAAATACTGTGGGTGTAGTGAATAAGAAATGGTTTTCTATTTTAAGAATTTGTTATTTTGCACAGCAACTAGCCGTAATGTGAGATGGAATATATGCTCTACAGGAGGCATCAACGGCTCAATTGGAGTTGAGAGGTTAGGAAATTCACTTTGAACTACCAGAGCCAGCGGCAGATCTTCTGCAAGAGGTAGCTTTGCTGGGCTTTCTAGAATATGATTTCATTAGGTAGTCAAAGGGAGATTGAGAAAATGTCAAATGCAAAAAGACTTTTTTCAAAGGCTGAAAAAAAGGAATGCATTACAAGTTTCACTTTAAGTTTATAGCCAGAAATCTCAAGTACTTAGCAATACTATTGCATTTCCTTAGTCAATTCACTCTCCCGTGGCCCAAGATGACTATGGCACACCTTCTCTTCTGTCCCTAAACTTCCAATATTTCCTCCTTTGTTTCTCAGTTAACTTCACTGAGAAAGTGGAAGCAATTAGAGAAAAATTTCATTTCTCACCACTAAATCTACTAATTAACTCCTATTCCTATTCTGTCTGCCTTTGCTATAGTTAAGGTGAATGAATGAACCTTCCCTGCTATCTTAAACCAACCTCTTCACTTGTGCACTGGATCCCATTTCTTTTGTCTAGTACTTTGCAGTTGCCCCTTTACATACTTGCAGCAGTTTTTCTGTTGAACCACTTCCATCAGCACACAAACTTGATGTTCTCAGTTCTTTAAAAAGCATTCCCTTGGACCTAAATTCTTTGATGCTCCCCTTTATAGCAAAAAATTTCAACCTCCTTATTGCCTTTTCTCTTCCGAACCCACCCCAAGCAAGCTTTCATTCCCACCACTCCACTGAAACCATTCTTGTCAGTCATCAATGACCTTCACATGACCAAATTCCAGTGGGCAGTTTGCAGTCCTCTTTAGTTGATCTCTTGATCATTCCCTTCTTGAAACACTTTTATTTGCCTTTTAAGGCACCACACACTCATGGCTTTCCTTCTTCCACACTGGCGACTCTTCAGTTTCATGAATCTCTTCCACTGGCTGTCCACTTGTTGATGACACCTTACCCTGTTTCCCTTTGTAACACAAGCCATGCATGACTCATGGCAGAAACTCCATTATTGAATGGGTGAATCTGAATGTTTATTGATATGATGTCTTGCCAATGGGTTTCAGCCCTGGACAAGTTCACTATCGATTCAATGAGACCGAAAAAATGACAGTGGAACATTCTTGGGGTGAAAGGGTTTATACCCAACTTTATTCCCACAGTGGCAGGTCAATCACTAGAATCCTGTCCACTCAGGGCAAGCTGGTCTCTGCCTCTGGGCCGCACTGACCCCCTCAGCCCTCATAGTCTCTGTCCTTGGCACTGCCACCACTCCAGTCTCTGCTCTCCTACAACCATGCAGCCCTGCAGCCATGCAGCAGCCCAGAGCACGGGGTGGAGCTCTTTATATAAATTCAGTAACAATGTATTGCCCACATATGTGTAGTAAGCAAGCTGACCAGGGCCAGGTGAGGATCCTGGCCATAGGAATCTTCACTTTCTCTGCATACAGGATATATAAAGTCTAGGAAAGTAGGATGGGTCATGTTATTGAGAGCTTTGGAAGCCAGTCAAAGAGCTTTGAACTTTTCTAGGCAGATGAAAACCACTGAGCACTAGAGTATTGTGATATATGCTCAATTTAGGCTCGTTACTCTAATTTTGGGTTTTAGAATGGATTGAGGGAGAAAGGACTGGAAGCAATGAAATAACTTAGGTGGCTACACCATATGATAGTCAAAACTTAATGGTGACTGTACTCCGGCGCTACTGGTGGAAAAGGAAAAGTTAATATGGAGAGACTGTGGAGACAGAGTCTATATAACTTATGTTCTATCCAGGTATGGATAGAACAGAGTGTGATATCATAAAATACACATCCATATTATGTAAAATTAACAGGTAGACCACCTTCTAGACTCCTATGCAACTGCCCTAGAGAATCACCACTCTCATGGGTAGGGAAAGGGTCTATGCAGCTTGGAGGCAGAGTCAGTATGTTTCCAGGATGTCTGGGAGGTCCTGTCCTCAGGTAATTTTAGTTCACTTAGAAGGTCTTCTGACCCCTGGTATTAGAGTCAGAGGCACCTCTGGATCTGTGTATACTCTGTATCAACAATGGCTCTTGTTTGTAGAATAACTATATTGTCCACAGTCCTGAACCTAAAAAGAAAAGCACTGTTGACATCCTGACTGTGCCAATCTTTCTTGTAGGCCTATTGAATCCTTTGAAACATTCCCAAACTGTGAGCACATTTCCTCCTCAAAATGTGCTTTGTTTCAGAGAATTCATTTACATCATTTCTTTCAAAATAGAAAAAAAAAAAAAAGATCCCAGTGTAGGAACTAAGATTCTCTAGTGGCTTTATTCTCCAAGTCTTTTGGGACCTGAAATTCAGTATACTTAATATTTTGTGTAGCCTTCCCCCTTCTCTAATTAAAAACTTTCTCTTATCCTTACTGCCTCTCTTAATTATTCAACCATCTTATTCCTCAGCCTGGTAAAGTAGTGTTGTTTTGTTTTGTTTTTAGGCCCTGTATATAATTCAAGTTTTGGGAGGGTCTCCACTCTGCTGATAGAAATTTCCAGAACTACTGGAGCACCCTATTGTCTTTCTCTAGGTTGAGGCTAATCTTTTGCCTTTATGCTCTTTTGAATGCCTCTTCAACTTTGTTTGTTCCCACATACCAAAGTTTTATTTATGTCAATAATGAAGAAATCAGCAGAATGACAAAACTGGTTTAGAGAAGATATGAAAAATTGGGACTTACATAGTCAATAGGGAAGGAAATGCCAAGAAGGATGTTAAGTTAGGTACAAAAGCAGTTAATGTCCTCTGAGGCAGTAACTATAACTTCTGGGGTTATCTTCCTTAGTAAATGAGAAAAAAAATCACTGTATCTTATTAGTTTTCTACACATTATCCTCTGACACATTACCCTCTAAAACTTGTCTGTGCTTCATAATATAGGCACGTCATGGGGAAGGCAGTACAGTACAGAGAAGACAAGTAGTGACTCTATAGCATCTTACTATGCTGATGGACTGTGACTACAATGGGGTGGGGTGGGGGACTCAATAATAAGGGTGAATGCTGAAACCACAATGTTGCTCATGTGAAACCTTCATAAGATTATATCAATGATACCTTAATAAAAAAAATGTGAGTGCTAATCAAAATTACATTCCCCAAGGTAATCTGGTGACCCTTAGGTGGACTTATTTGAAAAAGCTCTAGCACAATACTAAAAGATTCTGTAGTCATCTTTTTGCTTTACTTCTAAAATGTACATAATTTTTCCTACACAAATCCCCCCTGTGACTATAAATAATCTCTAAAGATTATTTTTGATCACACACTAAAAAGGTTGATTTCATGTTTTTGTATCAAAATCATTAACTGAATATCTTGCTTAGTTGGCTGTTTTCTACATTTCTACTGGATATGATACTCTTTCATACTGTGCCTTCAGCATCAAGATCTTCCTACCCTCCCATTACAACACCATAATTATCATCTTTGCCTACAAGATAATTTCAGGCCCTAGTCTCAACAGGTAGTAATAACACTAGCATATAACTAGGGTTCAGTAGCCTCTCAGAAGGTGGGACAGGCACTGCTAGTTCTATTATCCAATATTCATTCTTCTTACTTTCTGATAGAACCCAGAGTTGGCATGGTGGTTCCGTAATGATCAGGAACTTCTATTCCTTCTATTATGTTGTTCTGCTGTCCTCACACATGCTTTTCTATCTCATGATCCAAGATGGCTAGCTTCATCCACGTTATCTGCACACCAACCAGCAGGAAGGAGAAAAGGAAAGGCAAAGGGTATCTAGCTTCTTTTAATGACATTTTTGAGAAGTTGTGTATTAGCTAGAAATTAGTTACATGGTCTCCTAGCTTCAAGGGACGCTAGGAAATACAGTACTTACTGTGAATGTCTGTGTGCCCAGCTATAAATTGGGGATTCTATTACATCAGAAGAAAAGAAGCACAACTAGCAGGTTGTACCACTATATGCAAAACTATGTGGAGAAAATGATAAAACTCTATTGAAATACATTAAAAATCCAAATAAAGATAAAAAAATGTTCACATATAAGAAGACTCATAACTGTAAAAATGTCAGTTCTTCAAACTGATGATTAGTTTGAATGAAGTTCCAAATAAGGAACTGGATAAATCAATTAAAAAATTTACCTGGAAGACCAAAGAGCCAAACTAGCCAAGATACTCTTGAAAGAAAGGATGAAAAAAAAAACCCAACAGTGGTGAGGGGACTAGCCATGCTGGGCATCATGATTTATACACCACGGAAAAAGAGATGTGACATTAGCAGGAATAGACAAGTGGATCAATGTAACAGAATAGAGATCTGACAAACAGATTTATATATATATGGAAACTTGATAACAGAAGCATCATTGCAGATCAGTAGGGAGAAGGTGGGTCGCTCAATACATGGAGCTAGGATAACCAGATATTTATATAGGAAAAAAAACAGAATCTCTACTTCATAACATATAAAAATAAATTCCAGTTGAATTAAAAACTTAAAAAATGATATACAGGAGAATGCTTTATGAAATCAAGGTAGGAAAGAGTTATTAAACAAGATATTAAAAATAACTAGAGGAAAAACTGACAAATATGATGGCATGAAATGAAAACATGTTTCATGCCAAAATTAGACTTTTGAGCAAAATACAGAAGCACACAGATGACAGAACGATTAACTGCCTCAGGAGAAAGTGATTTTGAGGTGGATATTAACCTGTGTTTGAGTGTTCACCAGGAGTACATGGGGCAAAACATTCTAAGCAGAGAGAAGAGCATATACAAAAACACAGAGCCAAAACAATGTGGTGTATTCAAGGAACTACCATGGTGGAATACACTGCAGAGAGGGGCTGCATGAAGACACAGGCTTTCAAATCAAATCAACAAACCCTACCATTTACCAGGTAAGTGATCTTGGGCAAGTTATTTAGTCATTTAGTCTAAGTATGTTTGCCCACCTGTAAAGTGAGAGTATTCCTACCTTATGAAGTTTTAAGGATCTAAGACAGCAGTTCTCAAAGTGTGGGTCACAGACGAGAGTTCATGAAACCTTTGAGGGGGCTGTGAGGTCAAAAGTATTTTCATGATACTAAAATATTCTCTGCCTTTTTCACTGTTTACATTTGCATTGATCATGCAAAAGCAATGGGGGTAAAACTATGGACACCTTAGCATAAATCAAGGCAAGAATACTAAACTGTACTAGTATATCCTCACAGTAAAAAAGAGCCAGTTTCACTTAAGAATAACCTCGATGAAAGAGTAAGAATAGTTTTATTAAACCTCAATCCTTGAGTACATGGATTTTTGTTTAACCTGAATCTATTTCTTCCTTGAAATGGGAGTACTTTGACAATTATATAGAGAAAAATTGACATGCAGTCTTGTATTTAGATAAACTGGATTTTTTCCCCTAAATAATTCATGTTAATTATACTTGTTATAGTATAATTTTCTATTTGCTTTTTTTTTCTTTTGGTATCATTAATATACAATCACATGGGCAACATTGTGGTTACTAGATTCCCCCCATTATCAAGTCCCCACCACATACCCCATTACAGTCACTGTCCATCAGTGTAGTAAGATGCTATAGAGTCACTACTTGTCTTCTCTGTGCTATACTGCCTTGCCCGTGCCCACCCCTACATTATGTGTGCTAATCATAATGCCCCTTATTCCCCTTGTTCCTCCCTTCCCACTCTTTCCCTTTGGCAACTGTTAATCCATTCTTGGGTTCTGTGAGTCTTCTGCTGTTTTGTTCCTTCAGTTTTTGTTTTGTTCTTATGTTCCACAGATGAGTGAAATCATTTGGTACTTGTCTTTCTCCACCTGGCTTATTTCACTGAGCATAATACCCTCTAGCTCCATCCATGTTGTTGCAAATGGTAGGATTTGCTTTCTTCTTATGGATGAATAATATTGCATTGTGTATATGTACATCTTCTTTATCCATTCATCTACTGATGGACACTTAGGTTGCTTCCATTTCTTGGTTATTGGAAATAGTGCTGCAGTAAACATAGGGGTGCGTTTGTCTTTTTGAAACTGGGATCCTGCATTCTTAGGGTGAATTTCTAGGAGTGGAATTCCTAGGTCAAATGGTATTTCTATTTTGAGTTTTTTGAGAATCTCCATACTGCTTTCCCCAATGGTTGAACTAGTTTACATTCCCACCAGCAGTGTAGGAGGGTTCCCCTTTCTCTGCATCCTCGCCAGCATTTGTTGTTCCTAGTCATTTCTATCCTGGCCACCCTAACTGATGTGAGGTGATATCTCAATATGGTTTTAATTTGCATTTCCCTGATAATTAGCGATGTGGAGCATCCATCTTTTCATGTGTCTGTTGGCCATCTAATCTCTTCCTGGGAGAAGTGTCTGTTCATATCCTCTGCCCATTTTTTAATAGGGTTATTTGCTTTTTGGTTGTTGAGGCATGTGAGTTCTTTATAGATTTTGGATGTTAACCCCTTGTTGGATATGTCATTTACAAATATATTCTCCCATACTGTAGGATGCCGTTTTGTTCTGCTGATGGTGTCCTTTGCTGTACAGAAGAGTACATGGCTTTTAACATTGTTTTATAAAATGAGAAGTACACATAAGGCATTTCTGCTTTTTATAAAAGTATGATGGTTGTCTCCAGGAAAAGCACTTACACAGTTATTTGAATTATAAGCTGAATTAGCTGCTTTTCAAAAAAATGAATCACCATTTTATTTTGAAAGAACGACAAACTGGTTATTTACACTTGAGTATTTGGCATTTTCTCAAAAATGAACAAAATGAGCCTGTCACTTCAAGGATAACAACTGACAGATTTGTTACCAATCATAAAATTTGAGATTTCAAGCAAAAATTACAGTTTTGGAAATTTTGTATCTACTTCAGTGAGTCCAACAGCTTCCCAGGACTTAAACATTTTGCTGATGAGATTGGTTGTGATTTTAACGAATGTGATTTTTTAACAATATTGGATAATGAAATATGTCAACATTTGGATCATTTCTGTTAACTGAGTGAACCAATATTTTCCAAATGACACATGCATGATGCTTCAAAATCGTACCTGTGTGAAAGATCTATTCAAATTGCAAGATAGACCAGTGGATTTTAATGTAATAGAACACAGCAAGTTCATTGATTTGGCTTCAAATACCACATTACAGTTAATCTTGAAGAAACTACCACTTGTGCTTTGGTGTACTATCAAAGAAGAATATCCATATTATCTGAAAAGAGTATTAAAATACCTCTCCTTTTTCTATTTATTTACCTGTATGAGGATAGATCTTTTCTCCAAATACTTAAGTCAAAACATATCAATATAGATTAAATGCACAGATATGAAAATCAAGCTGTTTTTAATTTAGATATTAAGAGATTTGCAAAAATGTAAAACACTTCTGTTTTTCTGAAAATGTAATTTATATTAACCTGCAATTGGCTTATTGTTTTTAAATGAATTTTTTTAAGTTTCTCAGTTTTAATTTCTAATATGGTAAATATCAGTAGCAATAACCCTCATAAACAGCTCTCAATAATTTTTAAGACTCTCAAGGTCATTTTAAGAACAGATTTCATAAGCTAATGAAGGCAAAAGCTGAATTGAGCTCGGTAAAAAAGTAAATGGGAGTTGAAATTTTCTTTTTCAAGAAATTTGAGAATGATGAAAAAGCAGAGGGTAGTTGGGTTGAAGAAAGAATTTTTTTTTTTTGAGTGAGGGATTCAAAAATATTTGTAGGTTAAGGAGAATGATCTTGCAGTGTAAAACTCTAGAGCAGAGAAAATGGACAACTGACAGAGCACAGTGTTCCAGAAGAGATAGATCGAAGGGCAAAAGCTCAATTTAAGACTGTAAGGAGATTCTCTTTTATAGCCAGGGAAGAGATACAGATGGGGTGCCTTCACAATCAGTTTAGAGATCAAGAGGAGGAAAGCTTGGGAATTTGGCACTATCTGTTTTCTTTTTGAGGGTGACTGCAAGGTGGTCTACAAAAGGCAGAGGCTGGAACTAGACAGGTGCTTGAGGAGAACAACTGTGGGACCTTCATAAGGCATCTGGCTCCTCCTGAGGACTGCCAAGATAAGGCTAGGAACCGCACACTGGTGCCAGTTCTGACTGGTAATTAACTAATGGTCTCCCATAAAGTGGCAGCCAACAACCAGAAGTGGAGAAAACACACTTCTATCCTCAATATATAGAACAACTTGGCACACCAACAGGCACTTGATAAATATTACTTGAAAAAACAAATAAAGATTGTTGTTGCTGTAGAATTGAGTGGCAAGTTAGCTTGGACCAAAGAACAAAAGACAAAGATAACCGAGGTGGTAGTGTCTTGAGATCATTGTTCACAGAGACTAAGATGGACAGGGAAAGAGGTGAAGCCACAGAGGGTCTGGTAGACTGGAACTGCAGTTGGCCCAAAAAAGTGATTGAAGAATGAATGACAAATCATTAGATATTAGAAAATCTGTAGGTTCTGAAATGGAAGAACCAGATCCTTAGAGAAGCTTACCCAGATGACAGAAGCGCACATCTGGACCAAACTTAGAAAGGCACACTGACAGATTTAGAGCTCATCCAAAAGGCAGCCAGGGTGATGCCAGGAGTCCAAACCACATCAAGGAACAATAACTGAAGGAAGGGGAAATTTTTAGACTAATGAAATGAGATGTAGAGAGAAGTGGTCCTCCAATACTTGAAGAGTTTTAATAAGGGTGAAGATAGTAAATTCCAATACACTGGATTTATTCAAGAAAAGGCTAAATTATCACTTGCCTGGGATGCTATGGAAAAGATTAATTTAGGAGGAATTAGTTGGAACTAGATGATCTTCAATGTTCCAACAACTTCTATTTTAAAATCCCTTGACCTCAGCCAGATTTGCCAAACCCCAAGTCCCTAAAACTCCTTTATTTTATTATGGAAAGGATGTTAGCCTTTAAAAGACATTTTGGTGCACTACAAACTGGAACAAAAAGTCTCCGTGAGTGCCAATTAAATGCCTCAGAGAACACAAAGATGATTGTAACTGGAAACCTTAACAAGTACCAACCCAAGGAATGTAATAAAAATTGAAGTTGAATTTTGTCTCCCCCTGCCTCTCTAAAATTTATTTCAATGAGAGGTTTTTCCTCTGACCTGGATGAAAATTCCACCACACCTCCCCAACATTTCATCACCTTTAAGTAGTGGTCTTGCAATTACTTAAGTAGCAAAACACATTCTTTATTCAGAAACATAGTAACAAACTCAATAACCTTCGTCATAGGTGAGAATACCTGTATCCCACAATATAGCCTACCAGCTTGCCTTTGTGGAAGAGTGGTAGCTGACTTTTCTTCTCCCTCCATTTTTCTACCTCCTAGATGCTGACACTGACACCTCCTGGAAATGCAGCAGGAGAGGAATGTTCTTGGTGGCTTCCTGTTCTCTAGACCTGACTGATGTTGAAAGCTGTCTCACAAATGGATGCATTTGTATGGCTCCTTCAGAGGCTTCCTTGCTAGGCCTTTCCAATGATAATGTCAGCAATCTGAAGTGAGATGATGCTTTGTATTTCTATGGCCTTCACTCCACCTCTCATCCTTTTTTTTACCAGTGGTCCATTCTACACAGAACCCTTGCGAGGAGTCCCACTATGGTTCCAGGAAGTTCTTTGAGTAGGATTTAAACTAGCTCCATACTTGTCCCCAGGATTCATGTATGTTTGACCTTTTGTCAGAAGGCAGTGCAGTTACTTACAAGACAGAGCTGTCTACTTTGTTACTTCAGGCCCTGCTGTCAGCCAACCTTTGCCTTGAAATTCTTCCAGCATGAGTCATACACAGTCTATTATCTCCTACCCAGGAACAAATACCAAATGCTTCAAAGGTCCCGTGAGGCCCCCCCTTTCTGGGCTTGAGAAGAGAGAAGTACCTCCACCTCTTTTTGGGATTGGATGCAGTTCACATGGTAGTAGGTCTCTCCAAAGAAATCTCTTATAAACCTGTCTTCACTCTTGAAATAGGGTGTGTGTGTGGGTTCAAGAATCATGGAACTGGTCCTTGGTAATTTCCTTTAACTTTGCATGACTATCTGGTGTCTCCCTTTGCAATTTCGTACTACTTATATCTGAAACATCCAATTTAAAATCTTGTTAAATGTACACCTGAAACTAATATAATATTGGATGTCAACTATGCTTCAATTTAAAAAAATAAAAATCTTAAAACAGTCTCCTTTATCAGTTACATCCTTTGCATTCCTTACCTGGAGTCTGTGATTCAGCCATGTGTCACAGGTCAGTCTTAGGGTAGTCATCAAGTTGGTCTAGCATGGTCTGGTCTCCCCTTTAGTGATTAAAACAAGCCAAGCCAAGACGTAGGGCCCACTACAATGATCCCACTGCCTCTGAGAGGGACAGCTCAGGACTTCCTCTCGGCTCCAGACCCAGCTCTCCAGGAGAGTGTACACAGGGCACAGGGTTTGGTGGAGTGGCTATGGTCTTTGGAGTCTGTCAATTACCAAGCAACCTTAGATAAATTACCTTTACTGAACTTCAGTAAAATTTTTTAAAATACAGAATAGTCTTAACTTTTAATTCAAAATTCAATTATCAGTTACACAATTAATACATATTCTTGTAAAAGAGCAAAACATCACGAGATTAAATTTCCTTTATCATGTCCAGTCCCACTCCCCTAACTCCCCTTCAGATGTAATAAAAATTCTCAGATTAGTATTTATTTTCACAGTCCTTTTTCAAACTGGATCTTTTTTTTTCACCTGTAAAAATAGGATAGTAATATTTATTCTGTGAGATAGAACAGAGTTGAAAATGCAAGGTGCATAATGTTTTCTTCTATTTCCTCAGTGTGTTAGGAGGAGCTGAGACCTGGAGAACATAGCTCTACAGTAAATTCAAGCTGAACAAAAGAAATCTTACCTATATCTAGAGGTGGAATTATCTGCCCTCTATCTGTTATTAGAAAATACTAGTTTTTTTTTTTTTCAGAAAGTTCAGCAGACATCATGCACAGAGCCTACGGCAGGAATAAGCCCCAGCCTGTTACACTGAGATAAGCAGCCTCCTCTTGAATAGGGGTCTGCTGGGGAAGGGGAGCCAGAGCCAAAGGCAGAGGGGACAGTCTGCCTCCTTTATACTCTTCCATTGTAGTCAGGCAAGGATGATTTTATGTCTTGTGTCTTCTCGTCTCTGTGACTTCCATTACAAATTGCAGAAAAGAAGAGATCGTATGCCCAGCTTCCCCCCCAAAACAGCTTTCCAGCTGAGTACAACAAAGTCAAAAAACAATACAACCCTCCCTCCCCCAACAATCTGGCTCCACCATCACTCCACAGTGTAAGATAAATTTTAGCCGAAATAAGCAGGTGAAGAGAGGCAACAAAGGGCCAGGTAGTTTATTTGAGTGCAATGTTCTGCGGTCTGGGTATTACAGGCCAGGGAAGTCAGTCACACCCAGTCAGGGAGGTGGGGGCTTATAAGGGATTAGGAGGGGGAGGAGTGGGCAAGCTATCCTAGGGGGCATGGAGAGGTATGATTGGCTAAAGGTGACATAATAGACAACTAGAAACCTTTTTTCCTTCCAAGAGCGAGGAAGGTGACATCCTGGTCTTAGTTGGCACATCAGAAGGATGGAATTCAGGAAGAGCTGTCCTCTTTCCATATAAGGCACGGACCTTGGGGTCTGGTCTGTTCTTCCCCTATGGCATCTCTCTGTTCTGTTTGCATGTCCTTGTTTTTCCTTCCTCCAGCCTAATACACAGGACATGGGACACACTCCTCCAGTAGCTTTTCTGTTATTAGGGCACACATGCCAAGATTTCCAAAGGCACCAGTGGTTGGTTCCCAGGTACCCCAGATAAGGATTTTATTTTGGTGTAAAAACAAACCCCATCTACTTTGCCAGTCATGATGCAACTTTCTTTACATATATTGACTTTCTTTTTTTATTAAGGTATTATTGATATACACTCTTAAGGAGGTTTCACATGATAAAACAATGTAGTTACTACATTCACCCATGCTATCGTGTCCCCCCCATGCCCCATTGCAGTCACTGCCCAACAGTATGGTAAGATGCCACAGAGGCACTATTTGCCTTCTCTGTGCTACACTGTCTTCTCCATGATCTCTCCCCACCAGCCCTCCCTCACCCCTCCCCTTTGGTAACCATTAGTCCCTTCTTGGGGTCTGTGAGTCTGCTGCTATTTTGTTCCTTCAGTTTTGCTTCATTGTTATACTCCACAAATGAGGGAAAAATTTGCTACTTGTCTTTCTCTGCCTGGCTTATTTCACTGAGCATAATATCCTCCAGCTCCATCCATGTTGCAAATGGTAGTACATATATTTACTTTTAATGGAAGCCATATAAAGTTTGTATTATAATTATCCTCATATTACAGATGAAGGGACTGAGGCTCAAAAAGGTTAAGTAATTCTGTCCTTAAACTGTGATATCCTGATGTAGAGATGTTTAAGAATAGTACTGGTCAGTGTGAAGTGGCTTCTGCCAGCAGGAATGATATGCATGGAAATGTGGCAAGAGCAGAAGAGGTAGGGTAATAGCAAATTAAGAAAAATACATGTCCCAGCAAGAACTGCCACTCACCCCTACCACTCAGTCGAGGCCATGCTCTAGAGTGTGTGTGTGTTTAACCAAATCTCCATAACAACCATCTGGTTTCAGTCTTTCTGGTTCCTGACAACATAGGCTTGCAGTGTCTAAATATGGTCACTGGTGAGGATGAGCTGGGGAGGGGAAGTGGGACTGCTGAGTCAAGGAGAATTTGTGCAGAAAAGGTGGATTCCTTTGGTATGAACTGATCTATCCCTCCCAGCTCACCCTCAAGATCGGAAAGGGTCTTAAGGCCCTGATCTTTCCTTCTTCACAGCAATCAGTTAAGAGCTGAGCGCTGTGTACATTTTGTCTTAAAAAAACCAAATTATGTAAATTCCTATCCAGTCGGGGATCTCCCCTGCAAGAGGGGATTGGTAGAAATTTTTGCTTGCCATTTTCACCCTATGTGCCACTTTCAGGGCCACTGTGGGTAGAGGTTGGAGGAGCCCATCTGATGAAGGCATGGTAGCCCTACAGGGATACGTGAGGGAGAAAAGCCTGGCACAGGGCTCTAGGAGTAAGAATAGTCACTCTTGAGAGAATTAAATGGGCCCAGACCTACATTGCAAGAGCCCCTTCCTTAAGTCAGTACAGTGGTTCCCAACCAACTACAGGTGACATTTGGCAATGTCTGGACTTTGATTGTCCTGTCTGAGCATCTAGTGGATAGAGAACTAGATGGATAGAGAATTTAGGTTGTGAATACCTAAAACTAAAAGCCTCCACAACAAAGAAGTATCTGGTCAAAAATCTTAGTCCCAAGGTTGAGACACCCTGAGTTAGAATATGCTGGTCCTACCTGAGTCCTCTCCTTGGTCCATTACAGGAGCACTGGTACTAGGTCAGATTACTTGAAGGGAATACAGTGGATGCCAACTGTTCCCCTGGGCCCTGAGTTCTTTTCAAACTTCCAACCCAAGTACTCAGCTTACTTCTAACAAAAATAATCTAACTCAGAGCCTGAGATTTGCTGTAAAATCAGCTTGTACAGAGGAGGGTCTTGGGTATAGGAAAAGCTGTCTGACAGAGGCTGTACAACTGCGCAGAAGGGACAATTGCTTGGCCACACTTTTGCCATTTATAAAATGAGTACACTGAACTCAGTGATTTCTAATGTCCCTTAGTTCCAAACTGTACTTCTGGATATTTCTTGTACATAGTTGTACCTGGTTTGGTCAGTGAAAAAGGAAATGACTCAGAAAGGCGATGGAGGAAGTCTGAGGGTGACTCAGACTTTCCTAATCATAAAAGGCTCTTCAGAGATGGACCTTAATGTCAAACCAGGACTCATGATCACTGAATGATGCTACGAACTTCCTTTGTATATTTCAGTAGGTGGTATCCATAAGGGGTGATTTTAGCAACATATAAGTTGGCCTCTGCTAAAAAAATCCCCCATTGATCTGCTGATGTTTGAATTTCTTCCATGAGAGTTTTAGCTCTACTTAAACATAAATATTCTAGCATAGGTATCAATTTGATGTTCCTAACTGGGTTTCAGAGTACAAGGTAGGTAGCTGGCACTAGATCAAGAATGATGCTTGTTGATGGGTATGCAGTCCTAGCAGTTAATGTAATTTGAGAAATGTTCATGTATTGTGTAAATTCTATTCAGTTCAATCTTTTCAATCTAAATATTGTAATAAATATTTAATAACTAAGAGTTCATATTTTATATTAATCTCTATTATCTATGTGTGATAAATGTCAGAATAAGGTTCAAAAAAAGTCCACCTAAATACACTAAGTGTCACTAAACTTGTTTATACCAAAGCTCTTCTTACCTGAAGGGGCCACTGTACCACAATGTGCTAATCAGTGTTAAATGCTTTCTTCCTGTTGTAAGGACACATTTTACTGTCTGACCATTCTTGGTAGAGCACTTGGTCTTTACCTCTTCTTAGTCATGTGGCTTGTCTAGAAAGTTCTCCAAAAGCGATCCAGCTTAACCTTCCAATTTCTTTCATTAGAGGTTTCATTTCTTTGCTTTTCCACTACTGTTATCATTCAGAGATTCTTTAGAGGTCAAAGTCTTTTTTATTTTTTCTGAATACTTACAGATTAATCTGAAGATAAGTTAGTGCACAATTTATTTCTTCAAAAAATAATTACTAACACGTGCCAAGCACAGATCTTGTTTTTTCACTTCTTTTTCATTAAGGTATCACAGATACACATTTTTATGAAGGTTTCACATGAAAAGCAATGTGGTTACTACATTTATCCATATTATCGAGTTCTCCCCAGACCCCACTGCAGTCACTGTCCATCAGTGTAGTAAGATGCCACAGAGTCACTACTTGTCTTCTCTTTGCTACACTGTCTTTCCCATGATCCCCCCCCCAGACCATGTGTACTAATCATAATACCCCTCAATCTCCTTCTCCCTCCCTCCCCATCCGCCTGCCCTCACCCATCCCCTTTGGTAACACTAGTTCCTTCTTGGGGTCTGTGAGTCTGCTGCTGTTTTGTTCCTTCAGTTTTGCTTCGAGTTATACTTCACAAATGAGGGAAATTATTTGGTATTTGTCTTCCTCTGCCTGACTTATTTCACTGAGCATAATACCCTCCAGCTCAATCCATGTTGTTTCAAATGGTAGGATTTCTTTCTTTCTTATGGCTGAATAGTATTCCACTGTGTATATGTACCACCTCTTCTTTATTCATTCATTTACCGATGGACACTTAGATTGCTTCCATATCTTGGCTATTGTAAATAGTGCTGCCATAAACATAGGGGTGCATATATCTTTTTGAATCTGGGATCTTGTTTTCTTTGGGTAAATTCCTAGGAGTGGAATTCCCAGGTCAAATGGTATTTCTATTTTTAGTTTTTTGAGGAACCTCCATATTGCTTTCCACAGGGGTTGAACTAGTTTACATTCCCACCAGCAGTGTAGGAGGGCTCCCCTTTCTCTGCATCCTCGCCAGCATTTGTTGTTCTTAGTCTTTTCGATGCTGGCGATCCTAACTGGTGTGAGGTGGTATCTCATTGTGGTTTTAATTTGCATTTCCCTGATAATTAGCAATGTGGAACATCTTTTCACATGCCTGTTGGCTATCTGAATTTCTTCTTTGGAGAATTGTCTGTTCATATCCTCTGCCCATTTTTTAATAGGGTTGTTTGCTTTTTGGTTATTGAGGCATGTGAGTTCTTTATATATTTTGGATGCTAACCCTTGTCAGATGTTGTTTACAAATATATTCTCCAATACTGTAGGATACCTTTTTGTTCTACTGATGGTATCCTTTGCTGTACAGAAGCTTTTTAGCTTGATATAGTCCCATCTGCTCATTTTTGCTTTTGTTTCCCTTGCCTGAGGAGATGCATTCGGGAAAAAGTTGCTCATGTATATATTCAGATTTTTGCCTATGTTGTCTTCTAAGAGTTTTATGGTTTCATCTCTTATATTCAGGTCTTTGATCCATTTTGAGTTTACTTTTGTGTATGGAGTTAGATAATGATCCAGTTTCATTCTCTTGCATATAGCTGTCCAGTTTTGTCAACACCAGTTGTTGAAGAGGCTATTTCCCCATTGTAGCTCCATAGCTCCTTTATCGTATATGAATTGACCATATATACTTAGGTTAATATCTGGATTCTCTATTCTGTTCCACTGGTCTATGGGTCTGTTCTTTTGCCACTACCAAATTGTCTTGATTATTGTGGCTTTGTAGTAGAGTTGAAGTCAGGGACTGTAATCCCCCCTGCTTTATTCTTCCTTCTCAGGATTGCTTTGGCTCTTCAGGGTCTTTTGTGGTTCCACATACATTTTTCTTTTTTGTTTCCCCCAATTCTGTCCCCCCCTTTTTAAAAATTTTGGTATTAATCGATAATTACATGAGGAACATAATGAATACTAGACTCCCCCCATCACCAAGTTTCCCCGACATACCCCACTGCAGTCACTGTCCATCAGCGTAGCAAGATGCTGTAGAATCACTACCTGTCCTCTCCGTGCTGTACAGCCCTCCCCGTGACCCCAGCCCCACATTATGCATGCTAATCATAATACCCCCTTTCTTCCCACCCCTTATCCCTCCCTTCCCACCCATCCTCCCCAGTCCCTTTCCCTTTGGTAACTGTTGGTCCATTCTTGGGTTCTGTGAGTATGCTGTTTTGTTCCTTTAGTTTATTCTTAGTTCTTATACTCCACAAATGAGTGAAATCATCTGATACTTGTCTTTCTCCACCTGCCTTATTTCACTGAGCATAATACCCTCTAGCTCCATCCATGCTGCTGCAAATGGTAGGATTTGTTTTCTTCTTATGGCTGAATAATATTCCATTGTGTATATGTACCACATCTTCTATATCCATTCATCTACTATAGACACTTAGATTGCTTCCATTTCTTGGCTATTGTAAGTAGTGCTGTGATAAACATAGGGGTGCATATGTCTTTCAAACTGGGCTGCTGCATTCTTTGGGTAAATTTCTAGGAGTGGAATTCCTGGGTCAAATGGTATTTCTATTTTGAGGAACCTCTATACTGCTTTCCACAATAGTTGAACTAGTTTACATTCCCACCAGCAGTATAGCAGGGTTCCCCTTTCTCCACATCCTCGCCAACATTTGTTGTTGTTTGTCTTTTGGATGGTGGCGTTCCTTACTGGTGTGATGTGAAGTGGTTCCATATAAATTTTAGAACTATTTGTTCTAGTTTGTTTTTGATAGGGATTGCATTGAATCTGTAGATTGCTTTAGGCAGATGGCCATTTTAACAATATCAATTTTTCCTATCCATGAGCACTGGATGTATTTTTATTTATTGGTATCTTCTTTAATTTCTCTCATGAGTGTCTTGTAGTTTTCAGAGTATAGGTCTTTCACTTTCTTGGTTAGGTTTATTCCTAGGTATTTTTTTTTTTTGAGAGGGCATCTCTCATATTTATTGATCAAATGGTTGTTAACAACAATAAAATTCAGTATAGGGGGGTCAATGCTCAATGTACAATCATTAATCTATCTCAAGCCTAACTCTCGCCAGTCTCCAATCTTCTGAAGCATAACGAACAAGTTCTTACATGGTGAACGAATTCTTACATAGTGAATAAATTCTTATATGGTGAACAGTACAAGGGCATTCATCACAGAAACTTTCGGTTTTGATCACGCATTATGAACTATAAACAATCAGGTCAAATATGAATACTCATTTGATTTATATACTTGATTTATATGTTGATCCCACATTTCTCCCTTTATTATTATTATTATAATAAAATGCTGAAGTGGTAGGTAGATGCAAGATAAAGGTAGAAAACATAGTTTAGTGTTGTAGGAGAGCAACTGTAGATGATCAGGTGTGTTCGTGTAGACTATGTGTTAATCCAAGCTAGACAAGTGCAATAAATCATCCACGGATGCAGAAGATTTCTCTCAAAGCAGGGGGGATGAGGTTCTGAGCCTCACCTCTGTTGATCCCCAATTTCTCACCTGATGACCCCCCTGCAACTGTGCCTGTCTTAGGTTGTTCCTCCCTTGAGGAATCTTACCCATCTCTGGCTAACCAGTCATCTTCTGGGGCCATACAGGGAAATGTAAAGTTGGTAAGTGAGAGAGGAGCCATATTGTTTGAAAAGGTTAGCTTTTTACTTCTTTGCAGATTTATGCCCTGTGGCTTCTATGCCCAGCACTTGTCTCGAGGTATCTTTACCACCTGGAGGAATTATGATACTCGGTAACTTCGATATGAGGCACGAATTCTATTTAACGGTTGTAATTAGGAAGGAAGAAGAAAAGCTATAGAGGTAGCATATGGAAGAAAACATGGGAGGATTGATTATTTCTTTGACATATTTTCTTGTAGAGTACCTTAAGTATGTATAGGTTTTAAACTACTAACTAACTTGCACACACATATTAACATAATAGGAATACAGTGACATAAACAAAGCAAATCTATAATTACCATCCATCTCCAGTGAAGCCAAGAAAACCATTTAGGCACCCTAGGCATTTGTGAAAATTTGTCTATGATATGATGGATATTGTCGAACTATACTTGAACAGTCTGAGAGAAATCAGACAAATTAAAGCAGCCCATTTCTGGGATCTGTTCACCTCCCATATGTCCTTTTAACCGTAGATAGTCTATAGTCATAAGATTTTGGAGTGCTACAACTTGCACCCCTCCCAACTCCTGGTTGAGTTCCAACAGTACAGATCCGGTCAAATTCGTTGTCTCACTGTATGCACATGCCAACCTAGACATCTCCCTCCTCATTCCAATGGCAAGTCCAGGAGACGGTGGGCTGGATGCAGCCATGACCGCAGCATCGCCCGGATCCCTGTGGAGGCTTTTTGATGATCATCCCCCGGCACGAGTCCTCCAGAGAGTGCTGATGCCGGAAGCTCCTCCTCATATCGTATCTTAGTTCATTTTCTGGGTATCAAAGCTAGGCCTTGATCTTCTGCATAGGAACAAACAGACCCTTTGCCCACACTTTGACATGCCACTGTGTAGAACTCATTGGAAGTCAGCACACAGGGACTGCTTTTTTAAAAATTTTTTTTATTAAGAGAAAGGAATATTATCAGAAAAGAGTACCTCCATAGCTGATCATCTGACACCCTTTAAGTGATCAACATTAAGGATATTTAAACCATGCGTTGATCTTTGATTTACCAATAGTTTTATCCTATCAAGGAGTAATCCCCCTTTTCTTTCTTTCTTTCTTTCTTTTTTTAATCTTTAATCTACACTTACATGAAGAGTACTATGTTTACTATGCTCTCCCCAATATCAGGACCCCCTAACAACTACATTACGGTTACTGTCCATCAGCTTAGCAAAATGTTGTAGAATCCCTACTTGTCCTCTCTGTGTTGTGCAGCCCACCCTCCCCTTTCTCCCTCCCCCCCATGCATGCTAATCTTAATACCCCCCTTCTTCTTCCCCCCCTTATCCCTCCCTGCCCACCCATCCTCCCCAGTCCCTTTCCCTTTGGTACCTGTTAGTCCATTTTTGGGTTCTGTAATTCCGCTGCTGTTTTGTTCCTTTAGTTTTTCCTTTGTTCTTATACTCCTCAGATGAGTGAAATCATTTGGTATTTCTCTTTCTCCGCTTGGCTTATTTCACTGAGCATAATACTCTCCAGCTCCATCCATGTTGCTGCAAATGGTTGGATTTTTCCACTTCTTATGGCTGAGTAGTATTCCATTGTGTATATGTACCACATCTTCTTTATCCATTCATCTACCGATGGACATTTAGGTTGCTTCCAATTCTTGGCTATTGTAAATAGTGCTGCGATAAACATAGGGGTACATCTGTCTTTCTCAAACTTGATTGCTGCGTTCTTAGGGTAAATTCCTAGGAGTGGAATTCCTGGGTCAAATGGTAGGTCTGTTTTGAGCATTTTGATGAACCTCCATACTGCTTTCCACAATGGTTGAACTAATTTACATTCCCACCAGCAGTGTAGGAGGGTTCCCCTTTCTCCACAGCCTCACAAACATTTGTTGTTGTTTGTCTTTTGGATGGCAGCTATCCTTACTGGCGTGAGGTGATAATACCTCATTGTAGTTTTAATTTGCATTTCTCTGATAATTAGCGATGTGGAGCATCTTTTCATGTGTCTCTTGGCCATCTGTATTTCTTTTTTGGAGAACTGTCTGTTCAGTTCCTCTGCCCATTTTTTAATTGGGTTATTTGTTTTTTGTTTGTTGAGGCATGTGAGCTCTTTATATATTCTGGACGTCAAGCCTTTATCGGATGTGTCATTTTCAAATATATTCTCCCATACTGTAGGGTTCCTTTTTGTTCTATTGATGGTGTCTTTCACTGTACAGAAGCTTTTCAGCTTAATGTAGTCCCACTTGCTCATTTTTGCTGTTGTTTTCCTTGCCCGGGGAGATATGTTCAAGAGGAGGTCACTCATGTTTATGTCTAAGAGGTTTTTGCCTATGTTTTTTTCCAAGAGTTTAATGGTTTCATGACTTACATTCAGGTCTTTGATCCATTTTGAGTTTACCTTTGTATATGGGGTTAGACAATGCTCCAGTTTCATTCTCCTACATGTAGCTGTCCAGTTTTGCCAGCACCATCTGTTGAAGAGACTGTCATTTTGCCATTGTATGTCCATGGCTCCTTTATCAAATATTAATTGACCATATATGTTTGGGTTAATTTCTGGGGTCTCTAATCTGTTCCACTGGTCTGTGGCTCTGTTCTTGTGCCAGTACCAAATTGTCTTGATTACTATGGCTTTGTAGTAGAGCTTGAAGTTGGGGAGTGAGATCCCCCCTACTATATTCTTCTTTTTCAGGATTGCTTTGGCTATTCGGGGTCTTTGGTGTTTCCATATGAATTTTTGAATTATTTGTTCCAATTCATTGAAGAATGTTGCTGGTAATTTGAGAGGGATTGCATTAAATCTGTATATTGCTTTGGGCAGGATGGCCATTTTGACGATATTAATTCTTCCTAGCCATGAGCATGGGATGAGTTTCCATTTATTAGTGTCCCCTTTAATTTCTCTTAAGAGTGACTTGTAGTTTTAAGAGTATAAGTCTTTCACTTCTTTGGTTAGGTTTATTCCTAGGTATTTTATTCTTTTTGATGCAATGGTGAATGGAATTGCTTTTCCTGATTTCTCTTTCTATTGATTCATTGTTAGTGTATAGGAAAGCTAAAGATTTCTGTGTGTTAATTTTGTATCCTGCAACTTTGCTGTATTCCGATATCAGTTCTAGTAGTTTTGGAGTGGAGTCTTTAGGGTTTTTTATGTACAGTATCATATCATCTGCAAATAGTGACAGTTTAACTTCTTCTTTACCAATATAGATTCCTTGTATTTCTTTGTTTTGTCTGATTGCCATGGCTAGGACCTCCAGTACTATGTTAAATAACAGTGGGGAGAGTGGGCATCCCTGTCTGGTTCCCGATCTCAGAGGAAATGCTTTCAGCTTCTCACTGTTCAGTATAATGCTGGCTGTGGGTTTATCATATATGGCCTTTATTATGTTGAGGTACTTGCCCTCTATTCCCATTTTGCTGAGAGTTTTTATCATGAATGGATGTTGAATTTTGTCAAATGCTTTTTCAGCATCTATGGAGATGATCATGTGGTTTTTGTCTTTCTTTTTGTTGATGTCATGGATGATGTTGATGGATTTTCGAATGTTGTACCATCCTTGCATTCCTGGGATGAATCCCACTTGGTCATGGTGTATGATCCTTTTGATACACTGTTGAATTCTGTTTGCTAATATTTTATTGAGTATTTTTGCATCTACATTCATCAGGGATATTGGTCTGTAATTTTCTTTTTTGGTGGGGTCTTTGCCTGGTTTTGGTATTAGGGTGATGTTGGCTTCATAGAATGAGTTTGGGAGTATTCCCTCTTCTTCTATTTTGTGGAACACTTTAAGGAGAATGGGTATTATGTCTTCTGTGTGTGTCTGATAAAATTCCGAGGTAAATCCGTCCGGCCCCGGGGTTTTGTTCTTGGGTAGTTTTTTGATTACCGTTTCAATTTCTTCGCTCGTAATTGGTTTGTTTAACTTTTGTGTTTCTTCCTTGGTCAGTCTTGGGAGGTTGTATTTTTCTAGGAAGTTGTCCATTTCTTCTAGGTTTTCCAGCTTGTTGGCATATAGGTTTTCATAGTAGTCTTTAATAATTCTTTGTATTTCTGTGGAGTCTGTCGTGATTTTTCCATTCTCATTTCTGATTATGTTGATTTGTGTTGATTCTCTTTTTGTCTTAATAAGTTGGGCTAGAGGCTCATCTATTTTGTTTATTCTCTCAAAGAACCAGCTCTTGGTTTCGTTGATTTTTGCTATTGTTTTATTCTTCTCAATTTTGTTTATTTCTTCTCTGATCTTTATTATGTCCCCCCGTCTGCTGACTTTAGGCCTCATTTGTTCTTCTTTTTCCAGTTTCGATAATTGTGATATTAGACTGTTCACTTGGGATTGTTCTTCCTTCTTCAAGTGTGCCTGGATTGCTATATACTTTCCTCTTAAGACTGCTTTCGCTGCGTCCCACAGAAGTTGGGACTTAGTGTTGTTGTTGTCATTTGTTTCTATATATTCCTTGATCTCTATTTTGATTTGTTCATTGATCCATTGATTATTTAGTAGTATGTTGTTAAGCCTCCATGTGTTTGTGAGCCTTTTTGTTTTCTTTGTAGAATTTATTTCTAGTTTTATACCTTTGTGGTCTGAAAAATTGGTTGGTAGAATTTCAATATTTTGGAATTTACTGAGGCTCTTTTTGTGAGCTAGTATGTGGTCTATTCTGGAGAATGTTCCATGTGCACTTGAGAAGAATGTATATCCTGTTGCTTTTGGATGTAGAGTTCTATAGATGTCTATTAGGTCCATGTGTTCTAGTGTGTTGTTAAGTGCCTGGGTGTCCTTACTCATTTTCTTCCCAGTGGATCTATCCTTTGGGGTGAGTGGTGTGCTGAAGTCTCCTAGAATGAATGCATTGCAGTCTATTTCCCTCTTTAGTTCTGTTAGTATTTACCTCACATATACTGGTGCTCCTGTATTGGGTGCATATATATTTAGAATGGTTATATCCTCTTGTTGGACTGAGCCCTTTATCATTATGTAGTATCCTTCTTTATCTCTTGTTACTTTCTTTGTTTTGAAGTCTATTTTGTCTGATACTAGTACTGCAACCCCTGCTTTCTTCTCACTGTTGTTTGCCTGAAATATGTTTTTCCATCCCTTGGCTTTTAGTCTATGCTTGTCTTTGGGTTTAAGGTGAGTTTCTTGTAAGCAGCATATAGATGGGTCTTGCTTTTTCTCCATTCTATTACACGGTGTCTTTTAATTTGTGCATTCAGTCCATTTACATTTAGGGTGACTATTGAGAGATATGTACTTATTGCCATTGCAGGCTTTAGATTCGTGGTTACCAAAGGTTCAAGGTTAGCTTCTTTAGTATCTTACTGCCTAACTTAGCTCGCTTATTGAGCTGTTATATACACTGTCTGGAGAGTCTTTTCTTCTCTCCCTTCTTATTCCTCCTCCTCCATTCTTCATATGTTTTGTGTTTTGTTCTGTGCTGTTTTTAGGAGTGCTCCCATCTAGAGCAGTCCCTGTAGGATGCCCTGTAGATGTGGTTTGTGGGAAGCAAAATCCCTCAGCTTTTGCTTATCTGGGAATTGTTTAATCCGACCATCATATTTAAATGATAGTCGTGCTGGATACAGTATCCTTGGTTCAAGGCCCTTCTGTTTCATTGCATTAAGTATATCATGCCATTCTCTTCTGGCCTGTAGGCTTTCTGTTGAGCAGTCTGATGTTAGCCTGATGGGTTTTCCTTTATAGGTGACCTTTTTCTCTCTAGCTGCCTTTAAAACTCTTTCCTTGTCCTTGATCCTTGCCATTTTAATTATTATGTGTCTTGGTGTTGTCCTCCTTGGATCCTTTCTGTTGGGGGTTCTGTGTAATTCCATGGTCTGTTCGATTATTTCCTCCCCCAGTTTGGGGAAGTTTTCAGCAATTATTTCTTCAAAGAGACTTTCTATCCCTTTTCCTCTTTCTTCTTCTTCTGGTACCCCTATAATACGAACATTATTCCTTTTGGTTTGGTCACATAGTTCTCTTAGTGTTGTTTCATTCCTGGAGATCCTTTTATCTCTCTCTATGTCAGTTTGTATACGTTCCTGCTCTGTGGCTTCTATTCCTTCAATGTCCTCTTGCATCTTATCCATTCTGCTTATAAATCCTTCCAGGGATTGTTTCCCTTCCGTGATCTCCTTCCTGACATCTGTGATCTCCCTCTGGACTTCATACCATTGCTCTTGCATTTTTCTCTGCATCTCATCCCAGTGCTCTTGCATTTTTCTCTCCATCTCTGTCAGCATGTTCATGATTTTTATTTTGAATTCTTTTTCCAGAGGACTGGTTAGGTCTGTCTCCTTCTCAGGTGTTGTCTCTGTGATCTTTGTGCCTGTAGTTTTGCCTTTTCATGGTGATAGAGATAGTTTGCAGACCTGGTACGAGTGACCGTGGAAGAGATTTCCTTCGTTGGTTTGTGGCCTTCCTCTCCTGGGAGAATAGCGACCTCTAGTGGCTTATGCTTGTCAGCTGTGCACAGACAGGGCTTCTGCTACCTGCCCGTTTGCTATGGAGTTTATGTCCGCTGTTGCTGTGGGCGTGGCCTGGCTGGGGCTGCTTCTCCAAAGTGGTGGAGCCCCGTTGGAGGGGGAGCGGCCAGGAGGCTATTTTTCTCTGTAAGGGTCCTCTGTGCTCCATGTTGCCCAGGGGGTTAGAGTGCCCAGACATCCCCAGATTCCCTGCCTCTGGTCTAAGTGTCCTGTCCTGCCCCTTTAAGACTTCCAAAAAAGCACTCTCCAAACCAAAACAACAACAGAAACAATGAGAGAGGGAACAGAAAAAAAAAAAAAAGGAAAAAACACGCGATTTTTTTTTTCTTTTTTTTTTCCTCAGGGGCCGGTCCCAGACACCTGCTCACTGGTCCTGCTGCCCTGCCTCCCTAGCACCAGGGTCCCTGTCCATTCAAGGCCTCCAAAAAGCACCCGCCCACCGGTCCCGCAGGGAGAAACGCGCGATATTCTTTGTCTTCAGGCGCCGGTCCCAGGCACCCTCTCACTGGTCCTGCTGCTCTGCCTCCCTAGCTCCGGGGTCCCTGTCCCTTTAAGGCTTCCAAAAAGCACTCGCCAAAAAGAGAAAAAAAAAGGGGAAAAATGCGCGATTTCCTCCGTCCTCAGGCACCGGTCTCAGGCAGCCGCCCACCGGTCCTGCAGGGAAAACCGTGCGATATTCTTTGTCCTTAGGTGCCGGTCCCAGGCACCCGCTCACCGGTCCTGCTGCTCTGCCTCCCTAGCACCGGGGTCGCTGTCCGTTCAAGGCCTCCAAAAAGCACCCGCCCACCGGTCCCGCAGGGAAAAACGCGCGATATTCTTTGTCTTCAGGCGCCGGTCCCAGGCACCCTCTAACTGGTCCTGCTGCTCTGCCTCCCTAGCACCGGGGTCCCTGTCCCTTTAAGGCTTCCAAAAAGCACTTGCCAAAAAGAGAAAAAAAAAGGGGGGAAATGCGCGATTTCCTCCGTCCTCAGGCACCGGTCTCAGGCAGCCGCCCACCGGTCCTGCAGGGAAAAACGTGCGATATTCTTTGTCCTCAGGTGCCGGTCCCAGGCACCCGCTCACCGGTCCTGCTGCTCTGCCTCCCTAGCACCAGGGTCCCTGTCCCTTTAAGGCTTCCAAAAAGCACTCGCCAAAAAGAGAGAAAAAAAGGGGAAAAACGCGCGATTTCCTCCGTCCTCAGGCGCCGGTCTCATGCACCCGCCCTCTGGTCCCGCAGGGAAAAACACGGGATAGTCTTTGTCCTCAGGCGCCGGTCCCAGGCACCTGCTCACCAGTCCCGCCACCCTGCCTCCCTAGCACCGGGGTCCCTGTCCCTTTAAGGCTTCCAAAAAGCACTCGCCAAAAAAAAAAAAAAAAAAAACCGCTCCGGCGGGAGGGGTGCTCGGGTCCCGCAGGGCCGGGGCTTGTATCTTACCCCCTTCGCAAGGTGCTGGGTCCTTGCATGTGTAGATGTGGTCTGGATGTTGTCCTGTGTCCTCTAGTCTCTATTTTAGGGAGAGTTTTGTTTGTTATATTTTCATAGCTCTATGTGTTTTTGGGAGGAGATTTCCACTGCTCTACTCACGCCGCCATATTGGCTCTGCCTATTCCTAGGTATTTTATTCTTTGGAATTTTCCTGATTTCTCTTTCTGTCAGTTCATCATTAGCATATAGGAATGCAACAGATTTCTGTGTATTAATTTTGCATCCTGAAATTTTGCTCAATTCAGATATTAGATCTAGTTGTTTTGGAGTAGATTCTTTAGGGTTTTTTATGTACAATATCATGTCATCTGCAAACAGTGACAGTTGAACTTCTTCCTTACCAATCTGGATGCCTTTTATTTCTTTGTGTTGTCTGATTGCCATCGCTAGGACCTCCAGAACTATGTTGAATAAAAGTGGGGAGAGTGGGCATCCTTGTTTTGTTCCTGATCTTAAAGGAAAACCTTGCAGCTTCTCGCTGCATTAAGTATGATGTTGGCTGTGGGCTTGTCATGTATGGCCTTTGTTATGTTGAGGTACTTGCCCTCTATACCCATTTTGTTGAGTTTTATCATGAATGGATGTTGAATTTTGTCAAATGCTTTTTCAGCATCTATGGAGATGATCATGTGGTTTTTGTCCTTTTTGTTGATGTGGTGAATGATGTTGATGGATTTTCAAATATTGTATCATCCTTGCATCCCTGGAATAAATCCTACTTGATCATGATGATCTTTTTGATGTATTTTTGAATTTGGTTTGCTAATGTTTTGTTGAGTATTTGTGCATCTGTATTCATCAGGGATATTGTAATTTTCTTTTTTTGTGGTACCTTTGCCTGGTTTTGGAATTAGAGTGATGCTGGCCTCATAGAATGAGTTTGGAAGTATTCCCTCCTCTTCTACTCTTTGGGAAACTTTAAGGAGGATGGCTATTAGATCTTCACTAAATGTCTGATAAAATTCAATGGTGAAGCCATCTGGTCGAGAGGGTTTTGTCTTAGGTAGTTTTATGATTACCAATTCAACTTCATTGCTGGCTATTGGTCTGTTCTCATTTTTGTTTTTAAGGTGTTTGCCATTGGGTTTTCATCTGGCTGGTTGTGTGTACAAACACCTTTTTTTTTCCCTCTAGCACTATTTTTTTTATTTTAATTTTTTATTAAGATATCATTGATATACAGTCTTAGGTTTCACATGAACATTGTAGTTACTGCATTCACTCATATTATCAAGTCCCCACACAACACACACCGCATTGCAGTCACTCTCCATCAGTGTAGTAACATGCTAGAGAGTCACTACTTGTCTTCTCTATGCTGTACTGCCTTCCCCTGTGACCCACCTACATTATGTGTGCTAATCGTAATGCCCTTTAATCCCCTTCTTCCTCTCTCCCCACCCACTCTTTCCACTCCCTTCCCTTTGGTAACTACTAGTCCTTTCTTGGAGTCTGTTAGTCTCCTGCTGTTTTGTTCTTTCAGTTTTGCTTTGTTGTTTTACTCCACAAATGAATTAAATGATTTGGTACTTGTCTTTCTCTGCCTGGTTTATTTCACTGAGCATAATACCGTCAAGCTCCATCCATGATGTTGTAAATGGTAGGATTTGTTTCTTTTTATGGCTGAATAATATTCCGTTGTGTAAATGTACCACATCTTCTTTATCCATTCATCTACTGATGGACACTTAGGTTACTTCCATATCTTGGCTATTGTAAATAGTGCAGCGATAAACATAAGGGTGTATATGTCTTTTTGAATCTGGGATCTTGTTTTCTTTTTGTAAATTTCTAGTAGTGGAATTCCCAGGTCAACTTGTATTTCTATTTTTAGTTTTTTGAAGAACCTCCATATTGTTTTCCACAGTGGTTGAACTAGTTTACATTCCCACCAGCAGTGTAGGAGGGCTCCCCTTTCTCTGCATCCTTGCACAAACACCATTCTTGATGTTGGAGATATAGCAATGAACAAAGTAAAACCCTGGTCGAATTTCAATAAATTCTTGTTAAATGAGTCAATGAAGGACCCTCCTTCAATTGTTTGCTTTAGTCTAGCTAACTTGTTCGTTTTTGTAATTATTGTTCAAACTACTGCTTCATTCTCTTTTTCTTACAATGTGTTAGAGCAGCAGGCCTGAGGAGACTGGGCTCAATATCCCTCTGAGGTCTTCAGCCAAGAGTGGTACAAAACAAGTTTTAAAGCAAATGTGAGAGAACCTTGAGGCTAATTTTTTGCACAATGGTTCCCATTTCTACAATCTTTGAACCCTGCCTGAAATGCAGAGCTCTCCTAACTCACTTATACTTTCATCCCTGGTCCCTCATTTCTCTGATGCCTCACAAAGAACTTCTTCTTTAAAGAATTTCCCTCAACCCACTTTTTCAAATTACACCTAGGTTTCCCTGCTTTATTTGCAGACCTAGAGGGGTTTTTCCTTCCTATATCAGAACATGGGGGGAGCTGAGAGACTTCTAGCTCCCTTGTGTAATTTTCAGGCCATTATTCTCACAAGATATTAACATGCAATGCCTCCTGGCTTTGGCTAAACTCTCCTTTACATTCTCTGCTACTCCTGGTCATTCCTATACGGAGACTGGCATTTGGCTTCATCTTCTCCTCCCAAGTTCAGTATAATACTGGATTCATTTAAACACCTGGATTTACTGATCAAACACTCCAAGCCAAAGATTCTTTTTTGTTGTTGTTTTCTAAGCTAGACACTTTACTTTTCCTTTTATTAAAAAAAAAAAAGAGTTTGGTTTAACAAGAGATAACAGAATATATGAGCCATTTACCCTTGCAGCTGGATATAGGAACTCACTTAGTTCTTTAATGACCTTTCATGACACTCCAATGACCTTTATCTTTACTGCACTTCAAACACCCATTCCTACTGCCCTTGTCATTACACGTTAGAGTTCCAAATCTAAAATCTTAAACTCTAACATCATTCTGGCTACCAGGTCCTGAGTTTCCAGCTTAATTACTTCTTTGACTTCTAAATCTGCTCTTTGACCTTATCAAGACTTCTCTTAACCAGAGTTTATCATACCTCCCTTAGCCTACCTTCTTACACAGTTTGAATCAAGTGTAACTTCTTTCACCAGCACCTTCAGTCCCCTTGTTCCCATCATTCCACTTCATGTGTCTACAAATCATGGTCCAGGATCTACACAATGTGTCTTCTCTGCCCTTTGTACCCAGGCAACTGGGTGTTGCTAGAGAAAATAGCAGAAATATATCGTTTGGTACCATTCCAAAGGATTACATATTCATGGTTTCCAATCTGTTACATCACCACAGCTGCTTAATCTTTTTACTTAGCATTTTTTGTCAGGTCTCTTCTATCCCCCTCCCTTTCATCCTCTGTTCTAAACTATCACCACTCTGAAGTCCTTTCTCTCTTAGCTCCCTAACTCTCACCTAGCAACATCACATTTTACTCTGCAATAAACAACGAAGCTGTCAGACAATGGCTTTCATCAATGACTATCCCCCAGTCACAAACAGCTGTGAGTTTAGCCATTGTTACAGCTCCATCCTGAGTCTCAAGCAGGATGAGGTATACATTTTCCAGCTTGAGAACAACTTCTTACTCAGCTGGCTGGCTTCCCAACTACACTAGGGCCAGCACCTCCCTCACCTTGTACAGTGGTTAGGACATAGTAAGTGCTCAATAAATGTTTGCTGAACTGTTGTTTAATTAACCACATCCACCTGAGGTCTTATTTCCATCCCTTCCTTCCTCTTCAGAACTTTTTGGTCATCATCATTCACTACTGAACTTCAGGTTTTACCTGTTCCTTTTACTCAGTTGATAATTATTACTATCTAAAAACAACATTAACAAACATCAAAACTTTCCCATACCACTCAGTTCTGCAAGCAAGATTCTTCTTCTACCAATTCACTTAAACTGGTCTCAAAAAAGTTATTAATCACCAAATCAAATGGACATCCTTTAGACTATTTTAAAAACATTTTATGATATTGTTTTTAGAAATAAAATGACCTCTAATAATCAAATACAGGCTTGTTCCCAGTCTTGAAAAGTATAGGAAGTAGACACAGACATATCCCCTAAGCCATAATTTTAACAAATAGAATTATCTGCTATTTTGGCACATTTCTTTCCTGAAATTTTGGGGTGCTTTTTATTATATAAGTGATATAGTCTCATTTTTTTTAAAATTTAACCTCTAAATAGCATTTTATACTATCGACTTATCCGGTTCCTCTATTAAGCTCTTATCCTTGGGCACCACATCTTCCTGATTCTTCTTTTATTGAGACTTTTTCTCTATTCCCTTCAGATGGGAATCTTCATCAAGGTCAGCTCTCCAGTCTTTCTGCTCTATATGCTTTCACTTCCATGGCTTTAACAGTATGTCCCAAGTCCATAGAATCTGTATTTCTTATCCTGACTTCTCCAACCTCTAGACTCATAAATCAAGTTAACTTATTGGTCATCTACTCCTGGATGTCCTATAGGCACCTCCTATCAACCCTTCTGCAAAACTGAAATAATCTTCCTTGCTAACCCTACTCTTTTGGTTGTATTCTCTGTCTGGGTTACAGCATCATCATTTACCCAGTAACCCGGGCCAGAAACCTGGGAATTTGTTATTAGAGTCCTGTCTGTTCCCAAGTTCCATCACATATCAAGTTCTGTTGATTGATTTTCCATGTATCTCTTGAATCTATCCACTCTTCTTCATCCCTGCTGTTACTGTCTTTAGTTCCTAATTATATCTAACCTACAGTACTGTAACAACTTAAGAGTCTGTCTTGATCATAACTCCACTAGCCTATCATAAGAGTTTACTGAATGTAGTACAGAATTCCATACTTAGGTGTTTCATTGTTACTTCAAACTTACACAACTTACATGCAGGTTCTTCACAACAGCCATACCCCTTCTCAACTATTAACAGCACCTCTAATACATCAATCTACTCTCCATCTCTTCCTTCCACTGTAGCCTGAAAGATTATTCTAAAAAGCCAAATTGATCATGTCATTCCCCTGCTCAAAGTCCTTAAATAGCAGCTTCTCACTGTCTCCAGGGTGAAGTCCAAAGGGGCCCTCTGTGACCTGACTCTTGCTTTCCTCCACCCATCTCTGGCCTTCCTTGCATGCTATGCTACAGCCACTCTCAATTACTGAAGGTTTCCAGAATATAATACCTCTCAATCTTTTTACATACTGTGCTTTCACCTGGAGGAACCCCTTTCCCAATCTAACTACTTTACCTAAATCTTATTACTCCATCATATTTTGGCTTAGAAGCTACTTTCTGTGAAAAGACTTTCCTGATTGTTTTTCCACCCCCGCCCCAAATCAGGTAAGTGCCCCTACTCTATGCTTCCAGAGCATTTTGTGCTTATCCGTCTTAGCACTGAATTTTTGTATTTTAATTGTCTTGTTTACCCATCTTTATTATGTCCCCATATAGTTTATAAGCTTCTTGAAGGCTTTAGATGTTTTATCTCATTCAATCACTTCAACAATCCTTTATGGTAAGTGCCACATCATTCCTTTCACCAATCAGTAAATTGAAGCCAAGAGAGTTTAAGAAACTCATCCTGAGTTGTCAAAATCAGGACTTAAAACCAGGCACCAGTCCATCACTAAATCCATCACCTTTAAATCCCTTCTCCACACAATTAGTCAATGACCTATGTAAAACACAGATCCGACCAGGTCTTTCCAGTGGAGTCTGCTCAGTGGTTCCTAGGCCTGCCTGCATGCTATATCCTTTGTAATCCGGTTCCTGTCTACTTTCCTGGCCTGGGCTCCAGCCTCTCCCCAGAACTCACTCCAATGCTGCTACTGCAGAAACACTACGGGTTCCATGCTCTCATCCTTCTTTAAGTGTTGGTGCCTCTACCAAAATGCCCTTTGCACTTTACCTTTCTGGAGAACTTGTCCATTCTTCAGAATTTAACCCATGGAACCTTTGCTGACCACTCTTGTCCCCATTCCTTTGCAGGTAATGGAGTGAATCCTGTCTACACTCTCAGGAGCTGTGTGATTTGGACAACTCAGTGTTTTAGTTTTCTCATTTGTATAATGGCAATAGTAAGTCTACCAACTTTGTAGAATTGTGAGGATTAGGTGAGATGTAAATTAAGCACTTAGTATAGAGCCTGAGACATAGTAAGCACTTAAGACATTTAGCAATTATTATTAATTACTTGTCCCTATTGCCCCATGCAGCTAGGCTGCTAGTGCTGTCTGTGTAATATTTCTTCACATGTAGTTTCCCCTTCAGAGTGTAATCTCCTTGAAAGATACCCTCACATACCACTCATCTGACATTTTAGTAGCACATGCCAGTAACCTGGCATATTATGTACACTTATAATTGAACTAGACTATTAAAATACTACCCATCTTTCAAAGGCCCAGTTCAATTTCCACTTTCTCCACTAATGTTTATCTAACGATTCCAGCCTTTTAAATTATCCCTTCTCAGAATTTTTTTACCACTGCTTGACTATGTAGAAGTATTATCATCAATGAGGCCTTAGGCTCCTCCAGGGAAGACACATCTTATACTGTCTATCTGCTCAATAATAGCTAGTATTTCCAATTGCAAATTGAGTGTTCAACCATCACGTGTGAATTAAAGTATTTTCTTCCTAAGCATGGGAGGCCTCTGTATTAGTTAAGTCCCGATCTCTGAGAAAATTCAGCTAACTCATCTCCTGTCTCTCCTTCCCCTGGCTCTTTTTATTTGTATGCCATTGTCATGTCTTGGCTTCTCAAGAACTCTTCCCATTCCTTATTAACCTCCCTCAAGAGGAGATTAGGCCCAGTAGAGGTCATTATGCTGCTGGCTCACTGTATAATCTCAATAGCAACTCCATGAACTATTTTTCTTTTGCCCGTGTTTTCCATGCCCATGCCACATCAGCTTAAAATAAATGATGCTGGTTAAGTCACATTAACAATGGTGACTTCATTCATGCAGTACTGCATCTCAGATGGCTGAAAGGCTTGTCAGCACAATCCTCACTCAACCACATTGGAGTTGACTCCACTCTTTGGAATAAAGATTTCAAAAAATACCTGCCCAGAATAGTGGGCAGAACAGCTATTTGAAGCACTGCCAGAGTCAGTGTGCTCTGGTTGCATAGCCCTCAAGGAAGGGATTAAAGGAGAAGGAATGGCAAGTTTTAAACTGAAATAGAAATAGCCACAAACATTTCTTGTCGCCTTGGAACTCGTAAGGCTACAGCTTAAAACTAAGGACCAGGGAAATGAGAAATGGAAAAAATCATATAAAAAGCCTTGATTCTAACTTAAGCTCTCCAGTAAACCAGCTTTGCCAGCTTGTAAGTAACCTATTCTTATGACTCAACTTCCTTAGCTGCACTAAAATGAAACTATGTTGACTCAGTGTTCCCACACTCAGCCTCACTAATCTTACTCCCCAACTGGATCCACCTGGCAAACAAACTCAGGACATTGTCAAAAAGAAGTTCCTCTTAGAACAAGAATGAGAAGACTCACTAATCCCACAATAAACACTAATTTATATTATAACATATATATGTATTTAAGATATATATATTTCTTCTAGCTTTGAGTTTATACCTTTCTAAATAAGAAAATCTTCACGTATTTTCTTCCAGGTAGACTATCAATCCCAAAAAAGTAGGGAATGCCTTTCTTTAATATATCTGCATACCACCCGGCTCACTCAGTGTCTAGCATGCTGTTCAGAAAGGCCAACGGTTACAAGGCATCACAATCCCCTGGCTAAATCAGTAACATCCCGAATAGTTGAAAACTCATTTGGAAGCTTCTGATTAAGGAGAAAGAAGGAGTTAGATACTAAGAACAACATTTCTACTCCAGTTTAGAAGTGCTTCTCCCCTCAAGATGGAGATTTCTCTGGAATATCCAGGTCTCCTGGGCCTTCTTTCTCTTGGTGCATACTCACTTGAGAAGTCAATCAGATTTGGGAAAAATACTATCAACTCTCCTAATCAAACTTGGGCAAAATAGGAAAGTAGATTCAATCTACCAAGTGTGAATGTTGGTGTGGTTGGGGGAGAGACAGATATGAGTTGTTTCTCCTTCAGTAACATTTTTGTGTATTACAATCACAAGTAATTTTTTAAAGTTTTCAGTGGCAGGATTCTAATGATGGTTGGGACACCATGAGGAGAGAAGTAACAGTCTCCTGCTGGCCATAAGCAGAAGGCCTTGTTTCTTTTGGTTTCTTAGAGGTCACATTTCTCCTTCACAGACATTAAGAACTTGTGAAGGAATGGGGACTGAAAGAGAAAAGGAAGAAGGGGCCTCCTTTTTAGCTTAGCCTGGACTAAGTGTTAGGTGTCAGTAAACCATTTAGGTCCAACAAATACATCAATTCTCTCATTTTGAGCCAACACCTGAGGCTGATGCATCTTCCTCATCAGTTACAAAACAAAGGGTGACAGGAGTCAGGACAAGCCCTGGTCTGTAAGCCAACGTCCTTGCTCCCTTTCCTTGAGTGACAGAAGGGACCCCAGCCACATCCCATATTAAGGGCCCGTGTCCCTTAGAAACTTCCTGAATGGTGTCTTCAGTCTTGTTTTCTTCCCTTCCCCCAAACCCCAATAAAACACACCAATTGCTTCAGAGTATTTGTGGGTTGGGTTTTTCATAGGTCATTGTCTTTTCTTTTTTTATTTCAGATACTGAAAAAGTCCCCTGGGCTCTGTGGGGCTCTCCATTCTCATGGACCCTTTCCCCCACATTCACTGCCCCTCTCCCCAAGCAAATCTATTTCTAGGACAGCATTTTTTAAACAAACAATTAACATTAATTGCATTCTTAGCCTGTTCTGCAGAACCAGAGGAGCTATTTAGATGGACAATTTCTTTTATCTGACACTAGGTCCCCAGCCACATCCAAGCAAACAATTTTCTGCAGAGCTGAATTAGAATCCCTCATCGTTAGTCTACTCCACCTCTTCCCCCACACACTCATCCCACATCAGCCACATGGTTAGGAAGGAGGATAATCAGGAATGTTTTTGTCAACCTCAGTCTCTAATTCATATTCCCCTAAATCTCCCACCCCACCTTCTCAAACATTCCCCATTCCTTCCAGGATTTCACTGAGATTTCTCCCAACAGTCATTTGGAAAAAGGTAAAACAAAAAAGGTTCAAGGTCTTGGTGCTCAGCCCAAGGGGCTCCATGCGCTGGGACACCGACGGGCAGGGGCTTCTGCCTCTCCAGCCCGCGCCCGAGCCACCTCCTGACCCCTGGCTGCAAAAGCAGGGAGGGGCAGGAGCCAGCACAGGACCCAGGGGGGCAGCGTCTCAGGATCTGGCGGAGCCCCGGGCAGCATCATTCAACTTGGCCACTGTGGATGAACACAGGAGAAAAAGAAAACACTGTCAAGTAATAAGGGAAAAAGTCCTAAGTTCCATCCCAGTCTGCAACCCATGACTCTTCCACACTTAATCTTTAGGCTTTCTGGCATATGCCTCAATCCTATCCATAGAAAGTTAGAAAAAGAGAGAAAGGGAGAATTTAAATCTTTTCCCGTGTACAAACAACAAAAAAAAATGTTTGCATTTTGGATATATCCATGAAAACAGACAGAAAAACAGTTCTTTAGACAAGACAAAAATAACTGGAGGTTTGGAGTGTAAGGTAGAGTTGGCTCAGTTTCACAGGCACAGCCACAGCCATGTACAGCAGCAGAGGCTTGAATGGGGGCACACAGTGACAAGGTGGTGACTGTGTGGAGGCCAGGGCCAGACAGTACATATAATTGTTTGGAATAGATTAAGCAATCTAGGCTCAGTCAAAGCAATTTGGATTTGGATTTTGAAATGACCATCTTTGCAATGGAAGTTATGTACTTCATGCAATATAAACAGGTGGCAAATACAGAATGTAGCTTGTTTCTTTGTTATCTTAGCCTTGAAGATAATCATGTAGAAATAAAGTAAGACCAACAGTTTTCTGATTTCTCTATTTCTTCTATTCCTTCCTAAAACCAGACTCATTGTTAACTCAGGCTTGAGGATTCAAACTGACCAATAGAGAAAGCAGTTCAGACAGAAGAGAAAAAAAGTACAAAACTCAAGAAGATCGGAGATGAAGAAAACATACAAAATTATATATATATTTATATATATAATAACATGATGTATCTATGTACAACATGGCTGGGACAGTTGAGGAAACTATACAAGAATGTTCAGCATTTTCCTCTTCCCACATGGGCTTTAGACTAAGGAAGACAGCATGAGGAAATGGAGCAAGAACACGAAAGTTATATACAATTACAAGCAACAGTCAAGGAGTTTGGGGGCCAGGTAATCCAGGGATCCTGCTCTCTCCATTCTTCCCTCACCAACTCTTTCCTATCCAATCTGAATGACAGCCTGAAAAGTGAATGGTAAGTCAGGAAAGAAATATATACACACCCCATTCCCCAAAATGCACATAAGGAAGTTCATCAGTCATTTGATCATGCCAAATGTTTGGCATATCAGAATCTGGTGGTGAGAGGGCAAGAAGGATGACAGAATCTTGCTCTCCTGAACAGTTAGTCCTCACCCTGGCCCTCTCTGTCATATCTAGCAGGTTGCATCAGTGAGATTCAGGCCAAAAGATAGTGATAACTAGACTGAAGATGCTGGCGACCCACAAGCCCTTTCCTCCATCTATTCATGGATCAGCATTGCGACTCCTCCTCAGAGCCCAGAAGCCAGGTTAGTAAGGTCTAGGGAGATGGAGATTTCTCTGTTCCTTTTCTCTCTTCCTAACCACCTTCCCTAAATTTCTTCATGATGAATCATCTCCTAAGAACCTGCTGCTCCAGCCCTGCCATAGGACCAAGCCCTGGAGGCTAGCTCAGTTCACTTGTTTTCTTTTTGTCTCCCTAACAAAACACCTGACATTTCATTATATCTGAAATGTGGAACTCCACATGTGCATGACTGAGCATGTTTCCTCAGGCCTCCAGTTTGGCTGCCAGAGAAGCTTTTTAGCAGCGAAGGCTGATCGTAGGTCAGGAAAGTAGGTGGGGGCAGAGGCAAGACATTTCCATGGCTAGCTTCCTAGAAATTTTTTTTGACATCCAAGGCCACGATACTTATGAGGCCCTCTTGCCTGAATTTATAACCCCTAAACCTCAGCTTCCCCTCTCTCTATGGGGTCTTCAAATGGTTCCCCTCTGTAGGCTCACTCAAGGGCCTTCCTCACTTTCAGTTTCACAATGAATAGTACTTATTTTTTCCAGATGAGAGTTGTAAGGTTTTAAAATCAGAATCAATCTTACCTATATTCAACTCTACTTTATAGTGGGGAAACAGAAATCCAGAGAGGTTAAAGGACTTGACCAAGGTCACACAGCAGTTCTACCGAGACTGAGTGTAACTAGAGCCCAGATTATCTTGACTCCTAAACTAGTGCTCTGTCCACTATCCCATGATACTTTTGAAAGCAACATGCTGGAAGAGAGAGAGAGAAGGTGCCCATTTTATGTGAATAATGTCCTCTAATCTTTACATTATTTAAGAGCCAGGGCAAACTCTAAAAGACAATGACTAAAGGAAGTTAAGCGGGCACTGTTTTAGGCACACAAATCAGTTTTTCTTTCCAAGAATTCTCTAAACCTGCTGTAATGGACACAGGAAGCAAAAGCAGCCTAAGGGACAAAACATGTAGAAGCACAAAAAAACAGATCTCAATCTGTTCCCAGGTAAGTGAGATTAGCCTTGGGATGTTAAACCTGCTGTGTTATTCCAAAGACTTAGCCTAACCAATTTTGGGATATTCTTTTCCAAAAGGAGAAGTTCCATCTCCCCAGTTTCTCATACAAAGAAAAAGAGAGTTTGCAACATTATCCAATCCTAGTTTCTTATTTCTGTCCCTACATGGGCTACAGTGAGGGTATGGAAATCTCAGTTTTATCAAGGAAATGAACTCAGAGGCCCTCTTCAACTCACATTACCTTCTCAGTGGCCCCCAGCAGAATCACAGCCATTTCTGGCTAACAAGCTGAGAAGACACAACTAGGTGCCTATTGAATCCCTGCCTATGATATATAAAAGTCCAGTGGGTGAGGAAGGGGAGAGGAAGAGGGGCCCAGGTTACCCCGCGAGCTTGCTGGTGACGAGTGAGGACTTTCTCTGGGGCAGATCCTGAGGGGTGGGAATGTGGTCACCAGTCACCAGGTTCTTGTCCGCTCCTGCACTTGGCAGCTGCTTGTTCTTCATCTTGGCCTTGGCCATGTTGTAGTCTCCTGAGTCAAAGTACTTTTGCTGAGAGACAAGACGGAGGTTTAGGTGAGTCTGGAGCTCTGGCCCTCCTTGAAAGCAAGGAAACTCACATTTATTATAAAACCTCACCTACACTCAGATCTTTCAAGTCATCTTTGATTAACCTCATGCATACATAGCTCAGCATTAATTACATGTACTTATGTCTTCTCCCCAACATGTTCTGACTTTTTCAGGTGTGCAATTTCACAGCAGTATGTATGTTTGGAGATAAGAGAGCCCCTATATCCTTTGCACCCACATCCTGTGTAGTGCCATCAGCACAGGATGGTTTAACCAAATTACTAACTATTCATAAAGGCTTACTGACGATATAGTCTCAAATGAGGTTGGTTCTGGAGAAACAGAAATGAATAGCTATATAGAAGGGTCAGCCTGGGGCTATCCTAACAATCAATAGGAGATCAACCTCTAAATTAAAAACTATTCTCTCAAACCATCAAAAGAAACAGGGCTTCTCATGAGGACACCGTATCTTTCCTCTGACTCCCACAGCTGTGACAGCCTGCCCACACCTGACTTGCCTACAGCACCACATCAGCACCTGTGACTAAGACTCAGAAACCAGGGTTCTTCACAGGAACCTGTTTCACTCAGAGCAACACACTCTAGCTGAGTGACCTACAATCCCTTAGTCAGCTTTATGTACCTCTGGGGACTGAGACACCTGAGCAGGAGCTAGGTGGCTATGAAGGCAGACTCTCCCTTGGTGAAGAGGACCACTCTGGACAAGAAAAATAAGTCTTCAGGGAGTACAGTTAATGGCTAGTCCTAACTTCAAGGGTCTGAAGAAATCTATTCATTTCAGGTTGGAGAAATCTGTAGGACAGATGGTTTGTTCCTTTTCTGAAATGACGTACCCTCAAATGTAGCTCTAATCCTAAAAAATTTAGTTCCTAAAACTCTCACCATCCAAATTGGCAAATTCCAGTCAGCATTCCAGTCTCTAAAATCTTTCTTTATTCCCCTCCCAATATCCCCACACCTCAAAGCCCCTACATTAAGCTGTAATATCTTATATGGGCAATCAGAAGATAACTGATACCATACCAGGGAATTACAATAATTTGCTTTGCTTTTTACAAGTTCCTAATTCCACCTTTCTACTGCTCAGCAACACAACATCCAGATGAGAATTCAGAACCTCCACAGATCTCATCCCTAAAGTCTCCTTTGGTTCCAGAGTAAGAAAGTAAAGAGATTGTGACCAATACCCCTTTCTGAAGCCTCTTCATGAGGAAGTCAGATCCGCCAGGCTTTTGTCCTAGGCTTGGATATTTGGCCTTTAGCTTTGCCTCTTCAGCTCTCTCAGGGAGAATACCTTCTTTCTCCTGTGTGTCCTACAGGAAACAAATGGACCAATAAAATTAATGACTGAGAAGAAACTGCTTCTAATACCTAGCAAACATTTATACTGCCAACTTTCCCTGAAGATCCACCCACTTGGAAACATGCTATTTCCACTCTGCTCTTATATAAAGCTGGACCTTTGTTCAAATCCCTAAAGCTTAAGATGACTGTATTGTGAGAAGAAAAAGACAAGCTAGTTCTCACACGCTGCCCAGGGAACCACCTCCATGATATGAGTATTGGGTTAAAGGTAATAACTAAACACAATACTTTAATCAGAATGAGCCACAGCTCACTCAGCACAGAAGCTAGGAAAGAAAACAAGAGGGAAGAGCTAGCCAGAACTTCTGATGATACAAGATGAGTAGGAAAGCTAACACACAGTACAGGTAAATGGGAAATCAAAAGGGATAATTCTGCTGAGATGTTCCCTCCTTACTCAGTGTAAGATAGTCATCTGATAAGTCTCTCTGTGGAGGAAGCTACAGCTATGTGGTCTCCAAAAACACTCCACCTCAGTAATCGGACAAAGTTGCTTTAGCATTTCCACAAACATTATGGTAGGAAGATGACAGGTAAACAGATGGAAAGGACACTGTTTCTAACCTTGGGAGAACTGAGATACAGTAGGTTCACTAGTATTTACCCAGTTTTTTTTTTTGGTATCAATGTAAAATTACATGAGCAACATTATGGTTACTAGACTCCCCTCATTATCAAGTCCCCACCACATACCCAAATTTACAGTCACTGTCCATCAGCGTAGTAAGATGCTGTAGAATCACTACCTGTCTTCTCTGTGTTGCACTGCCCTTCCTGTGCTCCAGTCCCTACATTATGTGTGCTAATTGTAATGCCCCCTTTTCCCCCTTCTCCCTCCCTTCCCACCCATCCTCCCCAGTCCCTTTCCCTTTGGTAACTGTTGATCCATTCTTGGGTTCTGTGATTCTGCTGCTGTTTTGTTCCTTCAGTTTCTTAGTTTTTATACTCCACAGATGAATAAAATCATCTGATACTTGCCTTTCTCTGCCTGGCTTATTTCACTGAGCATAATACCCTCTAGCTCCATCCATGTTGTTACAAATGGTAGGATTTGTTTTCTTCTTATGCCTTAATAATATTCCATTGTGTATATGTACCACATCTTCTTTATCCATTCATCTACTGATGGACAATTAGGTTGCTTTCATTTCTTGGCTATTGTAAATAGTGGTGCGATAAACATGGGTATTTACCCAGTTTTTACCAAAAAGTCAACACCTTCCCTAGTGGGGCAAGTGATTAAAGTTTGGGTAACAGCCAGGAGCTCAACTCGCTTGCAGAGGCTTTCACTGGTGGTGATATTCTCTTCTTGCCTTTTGTGGGCCCTGCGGCCCTTTAGTAATTTTTGAAAAGGACCTAAACCCAAGAAGTGGATTTCGAGTGTTTTCATCACATAATTGCAGGTGAGCTTAGTACCACCACTTGCCTTGGATGTCTTGGGGGAATAAGGTGGTGTATTTCTTGTCACGACGCTCCCGGTGTCTAGGTTTAACCTCCATTATTCTGTATGGAACTCTAGCCCTCTACAATCCTGTTCGGCCCTCACTGAAGGTGGGCAACAGACCAACCCCAACCGTCAAAACAGATCTCTTGAGAAAGCTGCAGCCTTAAACGAATCATAATAATAATAATTTCTCTTCTCCCTACCCCCAGTGCTGGTCCTTTGTAAAATTCTTCACTTCGACGTGTACCTTTCTGAGGACTCAGGATGCTGACCGCAGCCTGGTTGTCCGGTCATTAACACCTACTAACCAAGTACACACACTGCATCTTGGGACCACCGCCCACTTTCATTCACTCAGTTTTTCCAAACACCCGCCCTGCGCCCAAGCTCGGCCAATTATAGCACAACTTAAGTCTGCCTGCGTGACGTATAAAGTAGCCAACCCCTGCAGGACCTGAGACAATGGCGACCAATTCGCAGCGGTGGGAGACCGACTCCCGCCCCATCACGGTTGCCCCCTGCTCGCCAGCCCGCACCCCCTCCATTTCACCTGCTTCTCCTCGCCGGTCTCCTCCGCAGGGTTCTCCTCTTCTTGTTTCTGGGACATGGCGGGGCCGGGGCTGTGGCGTGTACGGGGCCCGGGAAGTCAACCGGAGAAGGGAAGGGGGAGGGGAAACGGGGACAACCTGCGCGGCTGCTTCGGCTCCTGTCACTAAGGTTGCTCTGTCAAAATGGCGGCTCCTGCGTGTGACGCCACGGCCGCCCTTTCCATTGGGAGCCAATGGAAGTGGGGTAGATGCGGCAATGACGTAACGACCTACCAATAATTGCCGGCTAAAGGCGGGATGGAGGCGACGGGCAAGCTGGAACACCAGTCTCGAAAGAGCGTGAGCCACAAGGGCCAATTGGAAGCCCATGGGAGATGTGGGGGCGGCACTGCTAAGCTTTGGCAATGTTGCCCAATGGCGGTGGGGTCAGACCTCTGATACCACTCTCGGTTCCCTGCAGGCGTTACCGAGTTTCAAAAGGAAGTTAAAGGATATACGCATTTTATTTCAAGGTGGAGAGGATTAAGCCTTGGGCATCGTTAGCAGAAAATGGTCGATCTTAAATAATTTGGAAGTAAGAGTGGACTTTAAAGTGATACTCAACGACTTTCCGATGTGTCATTTGGTTTGCGGAAAGGAGACTTGAGTCCTCAATCCGAGTCATTTTGCGGAACACAAATAGCATACGTTCTATGATTTAACTTAATCTTAAAGACACTATTATACTTACTTATTAGGGGTCATACCATGAAGACAAAGCTCCTTGAAACAGCACAGTTCTAAGTATATGGTAAACATTTAGTAAATAGTTAACACTAGTTAACCAATCTGGAGTCACAGTAAAATATTTCCATAAAGGTCTGTTTGTAGATGGTACTGTATTAATTTTACAGGGGATATTTGGATAGTAAGGCAGTCTCTGCCTTTCGAAAGCTTATTAGTGGGCGTTGGAGCTGAGGTTGGAGGGGGTCCTTCATAGTGTGCCAGGAGTATCCCAAATCCCCAAAATTAAATCGACACATTGTCCTGGAGTGGCAGCCACGGCATTTTTCATATTTAAAAAGTCTACTAGTAATAACAGTGCAAAATTCATATTAAATTTTAATTTTCCAGGCAGTCTGTTGTGACAAATAACCTTGGGGCTATCTGTTCTTTTTTCTGTATAATTAGAAATTTTCTGTATAATCCTTTTCTAATGGAGAAGTTTGACAAGCACTGGGATACACAGATTATTATCATAAAAGGAAAAATCTGATTAGCATTGAAATAAAAGTGTTAATAAAGGGCTACATGGGTTCAAATGAAGGCTCATATTCAGTATGGGGGTCCAAAAGAAGACTTTGTGTCAGAGGTGGTTGTAAGTACACAGAGAGGAAATCCTGGGTCAAAATACCTCTAAAAACCGAAATCAGTCAAAGGGAGAAATGAAGTTTAAAATTCACGTATTGTTTACAAACTGCAGTCTGGGCCCTTCTCTCTTTCCTGCTCCAGAAGAAGCAACATGGGCCCTCCCCTCCCCTCTCAGGTACAGGTAAGCCCTCCATGCCCAGGTAATTACCCATTGATATGGAGATGAACTTCACCCCTGAGGAATGATGCAAATGTACTAAAGCCATACTTCTTTCCACATCTGAATGCCTATTGAAATGCAAATGTACTAAAGCCAGGCGAGATATTCTGGAAATACTATAATTTTACCCACAGGCCACCCTTCCAGAAATCTCACCTTATAATTTATTCATTCTCCCTCTTCCGACCAATCTAATAACATATAATAGCAATAGCAATAAAATCATAATAATCCTCAAGCCAGAGGATTCAGCCTATGCAGATTAAGTAAATGTACTTTACAGCACAATCTCTCACTAAGTACAAAATGTTTCTACACTTGTTTATTCATTCCTAACAACTATGCTAGATTACTCACAAACTTTAGCCAGACATTAGACAAAGTCAAGCCTCTCTTTAAGCATTTTTTTCTTGACAACAGCAACACAATCATGATAACTCTCAAACCAGAGGATTCAGCTAGGTTCAAAGTCCCATGCAGATTAAGTCCAAAGCTCGTCCATTCCAGCCATCACATGGCAGCTGCAGCCAAGAGGCACATCCAGGACACATGGACTGTAGAAGCAAATAACCCTGATTGTAGGGGGTCACTTTGCTGTTCTTCTAGGAATACACAGGAGGCCAGCTTCCAGGCCTTTTACCCAAGGTGCCAGGAGGGCCAGCCATCGCTGGTCAATGTGTTGAAATATACAGGGCCATATCCATTTTATTCCTAATTGCTGCACACATCCTTGCAATGCATGTCCAATAAAGTGGGTGCCTTGATCGCTCTCAATCACCAGTGACCGGCCGTAGGCTGCAAAGAGATGCACTAGGCCCCTCACGGTGGTTTGCTGATCTGCACAATGTGCAGTGCACTCCTTCTGGGCTCGGCTGACTTCTTCAAAGGTCAATGGCAAGCCCCACTGACAGGCTACAGCTCACATTGCCTTTTGCCCAGCATGCAACAAATGCTGGTGTAGCCATTGGGCCACATCAGAGGCAGGCTTTCCTTCTAGCCAGCACACCTGGGCCAATGTGTCTGCTTCATCATTCCCTGGAGGTGCAAAAGGCAAATGGCCAGTCACATGATATATGGTAGGTGTCTGTGCTACACCACTCCATGGCCTTTGGGTCCAGTCTCGCACTCCCCTGTGGGATAGGTGGTTATTACCTTGGTCAGAGCTGTTCTGGTGGTGGGCTCCATAGCCAGTGTTAGAAAAAGCATAAAACCTAAATGTGATTTATTCCCACCAGGAGGTTTAAACATTTTAACAGGAAGGTATTAACAAAGGGCCATGTGGTGGAAAATATGCCAGGAAGCTGCTCAGGCTGAGAGTTGGGGTGTGAGGGGAGAATTGGTAAAGGCCAGGCTATACCTGTTTGAGGTTTTTTAAACCTACCAGTGACATTAAGACAAATGTAAGAGAAGGCCCAATGTGGATATAATTGGCTTAGGCGACATCCAGGAAAGGATGTGAACCCTGTAGTTCTCAGCCAATGAGGAACCAAGGGAGGGACTTGCGTACTAGGTAATAAATTACTTGGTGCCAGCGGCCTCAGGTGTGCCTGCCCACCAGACACCCGATCTTGCAAGACCGTCATTAAAGCCTCACTCCGCTGTTCTCTTTGTCTCCATGTGCACTTATTGAGTTTGGATCAGTGAGTGTGTTTCTCACAGTCAGCAAGGCATGGTACACAGCAGCCAGTTGCTTCTCTATCAAGGTGACCCGGACCTCTGCTCCTTTCCATAGTTGTGGCCAGGCTCCAGCTGGCAGCAGGAGTAGCAGCAGTGGCAGAAGCAGTAGCCTTAGGCTCAGGACACGGGCTGGGGTCAGTGTGGCCAGCAGCGGTGGTGGTACCTCCATGACCACATGAGTGTAGACAGATGTCCCTTGGCACAAGCGCCACTTCTCCCCATCATTTCCTGGGGCGGCCCTCCCAAAGGTCACACTCATTATGACAGATTTCAGATTCAGAGGAATCCTTTTGACTACTGCCAGAAGAAATTCTGGGGAAAGGAAATACCAGGACAAAATACCTCTAAAAACCTAAATCAGTCAAAGGTAGAAATAAAGTTTAAAGTCTGTTTATTGCTTACAAACCATGGTCTGGGCTCTTCTCTCTTTCCTGCTCCAGCAGAAGCAAAACTGGCCCTCCCATACAAACTGTATCTGCCATACAGATAAGCCCTCCAAGCCCAGTAATTACCCATTGATATGGAGATGAACTTCTCTCCACCCCTGAGAAATGATGCAAATGCACTAAAGCCATACTTCTCTCCACCTCTGAATGCTTATTGATATGCAGATATACTAAAGCCAGGTGAGATATTCTGAAAATACTACAATTTTACCCATAATGGTATTTGAAATAAGCTTTAAAGAATTTAGAAGTTTCCCAGGTAAAGAAGTAAGGAAGGGTATTCCAGGCAATGGGCATAGCATGAAGGGTAGAGGAAAAGAATTGAATCCAGAACATGGAGGGCTTTGAATGCTGAAATAAGGAATTCGTGAATATTTGAGTAATCCATGAGAAAGATTTAAAGATTTTAGTCTAGAGAGTGGAAGATTAGAAATATTCACCAGGAAGATTAATCTAGTGGTAATGAATAAAAATAATTCAGAATTCTAAGCCAAGAGATACTAGAGGTGGGCAGTTTGGCTAGGAGTCTACAGCAATAATCTAGGTGGGAGATAATTTGGATTTAAACTGCAAATGTGTTTAAATGTAGTTTAGCATAGAAAACAGTGAACCCAATTGAGTCTTTGGCAATAGAATCCATTAGCAGATGATCGAATACAGAGAAAGAAGAGTCCAGGTACCTCAGGGTGAGTGTATGAACAATGCATTTAAGAAGAGGAGTCCACCTAGGAATGGAACTGGAAGCATACAGAAAATGATGTGTTCAGTTTTGAGTGACTCACTTTAAAAGCCAACGAGCCATTTTGTGGGGATATCCAGACAATTAAGACTTAGGATACATCATTTCTGTGATCTCAATATCTGAAATTTTAGATTTCTAGGAAACACAGATCTGGAGTTTGGAAGAAAAGTAGAAGCTTGTGGGTAAAATTGTAATATTTCTGGAATTTCTCGCCTGGCTTTAGTATATCTGCATATCAAGCATTCAGAGGTGGAGAGAAGTATGGCTTTAGTGCATTTGCATCATTCCTCAGGGCTGGAGAGAAGTTCATCTCCTCAATGGGTAATTACCTGGGCAAGGAGGGCTTATCTGTACCTGAGAGGGGAGGGAGGTGCTGGTTTTACTTCTGCTGGAGCAGGAGAGATGGCTCCGGACTTCAGTTTGTAAGCAATAAATGGGTTTTAAACTTTATTTCTCCCTTTGACTGATTTCGGTTTCAGAGGTATTTTGCCCAGGGATTTCCTTTCCCCAGACTTATATCTGGTGCAGTTGACAGGGTCTCTGAATTCAAAATCTGTCATAATGGGTGTGACTTTTGGGAGGGCCACCCCTAGAAATGATGGGGAGAAGTGGTGCTCATGCTGAGGGATGTGTGCCTGCATTCATGTGGTCATGGAGGCACCACCACTGGTGCTGGCTGTGCTGACCCCAGTCTGTGGCCCGAGCCTAAGGCTGCTGCTGCTGTCACTGCTGCTGCTCCTGCTGCCAGCTGGAGCCTGGTCACAACTATGGAAAAGAGCAGAGGTCACCTTGATAGAGAAGCAACTGGCTGCTGTGTACCATGCCTTGCTGGCTATGGAGTCAGTTGCCAGAACAGCTCTGACCAAGGTAATAACCACCTATCCAATTGTGAGGTGGGTGTAAGACTGGACTCAAAGGCCACAGAGTGGCATGGCACAGACACCTACTGTATATCATGTGACTGGCCATTTGCCTTTGGCATCCCCAGGGAATGATGAAGCAGACACATTGGCCCAGGTGCACTGGCAAGAAGGAAAGCCTGCCTCTGATGTGGCCCAATGGCTACATCAGCATTTGTTGCATGTGGGGCAAAAGACAATGTAGGCTGTAGCCCATCAGTGGGGCTTGCCATTGACCTTTGAAGAAGTCAGCCGAGCCCAGAAGGAGTGCACTGCACATTGTGCAGATCAGCAAACCACCAAGAGGGGCCTAGAGTGTCTCTTATCAGTGTATGATCAGCCACAGGTGATTAAGAGTGATTGAAGCATCCACTTTATTGGACATGCATTGCAAGGATGTGTGCAGCAATTAGGAATAAAATGAACATGGCCCTGGACATTTCAACACATGGACCCATGATGGCTGTCCCTCCTGGCACCATTGGTAAAAGGCCTCCTGTGTATTCCTGGAGGAACAGCAGAGTGGCCCCCAAAGATCATGGTTATTTGTTTCTACAGTCCTTGTGTCCTGGATGCACCCCCTGGCTGCAGCTGCCATGTGATGGTTGAAATGGATGAGTTTTGGACTTAATCTGCATGGGACTTTGAACCTAGCTGAACCCTCTGGCTTGAGAATTATCATGATTGTGTTGCTGTTGTCAAGAAAAAATGCTTAAAGAGAGGCTTTACTTTGTCTAATGTTCGGTAAAAGTTTTTTGAGTAATCTAGCATGGTTTTAGGAATGAGTAAACAAGTGTAGCAAGTAATAATAATAGTGTGTTAGTGTATTAAACATTTTGTGCTCAGTGAGAGATTGTGCTGTAAAGTACATTTACTTAATCTGCATAGGCTGAATGCTCTGACTTGAGGATTATTATGATTTTATTGCTGTTGCTATTGTATGTCATTAGTTTGGTCGGAAGAGGGGGAAAGAGTAAATTGTAAGGTGAGAGTTCTGGAGGGGTGGCCTGTGGGTAAAATTGTAGTATTTTCATATTTCCTGGCTTTAGTACATCTGCATATCAATAGTCATTCAGAGGTGGAGAGAAGTACAGCTTTAGTGCATTTGCATAATTTCTCAGGGCTGGAGAGAAGTTCTTCTCCTCAATGGGTAATTACCTGGCCAAGGAGGGCTTATCTGTACCTGACAGGTGAGGGGGTTTGCTGGTTTTGCTTCTGCTGGAGCAGGAGATATGGCTCAGGACTGCAGTTTGTAAGCAATAAATGAGTTTTAAACTTTATTTCTCCCTTTGACTAATTCCATTTTTAGAGGTATTTTGCCCCAGGATTTCCTCTCCCTGGATTTACAAAGCTAAATATGAATAAAATTTGTGCTTCTTCACAGAAATATGAGTTGTGGAAGTAGATGGGGTCACCAAAGGATAAAGTAGAAAAAAGAGTCCCCAAGCAGAAACCTGGTGAAAAGTTGGCAAGGAACACAGAAAAAATGACCAGAGTGGTAAGAGGAAGAACCAGGATAGAAGTGACAGAGAAGTTGAAAATGGAGGGGATGAAAGCTAGTTTCAAGTGGTTAAAGAGTGAAGAGGTGGTAGCAATATTAACAGGAAAGCAGAGAAAAGAATTAGGGCAATGAATTAAGAAGCAGCAGAGGATTTTCTTTTTTGGAAGGTAAGCAAGACTATCTAGCATGTTTTAAGGGGAGGGGAAGGGACTAATTGAGAAAGAAAAACTAAAAATGTAATTGCTTTAAAGAGGATATAAGGAAATAATTAGATCATAAGATCATTAGATCAAAATGTGGAGAGGCAGACAGGTTATCTCTGGCAGCTGTAAAGGAGAGTGGGAATGGAAATTTGCAGAGAGATTTTGAGGTGGCTAAACATTTAGGGAAGTAATGGCCTTGCTTTTCTGAGGTCAATCTTTTGAGAATAAAAAAATGATTGGTGGGTTAGAAGATCTTGGTAAAATGAGGGGAGAAATAGCACTACAGAAGATAGCAATGATTCAAAACAGCAAGAAAGACCTAGCTGAGATTAGACAAGTATGAATTTGGAGTAGTCCCAATCAGCAGGGCTTTGTAACTGATCAGTTAATTATTGGTTACCTTGGGATGGAGAAAGTAGCCTGAGTTAACCAGAACAAAGTACTAGTAAAGAAGGAAAAATGGAGGGAGGACAATGAGGAAGTCTGGACTGGTTTGCTTGATTGTTAAAATAGATGACTACAGCAGTAGGTTCTTTGGAAAGACAATGAAATTCATGAACTGGTAGAATGGAAAGGATCTGAAGAACTTGTGAGACAAATGATGCTCAGATTTGGTGGGAATGACTGAGAGAGGCAGAAGAGTAGAAGGCTGTATTGAAAGGGAAATATCAGTTTGTATCTAGGAAGGTGGGAAATTATAGTTTATGATGTGCTGTAGTTGATAGTTGGTGGCAGATATGTCATAGCTATAAAAAGTCATTGATGTTGCTGTGATAGAGTGAATGTGAAGTCACAAATGTTGAAGTCCTAGAGCATAATGATAGGGAAGGAGGTTAGGAGAGAGGGTGACTGTGACCTATATACTGGGAATGAACTCTAGGTCTCCAACATATGTATTTAAGTATGTAAGGCACCATATTGTATGCCTTACATTGTGTAGAAACAACTGCAATATTAAATAATGTAAAACACTTACCAAATAAGTTGTATTTATAAGTGTTTAAAAGATCATTTCTGGCTGAGCTGGGTGGGGAATGTTTCAGATGAGGTAGAACCTAAGCTGGGAGGACAGTGAGGATGAATAGGGAAGTTGGAGATTGGTAAAGGGAGAGAGGAAAGGAAGACAATTCAGAGGACTATTCTGTCTTATAAAAGCTTAGAGGGTGACTGATCCCTGACTGAGAGTGTGGAAAAGGTAGATAGAAACTATGTCAGGAGTAATAACTTCTTAGAGGGAGTAAGATCCTACTAGCCCACTGAGACTCCTTTTTTGTCCAACAAATTTATCAAGCACTCATTATGTACTTGGTATATACTGTGCTAGGCACCATGAATGCAAAGATAAAGGAAAGTCTCTTCAAGACGTTTACAGATGAATGAGGAGATAAGAAAGACAATTTACACTGGAGAAGAGTATCCAAGGCAGCTTCCTGGAGGAGATGACATTTGAAGGAAGTATAGGAATACTCAAAGGAAAAAGGTGAGGATGGAGAAATCCTTTTCAGGCAGAATCATAAAAAGACAAAGAATCATAAAAATCTCCATGTACTAATTCTCAATCTTAGTTGATAAGTTCCCAGGGAACTCCATAAAACACAAATTTTGTTAGTCCTCTTTCACCCCTAATGAACCAGCATCTCTGGACTAGAGCTGGAAAATCTGTGTTTTTGAAAAGCTCCCTAAGGACAGTCTGCAAATAAGGCTGATCTGGAAACCTGTATGAAGCAGGAAAACATGAAGCTGTCTCTTGGATCCCAAGGAGATTTGTAAGTCATGCTAACATGTTGGGGTTTTGTGAAGACAAAGGGGTGCCTCTGATTTCAAGTGGGGGTAGTGGTATTGTTAGATTTGGGATTTTGAAAGATTTAACTGTGGTAGCCATTGGGAGATTGGTCTGGAGGGGTGGAGACCACCTAGATCTCTGATTGTGGTAATCCACAAGATTTAAGAGTTCTGATAAAAGGCAGAGGCCATGTGAATGGAGAGAAGCTGCAGAGACAAATGATAGTGGATGTGGGGAATAAAGAAGAGGAGAGAACCAAGAATGAGTTCCAAATTCCTGAGTGGAGGGTGGTACCATTTACAGAAAAGCAAATACAGGGAGAATAGCAGATTGGAGGGGGGAAAGTAAGAAGAGAAGAGATCCGAACTTCTTACCTTTTGGTCCTTTTTCTTGCTTATGTCTGAATTTTTCAGGGCAGCACCTTGAATCTTTTCAGAGTACAAAGGGGGATATCTGGGAACAACTGTAAAATTTGGCAGTGCTTAAGTAACTTTCTACAGAAGAATGGCCATGAAGACTGCAAAATATCTGGGTTTAATGCCAGTAGCACCCTCTGATGGGCCAGATTGGGAATACCAGGAAGTTAACCAACTTCAGCCTGGCCTTGCCTCCTTTACACATTTGTATACTCTTAGGGCTGGTCTTAAGTGTAGCCTGAAGAAAGTAGCTGTCTAAGTGATCAGAATAATACAGTGTTAAAGATAATTTTAAAAAATGTAAAATCATAACTCACACAAATGAGGGAATTAGTAAGATGTTAAAGAGGTTCAAAGAGAATCTGAAAGATACTGGCAATTAAGAATGCTGAAATGAATTTGCTAATAGATATAAAATTGGTCAATATCTACAGGGCATAAAATATAATGTTTAGAATTATCTTTTTCATAGGATGTAAATCAGTTGTGATTTGTCTCTTTATGTTTAAGAACCATTTGTATTGCCATCAGCTTTCTCATGTTACAAACTGTAGAACAGTTCAAAGAGGCATGGATCAGATAACTCTGAAGACTCTTCCAGACAATATACAACACTGTTTTTGCCCATTTCAAAGTCTTTTATAATTTTTCTCCTGAGAACAGAAAAGCCTCTCTTCTCATAAATCTCTCACCTCTGGCTTCCATTGCACTGAAGTTCCTGGTTAAAGTGCAAATAAGTTACCCAGAAGATACCAAATCAACATTGTCAGTTGCCATTTCAAATATGGATGAAGTAGTCAGATCAACTTTAATTAACAGCCACACTGTGAAATATTGGCCCAGAGATGGCCTTAGAGAAAATCACAGTAAGAGAAAGGAAGAAAATTCACAAATCACTTACTGCAAATCAGCCACTGATAGCAGCTTACTCTTTGTTGTGGTATTTGTCTTAAAAAGTATTCAGTCAAAAGGGGGCAGTTTTAACCCAGAAGAATGGATCACTAATGAAATTGAATTCGTTATCTGAAGATGGGAGGAAGAGTTGGAGCAGAGGACAACTTTAAAAATCTTAAAATTATGTCAGTGGGGGTCGGAGTGGGCGTGGGGGTAGAGGGCGAGTGGAAGGCTGGCATAGGAGGAAAGGAGAAGGCAAGTTTAAGAAGAGTATAGATCCAAGTTGGGTTTCTTGGTTGGGTAAAATTGTAACATTTCCAGAGTATCTCACCTGGCTTTAGTGCATTTGCATATCCTCAGGGGTGGAGAGAAATTCATCTCCAAGTCAATGGGTAATTACCTGGGCAACCGAGGGCATGTCTGAACCTGAGAGTTTAAGGAGAGGGGCTGGCTGGCTTGCTTGCTTGGTTACTGACAGAGCAGGGAGAGAGATGGTGAAGGACTGCAGTTTGTAAGCAATAATCGGGTTTAAAACTTTATTTCTCCCTTTGACTGATTTTGGGTTTTAGAGGTTGTAAGATAAATTTTAGCCGAAATAAGCAGGTGAAGAGAGGCAACAAAGGGCCAGGTAGTTTGAGTGCAACTCCCAGGTGATGTTCCGTGGTCTGGGTATTACAGGCCGGGGAAGTCACACCCGGTCAGGAAGGTGGGGGCTTATAAGGGATTAGAAGGGGGAGGAGTGGGCAAGCTATCCTAGGGGGCATGGAGAGGTATGATTGGCTAAAGGTGACATAATAGACAACTAGAAACCTTTTTTCCTTCCAAGAGGGAGGAAGCTGACATCCGGGTCTTAGTTGGCACAGAAGAAGGATGGAATTCAGGAAGAGCTGTTCTCTTTCCATATAAGGCACGGACCTTGGGTTCTGGTCTGTTCTCCCCCTATGGCATCTCTCTGTTCGGTTTGCATGTCCTTGTTTTTCCTTCCTCCAGCCTAACAGAGGTATTCTGCCCCAGAATTTCCTCTTCCTAGATTACACCTGGTAGAAGTCAGCAGGGTTCCTCTTAACCCGAAATCTGTCCTGTTAGGGTCCAGGCTTCCGAGGCTTCCCCAGAGAACAAACTACACAGGCATAGAGATGTAAATTCAAGCAAAGTCTTTATTCAGCCAACTAGTTGGGGTCCAAGTCAGCCTGACGCAGCGGGTCTCAACAAGGACCCTGAGCACTCAGAGCCAAGGGTTTATATAGCAATTTCAAAGCATTTAACTCATAGCAATTTTCTATAACTATACATTATTCTTGCAAGACATATATCCTGGGGTTAAGCAAGGGCAGGGTAAGACTACTCCTCAATGGTTAGGGAGGTTCTGCACGATAAGCTTGGTATGTAAGATTTACTGACCAAGGTTAGCTGACCAAGGGTCACAGCTGCCCACCACCCGGTGCTCATGATTAACTTGTTTTTCAAGGCCTTACCCAGTTCCAATTTTTCTTTCTAAGTCACATACTCAGAAAATGGCTTCTAGGCCTTTAAGATGGCTATGCTTATGCTAACCTATTTCTATTCTTACATTCCCCTCTTCTTCTTGTATCTATTTCAATCATGAAATTAGGGGTCATCTGTTTGGTTAACACTCTGATAGTTCTGTCTCAACACTATGATTTGCACGGTGCTAATGCGTTCTTTGATAAAGGTAACACATGGAGTGACTCCGGTTTGGCGGGCCTACTACTTGTTAGAATAAGCTGGGGTGGTGCTGATTACTTCTGTCTTGTTGTAGAGGGAGGTGTAAGTTTTAGGAACTCTCTCAATGCAGGTTCATTGCCTACTTGCAGAGGATAAAGTGAGTCTCGGTCTTTGTCTTCTACAGATAGGGACTCTAGCTGCTGCTAGGGAAAAGGGGCGATGACCGCTCTGGCTGCTTCGTGCTGAGAAGGGGGTGCAGTAAAGGGTGCAGCTAGGTCTCTATTACTGGTCAGTTGAGAGGGCTTCAGAAGGCTGGCGCTTCTATTACTATTTGCAGTTTTGTGGCTTCTAGGCAAGATAAAACAAATTGTGTTATTAGGTTATGTAGCAACATCTGGAGTTGGATTTTCTATTCTGGAGGCTGCAGTTATTGAAACAATACTTTTCTCTAAAATCACCCTCATTTTTATTAGAAGTAACCAGGTTAAGAAAATAATTAACAGCTGGCTTGATCATTTGCACAAGTGCAGCAAGAAGAGCAATTGATTACACAGGCTCTTTTAAATATGCTTTGCTGGAACTTTTTGTAAGGAATTTCAGATTGAACTTTTAAAGGCCTCTTGAGGCCAGACAGCCAAGCTAGACTTGCCATCAGGCTTTGCCTGCAGTACCTGTAGATTTGGATGAATTCTTCTCTTCTCGAGGTCTCTGAACCTGCCAGGAAGTGACCTTCTTTACTCACCTGGTAAGGCTGCTGGGAACTCTGTAAGCAAGGTACCAGGCCAGTTCTTCCAAGGGGCTTTGTTGGCTTTATAAAGTCAATCTTAGTTCCTTAAAGTTGTTCACATCTGAGTCCATGCACATGTCTCTCAGGTATGACATTCCAGTCAAAGCCCTGGCAGTATAACCAGTGTTCTTAAGTAGTCTTCTCACAAGGAAAGCAGATTCTTATTGAACTCATGCAAATAAACATACTGCCATGGAATACAAAAACAGTCACTGAAAGTTTTTAAACTCTGGAGGGATCAGGTAGAGAGAAGGAAGTTTCAATTCTGCTCATAAAGATAGTCATTTACTAAACTGTTGTCAGTTTAAGAGAACAAGGTTAAAACACTTTATCAGCAACATTTGAAACAAAAAGACACAAAATCATTTTCTTTAGTTTATGTAATCTTATGTAACTAATACCTGTTCTGCTGAAATCTAGTTCTTTACCAGTTTAGGGATAATACTATAAATGACAAAAGACTTACAAATGACAATGGTTAAAGATCTGATGAGAGCTTACTGTAAGACAGTTGACATAAGGAAATTCTGATATTTCTGTAATACAAAACATTTAGTAACAAAGTTTAGCATCATTCTCTTTGACAGTGCTTTCCTGGTAAATAAATAAATATATATCAGATAAATAAGCCAAATTAGTCAAATACTTTCTCTAATGAGAAAAAATTCTTCTGACATGTTCCAGGGGCCCTCTGGAAAATATCAGAGTTAACTAGAGGTAAAAGCACTTTTTTTTGAACTTAGCATAAGTGTCCAAGACCAGATACAAAAAAAGCAGAGAAAGTGCTTAAGTCTACAGGTCTTCTCTGAAAGCTTCAAGAATGTTTTACTCTTTAATAGTAGATATAAGCTGCTATGCAAATTCTATTAAAAGCTCTAAGATCATTTGCATTAAAAAAATATGAAGAGTCCTCTGAAGGACTACTACTAGTAAGATGGCAAACTTCCGGCTTCTCTTCGGGGTCCTTGGTTTCCGCCGGTGCCACCTGAAGCCCAATCACCTCTCGCTCCCCTCCCAATCCCAGCACCTAGCCAACAGCCACCAGCTCCTTAGAAGTGACACCTCAATCAATTCATGCCCCTTCTTATATAACCCAGCACCTTTCCCTAATAAAGCGGAACTCTCCGGTTAATTGCTGCTATGTGTCGCTCCTTTCCTTTCATCCCCCATGTTTTTTTTTTTTTTTTTAAACATACAGCATATAAATTAAACAAGAAGACCTGGTGGTTGTCAAAAAAATCTATTACAACCTTTCTCAAAAGTGGTCACACGTTTGTCCATTTAAACTTTTACAGTGAAACTTGTTTTTCTGGGAGAAACATAATCTTGTCTAGATTCTAGTTTAATTTTTAAGAATAAATTTTGGTTTGTTAACTAAGTGCATTTAATCAGCTGAAAAAAGCTTTGTTACCATTCTGCTTAGGAGGATAAATTAAGAAAACAAATAATCAGTAACAACTTTAATCATTTGTTGGTTAGAGATTTTTCCACTTATAAAAATATATGGAATAAATAATTCAATTTCTCAGGCCATGCAATCGTTTTCAATAACAAAATATTTCAAAGGCAAATAAAGGTTATACAGTTGTTAACAAACTTTAGCTTTTAGTCTTTTTAATATTACGATTTCATTTTTTTTTTTTTTAATATTCTGGCAACTCACTGAGACTTTAAGCATGAGAAACTGCTTTGATCTTTCAACATTAAGAGCAGACTAACAGTTAAAGAAAACTGTTTAACTAGAAACGAGATTCTAATTTTGCTGTGCACTTGATATCAAGATTCACTTGCTTTAATTTCACTAGGCACGACTATATCTGTAAGAATATAGTAATTTATTCTTCATTTGCCCTATGGTCCCAAGCACATAAGCCGGTGAGAATTAGCCTGGGCTTGCCTGCGGCTTGACTGGGTTTATCTCACTTAATCTCTAAACATCCTGACCCTCCCCCCCAAAGCAACAGGCTGAGCGGGTCTTCTACAACAAAAGGCACCACGCTGTTTTCTCTCTTTAAACAAATAGCTGTACTTTAGAACAAAGTTACTTTCTTTATCACAAAACACATTCTTTAGCATGCAGAAGACTTTTCATTCTTTATACTTTTTCTTATTAAAACATACATTTTTTAGCATAGAGAAATGTTTTATTACTTTAAATAGTTTTAATTAAAACTTAAAACCATTAGAAACTTTAATTTCCAGTGAACACCGAGAAGCAGGCCATTGTAAACTGTTAAACTAACATTCTTTAGATTGACAAATTTATGAACACATTTTATAATTTCTGTAACCATGAGCTTTACAGCACAATCTCTCATAGAGTATATCTTCTTAACTTAGCAAAACTTTAAGGTTTTAGGTTTCTACAAAGATTCTCAGGCAGTAGGTAGGTATACACACTGTAACACACAATTAAAAAGAGGTTCACTTGCTTCAGTCATTTAGTTCACTCATTCGTAACAACTATTCTAGATTACTTACAAGACCTTTACTGAATATTAGACAAAGCCAAGCCTTTAAGCATTTTATTTTTAAAAGATTTAGCAGATAACATGACTTAAATGACCTCAGGTAAATTTAGGCAGCTGATAACTACAAGAACATGCCCGCCTCAGGCAAACTCAAATTAGCATTAATGCTTAACACTTTTTATCAGGTTTTCTGGAAGTTTTAGACTACCTAATTTTCACAAACGCTTGTCTTTAAATCAATTTCATTAATACCATCCGGAGGTAGAAAGATATATTCATTTACACACTTAGGGGGTCGTCTGAGTCTGTCTCATGGTGAGAAAGAAGGAAAAAGAATATGAGGGAGACAAAGGCGAAGGATGAAGATGCCACTTCAAACAAAATGACTGTTGTATGTGCTTGTGAACGAGTGCCTGTCGTTGCACAGTTTTCCTTCCACGGGGGACGCGAATTTATCTGGGATTCGCGGCTGTGACCCCCTTATCCTGTCACGGGAGTCTTCTAGCGGCGGGCGCCCTAATGGCTCTTAATTGCCCGACCCGTGCCCGCGGGGAATGATGTAGTGGCAGAAAGGAGGAACGGAGAGAGCAGGAGAACCTTAGAACAAGGAAACTTAAAATGAGAAGCGAAAAAAAATATAAACTGAAACCAAAACACAGTAAAACAGTCAATGATAACAATAAGCACACACACACCACATCTGATCGCACTCGTTTGGACCGGTCCTTCTCTCACTCTGGTGCGCACCACACTCACCACTTTCAGGGTCTTCAAAAACTCTCGTAATTCTCCTGAAGGGCGTCCACTCGGACTGCCGCAGGGTGACGAGCTCTATCTTTTCCTCCTCGGGTGCCAGTTTTCTGCCGATCGGATTTGCCTTCCTAAGGCCGAGTCACTCGGACCCTAGGGCCAGGATTGGTTACCTGGGCTTCACCCAGGGTCGCTAACCTGGGGGCCGGGACTACCAGCCCGGACTTCCTCACTCGGGACCACTAACCCGAGACCATACACGGGATGGCGACTCCCGCTTTATAATGGATTTATGCAGACACGAGGGGGCGACCCTCGAATTACACTGCCCCGTCCGGACAATTAGACCTTGCCTCCAGCTGTCCTTTGTTCTCAGGGAAGCTGCTCGTATCCCGGACGAGCCCCCAAATGTTAGGGTCCAGGCTTCCGAGGCTTCCCCAGAGAACAAACTACACAGGCATAGAGATGTAAATTCAAGCAAAGTCTTTATTCAGCCAACTAGTTGGGGTCCAAGTCAGCCCGAAGCAGCGGGTCTCAACAAGGACCCCGAGCACTCAGAGCCAAGGGTTTATATAGCAATTTCAAAGCACTTAACTCATAGCAATTTTCTATAACTATACATTATTCTTGCAAGACATATATCCTGGGGTTAAGCAAGGGCAGGGTAAGACTACTCCTCAATGGTTAGGGAGGTTCTGCATGATAAGCTTGGTATGTAAGATTTACTGACCAAGGTTAGCTGACCAAGGGTCACAGCTGCCCACCACCCGGTGCTCATGATTAACTTGTTTTTCAAGGCCTTACCCAGTTCCAGTTTTTCTTTCTAAGTCACATACTCAGAAAATGGCTTCTAGGCCTTTAAGATGGCTATGCTTATGCTAACCTATTTCTATTCTTACAGTCCTAATGGGTGAGACTTTTGGGAGGGCTGCTCCTGTGGATGGTGAGGAGGCCCCAGTGGATGCAGTGGCAGAGGGTGCCGCTTCACCTGTTATTATCCCCCCAGCTATGGGGCTTCCAACTTGGGAACGCCTAGTGGGGAATTGGTCTAGGGTAAAGTACTTCCTAGAGGGGTGGGGCCTTCCCCACAACTGGGGAAGGGTAGAAACACCAGAAGCTGCAGAATTAGCCCTCTGTGAGTTGGAAGACTGCTTGGAGACCTTAGGGGGCTGTGTAGTGGCTGGCATTGTAGGGTCTCTTTTCCTCCAGATAGTAGAAAATGTTATACAGGAGAAAGAGAAGACTATTGAGAGGTTTATCAGGGAGAGAGAAGGACTTAGGCAGGAAAGAGATACACTTCAGCATCACTTGGAGGAGCTGGGTGATAACCTATGGGATGCTGTTAAAGAAGAGAGATAGTTACTGAAAAGGCAGGTCACGCTTCTAGAAGATTCCTTAGCGGCAAGGGGGGAGGCAGCAGGAAAAGCTGCACTGCAGGAGCCTGTGGGGGAGGGGGCAAAAAGAATAGTGCCTTTAGCCCTGGAAATGGTGGAGGAGGAGCCGTTGGTGGAGAAGCCTGAGGGAGAAGAGGAGGTGGGGTCACAGGCAGTTCTGCTACCCAGGCCACTGGCGGAAGTACTATCTTCTCCTGTTTTAAAGGCCTGCCCAACTGTAATTAAGAAAATAAAAATGAAACAACCGCAGGTTCTTCTTGGGGAGGAGCAGCCCCCTCCCCAGGTTGTGGAGCACTCCATGCTCCTCCCTTATATCCAAGATTAGCCAGTGGACATGAGTGTCTGGTATAGGCAGAGGCCATCAGAATCTCTGCCTACATGGCTTTTATGTTTCTGGGATATAGGGCTGGAAAACATTGTTATGTCAGGTACTGAAATGAGTAGAATGGCTTCCCTGACAACTCACCCTTCTCTCTGACAGCGGTTGCAAAATGACTGTCACCCCTCAGGGAATCAGACACTCCTGGAATGGCTGACAGCTGCCATCAGGGTAGTTTGGCCTAATCAGGGTGATTTACCATATTTTCCCAGTAGTTGGAAAACATATGCAGAGCTCCAACAGGTACTGTGGGAATTGGGTATGAAAAATATAATCTCTAATATGGACCCCCAGGGCCCTGATGAGGAGGTGTTCACTATAGGAATGAGAAACCTGGTGCTTTCTCATTCCTGTCTTCGGGTCCCTAGTGAATACTCTTGCCCCCAACTGAGGGTAACCCATAAGTGAGGCTACTCATACTTTAGCAGATCTAGGGGAGGTTGAAAAAATTAGGGTACTGAGGGAAGTATGGGCCATGACTGAAAGGAGAGGTGCAAAAGGCCCTGTGAAGGTAGACCTTGCTAATGCTTTCTTCTCTATTGACATAGCACAGGAAAGCCAGGAACAGTTTGCCTTCACATTGGAAGGCCAGCAGTGGACATTCACTGTCCTTCCACAGGGATATCTCCACAGTCCCACCATCTGTCATGGACTCGTAGCCCAGGACTTGGCCACATGGAAGAAACCGCAAACAGTGCAGATGTATCACTACATTGATGATATTATGCTCACATCTGATTCTCTTTCAGATTTAGAAGGGGCAGTTCCTAGACTGCTGCAACATCTACAGGAAAAAGAAAGGAATGTGAACAGAACCAAGGTTCAGGGACTTGGTTTGTCTGTGAAATTCTTGGGGGTTATCTGGTAGAATTAAAGTTGTTCCTGAAGCAGTTATAGACAAGGTCCAGGCTTTCCCCACCCCTACCACTGTGGCAGTATTACAAGAGGTTTTGGATCTTTTGGGCTACTGGGGAGTGTTTATCCCGCACTTCACACAAATTCTGAAGCCCTTATACTGGTTGGTATGAAAGGGCATCAGCTGGGACCTGAATGAGACATGTGCAGTTGCTTTTAGTGCTGCCAAGCGGGCAGTCAAGGCCATACAGGTCTTGAATGTAATGGACTCATCGAGGCCCTGTGAACTAGGTGTTCATGTAACCAAAGATGGTTATGGATGGAGTCTTTGGCAGCGGCTTGAATGGACACACCAACCTATTGGATTCTAGTCACAACTATGGAAAGGAGCAGAGGTCCAGTACACCTTGATATAGAGAAGCAACTGGCTGCTGTGTACCACACCTGCTGGCTATGGAGCCTGCTGCTGGAACAGCTCCATCCAAGGTAATAACCACCTGTCTCATCTCAGGGTGGGTGCAAGACTGGACCCAAAGGCCATGGAGTGGCATGGCACAGATGCCTACACTGGCCAAATGGGGTGCATATTTACAGCAGCACAGTGCCCTCTCTACTAACCTCTTAAGTGGAGAACTCCAAGGCTTATTGGGGCCAGTGACCTATACCAGTGGAAAGCAGGAAGAACTTGCTTTTCAGCCCTTGGTAGCTGAGACTCCTTATCAGGAGGGAAAAGCCCCTATACCCAAAGATGCTTGGTACACAGATGGTTCCAGTTGTGGGCAGCCCTCAAAGTGGAGGCTGTGGCTTTCCATCCTAAGACTGAGACAGTATGGTTGGAGGATGGAAAGGGGAAGAGCAGTCAATGGGCTGAGTTGTGGGCAGTATGGCCCGTAATCACCCAGGAGCCTTCCCCCATAGTTGTCTGGACTGACAACTGGGCTGTCTATTGGGGCTTGACCCTGTTGCTACTGACATGGTACCATGCCAACTGGATGGTTAGTCACTGGCTCCTTTGGGGGCAAGAGTTGTGGCAAGACCTATGGGCCTCTGGTCAGATTAAGACTTACTGTATATCATGTGACTGGCCATTTGCCTTTGGTATCCCCAGGGAATGATGAAGCAGACACATTGGCCCAGGTGTGCTGGCTAGAAGGAAAGCCTGCCTCTGATGTGGCCCAAAGGATGCACCAGAATTTGTTGCACATGGGGCAAAAGACAATGTGGGCAGTAACTCATCAGTGGGGCTTGCCATTGACCTTTGAGGAAGTCAGCAAAGCCTGGAAGGAGTGCCTTGTGTGCTCTCAGAGGGACTTACACCAAGTCCCATAGCAACATAGGGCAATAGTAAGGGGGTCCCTACCCCTTGTCAGGTGGCAAATAGACTATATTGGGCCTCTGCCCATATCAGAAGGATATCAGTATGCTATTACTTGTGTGGACATGGCTTCTGCACTATTGGTTGCTTTTCCTGCACATTGTGCAGATCAGCAAACCACCAATAGGGGCCTGAAGCATCTCTTTGCAGTCTGTGGCCAGCCGCAGGTGATTGAGAGTGATCCAGGCACCCACTTTACTGGTCATGCATTATAAGAATGGATGTAGCAATTAGGAATAAAGTGGAAATTTCATGTACCATATAATCCTACCATGGTAGGCATGATAGAGAGGTACAATGGTTTGTTGAAATCTGGTCTGAAGTCAGACACCAACAGTCTATGAGGTTGGTCAGTTCACCTATGGATGGTGCTGCAGTGTTTGAATGTGAAGCCATGTAAAGGAGCTTTGAACCCTGTGGATATGCTCACACACCTTGCTGCCTTTCCTATACAATTGTACAACCGAACCAAAGAAGAGTTATTGAAGCCAGAATATGGCCAGTTGAGCAATATCCTGCTGCCAGCCCCTACTGCATTAGGCCCTGGAAACACTGTTGAATGGACCTGGCCCTGAACATTTTGATACATGGACCAGTGATGGCTGGCCCTTCTTGCACCTTGGGGGAAAGGCCTGGAAGCTGGCCTCCTGTGCATTCCTGGAAAAACAGTGGAATGGCCCCCAAAGGTCACAGTAGTGTACCCAAAACGTCCAGGAGGTAAGAGCATCTTGCAGGGAAGTCTTGTTTTATTTTTATGGCCAGTGCATATATCTCCCATAGCTCTATATATTGACCCATCTGTAACTCCCATGGGGAGGAGGGTGAAAGTCTGTTATATTAGACCAGGATGAGATCCCATTCCTGCCACTGTTTTAGCACAAGACCAATCTCTTGCATGCATCCTACCTGATGGACAAGATTTGCTTATGCTGGTGTCATTAAAACATGTATCTTATCGCCCTTAAGGTTATTTTCTCCTACAGTCCTTGTGGCCTGAATGCACCCCCTGGCTGCAGCTGCTGCATGATGATGACTGCTCTGAACCCTTAGATACTGCCTGCCTATGGAATGGAGGAGCTATGGCCTTAATTTACATGGGACTTTGAACCTCGCTGAATCCTCCAGCTTGAGAACTGTCATGATTTTATTGCTGTTGCTATTGTTATGTCATTAGTCTGGTCACAGTGCTCCAGTTTTCTTGCCCAGGGACCATTGTGGAAGAGGGGGAATGAGTAGATTGTAAAGTGAGATTTCTGGAGGGGTGGCTTGAGTAAAATTGTAACATTTCCAGAGTATCTCGCTTGGCTTTAGTACATTTGCATAGCCTCAGGGGTGGAGAGACATTCATCTCCTCGTCAATGGGTAATTACCTGGGCAACCGAGGGTGTGTCTGAACCTGTGAATTTAAGGGGAGGGGCTTGCTTGCTTGCTTCTTCAGGAGCAGAGGAGAGAGATGGTACTGGACTGCAGTTTGTAAGCAATAAATGGGTTTTCAACTTTATTTCTCCCTTTGACTGAATTAGGTTTTTAGAGGTATTTTGCTATGGGATTTCCTCTCCCCAGACTTACACTTGGGCAGCCATCCAGTAGCATGATTCTCTCTCCTCAAACTTAAAATTTCTCTTCCTCTCCTCATTCCCTCTCCCTCCTCCTTCTCACTTCTCTTCCTTTTTCTTCTTTTTAAATTGTCTAGACCTCTCCTTACCAACTTCTTTTCCTTTCATTTCAGGCCCATAAGATGTGTTTTTCCTCAAATATTCCCCCATCTAAGCCTTTTCCATTTATCTGGAAAACCCTGTTAATGTAAAACTGATCAATGTTAGAAATCAGGAGATGCAGTGCCTGGAATGGAGGGCGAGGCAGGTCTATGAAGTCTCGCAATGTTTGTTTCCTAATCTTGGTGCTGGTTACATGGGTGTTTTCAGTCTGTGAGAACAACACTTTTAATTTTCTACTTATGTGCACTTTTTAAAATGTAACATTTGAATAAAATGCTTAAGCTAAAACAAACAAACAAAAATACAACCCCCACCCCCCGTTATTTAAATTTCACCAGTTTCAGGGAGGTGAGTGGATAATAAAATGGGATATAAAGGAGTGTATGAAACAATCTTCATATTTTTGCCCAGAACCATCAATCATTGCTAATTTTCCAAGGTCTAATGACTCCAGTTTTGGCTTAACAAGGGGCAGTTGCAGTTGGAATGGCAGGGCACAGAAGAATGAAGTTAGACACATTAAGAAGTTAGACTGAATATACTTGGTGACCAGTTGAATATATGGCTCAACCTGATACAGAAACAGTATAAAAGAAGGCAGGTTAAATTTAAGCTAGGTAGTGTGGGGAAAGAAAATGGAAACTATTGGTTGAATCAGGTTTGGTCAGTTATGGTGAAAATACATTATGAATGTGTTGAAGAGATTAGTTTGAATATCTAAAAGATGAAAACACTTTCTGATACAAGCTAAGATATATCTAATTCCAAGCTCTGCTTACAAGTAGTGTATAAAAACTATGATTGTTCAGGGAATGATTTAAATTACACATTTACCTTTGAAAGGGCTAACTTGCTGAACATTAGGAAGGGTGGAAGTTAAAATGAGAGTAAAGCAAAAAAGAGTGGGGTTTCACTAAAACTAGTACAATGGGGGTATAAGATGTGTTCGGTCATTATTCTACTTGTGATTGGGTGGGAGGAAGTAATACTTTAGATTAAGTGATTAAGGAGGATCTGAGATATTTAAACAGAGATCTGAATGTGGTGGGGAATAAGCTAAGCAGCTCTCTGGAGGAACACTAGTCCAGGCAGAGGGAATAGCAAATGCAAAGCTCATAAAGCAGGGGCATGTTTTTAATGTATTAGAAAGAGCAAGAAGGTCGATGTAACTAGACCCGTAAAAGATGAGATATAGGCTTAGACCACTTTTGGCTTTTTGGGCCATGGTAAAGACTTGGCATTTTATTTTTTGTGTGATCCGCAGCCACTACTTGGTGTTGAGCAGGGGATTAACAGTTGATTTAAACATTAAACCAACACTAGCTTCTCTGTGGAGGCCGAGTAGAAGCAGAAGCAGGAAACCAGTTAGACTTTTATAACAGTTCAGGGGAGAGAAGACAGTGGTTTGGACTAGGGGGTAGTAACTACAGAGGTTGAAAATGGTTGGATATGGCATCTATTTTGAAGGTACAAACAACAGAATTTGCTGTTGTGATAATTATGGACAACTTCAAAATTTCTGGCCTGAAATGACTGATTTACCAATATGGGGGCATCTGAAGTAGGTTTTAGGAGAGAACATATAGAGTTTGTTTTGGGCACATTATATTCTTTACAGACATCATTTAAATTAATTACCAAGACCATCAACTGGTGGATAAATAAAACATGGTATATCCATCAGTGGACTATTATTTGGCAATAAAAATATGAATCATTGATACATACTACAACATGGATGAACCTTGAAAACATTATGCCAAGTGAAAAAAGCAGTCACAAAGGACATGTGTATGATTCCACTTATAGGAAATGTCCAGAAAAGGCAAATCCATAGAAACAGAAAGTATGTTAGTGTTTGCTTAGGTCTGGGCAATGTGGGGAATGTCTACTAATGGGTATGGGTTTTTTTTTCTAAGGATGATGAAATGTTCTAAAATTGATTGTGGTGATAGCACAATGTTGTGAATATACTAAAACCATTGAATTACTGATTTAAAATAGATATCCAGTATGTGAATTATTCTCAATAAAGCTTTTATACAAATATGTAGTTCTCAAAACACTATCAAGCTATTTTAATAAAGGATTTTAACTTACTAAAAAACAAAACAAAAAAGAAGTCAAAGGTGCTAGTCCTTCTCTGTTAACCACAGGAAACCTGGTTATCAGACTGTCTATGTCAATACACCACTACAAACCCAGGGCAGTGTTCGCTAATAGCAACTGAAGTTTTCCATCTTGATTGCTGGACTCCCATAAAGCAGTCATTCTTGACTTTCAGGTGTGTGTCAAGGATTGGATTATGTTTAGTTTTAGTATTTATTGCCACCAATTTTCTGAATTATGGAAATCTGATCTTTTTGAGAATCTGATGCAAGCTATGCTTCTTCTCTCCCCAAAATGGCACACATGCAAAAATATAGTACATATTTTCAGAGACCTTTTGAAGCCCACTCAAGAAGTCCAGTTTCTATAAATTAAAGGACTTATCACAGCAATTAGCAATGGCCTTCATTTATTCAGATTTATGGTCATCACAATCACATGCCCATAAATTTATGACTTGACAAGATCTATAGTATGGCTGGTGAGAGTGTAAATTGATACAACCATACTTTGGAAAACTGGTGACACTGTGTGCTAAAGCTGACTATAATCCAAACTCCATGACCCAGCAATCCCACTCTTAGGTATATATAACCAACTGAAATGCATTCTTATGTTCGCCATAATACGTATTTATAGCAGCTCCATTTATAATTGCCCCAAACCATAATAACCCAAATGTTCAAAGTAAAATAATCAATCACAAAAATGCATATTGTATTATTTTATTTATGTAATATTCAAAAGCAAAACAAAACTATTACATTAAAAGTCAGGATTGTGGTAACTTTTAAGGAGGGAGATAGTGACTGAGAGAGGACACGAAGGGGGCTTTTGGGTAGCTGGTAATGTTGTTTCTTGACCTGGGTGCTGGTTGCATGGGAATATTCATTATTCATTATGGAATTGTACATTTTAATTTATTTTATGAATTTTAGTCATGTATGTTTCCATAAAAATTTTAAAAAGAAAAGGTATGTAATGTAAAGAGTAACATGGGGCAGAGAAGTGAAAGACTGCAGTGAAAGAAGTCATCTGATTTTTAAAACATGTCATGTATTACCTGGAACACTTTCAAGTAAGTTTTGTTCATTCGTTCTTTTAAATGTTCATAATGTTCTTCAGAATTATTTTAAGAACAGCTGTTCTGTTACCTTCTCAAGTCCTCCCCTCTTTGATCATAACATCTCTTCCTCTCTGCTCCGAAGAAACCTGATTTAGTTTTAATATAACTCAATTTACCTAAGTTTTCTAAGAACTTTTTGCCTCTACTTGGGAGTTCAAGGAAAGCTGAGGTGACAACGCTGGGGGAAAGAACTTTTATTTTTATTATTAAGGCTAACTCACAAGTTCTTTCAGGTATTATGGCTTTAAATGATCAGATGTCTTTGAAGAAGTCATCTTTAGACTGGGGGTGGGGAGGAGGGGGAATTTTAACTGAAATGCAAGAAAGACTTTGGCTTTGAAATTTTCCCCCCAAAATTCAGGAAAATGAAGAATATCTACTGGACTTACTTTTGTGGCAGAAGCATGTCGATTTGGTCAAGAAGCCGTTCTGAAAGGGTAGAAGGCCCTAGACTCCTAGCTGAGTTTCTAAAATAAGATTCAGATAAAATATGCTATTATATTTAGGGAAGTTTAATTTGGTTAAGAAAAACAAAGTGGTGGACAGATCAATATTCAGGGGGAAAAATTTGCACAAAAGTTCTTGAAAAGCTCTTAGGGAGTATTTTTATCTCCACATCCCCCAGTTGAATCTAGTTTTTTACAATCTGGAATGTAAAGAAAAACTAACAGCAGCTAGTTGGGCTGCTAGAAGATTTCTGCCAGGAAGTGACCCTAACTTTGATTTTGGTTGTGTGAGAATCTTACTGCTTTTTTGGAAGAGATGGCTCCATTTCTCACTTATCAGTAAGAGATAATGTCTGGTCTATCTTATTCTATATTATTTATAACCTGGAAGTCACTGAAGAGAAAAGGAAGACAGACTAAGACCTTGAAAAGAACTGGAGACATAGGAACAAAGATTCATGCACACGTTTATTTGATGACAGGAAAATTTTTAAATAACTTCTACCTAACTTATTTCAGCACTAAAACAATTATTTTTATTCTTTAGGGAATAAAACACAGTTTTAGAAAGCATATGAATATATATCTGTGGACATTTTAGCTGTGTAGAAAAGGGGAAGAACAAGCTTTTTATCTTTTAACTAGAATCCTCTATCATTTTGATAAAATTTAATGTCAGAAAATATGCATGCAAGGAGAGTAGAGTGAAATATTAAAGTGTTGTAAAAACAACCCATCAACCTAGAATTATATATCCAGTGAAATTATCCTTCAAAGGGAAGAAAGTACTTTTTCAGACAAAAACTGAGGGAATTTATGCCTAGCAGATTTGCCCTGTAAGAAATGTTGTTACTAAGGGGAAAGGAAAACAATGTTAGAAACTGTTTTGAATAAAGAAAACCATCAGAGAAGCAATAAAATAGGTAAGCAAAAAAGAATTCCCGGTTTCAAAACCTTACTTTAGTCTACAACTTGAATATATACTCTTAGAACGTTATCTTTTGGAAACATGGAGATAGGTGAAAAGCATACACACATTAAAGAAATTCTAGCACACAATAAGTTATTTTGTACATATTATTTCCCTGGCCTGGAGTAGCTGGGCTCTTCCTTCTCCACCTGAAAAGATTCTTCAAAACTGAGTTAAAATGGAGTCAGGAGAAAGTAGTGGTCCAAAGCATGTGTTTGAACTTGAGCTCTGTACTGTGTCCCTACACAACCTTCACTACTTGAGTTTTCTTTAAAATAACCCCATAGGACTTTTAAGTGCTGTGAGGAATAAGTGAGATAATATATTAAGTAGTTAGGATAGTACATCAGAGAGAACCTGCTCAATGCATGAAAGTTACTATAAATAAATGTAACTCCTATAAGTCTTTCCTAATGTTTCCAGGAAGAATGTTACTTACTTCTTCATGCTCCCAAATATTAAGTTTACACTTCCATTTGAGCATTTATCACAAAGTATCTTATTTGCCCACTTAAATGTGAGTTCTTGGGATTTGAAATTGTATACTATATGACTTCATCTTTAAATTAAGGTATGATTGATATAAAATCAAGTGAGCAACACTGTGGTTACTAGATTCCCCGCATTATCAAGTCTCCACCACATACCCCATTACAGTCACTATCCATCCACATAGTAAGATGCTACAGAATCACTACTTGTCTTCTCTGTGCTATACTGCATTCTCCATCCCCCCGACTCCCTCATTATGTGTGCTAATTGTAATGCAACTTTTTACCCCTTATCCTTCCCTTCCCACGCATCATCCCCAGTCCCTTTCCCTTTAGTAACTGTTAGTCCATTCTTGGGTTCTGTGAGTCTGCTGCTGTTTTGTTCCTTCAGTTTTTCTTTGTTCTTATACTCCACATCTGAGTGAAATCATTTGGTACTTGTTCTCTGCCTGGATTATTTCACTGAGCATAATACCCTCTAGCTCCATCCATGTTGCTGCAAATGGTAGGATTTGTTTTCTTCTTATGGCTGAATAATATTCCATTGTGTATATGTACCACATCTTCTTTATCCATTCATCTACTGATGGACACTTAGGTTGCTTCCATTTCTTGGCTATTGTAAATAGTGCTGTGATAAACGAAAGGGCACATCTGTCTTTTTCAAACTGGGCTGCTGTAATCTTAGGGTAAATTCCTAGAAGTGGACTTCCTGGGTCAAATGGTATTTCTATTTTGAGCTTTTTGAGGAACCTCCAATCTGCTTTCCACAATGGTTGAACTAATTTACATTCCCACCAGCAGTGTAGGAGGGTTCCCCTTTCTCCACAACCTCGCCAACATTTGTTGTTGTTTGTCTTTTGGATGGTGGCGATCCTTACTGGTGTGAGGTAATATCTCATTGTGGTTTTAATTTGCATTTCTCTGATGACTAGCAATGTGGAGCATCTTTTCATGTGTCTGTTGCCCATCTGAATTTCTTCTTTGGAGAACTGTCTGTTCAGCTCCTCTGTCCATTTATTAATTGGATTATTTGCTCTTTGTTGAGGTGTGTGAGCTCTTCATATATTTTGGATATATGCATTCATTGCATATTTGGATGACGCGTTATCGGATCTGTCATTTATGAATATGCTCTCCCATACTGTAGGATACCTTTTTGTTCTATTGATGGTGTCCTTTGCTGTACAGAAGCTTTTCAGCTTGATATAATCCCACCTGTTCATTTTTGCTTCTGTTTCCCTTGCTCAGGGAGATATGTTCATGAAGAAGTCACTCATGTTTATATCTAAGAGATTTTTGCCTATGTTTTTTTCTAAGAGTTTTATGGTTTCATGACTTATATTCAGGTCTTTGATCCATTTCAAATTTACTTTTGTGTATGGGGTTAGACAGTGATCCAGTTTCATTCTATTACATGTAGCTGTCCAGTTTTGCCAGCACCATCTGTTGAAGAGGCTGTCATTTCCCCATTGTATGTCCATGGCTCCTTTATCATATATTAATTGACCATATATGTTTGGGTTAATGTTTGGAGTCTCTATTCTGTTCCACCGGTCTGTGGCTCTGTTCTTGTGCCAGTACCAAATTGTCTTGATTACAGTGGCTTTGTAGTAGAGCTTGAAGTTGGGGAGTGAGATTCCCCCCACTTTATCCTTCCTTCTCAGGATTGTTTTGGCTATTCGGGGTCTTTGGTGGTTCCATGTGAATTTTTGAACTATTTGTTCCAATTCATTGAAGAATGCTGTTGGTAATTTGATAGGGATTGCATCGAATCTGTTGCTTTGGGCAGTATGGCCATTTTGATGATATTAATTCTTCCTTGCCAGGAGCATGGGGTGAGTTTCCATTTGTTAGTGTCCTCTTTAATTTCCCTTAAGAGTGTCTTGTAGTTTTCAGGGTATAGGTCTTTCACTTCTTTCGTTAGGTTTATTCCTAGGTATTTTATTCTTTTTGATGCTATTGTGAATGGAATTGTTTTCCTGATTTCTCTATTAGTTGATTGTTAGTGTATAGGAAAGCCACAGATTTCTGTGTGTTAATTTTGTATCCTGCAACTTTGCTGAATTCCGATATTAGTTCTAGTAGTTTTGGAGTGGAGTCTTTAGTGTTTTTTATGTACAATATCATGTCATCTGCAAATAGTGACATTTTGACTTGTTCTTTACCACTCTGGATTCCTTATATTTCTTTGTTTTGCCTAATTGCTGTGGCTAGGACCTCCAGAACTATGTTGAATAACAGTGGGGAGAGTGGGCATCCCTGTCTTGTTCCCGATCTCAGAGGAAAAGCTTTCAGCCTCTTGCTGTTCAGTATGATGTTAGCTGTGGGTTTATCATATATGGCCTTTATTATGTTGAGGTACTTGCCCTCTATGCCCATTTTCTTGAGAGTTTTTATGACGAATGGATGTTAAATTTGGTCGAATGCTTTTTCAGCATCTATGGAGATGATCATGTGGTTTTTGTCCTTTTTGTTTATGTGGTGGATGATGTTAATGGATTTTTTAATGTTGTACCATCCTTACATCTCTGGGATGAATCTCACCTCGTCATGGTGTATGATCCTTTTGATGTATTTTTGAGTTCAGTTTCCTAATATTTTGTTGAGTATTTTTGCATCTACGTTCATCAGGGGTATTGGTCTGTAGTTTTCTTTTTTGGTGGGGTCTTTGCCCAGTTTTGGTAGTAGGGTGATGTTGGCTTAATAGAATGAGTTTGGGAGTATTCCCTCCTCTTCTATTTTTTGGAAAACTTTAAGGAGAATGGGTATAATGTCTTCTCTGTATGTCTGATAAAATTCTGAGATATATCCATCTGTCCCAGAGGTTTTGTTCTTGGGTAGTTTTTTGATTACCGCTTCAATTTTGTTGCTGGTAATTGGTCTGTTTAGATTTTCTGTTTCTTTCTGGATCAGTCTTGGAATGTTGTATTTTTCTAGGAAGTTGTCCATTTCTCCTAGGTTTTCCAGGTTGTTAGCATATAGGTTTGCATAGTATTCTCTAATAATTCTTTTTATTTCTTTGGGGTCTGACATGATTTTTCCTTTCTCATTTATGATTCTGTTGATGTGTATTGATTCTCTTTTTCTCCTAATAAGTCTGGCTAGAGGCTTATCTATTTTGTTTATTCTCTGGAAGAACCAGCTCTTGGTTTCATTGATTTTTTCTATTGTTTTATTTTTCTCAATTTTATTTATTTCTTCTCTGATCTTTATTATGTCCCTCCTTCTGCTGACCTTACGCCTCATTTGTTCTTCTTTTTCCAATTTCAATAATTGTGACATTAGACTATTCACTTGGGATTGTTCTTCCTTCTTTAAATATCCCTGGATTACTATATACTTTCCTCTTAAGACTGCTTTCGCTGCATCTCACAGAAGTTGGGGCTTTGTGTTGTTGTTGTCATTCGTTTCCATATATTGTTGGATCTCCATTTTAATTTGATCGTTGATCCATTGATTATTTAGGAGCATGCTGTTAAGCCTCCATGTGTTTGTTAGCCTTTTTTGCTTTCTTTGTACAATTTATTTCTAGTTTTATACCTTTGTGGTCTGAAAAGTTGGTTGTTAGGATTTCAATCTTTTGGAATTTACTGAGGCTCTTTTTGTGGCCTGGTATGTGGTCTGTTCTGGAGAATGTTCCATGTGCACTTGAGAAGAATGTGTATCCTGTTGCTTTTGGATGTAGAGTTCTATAGATGTCTATTAGGTCCATCTGTTCTAATGTGTTGTGCATGAAATATCTTTTTACATCTCTTTACTTTCAGTCTGTGTATGTCTTTAGGTTTGAAGTGAGTCTCTGGTATGCAGCATATAGTTGGGTCTTGTTTTCTTTTTTCCATTCAGCAACTGTGTCTTTTGATTGGTGCATTCAGACCATTTACATTTAGGGTAATTATCAATAGGTATGTACTTATTGCCATTGCAGGCTTTGGATTCGTGGTTACCAAAGGTTGAAGGGTAATTCCTTTACTATCTAACAGTCTAATTTAACTCACTTCATATGCTTTTACAAATACAACCTAAGGGTTTTGTTTTTTTCCTTTTTCTTTTTCTTCCTCCTCCATTCTTTGTATGTTATGAATCATATTCTGTTCTCTTTGTCCCTTGGGTGCCATCTATTTAACCTTATGAATACTTACATCTATAGGCGTCCCTCCAAAATGCACGTAGAGGTGGTTTGTAGGAGGTAAATTCTCTCAGCTTCTGTTTCTCTGAAAATTGTTTAATCCCTCCTTCAAATTTAAATGATAACCTTGCTGGGTAGAATATTCTTGGTTCACTGCCCTTCTGCTTTTTTGCATTAAATACATCATGCCACTCCCTTCTGTCCTCTAAGGTTTCTGTTGAGAAGTCTGATGATAGCCTCATGGGTTTTCCTTTGTATGTGATCTTTTTTCTCTCTTTAGCTGCTTTAAAAATCTGTCTTTATCCTTGTTCTTTGACATTTTAATTACAAGTCTTGATGTTGTCTTCCTTGGATACCTTGTTGGCAGATCTGTGCACCTCCATGGCTTGAGAGACTAACTCCTTCCCCAGATTGGGTACGTTTTCAGCAATTACCTCCTCAATGACACTTTCTTTCCCCTTTTCTCTCTCTTCTTCTTCTTCTGGTACCCCCATAATGAGAAAAATATTCCGTTTCCATTGGTCACACAGTTCTCTCAATATTCTTTCATCTTAGAAATTCTTTTTTCTCTCTGTGCCTCAGCTTCTTTGTATTCCTTTTCTCTAATTTCTATTCCATTTACTGTCTCTTCTACTACATCTAATCTGCTTTTAAATGCCTCCATTGTATGTTTCATTTCAGATATGGAATTTCTTCATGATTGAATCTTTGACTTAAATATGTTCCTGAGTTCTTGAATGTTTTTGTGTACCTCCATAAGCATGTTTGTAATTTTTATTTTGCACTCTCTTTCAGGACGATTGGTGAGTTCAGTTTCATTTGGCCCTTTTTCTGGGAGGTTGTGAGATTTCTGTCTGAACCATTTTCTTTTGACATTTCGTATTTCTGTATGGTGCCCACTAGTGCACAGAAACTCCAGTCTGTGGAGCTGCTCAGTGCATAGAGTGAGGTTGGTGTTTGTAGGGGAGTGGAGCTGGTGCCTGGGGCGAGGGAAGATCTGTTTCTGATTTCCATCTGCAGTGCCTGTCTCCAGTGTCAGAGCCAGTGGACCGAGCACACAGGAGTAAGCCTCTGTGCTCAGTGTCTCCAGCTGTAGTAGGCATGGCCTTCCTCTGGCTGGCCTGATGCCAGTGCAGTAACCTCTGGTTTGCGATCCAATGTTGTCAGGCCAGGAGGAAGGCTCTGCAGGCTGCATGTCACAGTGGGGGGCCTCGGAGCTGATCAGCCAGCAGGGGCAATGGAGCACCTGTAGTTCCCCAATGTTCCGAACCAGGTGCGCAGAGCGGGCTTAAACAACCTTGTCCAGCTCTCTGTTCTCCCGTGTAGCAAGCTCCATGCAAACCCTGCCCCTTCAAGCAGCTCTCTCAGTGCTAGGAACACTCGCAGACTGCCTGCCTTCCCTCTGACACAGAGCGGCAGGATGTGGATCCCCTCCTCCACAAACATCCGGAATCTCAGTCTCTCAAGCACTCCACCTGTCTGAGCTCTGCAACATCCAGAGCACCACACACTGTAGGTTTCTGCTCACAAAGCGAATCTCCCGGCCTGGGTGTTCAGCAGTACGAGGCTTCCACCCCCTCCCTGCTCATTTCTCTTCCTCCCGCCCGTGAGCTGGGGTGGGGGAAGGGCCTGGCTCATGCCGGATTAAGGCTTTCATACGTTACCCTGTTTCGTGAGGTCTGCTCTGTTTGTGAGGTCTGTATGTAGTCTGGTTTAGCCTTCTTTCCTGTTGTTTTAGGGTTAGTTGTATTAACTATATTTCTGTACTATTTGTGGTTTTGGGAGTTCTCTGTCTCACCTCTCACGCTGCCATCTTGAATCTCCCTCTTGGGTAGTTTTTTGATTACCATTTCAATTTTGTTGTTGGTATTTGGTCTGCTTAGATTTTTTGTTTCTTCCTGGGTCAGTGTTTGGAAGGTTGTTTTTTCCTAGAAAGTTGTCCATTCCTTCTTCGTTATTCAGTTTGTCAGCATATAGATTTTTATAGTATTCTCTAATAATTCTTTGTATTTCTATGGGGTCTGTTGTGATTTTTCCTTTCTCATTTCTGATTTTGTTTATGTGTGTAGATTCTTTTTTTCTTAATAATTCTGACTAGGGGTTTATCTATTTTGTTTATTTTCTCAAAGAACCACCTCCTGGTTTCATTCATTTTTTCTGTTGTTGTAGTCTTCTCAATTTTATTTATTTTTTCTCTTATCTTTATTATGTCCCTCCTTCCTCTGACTTTAGGCCTCATTTGTTCTTCTTTATCCAGTTTCAATAATTACAAATTTAGACTATTCATTTGGGATTGTTCTTCCTTCTTTAAATAGGCCTGGATTGGTATATATTTCCCTCTTAGAACTGCCTACGCTGCATCCCACAGAAGGTGGTGTGTTGTCCTGTTGTTTTCATTTGTCTCCATATATTGTTTGATCTCTGTTTTAATTTGGTCATTGATCCATTGATTATTTAGGAGCATGTTGTTAAGCCTCCATGTGTTTGTGAGCATTGCTGTTTTCTTTGTACAATTTGTTTCTAGTTTTATACTTTTGTGATCTGAGAAGTTGGTTGGTACAATTTCAATGTTTTTGAATTTACTGAGGTTCTTTTTGTGGCATAGTATGTGGTCTGTTCTGGAAAATGTTCCATGTGCACTTGAGAAGAATGTGTATCCTGCTGCTTTTGGGTGTAGAGTTCTGTAGATGTCTGTTAGGTCTATCTGTTCTAATATGTTGTTTAGTGCTTCTGTGTCCTTATTTTTCTGTCTGGTTGATCTGTCCTTTGGAGTGAGTGGTGTGTTGAAGTCTCCTGAAATGAATGCATTGCATTCTATTTCCTCCTTTAATTCTGTTAGTATTTGTTTCACATATGTAGGTGCTCAAATGCTGGGTGCATACATATTTATAATGGTTATATCCTCTTTGTGGACTGACCCCTTTATCATTATGTAATGTCCTTCTTTATCTCTTGTTACTTTCTTTGTTTTGAAATGTATTTTGTGTGATACAAGTACTATAACACCTGCTTTTATCTCCCTATTGTTTGCATGAAATATCTTTTTCCATCTCTTCACTTTTAGTCTGTGTATGTCTTTGAGTTTGAGATGAGTCTCTTGTAAGAAGCATATAGTTGGGTCTTGCTTTTTTATCCATCCTATTACTGTGTCTTTTGATTGGTGCATTCAGTCCATTTACTTTTAGGGTGATTATCGAAAGATATGTACTTATTGCCACTGCAGGCTTTGGATTTGTGGTTACCAACGGTTCAAGGGTAGCTTCTTTACTATCTAACCATCTAACTTTACCTCAGTTATTATGTTGTCATAAACGCAGTCTCTTGATAGTTTATTTCTCTCCCTTCTTTTTCTTTCTTCTCCACTCTTTATATGTTAGGTATTTTATTCTGTACTCTTTTGTGTTTCCTTTGACTGGTTTTTTTTAATAGCTCATTTTATTTTGTCTTTAGTTAGTATTTGGCTGGTCTGCTTTCTTTGCTGTGATTTTATTTTCTCTGGTGATATCTATTTAGCCTTAGGAGTACTTCCATGTAGAGCAGTCCCTATGAAATGCACTTTAGCATTGGATTGTGGGAGGTAAATTCCCTCAACTTTTGCTCATCTGGGAATTGTTTAATGCCCCCTTCAAATTTAAATGATAATCATGCTGGATGCGATATTCTTGGTTGAAGGCCCTTCTGTTTTCATTGCATTAAATATATCATGCCATTCTCTTCTGGCTGTAAGGTTTCTGTTGAGAAGTCTGATGATAGCCTCATTGGTTTTCCTTTGTAGGTGATCTTTTTTCTCTCTGTTGCTGATTTTAACATCCTGCCCTTGTATTTGATCTTTGCCATTTTAATTATTATATGTCTTGGTGTTGTCCTCCTTGGGTTCCTTGTGTTGGGAGATCTATGGACTTCCATGTTCTGAGAGACTATTTACTTCCTCACATTGAAGTTTTCAGGAATTATTTCTTCAAAGCCACTTTCTACCCCTTTTTCTGTCTATCATCTTCTGCTACCTGTATAATGCAAATACAGTTCTCTTAATATTCTTTTATCTCTAGAGATCCTTTTATCTTCTGCCTAATCTTCTCTGCATTCCTGTTCTCTGATTTCTTTTCCATTAACACTCTCTTCCACTTCATCCAGTCTGCTCTTAAATCCTTCCATTGTTTCTTTCATTTCTGTTATCTCCCTCTGGAATTAATCCCTTACCTCTTGTATATTTCTCTGCAGGTCCATCAGCTTGGTTATGACTTTTATTTTGAATTCTTTTTCAGGAAGATTGGTTACTTCAGTCTCATCATGCTCTCTCTCTGGTGTTTGAGTGATTTTGGACTGAACCAGTTTATTTTGCCTTTTCATGACTCATCTGTCAACTGGGAGAACAAAGTCCGTTCCTGCTTGCTGTTTGCCTTGCCCTTCTATGCTGCCTGTGCCAGTTAACTGCACACAGGGTGTAGTCTCTGGGTTAATCCCCTGAGCTGCCATGGGCAGGGCTGCCATCAGGATGGCCTAGAGCACTGGTGGGGGGTCACAGGCAAGTGGCATGTGTTCTTCTGTGAGAACAGTGCCCCTTTGTGCCTTCCAGAGTTTGCGTCGGCTTCTTCTGCCTGTGCTGGTCAACCGGGTGCAGGGAGCAGCCTCTGGGTTGATCCTTCTGAGCTGCCATTGGTGGGTTGGCTCTCGGGAAGGCCATGGGTAATAGTGGGAATTGCTGGCATGCAGCGTGTGCTCATTGCAAGAATAAAGCCCCTTTGTGCCTTCTGGGCTCTGCGCCATCTCTCCACTGTCTGTGCTGGGCAGCTGTGCACAGGGGGCAGCCTCTGGGTCTGGCATGGTTTGCTGGGCATTGGGAGAAGACTCTGTGTGGTTGCTGTTGGCAGGACTGCTCCCCAACTGGTCCGCAGCAATGGCGGGTCAGCTGGTTTGCTTACAGTGCCTGAGGGAGGGAATAAACAACAGGCTGCTTATCACCATGAGGGGCTTCAGGGCTGTGTTGCCACCCAGAGGGTTAGGGCACCTGAAATTCCTTAAAGTTCCCAGCCTGCTCGGTTGAGTGTGCCAGAATGATTTTGCCAACCTTTTAAACCCTTGTCCCTTTCAGACTTTTAAAGTGCCTGCTTTTCTTTTGTCCCAGGGCTGCCAGCTGTGGGGAGCTGTTCGCAATCTTAGTCTTGGATTTTACTTTTCTGTTTCTCTAATATCCAGTACACCATGCAGTATGTGTCTGTGTCCCTGGTGCAGATTACTAGGGCTGGTTATTTAGCAGCCCTGTGCTTCCACTCCCTCCCCACTCTGATTCTTTTCCTCCTGCAGGTAAGCTAGGGTGGGGGGAATCTTTGGATCCCACTGGGTCACAGCTTTGTATCTTACCCTTTTTGTGAGTTGCTGAGTTCTCGGAGATGTAGATATAGCCTGGTTGTTGTACTGCATATTTTGGTCCCCTTCTTAGGAATAGTTGTATTTGCTGTATTTTCAAAATATATATTGTTTTGGGAGGAGATTTCTGCCACCCTACTCATGCTGCCATCTTAAGAATCTCCCAGATACTGTTTTTTTCATTGTTTCTCTTTTTTGAAGTCCTCCCTGAGGTCTTGAATATTTTTCTGTAGCTCCACAAGCATGTTTATGATTTTTATTTTGAAGTCTTTATCATGAAGAGTGGTGATTTTAATTTCACTTAGCCCTCTTTTTAGTGTTTGAGGGATTTTGATTTGTACAAGGTTCTTTTGCCATTTCATATTTCTAATGATTCCTATGGAATAGTAACTTTGTGTAGGCAGTGCCTTCCAGTGCCCAGAAGCTCTTCTCTCTGGAGCTGCTCAGTACTGGCAATGATGGTGGGTGTTTGCAGGCACATAGCACCAGTGCGTGCTGGGAGAAAAGACCTCCTTCCTGCTTCCTAGCCACAGTGCCTACCTCCACTGCCAGGGCCAGTGGGCCAAGCATGCAGGGATAAGTCTCAAGAAAGTTATTAATCACTCATTTAATTACTTCTGATCAGGAATATTTGGTATCAGGGCTGGCTCATCCTTATTAGACTTCTGACAGCCTCTTTCTCTGTAATGGTCCAGAGGCAAGATCCATTAAAAATATCAGCATAAAAAATGCTTGAAATTAGCACAACATGGTGCCTGTCCTCTTTATAATTCCAAATACTGGACTTTGTATCATCATGCTTTTGACACTAAATTGCCCCTCTAAATAGGATTTTTCTTTCCATTTGAACAATTCAGGGCTGCCAGAGGAGGGGCTGCCTTCTGGTTTGCCTGGAGTGATGGCAGGGGCCACAGGTTTGCAAATTGGTGCTTGCTGGGAGGAAGGAATGGTAGGCTGTGTATTGCAGGGGTGGGGGGCCTTGGCATTGCATTGCCAGCCAGGGGGATAAAGCATAAGAAGCTCCTGCAAGTTCCCACCCTGTTGGACTGAGTTTGCTGGAAAATTTTTGTCTGCCTGTCCTGTCTACTGAGCAGCAAGCTCTGTGTAATCCTTGCCCCTTTAGCAGCCCACTCACTGTTGGGAAGTATTTCAAAGTGCCCATCTTTCTTTTGTCCTGGAGCAGCTGGTTGTGGGCCTGTTCTCTGTAAGCAGCTGGAATCTCAGAATATTCTGCCTGTGTTTGATTTCCAACCCCTCTAATCTCCAGAGCACCATGTAATGTGGGTTTATACTCCTGAAGCAGATCTCCAGGGGTGGGTATTTTTCAGTCCTGTGCTTCTACTCCCTCCCTGCTCCATTTCTCTTCCTTCTGCTGGTGAGCTGGGGTGGCAGGAGAGCTTGGGTTTTCCTGGATTGTGGGTTTTCTACTTTGTCCTTTTCTGTGAGGTCTTCTCTTTTCCCCAGATATAGGCCATCTGTTGCAGTCTTCTCTCTGGTCACTCTTTCAGGATTGGTAGTATTTGCTGTATTTTCATGTTATATGTAGTTTTATTAGGAGCTTTCTGCCTGACTTCTCATGCTGCCATCTTGTTTAATCCCCTATAACTTTTTATTGTCAGCACCCAGAAAGTGGCAATTAACGTATAAAAGCTCAGTATTTTTTGGATGAATTATAGGCAATAAAATATAAATCAGGCTTCTCAAATTCTAATGTGCAAGCTTTTAGAGACTAGTTTTTTTTTTGTGTGTGTGTGTGTGTTACTTACTTTATTAAAGGGTTTTCAATTTTACAAAGGAAAAGGGGTTAGTGATTAGGCTTACCCATAGGTCAAGCAGTACTGGCAGTCACCTCTGACTCTAACCACGATTCACATGCTGTGGACCCATGCACCTCCTGGGTACTCCCATCCCAAAGACACCTCCAGTCAGGGATGGGTAACAGCATATTTGAAATGCACCTTTCAGGTAGAAAGCAAACTCAGACCATAACAGAAAGAGGAAAAAAGGTAGCAAAGTAATTAAACACTCCAAGAGATACAAGTTATTTCCTTTAATCCACAGCAAGTGGGAAAAAAAATGTTTACAAAGTAGTAGCCAGCAGTCTGAATATTATGTGGAAGATCATGTTTGTTACCTAATCTATGAAACAGTGGAGACTGCTTTTAAAATGCAGCTTCCTAAGCCCCCAACCCCAGAGACTGATTTACTAGGAACCTATATTTTAGCAAGGTACCTCTCCTCCTCAGGTTATTTTGGTACAGTAGTCTTTCGACCACATTTTGAGAAAGATTGTATAAAGCATGACTTATGGGAACAATGCTTTGTCTGAAAGAAAAATAATAGGGAAGTATGAACAATCCTAGTAACCACCTTTCTTATTGACCCTTGTGTTGTAGACATTATAAAGAAGGGACGATTAAGCTAATCACAAGCACAATGATCTTTTCACATGTTATTAACTCTCTTAGAGTCAGTTATGTTACCTATGTTTGGAACTTAAGACTTTCAGCTCTGAGATAAATTTAGGTTTCACCTGCAAGTAGATATTAATAGGACAGGTCATACTTACTCTCTTCATGGTAATAATGGCAAAATTGGGTAACTTATTTTGATTGAGATGGAGAGGCTATTCAGACTTTATAATATTAGCTGATGTTCAGAGTAGCCTTGATGTGCCCTGCCCCACAGCCTTTATATGTTACAGTTATATTTGTGTATCCCTAATTTTCTATACAGGATGAAACTGAGGCTGGTATCCTAGTGAAAACGGGTACTGTTACTGGCCTTGTATGGAAAAAAAGTTATTATTTCCAGTTAAAATACATAGCTGAAGTTGTAAAACTTCACAAAGAGACCAGAGAGCCAACAATTGATCTTTAGTATATAGAAATGTAAAGGCCGTATGCATTAAATAAGAAAGTATTTTATGGTGAACATGATGTGGACCCAAACTGAAGACATCCTCATTTTATTGAGATATAATATAAAAATAAACACTGACCAATAATTGCAAGAAAGAACTCAACCAAACCCCCAACCTAGCTGCAACTTCCAACAGGAAAACCTGGTTTAAATTCATGCTGAATTGTTCAACTGGAAAGGAAAATTAATTCACATAGAGACAACACATGGACTGGTTTTTGTACTTTTAGAAAGCCAGACTGAAGTTCTACTGAGTCTCACATTCAGAACTTATTTCATGTTAAAATTTATATTTCTTGTCACCTCAGTGATACCTGTAATCAATAATGAAAAAAAAAAAAGAGTAGGGGAATTTTGTAGGGCTAGACCTAAGGTTTGGGGGAAGAGGTGAAAGTTATTAATCACTCATTTAATTACTTCTGATCAGGAATATTTGATATCAGGGCTGGGTCATCTTTATTAAACTTCTGACAGCCTCTTTCTCTGTAATGGTCCAGAGGCAAGATCCATTAAAAATATCAGCATAAAAAATGCTTGAAATTAGCACAACTTGGTGCCTGTCCTTTTTATATTTCCAAATACTGGACTTTGTATCATCATGCTTTTGACACTAAATTGCCCCTCTAAATAGGATTTTTCTTAACAAGCTTCTTTTTACACTTACTACTGAACTGAAAAACATTTTAGAGATTCGGCTAGAAAGAGATAGTTGTGTTGAAACAAGACCAATGATAGGAGAGTATCTGTGGTTTCAATATGGACAAAACTACTTCTAGAACCCTTAAACATAGAATGTACCAATTTTATATAGGAAGCCAAAAACAGGGAACAAGAAGATCTGGAATTTACATACACTGTCTGGACTCAGCTGCTATTCAGCAATTGAAATCTCTAACTCCCTCAATTCAATCACAGCAGAGACATACAATTTGGAGGAACCAGACAGTTATGCGCTAAGGGGTGGAAATTCTCATGCCACTTCTTTCCCTTTATAAATTGCCATGCTGATTGTGAGAAGGATGTAGTTGAGAGAGATTTTTTTTAAAACTTAGACTTTTGTCCTAATGAATGAAGGAACAGGATAATGCTGAGAGAAACTATAGAATACGTTTCTGGTTCTAGGAGTCTAAGAACCAGGTTGATTATATCTGGAATATTTTTATTAGGTTAGAAAAGGAAAGATGAGAAAATCATTAGCAGGACATAAAATTCCAGAGACCATCTGCTCAAAAAATTAATTTTGTTTCTCTTGCTCCTTTTTTCAAAGAGACAGTTATTTCAATAAGCTACACTACTGAGCAGAGCCTGACAAAGATTGTGAAAACATGTACTTAAGATAGAAAAAACAAACTATAAAGAAAGTAATAAATGTTTTGTTGTGTATCTCATTCATATCCAATAGCTGGAGAACTCCAAATTCCACTTAACTATTCCTAATTATCCATAAGCACATGGGATGGAAGTAAACCAAGAAATGAGAGAAAGTGTTTATAGGGTGTGTGTGAGTTCACCCAGTTTATTCACCTCTGGAGTGTAAGTATAGGGAGAAACAAAGTCTGCTTATTATGGTCAAAGTCTATGGAGAAGTTTATTCACCTCTGGAGTGTAAGTATAGGGAGAAACAAAGTCTGCTTATTATGGTCAAAGTCTATGGAGAAGCCCTGAAGTTGCTCTCCCCAGATCACAAGTCTCATTCAAGAGAAGGAAAAAACATAAAGAAGGAAAAAAATCTCTCATCACAAAAATCTCAGTGATGGTATCTTTCACAGTCATCAAGCCAGCAAGGGAACAAGGAGGAACCCACTTGCTGACTTTAGGATTTATTGAAGGCTGCCAGCACAGCCCAGATCATCTCTGTGGCAATGTGCTTTGTCCCCTCTACTTCAGGGTCCAGTTCTATGAGGTCCTTGGCTCGATTCATTGCCATATCATACTTATCATCTGTCAGAGAGGAGAAGACATTCTCCAGCACATCTGAGGAGTGCGCTAACACCAGGAGTGCTAATATTCGCTTGTCCATACGCTGAGGGTCATTTACCCACCTCTCTAGGACACTATCTTGAAGTTTTTTCACTAGTCGCTGTTTTTCTGTTGTATTGGTCACTGGATGCGTAGTCATGTCAAATAGGAGGAAATTCTGCTTCTCAGTGGTTAGAATACCCTTCTCTACTAGGTTCTTTGCAATTCGCTCTCTTACATTTCTCAGCTGGTACTGTAATTTGAAGGGGTTCCAGGTCTCACCTGGGGAAAAGAAACAGAAGACTTGAACAACGCTATAAATCAACTAGACTTAACAAAACATCTACAGAACATTTTACCCTGTAACAGCAGAATACATGTTGTTCTCAAGTGCACACATGGAACATTCTCCAGGATAGACCATCAGCTAGGTCATAAAACAAAGACTTGAAAATATGCAAAGTGTGTTATCCAACCACAGTGGAATTAAATCCAACTCTCAGAAGAAAATACAGGAATAAGTCTTTATTATGGTGGGTTAGCCCATAGTTTCTTGGATATTACACCAAAAACACAAGCAAAAAAAGAGAGAAAATTGGAATGTATCAAAATTGAAAACTTGCATACTTCAAGGGACACTATCAAAAAAGTGAAAAAACTCACAGAATGGAAGAAAATTTTGTAAATAATGTATCTGATGAGAAGTTTGTATTTAGAATATATAAAAAACTATAATTCAATAAAGGTAAATTAAAAAATGGGTAAAGGTGTGTATAGGCAATTCTTTAAAGATATACAAATAAGCACATAAAAAGATGATAAGTTCTATATCATTAGTCATTAGGGAAATGCAAATAAAAATCACAATGAGATACTATTATATAGTAACATTACTAAAGTAAAATTGAAAAGAGAATCAAGCGTTATAAGGAACTGAAACTCTTACACATTGGTGGTGGGAATGTAAAATGGTATAGCTACTTTGAACAACAGTTCCTTATCCCTGTTTTCAAGAAGTTTAAAATTTAGTATGAGGTAATAGTGGGAAGACAAAAATAACATTTGAGTGAGCCCCAATGACAAACTAGATATAGATGACAAATTTCTTTAAAATGTTAATTCTTGATGTATGACATCAGGGGTCATGGCTGAATAGGAAGCACCACAAATCCATCTCTCCATCTAGACATCTGTATTAGCAGACTTTATCTTTTTATTTATTTATTTTTTGCTGTGGCTATTTAAAAAAATTTTTTTTATTAAGGTATGATTGATATACACTCTTCTGAAGGTTTCATATGAAAAAACAATGTGGTTACCACATTTACTCATATTATCAAGTCCCCACCCATACCCCATTGCAGTCACTGTCCATCAGTGCAGCAAGATGCCACAGATCCACTATGTGCCTTCTCTGTGCCACACTGTTCTCCCCATGATCCCCCACACCATGTGTACTAAACACAATCCCCTTCAATCCTCTTCTCCCTCCCTCCCCACCTGCCCTCCCACACCCCTCCCCTTTGGTAACCACTAGTCCCTTCTTGGAGTCTCTGAGTCTGCTGCTATTTTGTTCCTTAAGTTTTGCTTCATTGTTATACTCCACAAATGAGGGAAATCATTTGGCATTTGTCTTTCTCTGCCTGGCTTATTTCACTGAGCATAATGTCCTCCAGCTCCATCCATGTTGTTGCAAATGGTAGGATTTGTTTCTTTCCTCTGGCTGAGTAGTATTCCATTGTGTATATGTACCACATCTTCTTTATCCATTCATCACTGATGGACACTTAGGTAGCTTCTGTATCTTGGCTACTAGCAGACTTTATCTTAATAACTATTTTTGGGACTTGAGTCCATTTGAATGCTTGTGGATTCCAGGGCAAGTTTTGACTGGTAAACTGTGATTAATATTGGTCAGTTTCAGAATTCAATGCAGTAGTTCCTTGTCAGCCAGCCCCCAACTCCACAGGCAGCTGTGAGGATAGCATCCTGTGATTTTGGTGTGGCTTGTTGGAGTTAGGCTGGGCAACAGAGACTTTGTCCTTGAAATATTGGGATCTATGTTTTGATTATGAGTTGCAGATTCTGATGGCTGACATTTAGGGAGAGGGTGGCAGCTGAAGAAGCTTACAGAAGATTTAAAGTATAAGTGTTGTGTCTGTGTTCGTTTTGTCATTCAAAAGCCATCATATATATATATATATTGTATATTAGAAAGCCAGGAAAAATGTAACTTCAGGAAAGACCTGGGTGTGAAGTTTTCACCTCAGTCTGAGCCATGGCACAGAGACACTCTACAAAAAATAAAAAAAGAGCAAACCCTGGGAACTAGGGAGAATGTGATTTCCAGAGTTACTATATTATAAGTTTCAAATGTTCTGTTTTCAACAGCAACAAAAAAATATCACAAATTGCACAAATAGGACAGAATGGCCTATTCAAAGGAACAAAAGAAATGGACATATGGACAAAGCAGAGATGTCAGATTTCTAGGCAAAAACTTGAAAACAACTGTCTTAAAGATGCTCGAAGAACTAAAAGATGACATGGGCAAAGACAGTAAAATGATGTGTGAACCAAATAAAATTAATAGAGTTGAAAATATGAGACACCAAAAAGAAAGTCTGGAGCTTAAACACAATAAATGAAATGAAAAATACACTATCCAGGTTCATAAGCAGATTTAAGAGGGCAGAAGAATGAATTAGCAACAATGAAGATAGGACAATTAGAATTAAATAGTCTGGGGAACAGAAAGAAAACAAATGGGAAAAAAGTGAATAGAGCCCACGGGACCCCAGGGATACCTTCAAACAGACCAGTATTTGTATTGTGGGAATCCCAGAAGGAGAGAAAGGGGCAGAAGGGCATCTGCAGAAATAATGGCTGAAAACTTTCCAAATATGATGAAGGAGTAAACCTGCAAATCCAAGTTTAACAAATTCAGTGTTGAATAAAGCACCCATACTGAGACACATTATAATCAAACTATCAAAAGCCAAAGATAAGAATCTTGAAAAAAGGAAGAAAGAAGTGAGTTGTCACATACAAGGTATCTTCAATAAGATTATCCTCAGATTTCTCATAAAACTTGGAGGCCAGAAGGCAGTGGGCTAATATATTCAAAGAGATGAAAGGACAAAAACCAGTCAACTGAGAATTCTATATCCAGAAAAACTGTCCAAAAATGAAGGATAAATTAAGACTTTCCCAGATAAACAAAAACTGAGGAAGCTTGTTACCACTACATTTGCATAACCAGAAATGCTAAAGAGGAGTCCTGCAGGTTGAAAATGAAGACAATGTAGACAGTAACTTGAAGCAGTATGAAGAAGTATGTATGAAGAACAGTATGTATGAAGAAGCAGTATGAAGAACAAAACTAACATAAGGACAAGTATAAAAGCCAGTATTATTGTAATTTTAGGTTTTATTTTCTATATGCTTTTAAGGATAAGTACATTTAAAACAATTATTAATCTATGTATTGGGCACACAATGTATAAAGATATAATCTGTGACATCAAAACAAAGAGTGGATCACAGTTCCATAAGGGCAGAATTTTTGTATGTTATTGAGGTTAAGCTGGTATAAATTCAAATCAGGTTGTTATAACCTTAGGATGTGAAATGTCTATGGAATATACACAAAAGAAAATGAGAATCAAAATGTTTCACTCCAAAAAAATCACCTGAACATAAAAGACAAAGTAATGCAGAAAAAGAGGGACCAAAAAGCTACAGGACATTTAGAAAGAAAAGAACAAAATGGCAGAAATATGTGTCTCCTTATCAGTAATCACTTTAAATTTAAGTGGTTCAAAAGATACAAACTTACAGTTATAATGAACACATGGAACTACATGAAGCTACAAACCTTCTGTACAGCAAAGGACACCATCAGCAGAACAAAAAGGTATCCTACAGTATGGGAGAATATACGTGTAAATGACATATCCAACAAGGAGTTAACATCTAAAATATATAAAGAACTCACATGCCTCAACACCTAAAAAGCAAATAACCCTATTAAAAAATGGGCAGAGGATCTGAACACACACTTCTCCAAAGAAGAAATTCAGATGGCCAACAGGCACATGAAAAGATGCTCCACATCACTAATTATCAGGAAAATGCAAATTAAAACTACAATGAGATATCACCTCACACCAGTTAGGATTGCCACCACCCAAATGACTGAGAACAACAAATGCTAGTGAGGATGTGGAGAAGGGGGGATCCTCCTACACTGCTGGTGGGAATGTAAACTAGTTCAACCATGTGGAAAGCAATATGGAGGTTTCTCAAAAACTAAAAATCTAAATACCATTTGACCCAGGAATTCCACTCCTAGGAATTTACCCAAAGAATAGAAGTTCTCAGATTCAAAAAGACATATGCAATGCTATGTTTATGGCAGCACTGTTTATAATAGCCAAGATATGGAAGCAACCTAAGTGTCCATTAGTAGATGAATGGATAAAGAAGATGTGGTACACATACACAATGGAATACTATTCAGCCGTAAGAAACAAACAAATCCTACCATTTGCAACAACATTGATGGAGCTGGAGGGTATTATGCTCAGTGAAATAAGCCAGGCAGAGAAAGAAAAGTACCAAATGATTTCCCTCATTTGTGGAGTATAACAATGAAGCAAAGCTGAAGGAACAAAACAGCAGCAGACTCACAGACTCCAAGAAGGGACTAGTGGTTACCAAAGGGGAGGGGTTGGGGAGGGCAGGTGGGGGTTGTGGAGAAGGGGATTGAGGAGTATTATGATTAGTACACATGGTGTATGTGGGGGTGGTCATGGGGAAGATGGTAGCACAGAGAAGACAAGTAGTGACTCTGTGACATCTTACTACACTGGTGGACAGTGACTACAATGGGGTATGGAGGGACTCAATAATATGGGTGATTGTAGTAACCATGTTGTTTTCATGTGAAATATTCATAAGAGTGTATATCAATAATATCTTAATTAAAAAATGTGTATGTTTCCTCACTAGCTCAGGTCAGTTGGGACAAGCTACATAAAAAATAAATAAATAAAAAAATACAAACTTACAGTTATAAAATAAGTGGGTTAAGCTATTCAATCCCAAGACAAAGACTGGAAAAATGGGTTAAAAAACATGACCCAACTATATGCTGTCTACAAGAGACTCATTTTAGATCAAATTATAGACTGATAACCTTTATGACTATAGATGCAAAAATTCTTAATAAAATATTAGCAAACTGAATCCAATAGCATATTAAAGGGATTACTCACCATGGTCAAGTGAAACTTATCCTAGGAATGTAACTTAAGAAAATCAAACAGGCAAAGGATCTGAATAGATGTTTTTCCAAAGACATATAGAGGGCCAAAAAGGTACATGAAAAACTGCTCAAATGCACTAATAATGAGGGAAATGCAAATGAAAAACCACAATGAGATTTCATCTCACATCTGTGAGAATGGTTATTATCAAAAAGACAAGAAATAACAAGTGCTGGAGAGGATGTGGAGAAAAGGAAACCCTTGTGAATTGTTGGTAGGTATGTAAACTGGTGCAGATACTATGAAAAACAGTATGGAGGTTCCTCAAAAAATTAAAAATAGGAGGAGCCAAGATGGTGGCATGAGTAGGGCAGTGGAAATCTCCCAAAACCATATATAGTTTTGAAAATACAACTATTCCTAAAAGAGACCAGAAGATACAGTACAACAGCCAGGTTACATCTACATCTGCGAGAACTCAGCACCTCACAAAGAGGATAAGATACAAGCCCCAGCCCAGCGGGACCCAAGTGCTCCCCACCCCAGCTCACCAGCGGGAGGAGAGGAGTCAGAGCAGGGAGGGAGTGGGAGCCCAGGACTGCTAAATACCCAGCCCTAGTCATCCACACCAGGAGCGCAGACACAGTGTGTGGTGTGCTGGATATTAGGGAAACGGAACAGTTAAATCTGCGAGCAGGTTCCCACAACTGGTGCCCCAGGGACAAAAGAAAAGTGAGTGCTTTTTGAAAGTCTTAAAGGGACAGGGGTCTCACAGCTGGATGGCAGCATCCCAGCACACTCAGCTCAGCAGCTGGGAATCCCAGGGAACTCTGGGTGCTCTAACTCTCTGGGAGGCAGTGCAGGTCTGAGGCGCCTCATGGCAATAAACAGCCTCCCATCCATTCCCTCTCTGGCATGGCCCCGCCATAGCATGGGAGTAGCCTGAGAGTGGCCATGCCCACAGCAGTTGCCTGGGCCAGAATCAGAGGCCCTGTTGGCATGGAGCTGCCCAGCACAAGCCACTAGGGGTCACTGTTCTCGCAGGAGAGGAAGGTGAGCAGCAAGCAGGAAGGGACTTTGTTCTCCCAGCTGACACATGCGCCAACTGCCCACAACTACCTCTGTCGCCATGAAAAGGCAGAAGAATTTGATCCAGACCAAAATCAGACAACCCCCGAGAAAGAGCCTGGGATGATAGATTTAACCAATCTTCCTGAAAAAGAATTCAAAATAAAGGTCATAACCATGCTGATGGAGCTGCAGAGAAATATGCAAGAGCTAACAGACAAAGTTGGGAAAATACAGAAATAAAACAATCTCTGAAAGGACTTAAGAGCAGACTGGATGAGGTGCAAGAGGCCATTAATGGAATAGAAATCAGAGAACAGGAATACAGGGAAGTTGAGGCAGAGAGAGATGAAAGGATCTCCAGGAATGAAAGAATATTAACAGAGCTGTATTATCAATCCAAAAGGAACAATATCTGCATTATAGGGGTACCAGAAGGAGAAGAGAGAGAAAAAGGGATAGAAAGTGTATTTGAAGAAATAATTGCTGAAAATTTCCCCAAACTGGGGGAGGAAATAGTCTCTCAGACCATGTAAGCCCACAGAACTCCCAACATAAGGGACCCAAGGAGGACAATAGCAAGACATACAATAATTAAAATGGCAAAGATCAAGGACAAGGACAGAGTATTAAGGGCAGCCAGAGGGAGAAAAAAGGTCACCTACAAAAGAAAACCGATCAGGCTATCATCAGACTTCTCAACAGAAACCTTACAGGCCAGAAGAGAATGGCATGATATATTTAATGCAATGAAACAGAAGGGCTTTGAACCAAGGATACTGTATCCAGCACGATTATCATTTAAATATGAAGGAGGGATTAAATAATTACTAGACAAGCAAAAGTTAAGGGAATTTGCCTCCCACAAGCCACCTCTACAGGGTATTTTAGAGGGACTGCTCTAGATGGAAGCAGTCCTAAGGCTAAATAGATGTCACCAGAGAAAATGAAATCACAACAAAGAAAGCAGACCAACTAAATACTAACTAAAGGCAAAAAATAAAATCAACTACTCACAAAAGCACTCAAAGGAAACACAAAAGAGCACAGAATAAAACACCTAACATGTAAAGAATGGAGGAGGAGGAATAAGGGAGAGAAATAAAGAATCATCAGACTGTGCTTATAATAGCTTAATAAGTGAGTTAAGTTAGACAGTTAGATAGTAAAGAAGCTAACCTTCAACGTTTGGTAACCACAAATCTAAAGTCTGCAATGGTAATAAGTACATATCTTTCAATAATCACCGTAAATATAAATGGACTGAATGCACCAATCAAAAGACACAGAGTAATAGAATAGATAAAAAAGCAAGACCCATCTATATGCTGCTTACAAGAGATGCACCTCAAACCCAAAGATATACGCAGACTAAAAGTCAAGGGATGGAAAAAGATATTTCATGCAAACAAGAGGGAGAAAAAAGCAGGAGTTGCAGTACTAGTATCAGACAAAATAGACTTCAAAATAAAGAAAGTAACAAGAGATAAAGAAGGACATTACATAATGATAAAGGGGTCAGTCCAACAAGAGGATATAACCATTATAAATATCTATGCAACCAATACAGGAGCACCAACATATGTGAAACAAATACTAACAGAATTAAAGGAGGAAATAGAATGCAATGCATTCATTTTGGGAGACTTCAACACACCACTCACTCCAAAGGACAGATCAACCAGACAGAAAATAAAGACAAAGAGGCACTGAACATCACACTAGAACAGATGGACCTAACAGACATCTACAGAACTCTACACTCAAAAGCAGCAGGATATACATTCTTCTCAAGTGCAACTGGAACATTTTCCAGAATAGACCACATACTATGCCACAAAAAGAGCCTCAGTAAATTCAAAAACATTGAAATTGTACCAACCAACTTCTCAGATCACAAAAGTATAAAACTAGAAATAAATTGTATAAAGTAAGCAAAAAAGCTCACAAACACATGGAGGATTAACAACATGCTCCTAAATAATCAATGGATCAACGACCAAATTAAAATAGAGATCAGGCAATATATGCAGACAAATGATAACAACACAAAGCCCCACTTTCTGTGGGATGCAGTGAAGGCAGTTCTAAGAGGAAAATATATAGCAATCCAGGCATATTTAAAGAAGGAAGAACAATTCCAAATAAATAGTCTAAAGTCACAATTATCGAAATTGGGAAAAGAAGAACAAATAAGGCCTAAAGTCAGCAGGAGGAGGGACATAGTAAAGAACAGAGAGTAAATAAATAAAATTGAGAAGAATAAAACAATAGAAAAAAATCAATGAAACCAAGAGCTGGTTCTTTGAGAAAATAAACAAAATAGATAAGCCCCTAGCCAGACATATTAAGAGAAAAAGAGAATCAACACACATCAACAGAATCAGAAATGAGAAAGGAAAAATTACGACAGACCCCACAGAAATACAAAGAACTATTAGAGAATACCATGAAAACCTATATGCTAACTGGTAGGCTGGAGGAAGGAAAAACAAGGACATGCAAACAGAACAGAGAGATGCCATAGGGGAAGAACAGACCAGACCCCAAGGTCTGTGCCTTATATGGAAAGGGGACAGCTCTTCCTGAATTCCATCCTTCTGATGTGTCAACTAAGACCCGGATGTCAGCCTCCTCCTTCTTGGAAGGAAAAAAGTTTCTGGTTGTCTATTATGTCACCTTTAGCCAATCATATGTCTCCATGCCCCCTAAGATAGCTTGCCTACTCCTCCCCCTCCTAATCCCTTATAAGCCCCCACCTCCCTGACCAGGTGTGACTTCCCCGGCCTGTGATAGCCAGACCGTGGAACATCACCCGGGAATTTGAGTTCAAATAAATTACCTGGACCTTTGTTGCCTCTCTTCACCTGCTTATTTCAGCTAGAATTTATCTTACATTTGGTGCCGAAACCCAGGAAGGAGCGTGGGGTCCCAACCGGCCACCGGTGGCCCCACCCCCTCCTTTCCCACCTGGGACCTCAGCCTGCTCTCCGCTGCATGAACTATTTTCCAGTGAGTCCCTCAGTTTCCCTGGTCTGCTTCCCTTTCTAACTCTGTTTCATCTGGTCCATTAGAAATCGTACATACGTCCAGATGGGGGCATCTGGCCCCTTGGGCATCCAGCCCACCCTCTGTGGGCATCCAGCCCACCCCTGGCCCTGCAGTACAGGAGATGTTCCTACTCCAGGACCCAGGACGTCTGTGGGCATCTGGCTCGCCCCTAGCCCTGAGGTGTGGGAGATGTCCCTCACCCAGGCTCCCAGGACGTCTCCCCTGACTTGGCATGCTTAGGATGCTGGGCGCTCCTCTCAGCGGGATTAGTTGGGATGTGGCACAGACATGGGGAACCAGCCCTCAAAAGTGGAAGCTCAGACCCTGCTATGGTGTCTCATTTCTAATTTGGCTACTCTATGTTTGTCCCGGGAAGTTCGCAAACGGAAGCTAGTTTTTCTTTGCTCTGAGGCTGGGCCTCAGGATCCCTTGGGCAATCAATCTCACTGGCCCCCTGAGGGAACTTTCAATTTTGGCCTCCTCACCAACTTGACTAATTATTGCTACTGGAATGGAGAGTAGAATGAAATCCCATATGTGCAGGCTTTTTGGACTTCACACTCCGGTCCAGACCTTTATGTTAAGTGTTCAATGACTCAGGTTCTCCTGGCCTGATCTCCAGTTAAAGATTGTCAGCCTCTTACTCTGCCCAGTCCTTCTTCCTTTTCAGATCCACCAGAAGACCTCAGTTGCCCGCCTTCCTGAGCTTGCAATCCCCTACCCCTCTCTCCACCACCATCTTTAAGTCCTTTGTCTTCACACGTGTCGCCACCATCTTAAAGTCCAACATTCTCAACCACGTTGTTGTCCTGCTCTCCTCTTCCGGTGGCTGCACTACCCCTCCCCCTCTCCTTCCTCCTTCACTGCCCTCTTCCCCAACCAGAACACACTCCTCCCGCCCTCTGGTTCCAGAAGCCACAGACAGAAAGCTGCAGAGAGGGAAGGCAATTGGATAACAGTGACTCAAGTCTTTATATCGGTTTGTCTGTCTGTGTATATGTTTTTGTGTAGAGAGTGTTGCTGACTGTAGTCATTGTGTCTCAGTTTGTATGTTTGTGTGTCTAGGTGTGTAAATGAAAAATATTTTCCTACCTCTGGATGGTATTAATAAAAATTGATTTAAAAACAAGTGCTTGTGAAAATTGGGCATTCTAAAACTTCCAGAAAATCTGATTAAAAATGTTAAGCATTAATGCTAATTTGAGTTTGGCTGAGGCGGGCATGCCCTTGTAGTTATCAGCTGCCTAGGTTTACCTGAAGTCATTTAAATTGATGTTATCTGCTAAATCTTTCAAGAATAAAATGCTTAAAGGCTTAGCTTTGTCTAATATTCAGTAAAGGTCTTGTAAATAATCTAGCATAGTTGTTATGAATGAGTGAACTAAATAAGTGTGGCAAGTGAACACCTTTTTAATTGTGTGTTACAGTGTGTATACCTATCTACAGCCTAGAAATCTTTGCGGTAACCTAAAACCTTAAAATTTTGCTAAGTTAAAAGATATACTTTGTGCTTAGTGGGAGATTGTGTTGTAAAGCTCATAGTTAACAGAAATTATAAAATGTTCTTAAATTTGTCAATCCAAACAATGCTAGTGTAACAGTTTACAATAGCCTGCCTCTCAGTGTTCACTAAAAGTTAAGGTACCTAATAGTTTTAAGTTCTAATTAAAACTACTTAAGGTAATAAGGAAAACATTTCTGCATACTAAAGAATGTGTCTTGATAAAAGAAAGTAACTTTGTTGTAAAGTACAGCTGTTTATTTAGAGAGAGAACTCTAAGTATAAAAAGAAAGTTACAGGAAGTTTGTAGAAGAATTTAATATGGTCATGCTATATAAAATTAAAGCAAATAAGTCTTGGTATCAAGTACACAGCAAAATTAGAATTTTGTTTTCAGTTAAAAAAGATAAAGTTTTCTTACCTGTTAGTCTGCTCTTAATATTGAAAGATTGCAATGAGTTCTCTAATTGTTTAATCAAAGCAGTTTCTCATGTTTAAAGTCTCAGTGAGTTGTTGGAGTATTTAAGAAAATGAGATCTTAATATTAAAAAGACTAAAAGCTAAACTTTGCTAACAATTGTGTAACCCTCTTTATTTGCCTTTGAAGTACTTTGTTGTCATTCTAGTTAAATGGATAAGTATTGCTTCATAGTAACCTATAATCCTATTTAAGCAAATGCCAAAGAAACTTTCTTCTGACAACTTCCCAAAATCAAATTCAAAAAGGTACTTTTACCTCTAGTTAACTCTGATATTTTCCAGAGGGCCCCTGGAACATGTCAGAGGAACTTTTTCTTATTAGAGAAAATATTTAGCTAATTTGGCTTATTTATCTGATATATATTTACCTAAAAAGCACTGTCAAAAAAAATGATGCTAAACTTTGTTACTGAATGTTGTGTGTTACAGAAATACCCAAATTTCCTTATGACAACTGTCTTACAGTAAACTCTCATTAGATCTTCAACCACTGTCATTTGTAAGTCTTTTGTCATTTACAGCCACTGTTTTATTAATCCTAAACTAGTAAAGAACCAGATTTTGGCAGAACAGGTATTGGTTACATAAGATTAAGTAAACTAAGGAAGATGATTTTGTAGCTTTTTGTTTCAAATGTTGCTGATAAAGTGTTTTAAGCTTTTTCTCTTAAGTTGATAAGTTTATTAAATGACTAATCTTTATAAGCAGAATTGAAACTTATCTTTCTCTCTACCTGATCCCTTCAGAATTTAAAAACTTTCAGTTACTATTTTTATATTTCATGGCAGTATGTTTATTTGCATAAGTTCAATAAGAACCTGCTTTCCTTGTAAGAGGACCAATTAAAAACACAGGTTATACTACCAAGGCTTTAACTGGAATGTCATACCTGAGAGACACATGCATAAACTCAGATATGAACAGCTTTAAGGAACTAAGGTTGACTTTATAAAGCCAACAAATCCCCTTAGAAGAACTGGCCTGGTACCTTGCTTACAGGGTTCCTAGCAGCCTTACCAGATGAGTAAAGAAGGTCACTTCCTGGCAGGTGCAGGAACCTCAGGATGTCTTGGAGACCTAGAGAAGAGAGGAATTCACCCAAATCTACAGGTACTGCAGGCAAAACCTGATGGCAAGTATGGCTTGGCTATCAGGCCTCAAGAAGCCTTTAAAAGTTCAATCTGAAATTCCTTACAATAAGTTCCAGCAAAGCACATTGAAAAGAGCCTATGTAATCAATTGCTCTTCTTGCTGCACTTATGCAAATAATAGAGCCACGTGTTAATTATTTTCTTGATCTGGCTACTTCTCATAAAAATGAAGGTGATTTTAGAGAAAAGTATTGTTTCAATAATGCAGTCTTATCTATACTAAATCTTAATACTAGTCATTGAGATGTAAACTCGATCCAGAATTCCAGTCTCCCCATAATAGCCTAGCGAATGCCCCTACTGAGCCCCTTAACAACAGTTTGTAGTATACTCTTAGTTGACCCCTATGTCCTCAAGTTCCTCCAACAGCAGCTAACCCAAATGACCTCGGTCGCAACCAACCAGATGTTACTTCAGTGTTATGCACCTCTTCTCACTGAACCCCCTCCTTCAGCCTAATACCAGCCTCAAATCCCCACGATGCCCCTTGTTAGCTGGAAGTAGCCAGATCGAGTCATCGCCCATTAAGACCAAAACGCTGGAATGTTAGGCTGGAGGAAGGAAAAACAAGGACATGCAAACAGAACAGAGAGATGCCATAGGGGGAGAACAGACCAGACCCCAAGGTCCGTGCCTTATATGGAAAGGGGACAGCTCTTCCTGAATTCCATCCTTCTGATGTGCCAACTAAGACCTGGATGTCAGCCTCCTCCCTCTTGGAAGGAAAAAAGTTTCTAGTTGTCTATTATATCACCTTTAGCCAATCGTTCTTCTCCACGCCCCTTAAGATAGCTTGCTACTCCTCCCCCTCCTAATCCCTTATAAGTCCCCACCTCCCTGACCAGGTGTGACTTCCCTGGCCTGTGATAGCCAGACCGTGGAACATCACCCGGGAATTTGCAATAAAATAAACTACCTGGTCCTTTGTTGCCTCTCTTTGCCTGCTTATTTTGGCTAGAATTTATCTTACACTAACAAGCTGGAAAACCTAGAAGAAATGGACAACTTCCTAGAAAAATACAACCTTCCAAGACTGACCAAGAAAGAAACAGAAATCTAAACAGAAAAATTACCAGCAACGAAATTGAAGCACTAATCAAAAAACTACCCAAGAGCAAAACCCCCAGGCCAAACAGATTTACCTCGGAATTTTATCAGACATACAGAGAAGACATAATACGCATTCTCCTTAAAGTTTTCCAAAAAGTAGAAGAGGAGTGAATACTCCCAAACTCATTCTATGAAGCCAGCATCACCCTAATACCAAAATCAGGCAAAGATTCCACCAAAAAAGAAAATTACAGACCAATATCCCTGATGAACATAGATACAAAAATATTCAACAAAATATTATCAAACTGAATTCAAAAATACATCAAGACGATCATACACCATAATCAAGTAGGATTCATCCCAGGGATGCAAGGATGGTACAACATTCGAAAATCCATCAACATCATACACCACATCAACAAAAAGAAGGACAAAAACCACATGATCATCTTCATAGTCACTGAAAAAGCATTTGACAAAATTCAACATCCATTCATGACAAAAACTCTCAACAAAATGGGTAAAGAGGGCAAGTACTTCAACACAATAAAGGCCATATATTATAAACCCACAGCCAACATCATACTGAACAGCAAGAAGCTGAAAGCCTTTCCTCTGAGATTGGGAACAAGACAGGGATGCCCACTCTCCCTACTGTTATTTACAATAGTACTGGAGGTCATAGCTATGGCAATTAGACAAAACAAAGAAATACAAGGAATCCAGATTGGTAAAGAAGAAGTCAAACTGTCACTATTTGCAGATGACATGATATTGTACATAAAAAACCCTAAAGACTCCACTCCAAAACTACTAGAACTAATATCTGAATTCAGCAAAGTTGTAGGATACAAAATTAATAGACAGAAATCTGTTGCTTTCCTATACATTAACAATGAACTAGCAGAAAGAGAAATCAGGAAAACAATTCCATTCACAATGGCATCAAAAAGAATAAAATACCTAGGAATAAACCTAAACAAGGAAGTGAAAGACCTATATCCTGAAAACTACAAGACACTCTTAAGATAAAGAGGACACTAGCAAATGGAAACTCATCCCATGCTCTTCGCTAGGAAGAATTAATATTGTCAAAATGGCCATCCTGCCTAAAACAATCTATACATTCAATTCAATCCCTATCAAATTACCAATAGCATTCTTCAATGAACTGGAAAAAATAGTTCAAAAATTCATATGGAACCACCAAAGACTCCGAATATCCAAAGCAATTCTGAGAAGGAAGAATAAAGTAGGGGGGGATCTTGCTCCCCAACTTCAAGCTCTACTACAAAGCCATAGTAATCAAGACAATTTGGTACTGGCATAAGAACAGACCCACAGACCAGTGGAACAGAATAGAGACTCCAGACATTAACCTAAACATATATGGCCAATTTATATATGATAAAGAAGCCATGGACATACAATGGGGGAAATGACAGCCTCTTCAACAGATGGTGCTGGCAAAACTGGACAGCTACATGTAAGAGAATGAACCTGGATCATTGTCTAACCGCATACACAAAAATAAATTCGAAATGGATCAAAGACCTGAATGTAATCATGAAACCATAAAACTTTTAGAAAAAAACATAGGCAAAAATCTCTTGGACATAAACATGATCGATATCTTCATGAACATATCTCCCCAGGCAAGGGAAACAAAAGCAAAAATGAATTAAGTGGGACTATATCAAGTCGAAAAACTTCTGTACAGTAAAGGACACCATCAATAGAACAAAAAGGCATCTTACAGTGTGGGAGAATATAGTCATAAATGACAGATACGATAATGGGTTGACATCCAAAATATATAAAGAGCTCACACACCTCAACAAACAAAGAGCAAATAATCCAATTAATAAACGGACAGAGGAGCTGAACAGACAGTTCTCCAAAGAAGAAATTCAGATGGGCAATAGACACATGAAAAGATGCTCCACATTGCTAGTCATCAGAGAAATGCAAATTAAAACTACAATGAGATATCACCTCACACCAGTAAGGATCGCCACCATCCAAAAGACAAACAACAACAAATGTTGGAGAGGTTGTGGAGAAAGGGGAACCCTCCTACACTGCTGGTGGGAATGTAAATTAGTTCAACCATTGTGGAAAGCAGATTGGAGGTTCCTCAAAAAGCTCAAAATAGAAATACCATTTGACCCAGGAAGTCCACTTCTAGGAATTTAACCTAAGAATGAAGCAGCCCAGTTTGAAAAAGACAGATGCACCCTTTTGTTTATCACAGCACTATTTACAATAACCAAGAAATGAAAGCAACCTAAGTGTCCATCAGTAGATGAAATGGATAAAGAAGATGTGGTACATATACACAATGGAATATTATTCAGCCATAAGAAGAAAACAAATCCTACCATTTGCAGCAACATGGATGGAGCTAGAGGGTATTATGCTCAGTGAAATAAGCCAGGCAGAGAATGACAAGTACCAAATGATTTCACTCAGATGTGGAGTATAAGAACAAAGAAAAACTGAAGGAACAAAACAGCAGCAGACTCACAGAATCCAAGAATGGACTAACAGTTATCAAAGGGAAAGGGACTGGGGAGGATGGGTGGGAAGTGAGGGATAAGGGGGGAGTGGGTAAGAAAGGGGCCATTAAGATTAGCAGGTAAAATGTGGAGGGAGGCAAGGGGAGGGCTGTGCAACTCAGAGAAGACAAGTAGTGACTCTGTATCATCTTACTATGCTGATAGACAGTGACTATAATGGGGTTTGTGGAGGGGACTTGGTGAAAGGGGGTGTCTAGTAAACATAATGTTCCTCACGTAATTGTAGATTAATGATACCAAAAAACAAAATTAAAAATAGAACTATCATATGATCCAGCAATTCCAACTTCTGGGTATTTATTTAAAGGAAATCAAAATATTAACTTGAATAGATACATGCATCCTGATGTTCACTGTAGCATTATTTACAATTCCATCTAAGATATGGAAGTAAACTAACTGTCTACTGATGGAGAAATGGATAAAGACAATGTGGCATATATACATAATGGAATATTTTCAGTCATTAAAAGAAGGAAATCTTTCCATTTGAGATAATATGGAGAACCATGAGGCTAAGTCAAATAAGTCAGACAAAGACACATACCATATAATCTCACTTATATATTGACTCTGAAGATAAAAAACAAAAAAACCCCCAAATCACAGATACAGAGAAAGATTGGTGGTTGTCAGAGATGGGGTGGTCAAAAGATACTAACTTACAAAAGATACTAATTGGTGGTTATAATAAGTATGTCCTGGGGATGTAATGTAGAACAGGGTTACTATAGTTGATTGCACTGTATTGTATATTTGAAAGTTGCTGAGAGTAGATCTTAATAAATTCTCATCACAAGATAATAAAATAGTAAGTATGTATAGTGATGGATGTTGACTGTGGTGATCATTTTACAATATATGCAAATACCAAATCAATACATTGTATACCTGAAACTAGTGTTAATGCATGTCAATTATATCTCAATTAAAAAAAAAGTCTAACAATGTAATACATAACATTAATAGAAGGAGGAAAACAAATTATTATCTCACTTGACTCAGAAAACACATTTGACAAAAATGAACACCCTTTCATGAAAAAAACTCTCTGAAAACAAGGAATAAAGAGAAAATTCTTCAACATGATAAAGGGTATTTTTGAAAAATCCACAGCTAATATTGTACTCAATGGTAAAAGACTGAGAGCTTTCCCTCAAAGAAAAAACATAAGAATGCCTTCTTTCCTCACTGCTACTCAATAATGTACTGGAAGTTCTAGGCAGAACTTTTAGAGAAGAAAAGGCAAAAATTAAAGACATCCAAATTGGAAAGGAAAAGCTAAAACTATCATATTTGCAGATGACATGATCCTATAAATAGGAAATCTCAAAGAAGACACAAAAAAGCTACCAGAGCTAATAAACAAATTCAGCTAAGTTGCAGGTACCATATCAACATTGTAGAATCAGTTATTTCTATACAGTCTGAAAAGGAAATTATAAAAGTAATTCCATTTAAATAGCATCTAAAAGAATTGAATACTTAGGACTAAGTTTAACAAAGTACATGAAAGATTTATATGCTGAGAAAACATAAAACACTGCTGAAAGAAATTAAAGGTGACCAAAATAATGGAAAGACATCCCAATTTAATGGACAGGAGGACTTAATATATTGTTAAGATGTCAATACCACTCGAAGAGATCTACAGTTTCAACACAATTTCTATCAAAATCCAATAGCCTTTTCCACAGAAATGGAAAAGCTGATCTTCAAATTCATATGGAATTCCACGGGACCCAAAACAGCTAAAACAATCTTAAGAAGAAATACAGTTACAGGACTCACACTCCTCAATTTCAAACTAACTACAAAACTATAGCAGGTTAGACAGGATGGTACTGACCTAAGAAGATACATATAAATCAATGCAACAGAATAGAGAGCCTTATAAAGAAATAAATCCTCACATATATGGTCAACTGATTTTCAACAAGGCCGTCAGGACCATTCAATAGGGAAAGGTCAATTTTTTTCATGGATGTGACATAAAAAATGCAGGCAACAAAAGTAAAAATAGATAAATTGGATTCCATCAAAATTAAGAACTTTTATGCATCAAGGATTACCATCAAGAAAGTGAAAAGACAACCTACAGAATAGGAGAAAATATCTGCAAATCATATATAACACATTAATATCTAGAATATAAAAAAATTTCTAAAAATCAACAACAACAGAATATAATTCAGAAAGAGGCAAGGGACTTGAATGAAGAAATACAAGTGCCAATAAACTTGTGAAAAGATGTTCAGCATCATTAGTCATTAGGTAAATACAAATCAAAACCACAATGAGATTTCACTTCACAACTACCAGGATGGCTATAATTAAACACAAAACACAAGAAAATACAGAAAATAACAAGTGTTGATGAGGATGTGAAATGCTTATGCATGGCTGGTGAGAATGTAAAAGGGTGCAGTGTCTGTGGAGAACAGTTTGGTAGTTTCTTAAAACACAGAACTATAGTATGACGCAGCTATTCTATTCCTAGGTAAGAGAACAGAAAGCAGAAACTTGAACAGATATTTGTATACCAATGTTCATAGCAGTATTATCCACAGCAGCCAAAAGGCGGTAACAACCTAAAAATGAATCAATAGATGAAAGGAACAAAATGTGGTATATACATACAATGGAATATTATTCAGCCATAAAAAGGAATGGAATGAAATCTTGATATATGTTATATCATGAATGGACCTTGAAAACATTTCGCTTAGTGAAATGAGTCAGACATAGAAGGACAAATATTGTATGATTCCACTTACATGAGTTACTTGGTGTAGGCAAATTCACAGAGATACAGAGTAGAAGAAAGGTTGAGGGAATGAGGGGAGAAGAGGGATGTTTAGGATGAGGAGGAAGCATTGGTTATAGAAGAGTTGATAGTCACACAACACTGTAAATGTATTTGATGTCACTGAATTATACACTTTTGAATAGTTAAAATAATAAATATTAAGTTAGGCATATTTTACCACAATAAAAAAAGTCAACTATTAAGCAAAAGAAATTAAAACATACCCACACAAAGATTTGTCCATGAATGTTCACAGCAGCATTATTCATCATATCCAAAAAGTGAAATAACCCCAATGTCCATCAACTGATGAATGGATAAATGAATGTGGTAAATCCATACAATGACATATTATTTGGCAATAAAAAGGAGTCAAGTTAAAACTGGGGAAATTCTAATAAGATTGGCAGATTGTATCACTGACAGTATCCCGGTTGTCACATTCTAGTATAGTTTTGTAAAATGTTACCAGTGGAGGATTCTGGGCAAAGCATAGAAGTGGATCTCTGTATTATTTCTTATAATTGCATGGGAAATCTAAAATATCACAATAAAAATTTCAATTAAAAAATTTTTCTAGAGGGTGACACTAGCTGTGACCTCAAAATGTCCTGTGTAAGATTCTCCTAAAATTTTATGCCATATATCTAGGTACTCATATTAAAGTTTTTGAACTTGTTCTTAAAAAAGAAGGAAAGAAGTACTGATACATACTAAAACATGAATGAACCTTGAAAATATTAATCTTAAGCCACTAGTCACAAAAAACCATAAATTGTATGATTCCATTGATATGAAACATCCAGAATAAGCAAATCTATAGAGACAGAACATGGATTAGTGGTTGCCTTGAGCTGGGCAGGAGGGTTGGGGGTAATGTGGTAAAAACCACTAATGAGTATGGGGTTTATTTTTGGGGTGATGAAAATGCTCTAAACATACATTGCGATGATGGTTGTGCAATTGTGTGAATATACTAAAATCCATTTAATTGTACATTTTAAATGGGCTAATTTTATGGTGTGTGAATTATGTATCAGTAAAGACATTAAAAAATTTTCTTGTGAAAAGTACTGTTAAAGAGCTTATGGGGTGGGAAGAGAGTAAGGTGAAGCTTTGGAAACCTTTATGTATTGACTAACTATACCTTTTCTGGCCCTTGTAAGTATGGTTAAACAGTGAGCCATATATATCTTACCCAGCACCTTGAATTTCTGGACTTTCTCTGAACTTAAAAGTGGGATGAGGGGCTCTCTTGCCCCCCAGGAGCTCTGTCCTCTCACTTTATCTCTACATAAAAGCCTCTGCCTTGATCTCTTAAAAAAAAAAAAAAAGTGGGATAAAGATGACCAATAGTGGGATTTTAAAAATCATTTTGGGCACTTTACCAGTGAGTAGTTCTATCCACGTCTGGACAGTTTCTGTGGGTTCAGTTGCTTTGATGTGTCTGAGAGTTTCATCCAGCAAAGCGTCACCTGTCGGGCCGTCTGACTTGAGCAGCACCTTTCAGGAAAGGAAAAACAAGGGGCCCTGGTCCATTGATTTTATTCAAATTAAAAAATGTCAATATACCACATATGCATTACTGGGTAAGTGCTGTAGGAAATGCAAAGCAGCATAATATACTGTTCCCTGTCCTAGTATTTGGTGATAGTGGGGAGACAAAAATAACATTTGAAGGGGACCCTCTTGACAAACTGGATATAAATGATAATGCAAAAAAGATTCAATAATAAATTTTTTGGTCTGGAAAATCAACTTGTGAAACAACTAGTAAAGGTAGTCAGGAAAGTAAAATTAGGAAAGGAAGCCAGTTTGGGGGAAAAGTTGGTAAGTTTGGTTTTAATGATATGGGACAGCCAGGCTTAAATGTCTAGCTAGTAGTTAAATATGTTCCTGGGGTGGGAAAAGAAGACAAGCCTGGGGTTTGGGAGCTAATATCATGATGGTGATAGATGAAACTGCTAAGGTAAATGATAATCTCCAAAAGTATAGAAAGCTATGCACAAGGATACAAACTGAAACTTAGATGTTAAGGAATGGAGAAGTAAAGGAAATAGGGTACATCCAGAGAAGCAAGAGAATATGTTAGAACAAAGGCCAAGAATGAAGGTTTCAAGTAAGAGGTAGTCAGAAGTGTCAAACACCACATACAAGTTAAAAGAGAAAAATAAACTGAAGATTGAAGAAGCTAATGGTACCTAAGAATGTAGTTTCAGTAGAGTGCTGAGTATGACAGGGAAGTTGTGAGTGTAAAAAATAAGTAAGAAAATGGAGAGAGGCATATAGCTCATATGCTGGAGAAGACTTGTAATAAATGGAAGGAGAGAAACCAGGATAACCAGTTAAGCAAAGTATGCACCTGACCCAAGTGTTCACCTCCTTCTGTATAAAACTCTATTTCATAATGTTACAGCAATAGATACAGAGGCAGAAATAATCAAAAGCATCCTAAATGTGCTTTTTCTGTTTAAAAAGGAAGACTAAACCATAAACTTCTTATAGTTCTTTAGCCTATGGATACTTGGATTATTCTGTGTTACTGAATAATTAAACGTCTCAGATAATGGGACAGCTGAGTCAGTGATACTTATGTTGTCTCACCACTCAAAGCTTCCTATCCCTCTGAAAGGACTGTTGGCATCTGCCTTTTCGTAAGCTGAGAGGATGTTCAGAGGATGCTATACCTTTCTGTCTAGTAGTTGCTTCTTACGCATGGTGGGGGGTTCTAGATAAATTCGACCCCGCATGGCCAGCTCTATCAGGATGCCCCCTCGCAGGCCAGATGATATACAGTCATTCCAGAAAGATGTGTAACCCTAGAAAATGGAAAAAGAGAAAGAATTTTCTGAAAGGGATACAGACTTGCAGCAAGCACGCTAAGAATGTCCTATTTTGTTGTGATTTATTTCATGTCACATTACATGAACTCAAAGCATAAAGTAACAGAATAGAACCTCTTTAATTCCCTTAACCTAAACCCCCAAATTATGATTTTATGTCTGACTTCAAGTTCTTCATGAATTTCTATGGTTTAGCTGTTAGTTAATAATCAGCATGTCAAATTTTAATTTTGAGGAAGAATTTTTGGCTTCCTTGAAATTGTTTCCTTTACACTCTTAATTTCAGACTGGGATACAAATAAGTAGAAAAATGTATAAACCTGGGTAGAGAAAGGCAAACATGTTATGATTTCACTTATATGTGGAAGTTTAAAACAAAACAAAATGAACAAAACAGCAACAGACTCACAGACACTGAGAAATGACTGGTGGTTATCATGGGGGAGGGATTGGAGTGGGTGGGTGTAATGGATAAAGGGGTATAAAAATCTCAGTCATGATATAAGTTGGCCACGGGGATGGAATGTAATATGGAGAATATAATCAATGGTTCTGTAACATCTTTCTATGTTGACAGATAGTAACTGCCTATTAAGGTGAGGATTTAATAATGTATGTAACTGTTGAATCACTGTGTCCTATACTTGAAACCAACATAATATTGTCTATTAACTATACTTCAATTAAAAAATGTATAAAACATGCCGGAGACCAAAAGGGCCCACACCCACAAGATGGCGGATTTCCTGCTTCTTTTCCAGGTTTGCTATTCCCGCCAGTGCCCACCGAGACCCAATCACCCTTGTACACATTCCTGCTAGCACCACCTGGTGTCCAATCATCTTCCGACCCTCCCCTTCCTTGCTGATCGGTATAAATTAAGCCTGCTGCAAATAAACTGCGCCAGCTTGATCAGACACCCTGTCTTGCTGGTTGTTCTTTGTGTCCCTTGCTTGTTTCATTTCTGCAGGCGTCTCCGGTTACACTCCACGTTCGTCCTGCGGGCCGGGACAACTGGCGCCCAACGTGGGGCACCCCGGGACTCCTGCTGAAACGTCTGCTCGGAAGCCCTGGCCAGGCATTCATTTGAGTCACCGCACGGGTATTGACCTGATGTCGACTCTGCATGGAGAAGGATCACTGCGGCTCACCCGTCCGTAATACAGATCCTTGAGAGGTGAGTAGACGAATCCCCCAAGCAAGATTCCAAACAACCTCTTGGGTGTTCAGCAGTCCATTTGATCTTATCACTTCCCTCCAGTTTGCTACCGCGATTTATTCCTTGTTTTGTTCACTGGTTGTTCCTCTCTGAAAACCTTGTGTTTACTTTGGGCTAACGGTCGTTCACCTCGAAGGCATACCCAGGGGACTCCGACTCCAGAGTCCCTGCCCTAGAGGGTCCGAGCAGGCGGATTGTACCTGCCGACTGTCCTACGAAACAAGGGCTCGTCTGAGCTGACGAGAGTGGCTCCAGTGTTTCAGGACATTGATGTAATTGCCGCTAAATTGGAGGAAAGAATCAAATTTATACAGTGCAAGGGTTGCGGCCATAGTGATGGGCAACTCTCTGAACTCCCATGAGGTCTTCCTTACTGGACTCAAGGAGTCCCTCAGGACACGAGGAATTAGGGTTAAAAGAAAAGACCTTAGGTATTTTTTTACTTTTATCCATGAGACTTGTCCCTGGTTTCCCCTAGAGGGCACTATTGATCACAAACAGTGGAAAAGAGTTGGTGATGCCCTTCAAGATTTTTATCGGGCCTTTGGCCCTGAAAAAGTTCCTGTCTCAGCATTTTCATATTGGAACCTTATTCATGACGTCCTTGAGGTTCATTCACAAGATCCCGACATTAAAACTATAATCAAAACAGGAGAAAAAGCTCTCAGAGAGGACTCCCGACCGCCCTCTGCCTGTCCTTCAGTAGCCGTAGATATTCCTGACGAACCCATAATTCCTACTAACAAATCCCCTGAATTTCAACCAGACACAGAATCTCCAAATACCCATGATAAAATTGATACCCAGGACATAGCTGATTCCCCTAAAATTCCAAATATTTATCCTACACTTACGTCCTTCAGATCGCAAAATGAAGAGCCCCTAGAAAAACAGACCATCCCTTGCCAGGCTGAAAAAGACCCCTGGCGCCCTATGGCGCCACCCTTTTTTAATACCTCCTACATAGGTTATAAACCCCCTCTGTATAATCCCACTTTTCCAAAAAGCGCCCCCATACCTCAAAATCCTACTCTAGAAGTATTCCACAGCCTCTCTCCTTCCATTGACCCCATCAGGCAAGCGAAACTTTCTCTAATTAAAGAAGTCTCTTCGCTTAAAGAGATACTACAACAAAAGCGTGAACATGTTCAGCTCGTTAAAGAGATTAAAGCCCTTGACTCAGAGCTCACTTCATTACATTCCGCGCATGCTTCATCGCTTCCTAAAAAACCCATGAAGAATGCGAAACCTAAGAACCCAGTTTTAGCCTTTCCAGTCACCCGCGGCCGCCCGCTCGTCCATGGTCGCCGCCCAGAAACCCCCCCAGAAGTCGTAGGAGAGAGTGAGGATGAAAATGCCCCCGATTCTCAAGATCCATATATTTCAGACCAAGAACAAAATCCCGAGGGGGAGCCCTCAGACCATGAAGAGCCCAGTACCAACATAAGAGATCCAGTTAAAGCCCAAAAGTATCGCCGCCTGAATCTTAAACATTTAAAAGACTTAAAGGCAGCTGTTACCAATTACGGCCCCGCAGCTCCTTTTACATTAGCATTAATTGAAAGCCTGAGTGATCGGTGGCTGATCCCTAATGACTGGCTTTCTCTAGCCCGAGCTGCTCTGTCAGGAGAAGAGTATGTTTTGTGGCGTACTGATTTTGTTGAGAACTGCCGTGAGACCTCGCAGCGCAATAGTGAGAGTAAAACCTCGCGCTCATGGACAAGAGATAAGCTTCTCGGGCGAAGTCCCTATGAAACAAACGAAGCCCAAGCAGCCTTCCCCCCAGGTCTCCTAGCTCAAGTCCAAAATGCAGCCCTTAAAGCGTGGCGACGCCTCCCTCCCAAAGGCTCCGCCACTACTTCTCTAGCAAAAATCTGCCAAGGGCCTGACGAACCTTACAGTGATTTCATTAGTCGCCTAACTGACACTGCCGAGTGGCTAGTTGGGGGAGGAGAAACAGAAAGTGCTTTTGTTAAACACCTAGCTTATGAAAATGCTAATCCGTCCTGCCAAGAAACCATAAGACCCCATCGCTGTGGCAGTCTCACTGATTATATTAAACTTTGTTCAGGTATAGGTACCTCCCATGCAATTGGATTAGCCATAGGAATGGCACTTAAAGATATCAGAATAGATAGTAATAAACAAAAAACCTGCTTTAATTGTAAACAACCAGGACATTTTGCCCGCCAATGCCAGGCAGAGACTCAGCCTCACCCGCCTCGCACTTCCCTACCTCATACACCCCTGACTCGTACTCCCCCCAAAACCCTATGCCCTCGGTGTCGGCGTGGTTTCCATTGGGCTAATGAATGCTGTTCTAAAACGAATATTGAAGGTACCCCCCTTCCACCACTCCAGGGAAACTCCCAGAGGGGCCAGCCCCTGGCCCCACCACTGAATACGAACCAAGGGGCTATCAGGTTCGTTCCCCAAGCTCAACAACAGCAAATCCTCCCTGCGCAAGCATCAGCTCCCTCTCCCGTGCCACCCCAGGAAGCGCAGGCTTGGACCTCTGTTCCGCCACCGACACAATATTAGTACCCGATCAAGGTATTCAGTTGCTCCCCACAGAAACCTATGGACCCTTACCCTCCAATACCTTTGGTCTAATATTAGGACGGGGGAGCTCTACATTAGCTGGCCTTCATATTGTACCAGGAGTTATTGATAATGATTATACAGGACAAATTACCCTCCTAGCTTCTGCTCCGACAGGCCCAATATCTATTTACAAAGGAAAAAGAATAGCTCAACTCCTATTGCTCCCGTTAGACTTAACAAACAAAGTTACAATAAAAATTTCAGATTGAATGCTGCCTTTGGTTCCTCTGATGCTTATTGGGTGCAACAAATTACCACTGAATGGCCGTTATTAACCCTGCAATTAGATGGCAAATCCTTTGAGGGTTTAGTTGATACAGGAGCAGATGCTACAGTAATATCAGCCCAACAGTGGCCTCCCAGTTGGCCCTGCAGTACGTCCATAACCCATCTCAAAGGCATTGGTCAATCTACTAACCCAAAGCAAAGTTCTAAGATCTTAATTTGGAAGGATAAGGAGGGAAATTCAGGACAAGTCCAACCTTACATAGTCGCTGGATTGCCCATTAATCTATGGGGCCGTGACATTCTATCTCAATTGAAGCTCGTCATGGCCAGCCCAAATGACATAATTGCCCGACAAATGCTTAATCAAGGCTATCTCCCTGGCCAAGGTTTAGGAAAATACAGTCAAGGCATAAAAGAACCTCTTACTGTTATACCCAAGAATGACCGTTTAGGATTAGGGAACAACAATTTTCCATGAGGACCATTGACCTTCCTGTACCCCATGCAGACAAAATAAAATGGAAATCAGATTCGCCTGTTTGGGTGGATCAATGGCCCTTGAATCAAGAAAAACTCACAGCAGCTACTAAGTTAGTACAGGAACAATTAGCTGCTGGACACTTAGAACCCACTACTTCTCCTTGGAATACGCCAATATTTGTAATTAAGAAAAAATCAGGAACATGGAGACTCCTCCAAGACCTCAGAGAAATCAACAAAACCATGTTCTCAATGGGGGCCCTTCAACCCGGTCTCCCCTCTCCTATAGCCATTCCAGCCAATTATTTCAAGATCATCATTGATCTTAAAGATTGTTTCTTTACCATTCCTCTCCATCCCCAAGATAGAGAGCGCTTTGCCTTTAGTATTCCTGTCACCAATTTTAAAGGACCCATGCACCGCTATCAATGGAGAGTACTCCCTCAAGGTATGGCAAATAGCCCCACACTGTGTCAAAAATTTGTAGCCCAAGCCGTAGATCCCCTCCGAACCCGATGGCCTTCCATCTATATCATTCATTATATGGATGATATCCTTCTAGCTGGAGCCTCCCGCACTCAAGTCCTAACATGCAGTCAAGAACTGACCACCCATCTTACCTTTTTCGGTCTTCAAATTGCCCCAGATAAAATTCAATTAACAGATCCCTATTACTACCTTGGTTTTGAATTAACTTCGAATAAAATCACCACCCAGAAAATTCGATTAAGAACGTCACACTTACATACACTGAATGACTTCCAAAAGTTCTTAGGGGACATTAATTGGCTCAGACCCTATCTTAAATTAACCACTGGAGAATTAAAACCCCTTTTTGATATACTTCAAGGAGACCCCAATCCCTCATCCCCTCGGGAACTGTCCACCGAAGCAAAAGAAACTTTAAATATTGTTGAAACAGCTATACAACAACAACAAATTACGTTCCTATCCTATGACAGGCCCTTCGCTCTCATCATTTGTAATACGCTGCACACTCCTACTGGGGTCTTATGGCAGAATAATCCCCTATTATGGATTCATCTGCCCTCTTCCCCATCTAAAGTCCTCATCACATGCCCCTTGCTAGTTGCAAAAATCATAAGGATGGGCAGAGAAAAGAGCCGTCAGTATTTTGGCAGAGATCCTGATCAGCTTATCATCCCCTATACTAAAGAGCAAATAGATTGGCTTCTCCAAAATGAAGATGATTGGATTATAGCCCTTACTTCTTTCCAAGGTAAAATAGATAATCATTATCCCTCACACAAACTCCTACAATTTTCACGATTACATCCTTTTATTTTCCCAAAAATAACCTCATCCACTCCCTTAGACAACGCCCCTTTAGTCTTCTCTGATGGCTCCTCCTCGGGTATAGCTGCCTATGTTATTAATTCACAGAGTCACAGCATTCAATCACCTTTCAAATCAGCTCAGCTTGTAGAATTATTTGCTATCCTACAGATTTTCAAAGTGTTGAGCCAAGTCCCTTTTAACCTGTATACCGACAGTGCTTATATAGCATATTCAGTTCCTATTCTAGAAACAGTCCCTCACATTAAGCCTTCTACCAATGCTGTTTCCCTCTTCCAACAACTCCAAACCTTTATATTACGCAGACAAGCCCCTTTTTATATTGGGCACCTACGAGCCCACACCGACCTTCCTGGTCCCCTCTCCCAAGGCAATGCCCTTGCAGATCAAAATACCCGCTTCACATATTCTGTTACAACCGATGCAGTTACCAAAGCTAGTCAATATCATGCTCTTCACCATGTGAATGCTCACACTCTTCGGCTTTTATTTAAACTTACTAGAGAACAAGCTAGGCAGATTGTTAAAGACTGTTCAGGGTGTGTTACCTCACTGCCCCTCCCCCATTTAGGAGTCAACCCGAGAGGTTTACTCCCTAATGAGATCTGGCAAATGGATGTTACCCATATTCCTGAATTTGGAGCTCTTAAATATACCCATGTAACTATTGATACTTACAGTGGTTTTATATTTGCCACCCTTCACAGTGGAGAGGCCACTAAGAATGTCATAGCCCATGTTCTTCAATGTGTTACTGTTATTGGTAAGCCTCAGACTATTAAAACAGACAATGGACCTGGATACACTTCGCAAGCATTCCAAAATTTTTGTCATCAATTTCAAATTAAGCATATCACCGGTATCCCGTACAACCCCCAAGGACAAGGAATAGTCGAGCGGGCCCATCAGACAATAAAGAGTACAATTAACAAACTTAAAACCAACACAGCATACCCTATAAGAGGCTCTCCAAAAAACCTCCTTAATCATGCTTTATTTACACTCAATTTCTTACAATTAGATAGCCACAATAAGTCAGCCGCCGACAGGTTGTGGCACCAAGAAACAAAAACCCAATTTGCAGAAGTCCTATGGAAAGATCCTTTAACTTTTAAATGGCATGGTCCCGACCCAGTCCTTATCTGGGGTAGAGGTCACGCCTGTGTATATGATACGCAAGGAAATGGACCTCGATGGTTACCCGAACGCCTTGTTAAGCCCATCAATACTTCTTCAAAACAAAATTGTAATAACTTAATACATTCCAGGGAGGAGAATCCACCCTGAAAACAGTTTTTCCTTGCCTTTCAGGAAGAAGATAAGTGTTCATCATCACTGGACAAGGTAAGCCCACCTGACCCTTGTTAGCACAGTTGTAAGCCCACTACCAGTAATCTTGCCTATTTTCATTAAACCCTAAAACATCATCATGTCCGCTATCCATTCCCTTATCGTTACTGTAATAGTCACTGCTGTCTTAGGAGGATTTGGGCCCCCTCCAACTAGAGAAGAACTCTACATTCAGTTGTTTGGAAGCCCTTGTGATTGTAAGGGAGGAGTAATGGATTTAGACCCTAGTCTGGGAGGACATAAACAAATAACATCTCAAGGGGAAAAACTAATAGCTGGACCTCAGCTTACCACCAGAGGACCTATAGACTGCCAAGATAAAATAGCATACCTCACAGCAGATATCTCTGCAGGCGGATTTTCATCCGGAAGACGTTGGCAGCCCCAGTCCTGGAAATGTGTAAAAAAGCCCAAAATTATACCTACAATTAATGGCAAACCAGGGCCTTGTCCCGACCCCTGCCAAAAAGCCACTGAATTACACTCTACCTGTTACCGCACCGTCCAACAGTGCACTGGTGCCGATGGCAAAAAATATCTAACAGCCATCTTACAAAATGGTTATGCTGGTTCCTTTGGAGGCGAGTATGATTATAGCAATCCCCGAGGACATTCTAAATATGCACAAGCCTCCTGCCATGGCCAAATTGGCAAGGCGATTTGCTGGCCACCGCAAGCCCCGATTCACATATCTGATAGCGGTGGACCAACAGACAAAGTAAGAGAAGCCCAAGTTCAAAAGAAAATTGAAGAAATTATCAAAGAAATATACCCTCCCCTAGAGTATCACCCTCTAGCCTTGTCTAAGTCTCGTGGCATAGATCTAGACACCCAGACTGCTGATATTCTAAAAGCCACCCATAGCGCACTAAATGCTACTAATCCCAGCCTTGCTGAAAATTGCTGGCTATGCATGACCCTTGGTACACCTATGCCCCTCGCAATCCCCACTAACGCTACCACTACACTGCCAGAACAGAATTGTACTCTTAACTCACCTTTTAGAGTACAGCCTGTAGGATTTAACACATCCCTATGCATACAAAAGCAGCCCCAGAATAATAGTGATGACGTGAACGTAGGATTTGCCTCTTTCACAAATTGCTCCCAAGTTTCTAATTATTCCTCAGCTATCTGCCCTGCTATTGGACAAGTTTTTGTCTGTGGAGGAAACCTAGCCTTCACTGCCTTACCCTCAAATTGGACTGGGTTATGTGTGCAAGCCAGTATTCTCCCAGATATTGATATTATCCCAGGAGAAGAACCTATCCCCATACCCAGCTTTGAGTATATAGCAGGGCATCCACGCTCTAAAAGAGCCATCCAGCTTATCCCACTCCTAGTAGGCCTCGGGATTACTACCGCAGTGGCCACAGGAACAGCAGGGGCAGGAATAGCCATACATTCCTACCATAAGCTGTCCCATCAGTTAATTAATGATGTTCAGACTCTCTCAGGGACAATCAATGATCTCCAAGACCAAATTGATTCACTCGCAGAGGTAGTTTTGCAAAATCGTAGGGGTTTAGATCTCCTCACAGCAGAACAGGGAGGTATCTGTTTAGCCTTACAGGAAAAATGCTGCTTCTACGCCAACAAGTCCGGCATTGTTCGAGATAAAATAAAGATTCTCCAAGAAGATCTTGAGAGAAGAAAGAAAGAACTCCAGAACAACCCTCTTTGGACAGGACTGAATGGACTCCTCCCGTACCTCCTTCCTATATTAGACCCTCTTTTAGGATTACTACTGGTACTTTCTTTCGGCCCCTGGGCTTTTCAAAAACTTACAATGTTAATCAAACAGCAAATTGACTCCCTCGTAGCAAAACCCATCCAAGTTCATTATCACCGCCTTGCTTTAGCTGACCAAGGTGTGAATCTTTACATAGAGCCCTAAGCTGGCAATAAAATAAACCAGGAACGAGCTATGTCAAGGTTTCTTGTCCTGTCCCTTGACAACATCTCTGGGCAATTAAGGCGGGTAGTCAATGACGGGTAATTAAGAGGTTGTACCTGCAGAAAAACAGGACAGACATAAGACCTCTGGTAAAAAATAACAGGGGCCGACCTAATACTGGGGCAAGCTCCTATTTACATAGGCCGATCCAGTATTGGGGCAAGCTCCCCTGAAGATATCAGGCCGACTCCAAAAAGAGGCAAGCTCCTGAAAAACAGAGGCCAGGTACAAAACCTCTAAACCTAAGACAGGCACCGTCTACCCAGTAGATAAAAAGCTCCAAGTTCCTGTCCCAACCCCTCCTAAAAAGAATAGAAAAGGAGGAGATGCCGGAGACCAAAAGGGCCCACACCCACAAGATGGCGGATTTCCTGCTTCTTTTCCGGGTTTGCTATTCCCGCCAGTGCCCACCGAGACCCAATCACCCTTGTACACATTCCTGCTAGCACCACCTGGTGTCCAATCATCTTCCGACCCTCCCCTTCCTTGCTGATCGGTATAAATTAAGCCTGCTGCAAATAAACTGCGCCAGCTTGATCAGACACCCTGTCTTGCTGGTCGTTCTTTGTGTCCCTTGCTTGTTTCATTTCTGCAGGCGTCTCCGGTTACACTCCACGTTCGTCCCGCGGGCCGGGACAAAAACACATGAGCCTTTTACTCCTCCAAGATATGTATTATTTGCAAGCTATTTAAATGCACAGTGTAGTAGAAACCCAGCTCTGCCACTGACTAAAGTGCCTTGCATATGTTACTTAACCTTTCTCAAGTGCAATGTCCTTATCTGTAAAATGGATATAGATATCTTTATATGTTTTCTATGAGGAACAAATGAGATGTTATATACATATAAGAAAACATTTACCATATAGTAAGCATTTACATGCTAGTTTCCCTTCCCTATGAGCAACAGGGGATATATAGACATGTAAGAAATACCTACTGTGCTCAGGGAGCTAGAAATCTAGCTGGAAAGATCATACAAACTTAAGGAAAGTTCTGTGATAATTTAAAATTTAAATAAAAGCTCAATTGAAAAAGCAGAAGAGACAGGCATAAATGACTACTGGAAGCTTGGGTTAGATGATAATTTTTCAAATTATAAATCACTTTTGGACTAGTCAGGAACTCATGGGATTTGAAGAGTAGTTTGAATTTAGCAGAGAGGAAGGGTTTTCGAGATGTAGGAGGAAACCCAATTTTACCTACTCTTCACAAGGATATTCTAAGCAAAAGTGTCAAGGAAGATTTCAAATATGCTTAGAGATCTAACTCCAGGATTTACAGAAATCATAATATCAAGTTGGTTGGGGCCAGGCTGTGGAAAGCTTTGATGCTTTGAACTTTTTACTGAAAGGCAATATTGAATCCTGAAGGTTCTGAGCAAGGACTTAGGATTTACAGGAAAGACCCATCAGAACTGTTTAACACTCTTTAGCTATCTTTAGGGGTAGCATATTCCCTCTCACTGGAATGAAGCTAGGTGAGAGCTTGGCAGGGAAGTTTTAGCATGGCTTTAAAGCATTACCAAAACTAAATCACTATTAATAGCTGTAATGTCTAACATTTATTGAATACTCATTGTGTTGCACATGCATTATCTGATCATATCTTCACAACAACCCTATAAGAGAGGTATTACTATTATTCACATTCTAAAGGTAAGAAAACTAAAGGCGTATGAAGGTTATGTAATATGATGGAGGTCACAAAGTTAAATTGTGGCAAATAATTTTTCATTAAAATTTAAATTCCATTTTTTATTGGTTTGTAAGTCACATATAAGTCTTTTAAATGAATCAATATTTTAACTATTCTCCCAGCTGACCAATATTTTATCTTTTTTTTAACCTCAAAAATCAGACACTATTATTAGCACTATTTTATATAAGCAGCACTCTTTTAGGTTTACTTAGATGTTTACCAATTTCTTTGTTCACCATTCCATCTTGCATTTCAGACCTCCTTTCTGGTACCATTTTCCTTCTTCCTAAAGTAGAATTTCCTTAAGTGAAAGTCTGTTGGGAGGCAAAATTTATTCTGTTTGCTGGAAATGTCTTTATCATCATTCTTGAGATTCTCTGGACATAAAATCCTAGGTTGATGGTTTTCTCTTATCACATTGAAGATATAATAATTTCCTCTTCTAGTTTCCATTGTTGCAGTGAGAAATCTATCACTATTCTTGACTGCGGTTTCTTTGTAGGTGTTTTTTTCCCCTTTGGTCCTTTATGGTCTTCTCTCTGGTGTTTGCAGTTTGACTACAACACGACTGTGTGCTAATTTACTTACCCTGTTTGGTATTTGCTTCCTGTATTGGTAGGTTCATTTCTTAGTTCTCAAAAATTCTGTTCTTTTAAGAATTTTGGCTTTCCTCCATTTTCTTTATTCTTTCCTTCTGGGAATCTTCAAACTTTCTTATTCTAATCCCCATGTCTGTTAACTTCTCTTTTATATTTTCCATTTCCTTTGTCTCTAAATTGCTTTCTGAACAGTTACTTCATATGTGGCTTCAATTTACTTCCTCCATCTGTATATAATATGTTAAACTAACCCTGAGATTTTGATTTCAACTCTATTTCATTTTAAAACTTGTATATAGTTATTTTTCACATTTTCTTGGTCATTTGTGATTTTTTTTGTTAATTTTGTGATTATTTTAAAATGTCATATTTTATATTGTCATAGGTATTTTATATTGTCTGATCATTTTAATATCTGAGGTCTTTGAATGACCTATTTGTTATTTCTGAATGATTTTTTTCTCATGGGTGTGTCTTTGTATGTTTGATGATATTTGACTAAGAGATTTTTTTTTCAATTTATTTTTCATTCAATTTTTTTGTGTGTAAATCTAAGATTCTGGAGGCTTAAATTAAAGATGTCTTCCTCCAGACAGGAAGATCTACATTTGCTTCTGCTGAGAATCAGACATTATGTGTGTGGGGGGGTGTTGGGGAGCAGCGGGAAGACTGCCACAGAACTGGGATCACATTTAAACCTAGCTTCCCCTTTTTATTTCAACCCCAATGTTTATTCCTGACCACCCACTACCTGCATCTCAGAACTGATCTGGTAATGTGCCCCAGGGAAATTGGTTTTCATGTTTGTTTATTGGTCACCTCTAGGATTTTAATTTTGGCATTTGTTTGGGGATCCTGAAGATTTCTTTTACTTTTCCAAAGGATCAACAATACATTAAAAATTAAGTTTACTCAAGACTTATTATTATACTGCCAGAGGTAGAGGGCTTCCCGTTCCTTTTTTCACATTATAGCCAGGATCATCTTTAAGCTCAAATTTAACTATATAACTCCCTTACCCTCTGCTTAAAAATCTTTCAAATGTTCCCAGTCAAATCCAAATTCCTTAGAATAATACTCAGACTGGGAGGGTACTCACTAATCTGTCTTTGGCTTCTTTCTCCTACAGCACTATGTTCCAGCTTTCCAGAACTATTAAAGTACTTTAACGCATAATTTTTGCCTACTGGCTTTTGCATACATTGATCTCTCTGTATAGTATAACTAATACTCTTCTTTTCCCCAACTCCTCCTTGTTCTTAAGGATTAACTAGAAGGGTCACATCTTCCATATAACCTCTAATACAGTCTTTCTCTCCATTCCACCCTTTAAGTGAGGTTCCTTACCTGGGTGTGCCTATACATACTTCCTCCCTTATCATTTATTGTATCACATTGCAATCAACTGTTTGTCCTCAGTAGACTATAAATTCCTTAAGGCCAAAGAATCTGACGGATACATAGTATTTTTCAAATGTTTCTTGAAGGCATAAATTTATGATTGAAAGTGAATATGGTAATCTGGCAAAAGCTCACCTTGAGCTATAAACATCCCTAGACATACCCAAATTTCCTGAGGGCCTCATCTTAGACCCAAAGCAGAGATTAGTTACCTCTACTGCCTGTCTTATGGCTACTTCAAAAGGCATATTTGTAACTCGTATTTAAGAAGGGAACAGGCTTTTTTTTAAAAGAGTAATCTTGGTTTTATATAACTAAGCAGCCTAATTCAGGTTAAATTTACTTTAGAATACATTATTTAGGGCAAAATTTTCCTATTTATTCCTGGCCATATAACTTTTTCCAGTGACAGTGATACCAGACTGTCAAACAGAACTACAAATTAGGAACACTGTAAATAAACAATGGATACCACAGTGTAGAAACTGTTATGATTTTGAATATCACCCTTTATCATCAAAGTATATTACAATATATAAAACTCTTCAAATGAGTTTTTTAAACTTTTTTATTGAGACATATGCCATAATAGAAAAAAAGTGTAAAATTAAACACGTAAAGTTTTAAAATATAAAATGTTACAAGGTACATTTTCTCCTCTAAATATACCTGGCTGCTTTGGTGAATTATCAAACCATCTGTAATCAAGATTCTGTGTTAAAGAGCCAATGCTTTAGTATACAGAATGATCTAGTACATACATACTAAATCAATCATTCAATTCATTGACCATTCAGTCATTAAATTTAATAACCAAAGGCTATATACATGAAGAGAAAGAGAAAAGTTTTAGTATCTACTAAAACCGATGGAATTGTACAGTGCCTCATGACCAACAGAGAATCTTAGAGGATTGGCAGAATGAGCTCTTTGGAAAATGGATTTTGTTTTGTCTTAATTATAAAAGTAATATATGATCATAAAGAAAAAAAAGAGAAGAAAAAAGATCACATTAAATTAGAAAGTGAAAGTATCTGGCAGGGACAATTTAATGGGTATTTTTCTAGATTATATTTTATTACATATTTATTAGTATTATTACAGAAATGAGATCATACTGAGTGGCAACTTTATCATTTTCCCATTATTTTGGATATCTTTTACATCACTAAATATAGATCTACCTCATTCATTGTAATAGATGCGCTGTAATTTATCCATCCAAGCCCTTACTGGTATATATTTGCGTTGCTTAGTTTTTTGTCAGTACCAAAAAATGCTATGAAGAAATATTTGTTTGTGTGTATATTTCTGTTGAAAAAATTCCTACAAGAAATTTTGGGGTCAAAAATTATACATTTTTAAATTCTTAACGATGTTATTTTGTTCTTGTAAAAGGCGGGGTCAATTTGAGTTCAATAAATTCAGACGATCAGCACTTTATGCTGAATTTCCACCTAACCAAGTATTTTTATTCAAGCTTCCTTGAAGACACACCTTAAAATAACTCCAAAGGTTAAATATTTTAAAGTTGCCTACTTGGAATAAAAAGAGGAAAGAAAATAAAGAAACTTAGAGTAACATTAAAAACTATCCTTGTAAGAAGCTTTTAAAAACATTAGAAAACCCTTATAAAATTGAATGAAAAATAGTCAAAAATATAATTGTATATCCAAGATTACCACAGTTATGTAAAATACTCTCTACTTTAAAAAGTGGTTTTCTAATTTCTTCCAAATTATCTACACTGAGAAAATAAAATTTCATTAGGAAAAATATCAGAAAAAATAATCCTTTGCTCCTCGCAAATCTGAAGATTCAACACTAAAATTGCTTCACCTTTCACGAGAGAAGGAATCTTATTGTGTGTTCTTGAAGCCTTTTCTATATGCCCAATTCTAAAGCCCAAGTCTGTATAATGATCTCCAAGAGTTATCAAAAATTACACAAGAAGCAAAACCAATTTTGTTTTCTTTCCTTTAAAAAATTACTTAAGAAGAGTTAATGTACCATTTGCTTTAAAGTCCTGTATTATTGAAAGAGTGGCTTCCAGGATTTGACCTAAATTCCTTTTATAAATTACTGTGATTCATTCTAACTCCATTTAATATTTCTATGTCCACATAGCCAATAGAGACATTTCATAAAAAACATTAAGCTCATCAAAAGCTCACTCTGCTTAATCATAATGGGGAATGAGGAACAGTGGCCTGGATGTTATTCTGGCTAAAAGATGATTTCAGCATGACTGGGAAAGATGGCTTACAAACCTAGATAAATGGACAAAATTTCTCAATAAACTACATGAATCCTTTCACTCTTATTCAGGAAGCTGGGTGGAAAGATGCAAAGCTAGTTAAAATGGTCAGTTTATTAGTTTTCTCAGGGCCTCCATTTGAGTTTTTTTCCCTTAAAATAAAGCCATTATCAAAACTCCAGAAAATAACAACAACATAGTAGTGTCTTGTCAGGGAAAAAGAAATTCAGTATAAAGGAAAGTGAATATTAATCTTTGAATATTCCTACTTAAGCTTTAAATCTCATTTTGGCCAGTAAACATAACCTAAGTTTTTTACTCTAATTTTTTTTTTAATGATTGTAGCACAAAAACAATAACTTACATGTCTTTCTTTTCCCACAATCTGACTTATAAGAAACAGGAATCGTCAATGCTATACACTCTCCAAAGAGAACAGAAAAAAAAGAGGTAGTTGAGAAAGGGGAGTAAAATTTGAAAACAGGACTAAATCTATTCACCCACAACTCTCAAGACTTAAAATATATTTACATACACTTAAAGGCAGTTATAGTATGTTTAAACCTCAGAAAAGCAAAACTAGGTAGATGCAGATACATCTTTTATTTTCAAATAGCTTTTTTTCTCACCGATGAAAAAGTAGTATACATATACTTTAGAAAAATTTGGAAAGAAAAAAGAATAAAAAATAAAAATTACTCATAAATGCCATCATCCTATTATTAGCTGGGTGTATGTAAAGTCAGATTTTTCTTTATACATACAATACATATATCTTCCCACCAATTTTCCCGTATTTTTCTTCCCAGTCTCTATTTTGGGGCTTTCTTTCATGTGAATAATGGCAGAATGTTTATGTTATAAACTTCCATGAAATATTGGGGAAGAGAGGTAGAAGAAACTCTGAGAGTGGTAATTTCACTATCTTTCATAATAGAGTCAATAGGATATGTCTAAAATGGCATCATGTGGTTAAGAAAACATGACCCCAACACCTTTTTTTAAAAAACATTTTTGGTTTAACATTTCCAAATACAAAGCAGAGAGATTATGAGCCTCTATGTATCTATCATCTAGCTTCAACACCTACCAATCTTTTTTCCTCTATATCTCTCACTATCCCCAGATTATTTCAGCACAAATCCCACTCCTAATAACATATCACCCATGAAATAAAATACTACAATGCTCTTCTCAAGAGATGAAGTTTTTAAAAACCTGCAAGACTAATATCACACCAAAAAAATTAACAAGAATTCCTCAGTATTATCAAATATTCAGTATGCCTTCAAACTTCATCAGTTGTCTAATACATATTTTTTTACAGTTGGTTTGTTTGAATTAGGAGCCAAACAAGGTCTACACATAGCCTTGTTTTCCATAAGCTCTTTTTTTAACCTCAGTGGGGCCTTTTGTTAAATAGTACACATATGGCTATGATTTGTTTAAAATTCAGATTTAATTGACATGAAACTTTAGTTTTAGGTGTACTACATGATTCAATATTTGTGTATATTGTGAAACCACAGTAAGTCTAGTTAACATTCATCATTGCACATAGTTACAAATATTTTTTCTTGTGATGAGAAATGTTAAGATCTACTCTCTCAGTAACTTTCAAATATACAACATAGTATTAACTATAGTCACTACACTGAACATTACATAGAAAAAAGTCTATAAGGATATATATCAGAATTTTTATAGTAGTTATTTTTTGGTGGTGAGATTATGGGTGATTTTAATTTTCTTCTTTAAACATTTTTTGAAAAAACTGAGGTATAATTTATATAGAGTGAAATGCACAGATTATTAAGTTCGATTAGTTTTGACAAATGCATATACCCATGTATCTCAAACCTTTATCAAGATAGAGATTTCTGTCACCCCAGTTTTTTCATGTACATGTTTTTCCGAATTTCTTAGTATAAACATATTTTACTTTAAAAATAATAAAAATAAAACTATGTTTATATCTTAGACAAATTTTAAAAAAAGTAATACCAAAAAAAAGGGGTGAGCACAATCTACAAATGAACACATCGAAACCCTAAAACCCTTGATTCAAGTACTTTTTTCTCTTTGCCATTCCCACCTTAAAACTTCTGGACAACTGCTAATAGATGAGGGCAAAGAAGGTAAGTAAAGAAACCTCTAAGGAATTTCCTCTTTTCCCATGTTCTTATAGCACTTTTTGTACCTTTGTCATGGCACTTACATATTGTGTCTAGTAGTATGGCTATTGTATAACATCTTTTCTCCCATATCAGATTCATTATGCTTCTTGAGGGAAGATAAACAAATCTTAATTACCTCTGTATTTACCTTATTTTTCTCAGTGCCTTACACAGAGCAGGTACTCAATAAATGTTGGCTGACTTGAACTGAAGGAAAAATCATATCATTATACAATTTTTTTTCATTATACAATTTTAATGACACTTCCTGAAGTTGAACTGCACTCCAGGTAGACATAAGTAAATTATTGCATAATTATCTCCAAAACTTTTATATTTCTCCTAAAATCTTTCTAAGTCATTGTTATGGGCTGAATTTTATCTCCCCACCCAAATTTGTACATTGAGCCCTAACCCCAGAACCTCAGAATATGACTATATTTGGAGATAGTGCCTTTAAAGAGGTGACTGAGTTAAATTAAGGTGAGCTCTAATCCAATCTGACTGGTATCTTTAAGAAATCTGGACATAAACAGAGATACCAAGGATGCATGCACACAGAGGAAAAAACATACAAGGACACAGTGAGAAGATGGCCATCTGCAAACCAAGGAGAGAAGCCTCAGAAGAAACCAAGTCTTGGACTTCCAGCCTCCAGAACTATGGGAAAATAAATTTCTATTGTTTAAGCCACCCAGTCCTTGGCATCCCTTGCAAACATCATACAATCATACTCCTACAGAAAAATCTAGAAGAGACCTGTCTATTCATTTGGTCTTAAGCTTTACAATTCAAGGAAAAAGAATACTACCTACCTATAGAATACTACCCCTTTTTAAGTATTTAGTCTCCTCCTTCCATATGGAAGATATGTGACATGGGATCTAATCTGTGGATAGCAGAGTGAACTGAGGAGAAAAATATGCCTATTTATTTATATACCAGATTCTTTGAAGATATGCTTCTACTAAATTAAATATTATTTACTGCCTTTTAAAATAGTTTTCATTTTGCAAATTGGGCTATTGGACTTATATGACCAATACATCTTATCTGAGGGAAGAAAGAGAGGAGAAAAAAAAATGTACAAAACTTTCACATTTCCTCCTTAAAACTTGAGGTAATGGGTTGAAAAATAAAACTAGTGAAATTACATCATTCAAAATTGCTTATAGTGGTACTTTCCCTTATTCTGAACATAATTGATGTCAGTTAAATATTTTTATGGGATCCCAAAATCTTTAAGAGTGAGTTTTGCTAAGGTATTATACATTAGAATAAGAAAGTCATGGCTAAGACTTGAAAAATAACTTGTGTCAAATACCACTGCAGTAGATAATAATCTTTTATCTTATTAGGAGGGACACATTAAAACTCCTTATGTAGCTATCCTATGAGATGAAATTCATCTCCTTGGAGTCACACTAAGCAATTAACAATCCTAAACAATTTTCATCATTCAGCAAAAATACAGAAAAATATGTGATACTTTACAAGCATGTCCTTTTTTTAACCTCAGAGTCAGTTTTAACATAACTTCTACAACTTACTTGCCAATTAACCATTTAACTTTGACTTGCACAAAGAGAGGCTGGTATTTGCCTGGCAGGATTAAGCAAGAGAGTGCAAAATGTTTTAAAAACTCTAAGTTATACAAACATAAATATAAAGGAAACAAAATACATAAAATGGCTCCTATCAAATAGGCTCAGTGGTTACAGCCAAAAGTTCAAATTTAAGGGGATCATTTTTATCTTAATATGAATACCAGATAGTTTAGAACAGTGTGCATTTGGTCTCCTGGTTTTTTCCTTTTTGTACCAGAAATGGATAATTATTTGGGGTTATAAGGCTGGATATAATAAAAAAACAAAAGTTCCTTTTTTTTTTAACAGCTTATGTTAATAAAAGCCACAAAACCTGACAAACAAGTCCTTCTGATACACTTGCCCTGTTCACAATGGCAATAACTACTGACAAGAGATTTATTGTTCATTTTATGTAATCAGAAACTAAAAGACTAGGTCCTGACCTAAATTAAATTAGAGTTTTCATCTTCTGATTTCAATAAAATGTTTTAGGACTGGGCAACTTTCAAAGAGGAACAGTTGTCTCCATTGATAGCCATTCATTGACAAGTTGTGTACTAACTTATTAGGACTGAATTTTTTAAACTTGATTAGTTTACTGAAATTTTTTAACCATATATAAAAAGGCTTGCACTTTCAATCATTAATAAATTATGAGTGAATTAGAACTGATGGAGGGTCATTAATAGCTTGAAAAAGCTTAACATTAACATTCTTTATATTTATAATTTAAAATAAAAGTTTTATTCAGTCTGATTTATTATTTTCTATGTATATGAATAGTGGCATTGTTTAAAAGAACATAACCGGGTAAGTAAAAGAATATTCTTAGGAGTACTGTTCATAATGGACTCCAGAATATTCACTAACCAGTAGAATGAATGTATAATGACATGTTTCATATAATTAAATATTACACTGCAATGAACTAAAATTATATGCAATATGGATGAATCTCAAATACATTGAATAAAAGAATACATAACAGCGTTAACCCAATAACATAAAGTTTAAAAACAGGCAAAACCATAATATATTGTTTAGTGGCACATACACATGTTAAAAGTATAGGGAGGTGAGGCAGCATGTGATTAGGGAAGGGTACAAGAGATTTCCTCTAGATGCAGATAATATTCTGTTGGTGGTGGTTGGTTACATGAGCATTTACATTAAAATTATCTGTTAAATTGTACACGTTTAATATACTTTCTGAAAATGTTTCACAACTTTAGAAAAGTTAAAACACTTAACTGGATGTCCAGCTCTGTTAGATACTTAAGTTTCAAAAAACATCTGAGTTCATTTCAAGTTGATAGGATGCTTTTAAATATCTGTGGTTATTCCGTTGCAAATTAAAGAAATTATCACATTCAGCTGATGCTTTTCCTAGAACCTATCCCTCTTCAGACTAACTCTTGCTCATCTTTAGAATTCAAGTTAAGAGTCACCAGTTCCCAGAAGTCTTTCCCAGTATCTCTTCTCGTTACCTCTCCTACTAGAACTTTCCACCACCCATCTGAGTCAGGTGTCTTTCTTCTTTGCTCCTTCATACCCAGAACATAGTTATGTATATACCACACTGCATACATCACACTACATTGCAATGGTCTGCTGACTTTCCCCAGCCTCCTCCCAACCTCTCCAGCCATTCCCAAGCCACTAGACTATAAATGATCTTAAAGTAGGTCTGCTGTCTTTGTTCTCTTTCAATATCTGGCAATTGACATATATGAGACATTCGGTAAGTTTTTGGTGCCCAAACAAATGAGTGAAAATATATCTCCATAATTCCAATGAACAATACTTCTATCATTTTTACTACAGTGACAGGGAAATATGTGAAAAGCTTTTCTGTTAAGTGCATAATAAATGTTCAATAGATGGTATTACTAGGAGGAAACTTTGAGAGAGAGAGAAGAGAGCTAAAAAACATTACACACAAACTAAAATGATTATCACCAAAAGTGAAAAGCTTTCATAGGCTCACTCCTCTTACAGGTAACTTAATAATATAGATTCTCAAAAAGAAGAAGTTTTAAATATACTAACAATTTAGTTAATGCACTAACTGTCCATGAGTCAATAATATCCACACCAAAACTCTTACCAAAGGCAATAATGCTAAACAGGATCTTGACTTCCAACAGGAAATAAATCTGTTTTATTTTGGTCAGGTACCAGCACTGAGATAACATCTAATTTAAATGTACTTGGAAGGTTAGACTCTCCAACATATATTTAGATTTCTTGATATTTTTCATAAGATAATGAAGCTTAATATTTTAAAGCCAATCTGTGGCAGCTATTCCTCAAAAGAATCTTAAGGATGACAGTAATATTTCAAAAGTGACCTGACTATAGGACCTACTGTCATGCTTTTCTAGGCCTATAATTCCTGAAACTTTGGCCTCTTTATATTAATTTCTACTTATATGTTTTCTGAAACAGATACAATTAAAAAAAATACATATAGTAATGGGTTCCAAACAGAGAATCTTATGGAAATCTTCAGCAAAAAGTTAACTTTAATACTTGGGGATGCAAAGTTTAACATTTATGATTTTTTTTTGACATGGCACAAACCTCAAATCATGTAAAACAAGAAATATATATATCAAAACATATTCATAAAGAACATAGGACAAAAATATCATTAAATCCTTAATTTGGAAACAAAAATGAAAAGGGCTTTGCTGTTTTCATTAGGCTGATCCTCTCAAAAGAGTCTAAAAGTCTCTCTGGTACTCAAAACCCTCCATACTATGATCTGAATCTAACTGATCAATTCTGAATCTCATTGTTTTCCAAGACCACCACCTACTTCAATTGTACTGGTTACTTAATTATCTCCCAAGTTCATCAAGCTCATGATACCACTGCTCACTCTGGTTCCCTCATCCAGAATGTATTCTCTTCTCTCCATTTGTGTTAAAGACCAGCTTGTTTTAAGACCCAGTTTGTTTTACAGCCTTCTATTCTCCAGATTATTCTAACCCATGATGATCTTTCCTCACTCCAACTCCCTCAGCTCTTGTTCTAACATGGAAAAACTTTTTAAAAAAAATTTATTTAAAATGCATTTTAATCGTGAAACATAATGCACACACAGAAGAGTGCACAGAAGTGAAAAGCTCAGTGAATTATCCCTAAATATCCACAAAACTTCCCCCAAGTACAGAAAGAGAACTGTTAGAAAGACCCATCATGCTCTTTTCTAATCACTAGCAAGCCCCCCTTCCCGGCTCCTCACAGAAAGACAACCCCTACCCTAACAACTATAGTAATCCCTTTCTTGCTTTTCTTTATAGTTTTGCCACCTAAATATGCAACCTAAAAACTACAATTTTTAAAAATTTATGTACATGGAATCATACAATATGTATTCTTTTGTGCCTGGCTTTCTTTACTGAACATTATATGAGAATCATACAAATCTTGTAACAATGTTCATTCTCATTTTGTATAGAAAATACATTTATATTCATTTAAATAAGTGAATGATTCATTTTTATCCATTCTGCTGATGGAACTTTAGGTCATTTAGCTTTTTTTGAGGGGGGTGGCGGTGAAAGGGTTTATTACCTGGCTTGTTCTCCTGGCGGTAGGTCAACCACTAGCGTGTCTGCCTCCGCCCAGAGCACTGGGCCAAGCTCTCTATATAATGCACAATAACAGCTTATTCCCTAAAGGTGTGGAAGTGGTAGCCTAGCAACAGGCCAGTTATGTCATCAGGTGGTTTAAGTTCAGTGAGGATCCTGGCCATAGGAACCCCAACTTCCCCACACTCCACCCCTCCAGGATTCCGCCTTACAATCTACATGATTTCAGTCTTCGGCAGTGGTCCCTGGGCGAGAGAGCTGGAGTACTGTAACCAAATTCCACAATAGCAACAGAGGATACCAATAACTTAGAGATAATAACAATTAAGATACAACAAGATTTTGATACAGGTAACAAAAATTATAATAATCCTCAAGCCAGAGGAGGTTCCTAATAACAAAAAATTATAATAATTCTTGAGCCAGAGGAAGTTCCCAATCCACAAAGACTTTAGGGGCAATAAGACACATGTTTTAATGCCACCAACATAGGCAAATCTTGTCCATCAGGTAGGATGCATGCAAGAGAGTGGTCCTGTGATAGGACTGTAGCAGGAAGGGAGTCCCTTCCAGGTCTAGTCTACCATACTTTCCCCTGGGGGTTACTGAAGGGTCTATATACAGTGCTACTGGAGGTGCATGCACTGGCCATAATGATAAAACTCCCCGGTAAGATGCTCCTACCTTCTGGCCGTTCAGGATATACCACTGTGTAGGTCACTTGACTTTTAAACAGTACGTATATCTTGTCTCCTCAGCTATAATGCAAGTTTCTTGAGAACAGGAACCACATATTTTACTATTTTACATATACATTGGTATTTGCAGAGTGCTAAGCACATAATGGGTGTTCCCAATAACACTAAATAATGATTAAATAAATCTATGAGTAGCATAGGCAATAAGAAGAAAATAAGTAGTGCTGGAAATCAGTGTAACATTTTTAGAGATAGGTATGTAACTGGTATTTTGTAACAATAATTAATCAGAAGCCTTGACCTCTCCTATTTGTTTACATCTAAGGATTTATCATTTTTTATTCTTCCTGAGCCAACTGAAAGCTAAAAATTTATCACCTTCAAAAATAAAATCAGAACAATTCAAAGGTGGTCAATTATTAACCACCCAACTTCACACAGTATCTTACCAATATGTTCAGTACCCACTATATGATCATAGCTCTAAATGAGCTCCTTTATTTTTTATTCTATTTCCTTAAGTTTATATTAACTATTATAAACTTGCAAAAATCTAGTACCTAGGGTTAGAAGAAATTTTAATCATTCCTATTCAAAACCAAAACAAACCAAATAGCTATTTAGTTCTAAAAAGTTCTTCTACAGTCAATGTTTCCTAGACACTATGGAAAAACCTCAGAATAGTATTTATGCCATTTAATTTTTAGACCTATTCTGACATTCTCTTAGAGAGTCACTTTTCTGTTTTTATTTTTTTGACTTTCATAAAACTAGAGCCTCATCAACCTTCTTGGCAAACAGGAAATATACTTCTGGCTAAGATTTTCTGATGTATCTGCGTCTGTGTATCAGCCAAGTGCATATGGGCATGTCTCTAATATTAGTTTTAACAGTACACAGGTTATAGGACAAGTCTTGTAAGTTTTCTTTAAATTGGTACTTTGACATGACAAAAATCAGAGAAGGGAAAAGTGGTAAAGAAAATATAATGTAGAGTCTAAGAAATAAGGGTATTCCCAGGGTGAGGAATCTATGCAGAAAAGATGTTGCTAGATGTACGTAGCCAATTCATTTCTAGCTAAGGACAATTACTAAAGTCAAATTTAGTAGTTTTTAAAATATAAAATAGCACTTTAACTTGATATATTTTCAAAATTGAGGCCAATACGTCTTTATTTTTATTATTTGTATTTATTAAAGACTTTCTTGGAAGTAAGTAAACTGTTTAAAATATTACATTTATATATCTTCATAACCTCTTCATGAGGGAAAAAATTGATTGGAAAACAAAACAAAAAGTTAAATTACAAATGAAGGATAATATATACTACTGGTAGAAAAGCCAAGAGAATATTTAGTCATATTGTAACACTTGCTCTCTCAAGACTAATTTTACTATGAAACAACTGTTCTGTTGATAAGGGAAAATTTTGAAAGGGAAAGCTGCAATTGACTTAAAAACCTTTTCTGAAATAAAACAACCTAATCAACTGTTGATGTTTAACTTCTACAGATTCACAGAACAGAGAAGTTATTTCTATTGTATCATAAAAAAACTACTTTTTCTTTCCTTTTTTTAAAATTGAAGTATCATTGATATACAGTCTTATACTGGTTTCAAGTATACAACACAGTTCAACAGTTTCCATATTATTAAATCCTCACCCCCACTAGTGCAGTTACTGTCTTTCAACATAGGAAGATGTTACAGAATCATTGGCTATATTCTGTATGCTGTACTACCATCTCCATGATCAATTTATACAATGATTGAAAATTTTGTGCCCATCCTCACCCACCTGAACCACTCCCCATGATAACCACCAGTCACTTCTCAGTGTCTATGAGTCTACTGTTATTTTGTTTGTTGTTTTGTTTTTATATTCCACAAATAAGTGAAATTATATGGTGTTTGTCTTTCTCTGCCTGGCTTATTTCACTTAGCATAATACCCCCTAGGTCCATCCATGTTGTAAATGGTGGGATTTCTTTCTTTTTAATGGCTGAATAATATTCCATTGTGTGCAGATTAAAATGTACTATGAAAAACTGAAACATCTCTAATAAAAATAAAAATAATCATATAATGTAGCTAACATTTATCGTATGCTTACTAAGTACCTGGTGTCACAGTAAGGACGTTTACACACACTTTCAGGTTAAATAATTTCCTGTAAATTCAGACTCAACAAGTTGTGTATTTGGAACTTTTTCCCTCTGATTCTGATTCTAGAACCTGTACCAGTAACCCATATCTCTCCCTGCCTAATATTAAAAAGTCATTTTTAAACCTGGTTCTAAATAAAGATCAATCTTGAGGCTGCTTAAAAAATCATCTTGCTCATTTTCTATCCTCAAAATATGAAATCCGAATCCTCAGGGGTGATAAGTAGGAGTCTTTTAAACAAACAAGTAACAAAAGTTTCCAAGTGGAACTGATATGTACCCAGCACTAAGAACTATGGATAAAGGGCATCAAAAAATAATTCAGCCAGAAAATAAACCATCTAGAAATATATTTTATTCATTGGACAGTGCAGAAACTAAAGGAAATAGGAAACAAACAAAAAAATATTCCATTGTGTGTATGTACCACATCTTCTTTATCCATTCATCTATTGATGGACACTTAGGTTGCTTCCATAATGTAGCTATTGTAAATACTGTGGCTCTAGTGGCTCTACTATTTCTTTTTATAAGGTAACTAATCATACCTGTTCCTTGTCTTTTTATTTAAGATACTTTTTCTCCCCAAAGCTCAAGAATACATATGTGTGGGCCCTCTTTTTATTTTTTTTACAGTTTTTAAATAATTTATTATATATGATTTAATTATATATTAATATATTATATATGATTTATTATATATATCTTTTTATTAAGGTATCATTGATATACACTCTTATGAAGGTTTCACAAGAAAAACAATGTGGTTATTACATTCACCCTTATTATCAAGTCCCCTCCCACACCCCATTGAAGTAATTGTCCATCAGTGTAGTAAGCTTGGGCCCTCTTTCTTAGTAAGAGATTATTTCACCATTAATTTCACTTGGCAAACTATAAGTACAAAAACTTCACACTTTGCTATATCCTCTAAAATTTTAGAGTAGTTTTTTAATTTAATTACACTCAAGTCAATTAAACTTTTGGATTTTACCACCCAAGTATCAGCCACCCTCCCAAACTCCCTCATCCCCTAGATGGCTAGAGCACAATTATGAGGCCAATTTAGCATTAATGAAAATATTCTATTGGATTATTTCCTTAAAAACAATCCAGAATTTAAGAGTCTTTGCAAACCAGCTGTATTATTACCTCTTTATCTTTTAGTCCCAGGAGCAATACTTCTTCCATAAGTGTGAGGCGGACATCCTTAGAGTCTCCAGAGTCTTCATTGTCTGGATGCCTGTCTTGCTTAGCGTCTTTCTCACTTTCCACCTTCTTTTCAGAGTTCTTGCCTACTTCAGTGCGACGGGCCCGGTGAGTTAAAGTGGTCATTCTTACCTGTTTCTAACAGGGGTGATGAAAAAATAGGAATATGTGTGTTTATATAAATAAACACATAGATAGATATTCATACATGCATATTAAAAATGTATGCAGATAATATTTACAAACTTAAATAGTTAAAGAATGGGAGGAGTAATTACCAGAAAAATTAGGTGGATAACACAATATCTTTTCCAAAGTACAATAGTTTGAATTCCACAGAAAGCACTGATCAGAAATCAAATTGGTAGTAAAGAAAGGGGAAGGGTGGGGGAGAGTGGGGTGGAGGTAGGGAGAAGGGGATTGTGGGGTATCATGATTGGTGCACATGTGTGAGGTCACCGGGAAGACAGTGTAGTTCAGAGAACACAAATAGGGACTCCGTGGCATCTTACTTTCTCAATTTCAAAAAAAATTAAAGCACACACACTTTTACACCATCAAGTAGTTGTTTTAAAAATGTAGTAATAAAAACCTGCACTGAATTATCTGTGATAAAGTTAAAGTTAGCATACTTTACTTTAGATAAATCTAAATGCCAGTTTTTAAGGTGATATATAATGAAAATACTCAAATTAGCAATTACTCAATATTTTAAAAATAATTAGTAATTTAAATAATTCTTTTCAGTATCAAAAGAATGCATTCAAGAGCTTCTGTAACTGACTACCTTGTAACTGTTCTACCTTCCCATTACTCCCAATTTTGTACTGTTCACAAACCAGTTCTCAAGCATGTCCCATGCCTTCCACCTCTGCTCCTGCGTACATACTAGAGTTCTTTTCCCTTCCTCTCTAAATACTACACATTCTTCAAAGGCCTATTGAGGACCCATTATAAAGCCTTAATTGAATCTACGTCCCAGAATTGGTCTATCCCTCAGCTGTACTTTCACAGAACCTTATTTATACTTACTTCCTTTAAAGCATTTATTACAGTCTTTCTTTTGGTACGGCTCTCTCTCAACTGTACACTTCTTGAGGGCAGGGAGATTGTCTTCTTGGGTTTTTATATTCTCCATAGCAACTAGCACAATGTCTTTAACGTAAGTGCTCAGTAAATACATACTGATTAAAATCAATACTCAGAATGCATGTGGCCATTTAAAATAGAAATACAAATGAAATGAAAGATTCTTTGTGCAAGGCTATATTTCAAATATAATTCTTGGTGGGAGGCGGGAAGAGTGAAGTTGGAAAAGAACCGTGAAATAAATGCTGATGGGCACTAACTCTATCTGGCACTGTGAGTAGGGCTTATTTCATAACACAATCCAAGAAACTGCATCTTCGGGAGAAAAAAATTAAGGGAAATTTTCTTTGAGCAACTAATTCCCCCTGGACATTTGCTAGTTAAAAACCCAATTGGAACAAAAACAAATAGCAAAAAAATTAAATAAAAACCTCCTCCTCCCCATCAAATAATCATTTGGAGGCTTTTTTGGACGTTAGGAAATATATTTTCCCCCGTTGCTTACCTGACTTTACTCTTGGGTTACCGCCAGACGTAGGCTGCAGCTTGCGCTCTATTTTTTTGTGCACTATTAGGGGCACACCTGTTCCACCCTATCCCCAACCCCCAGCCCCCTCCCTAGTAAGTGAAAAACTTCTCAGCCACCCAGAGAGCAAAAACTTCCTGATCCTTCGAGGCAGAATAGTAACACATCAGATTCCTCGCAATCACTAGGCAACCTACCTTGGTGTTTCATTGGACCAATCAGAGACCGCCAGGTTTGAGCCCAACCAATCGTAGTTTACAAGAGGAGGCTCTCCCGCAGCTATTGTGTTGCAACCCCGACAAACACGATCAAAAGTGGGCGGGTTTGGGTTCAACTTGACAGCTGGTCAATCCAATGAAGGAACCTTGGTTGAAGTGAGGAAAGAGGACTGCTCTCCACCCACATTAAACTGGCCAATCAAGCAGTTCAGTTAGCAAGCACCAGCTGCCGAAATCGCTACGAAGGTTTCTGTTGGTCAACTTCAATGTAGCAAGTGTGTTACCGTAGCAGTGTATACTGAGACAATTAGGTGAGATGTGTTGGGATCCAGTAAAGCTAGGAATAAATGTGCATTTTTAAATTGGTTGTTTTCGGCAATTACCTTATCTGTAGCTTTCCTTTCCAGAAAAACCTGATCTGGTTCAGTTTGCGGACGTTTATTTGGTTTACATTAAACAGGATAGGCATATTTCTACCATCCTATACATACCAACATTCTCGATTAGTGCATGTTACTGGCAAACCCATGGATAATGTATGATTTTAGAATGTGGCTGTTGAAACTGCAAGAGTCAAAAAGACCATGTCTTTCTTTTCAAAAGTAAAGGAAAAGGTCAAGGCTGGAACCAGGTCCCAAGTTTCTCACTAGAAGCACAGTTATCTTTCACACTATCACTTAAAAGTTCTAGGAAGTGTGCTCAACTCTTGCAAAATAACATCTATTAAAACGATTTCAAAATTAGTGCCTAAACATTTTCTGCTAATTAAATAAAAACTAGAAGCCATGAAAGTCTAGATGCTGAACATTTTATTTATTCTGCCAAAAATGCCAGACTTTAAAAAATCTGTCCTCATTTTGTCTTGTAGTAAAAATTTTTTTAAAAAGATAAAGCTCCAGTATTTAATTGTATATTATAATTATGTGAATACACTATCAAAGCACTGAAGAACATTGTTTTAATAACACAATGACAAATATAGTTAAATAAATGGTATAGTTTTAACATTAGTAAAAAGTGAATTCTTATCAAAATTTCACACCAAAATAAACATTGTTTCAAAAAATGGCTTCAGAGGGCCTTAGAAGTTAATATATGTTCAGAGGAAGTGCCCAACAAAATGGAAGATAGAGTAATATTGAGTAGTTAATGAACAGAATCAATTATGACACTGGTACTTTTGGTTTTACTCAAAAGTTCTCTTGGATTTATCTTAGATAAGGTTAGGTTCACATTATGATTGGTAAGAATTCATTTTAGTGTATTAAGTGCTTAAGACTACATAAAAGTTTTCAGAGGTATGACAAAGACACCTAAAATAGTATTCTAGTGTCCTTTAGTTTAAACATCGAGAACTTTGCAAATATGTAGAAGACGAAAGTAAGTTTTATATATGTTCCTTTGGTTCACTAAACTTTCTTCTCTTTGGCACTGACTCTTGACTAGAAGAATCAAAGTGATGAAGGACCTGTCAAAAGAAAACAACTACTAAGGGTAGAGATACTTCTAAGTTTAAATGTCTTTAATTTTAAGTCTTTTGCATGTCTCTGAGGTTTATTGATTAAAAAAATTATACCTAGCATAACTATTTCCTACTAAATTAGGACACCTGGGTTCTTTAAAAGTAGGCTAAATTTTATTACTGACATTTTTATACCCTCTGATGGCTGTTCAAAGTATATACTTGCAGGTCTTTGTTAAGATTGCTGAAATAGTTACAAAGATAGGTTTAACATTATCTTCTCAAAATAGTAAAATATTTTGGAGGGGTAAGAGGGGAAAAAAGATTAAAAAATTAGCTGCAAATAAATAAATATTCTACCTTGGGAACGTGTAAGGTTAAATGTTTTGTTTTTGTATCCCTGGTACTTAGCAGGGCCTAATAGATATTAGACATTTAATCACACATTTGAATGAATGGGGAGGATGAAGTAAATTCCTAACAAGATTACCTGAGTAACTGAACTTCTGATTTTTCTGGAGGAAAACTCACAAATGATACAAACTGGATTGTAACTTTGCAAAAAAACAAAATCAAGGCTTAATACATTGGGAAAAATTAAAGAACCTAATATATTAATGAAATGCCAGGTTATTCCATTTGCTTAAGATATGTAAATTGAAAATGGTATTAACCAACTATACTTTGGGGGTTTCACCTTTAATATTTGATTTTTAAAAATAGTTTTAAAATTTCAGTTGTCTAATTTTAACCTACTAACAATACTAAAAATTCTGGTTGGAAAAAATATTAATATTTATCTCAGAAATGACAAATTATCTGATTTGGTAAAATAAAGTTCCAAATATAAAAAAACTTACAGGAAATTTAGGTCAGGAAAATTTTCTCTTTCTTGAGGTACTAGGAGGAGATGCTGTGTTTTCAGGGAACATGTTGATCTGGTAGCTTGTTTCTACTTTAGTTTTGATCTCTAGAAAGTTCAGGTCAAATTTGTGGCCCAATTTTAGCTCTACATAAGTAAAACGGCCTGAATATACTCATGCTCTCATTTTTTCATTCTATTTATATTTTCTTTCTTGGACACTGATTTTTATTTATTTTATAAGTACCTCCAACTACTTCAAATCATTCACGGAATCAGACAGTATATATTTACATGCAAAAAATAAACCAACATGGTACATCTAATTTTAAAATCATCTCAGTTTTTAGAGCCAATTATACTTAAACAAAATATGTATATCAGAGTTCTGAGCCAGAGATATTATCATATTTATTGTTTTAAATTTAATTTACAGTAATGATATTCTGATACTTGTCATTTTATTTAAGACTTACTGTTTTCCCAGATTCCAGTTGACTTCTCTTGCGATTTTCTTTAGAAGATTTTACTGGTTGATTTCCATTAGCCTCATAAAGAGAATAATTGTCAATCTGTTATTTCTCAAAGAACAACCAACACTTGATTTTTCAATCATAGGCAATTATATGCAGTTTTTTTTAAAAAAACAGCCATTTCCCTATTTTATCAGCATACCAGTTTGAATGCTGCCTTCTGCCAGTTCTAACTTCCCATTGAGAATATGAGAAAAAGGACAACTAAAAGTGGTACTATAAGTAGTAGTGTGCTGGTTAATATTAAACAATCAGTTCTCTGGGAGAAACAAATCCTAAATCAAGACATCTGCTGATTTCCATATGCTGTCAGTACTCTTATCATGTCCAATTTCAAGTTACCAACATGATGTCACTGAATGAGTTGGGAAGAAATGCTCAGGCATACTGTTAGAGCATGTTATTTGGTTCCATAATTTTGGATGTAATGTTTTATTCATTTACAGAATGCTTTTTCTTCATCTCTAAACCTCTGAGAGTAACTTAAAGGTCCAAAAAAAAAGAATTTCTATTTAGTACAATTCACACCAAAAATGAAAAGCAGTGTTTTGTTTTATAGTTTTTTTTTGCTTAAAAACATGGGATTCATTTTGTGCAAGATACATACAAAACATTCATTTTTAATTAACAAGATGATCCATTTACAAGATAGGACATGGGAACACTTTGGTGTTCTAGGAAATTTCCTTGTAAGTCTGGACGATAGTGTCACTTCTCAAAGCTTTTCCTGGATTTCCTTCTCTAATAAACTTTAAAAAAATTGGAATGAAGTTGATATACAATATTATATTGGTTTCAAATGTACAACATAGTGACTCAATAATTATGTACATTACTAAGAAGCTTTCCATGGTTAAGTCAAGTTCCCCGTTATCATACCAAATGTTAAATATTATTGATTATATTCTGTATGTTGTACTTCCATTCCTATGATTAACTTATTTTAAAATTTACAGTTTGTACCTCTTTATCCCCTTCACCTTTTTTACCCATTCCCCTACCCCCTTCCCATGGTAACCAACAGTCTGTTGTCCATATTTATGGGTCTATTTATTTGTTGTTTGTTTTGTTTTTTAGATTCCACATATAAATCATATGGTATTTATCTTTCTCTGCTTGGCTTATTTCACTTAGCATGATACACTCTAGGTTCATCCATGTTGTCACAAATGGCAAGATTCACTTCTTTTTATGGCTAAGTAATAGTCCATCTAATATACCTTCAATAAAATTAACCATTTTCTCCTTTGTGCCTCTATATATAGCCTATTCAGACTGTTTTCATGGCCTTGTATCAGTGCACTGGTTGACCTCCAATTACTAAATGTTTAGCCAAGAGCAGGAACTATGTGTTATTTATGTTATATCTGTAGCACCTAGTAAAGGACCTGACACATAATAGGCACTTACTAAATATTGGTCCAATAGATGAAGTATTTTAGAAATCAAAATAAACTCACACATGGGGAAAAATTACAAGATAATGGAAAACAAATCTAAAGACACTTACCATGTTATTTTGAAAGATTTTTCCACTTCTTGTTTTGCTTTCAGACACATCAAGTTCAGATGTTTTACTGACTAACTGCTCAACCTAGAAAAGAAAATACACAAAACCACATAATATGATTAAAGCTTTCACAACACAATAACGGGGTCCAAAAATTCAATCACATTCAATCTTGTTATACTGAGTTAATGGACACCAATAATTTTGAGTTGGTTCTTACTGTCACAAAAAGCACAAAGGTAAAGGTAGTGAAACTGTCAGTGTATACAGTCAACCATTCACTGAACTGAGAAAAATCCCAAATGATCAGTAGGTACTACTCTTCCAGAAAATAAGAACTTTAGCCTGCTCTCACTGGAGAAAGGGACAGTGAAAAGGAAAGCAGACAGTCATCAATTCCATTAATTTTGTATTTATTTTATTTAAATGTTATTTCACAATTTTGCTATATATGGAAAACAAAATTAAACATGTCTGTTCCAAGGCAATAAAAATATATTATGTACCCAACTGTAAATACAAAGGGTGATGGTATAAATAACTGCTTAAGATTTTTTTTTTTTGCATTTTTTTAATTTTTTAATATTTTTATATATATAAAGTGTATATATATAAAATATACATACACGCACACAGATATCCATTATTTTTGGCAAACACAATCCTTTCCCCCATTAAATTGCAGTAGCACCTCTATTGTAAACCAAGGAACCATATATTTGGTCTTTCTGTCCTGTTCCATTAGTGCTACTACTACACTGTCGTAATTACTGAATCTTTATAAGTAAGTCTTAAAACCTTGAAACTACCCCAACTTTGTTCTCATTCTTGAAGATTGCCTGGCTATTCCAGGTCTTTTGCTTTGCCATATAAAGTTTAGAATCAACTTGTCAATATTCACCCAAAAAAATAGTTGAAAAATTGATTAGGGTTGAATTGAATCTACAAATCAATTTGGAAAGAACTGACATCTAAACAATATTGAATTTTCTAACCCATGAACATGAAATGTCTCTCTATTTATTTGGGTCTTCTTTCAGTCTTCCCAACACTGTTCTTTAGCTTTCAGTGTAGAGGTTTTATACATCTTTAGGTGCACTTATTGTAGATACTTAATTTTTGATGCAATTACACATAGTATCACTTTTTAAATTTCATCTTCCAATTGCTGGTTACTAGTTAGAGAAATACGAATGATTTTATATACTTCCTTTATATCCAGTGATATTACTAAATTTACTTATTAATCATAGTAATGATTATTAATAGTTGTAGATTCTTTTGTTTCTTCCATTATATAATCATTTCATCTACAAATAAAGACCTGTCTACCCCTTGTTTTCTAATCCTTATATCTTCTTTCACTGGCTAGGCCCCTCGGTGAAATAATAAAAGAAGTGGTGATGGCAGACACCGTGTCTTGCTTCCCATCTCTGGAGAAAAGTGTCCAATATTTCACCATTAAGTGTGATGCCATAGTTTTTTTTTTTTTTTTTGAGAGGGCATCTCTCATATTTATTGATCAAATGGTTGTTAACAACAATAAAATTCAGTATAGAGGGGTCAATGCTCAATGTACAATCATTAATCCATCTCAAGCCTAATTCTCGTCAGTCTCCAATCTTCTGAAGCATAACGAACAAGTTCTTACATGGTGAACGAATTCTTACAGAGTGAATAAATTCTTACATGGTGAACAGTACAAGGGCATTCATCACAGAAACTTTCGGTTTTGATCATGCAATATGACCTATAAACCATCAGGTCAAATATGAATATTCATTTGATTTTTGTACTTGATTTATATGTTGATCCCACATTTCTCCTATTATTATTATTATTTTTATTTTTAATAAAATGCTGAAGTGGTAGGTAGATGCAAGATAAAGGTAGAAAACATAGTTTAGTGCTGTAAGAAGGCAAATGTAGATGATCAGATGATCAGGTGTGTGCCTATGGACTAAGTATTAATCCAGGCTAGACAAGGGCAGCAAGACATCCACGATGCAGAAGATTTCTCTTGCTTAAGATTTTATTTAGCTCTGAAAGTCTGATACTTTATGAACAGAATTTAGGTTTAGAACTAAACAAATCCACCAGTAATATACTCAAAACTTCAAAATATAATCCCCAGATTTTGTTAACAAACATTCTTAATACTCCATTTTCTTCTAAAATGCCTAGACTATAATAATATAGTAAGAAAATCAGAGAAATAACTAAATAAGCATGTAAACAGTCTTCTGGAAAAAAAAACAAGTTAAAAGTGAGATGAAACTATTAAGTTTATACCTGAGAGTGAGAAATTGAAAGATCTGGGCTTTCTTTAGACCTCATCATTTCATCTTTCTCACAAACTATATTTGGTTCTGTTTAAAAAAAAATTTTTTTTAAGAGTTAAAATGGTATAGACTTGAATTGGAAGTAGATTGATCTACATTTTCAGTAACTTCTTACCCCCAAATTCAGAAGATCTAGGTTTTTTTTTCTGTTCTTCCATTTTAGTTTCAATGTCAAAATCATCCTACATAATTACACAAAGGAAAAAAAAGGACACATTTCAAAAAGAAGTTAAATAACTGGGTAGAAATGTTTATGAACAAATTTGTGTTGTTTTATGTGAAGGTTAATTAAAACATAACACTACACTTTGTACTGCTAAAAATAAAGTGGTCCTATAATTACTATAACAAGGCAACTTATTTATCCAGACAAAGTAAAAGATATTACATTACTCTGTGGGGTTGCTTTAAGGACAAATGACAAAAATATACAATTTTCTCAAAAATGTATGATGGTTCTGAGAACCCTTAGATCTTACTATTACTGGTGGGCACTGAATTGCACATGTTCGCACAATAAGCTACAACTTGTATAGCTCTGGTATATTAGATGTTAGCATACACTCTGAATTATGCCTCAACCCTCTTCAGTTAGTGAAGGATAAGCTCAGTCATGGTATGGTAGAAATAACAGGTTTAATATTTACTTTATGATTCCCTTTGTGACATGTCAAAGAGTTTTAAATATTTTGAAGAATATTACATAAATCCCAGCTGTATTTGTTTATAAAACAAGATTGACTGGGATTTAGGTTTTGTGAAAAATTTTTTGACTGAATTGCTTGAAAATTTGAGTTTTCAAATTGTAAGGATGTACCACAGAGCCCAAATTAGAATAGTCAGTCTCTATACATAAGTACTATGGTCATAATTTAGAATAAAATAAAACAACAAAGATGAGATTAAAAACAACAATAAAAGATTTATTTATTTATTTTTATTTATTTTTTTATACTCCTATTCATCCATCTGTCCAACCAATACTGAGAATACACACTGCAAACCTAAGTGCTAGACACAGGAGATTACAAAGATTAATGACACTTTTCCTGCCTTCCAGGAACTTCCAGGCTGCTTCAGGGCAGTGACTTTCCAGGCCCTGAAGAAATTCAAGCACAGGCTTACATGGACACCTAATAAAGGTGTTTGTAGAAAGGATTCCAGCATTAGCTGGAGGATTGGAGTAGTTCAGTCATTTTCAAATTATGCTCCAGACCAAGGGGTTTCTTCAGAGTACACTATGAGGATAGGTGAAATGGTAGGTGGCTGGGCCTGTAGGACTGTTCCCTGTTTGGAATCACAATCCAAAATAGTTGTGATTTTAAATTTGTAAGAGCAATCTTATTTGCACCAAGGTAAAAAATGTTAAAACCACAAGCCTATATCTTCTTTAAAGTCCTTTCCAAGTTTGTGTTTATGATTATAATACATTATTTATACAAATCTTAATGAGAGCTATTAAAGTCCTCAGAATTGAGTCAAGCATTTATTACTATTGTACTTTATCTCTTTAAATATGCTTACATTTACATAATGCTCCTGTTCATCTTCTAGATCATCTTTGTCCATAAGAATTTTTTGAAGTGGTGTTTTCAATTGTTTTGGTGATAATATAGTTGAATCAATATTTTCCATTCGTTCTTTCTCAGTGGTCACTTTTACTTTGAAAGTGTGAAAAGGCGTTGGTACCTCTCCCACATTTAAGTACATAGGCTCCCCTTCAAATATCACTCCTTCACAATCACCATCCTTAAAACCAGGAGGCTGGTAATCTGGGGGTGTAACTGCAAAAAAAAGTTAGTATAAATTTTTTCTGTTCATGAAATTGAAGAAAATATTATTATATTAAAATTATGATATATATCACATAAAATATATGTAGATTGGAGAAATTTCACATAGTATAGAAGAGCATGAAATAAAAAATAAAATCACTCTCCTACTGCTTCCAAGTTCCTATTTTATTACCTAAAGGTAACCTTTTTTTTTTCACTTGAATAGCCGTGTGACCTTGAAGAAATCATTTCTCATCCTTGATTCAGTTTTCTCATCTGTTAAATGGGGAAAATCATTGTATCTACATCATAGGAGCATAATCGTTATTAAATGAATTAAACTACTCAGAGCAGAACTGGTTCACAGTAGGTATTCAATAAGCTGTTACTATTGCTTTATGTTCTTCTAGACGATATTATGCATGTAAAATAAATTTCATACATATAAATCCTTTAAAAAACACAAATGAGATCATAGTGTTCTATAGCTAGCTGTTTTTTAAAAGTTTAATTTAATATTTTATTTTATGTTATTTTATTTTGGTATCATTAATGTACAATTACTTGAACATTATGGTTACTAGACTCCCCCTATTATCAAGTTCCCCCCACATACCCCATTACAGTCACTGTCCATCAGCGTGGTAAGATGCTATAGAATCATTACTTGTCTTCTCTGTATATACTGCCTTTCTTGTGTCCCCCCCTGCTACATATGTTATAGCTAGCTGTTTTTAATGTCTCTTTTTAATCTGTTTTAATATTTCTTGGATAACATATCAGCACATTCTTTTTTTTTTTGAGAGGGCATCTCTCATATTTATTGATCAAGTGGTTGTTAACAACAATAAAATTCTGTATAGGGGAGTCAATGCTCAATGCACAATCATTAATCCACCCCCAGCCTAATTCTCGTCAGTTTCCAATCTTCTGAAGCATAACGAACAAGTTCTTACATGGTGAACAAATTCTTACATAGTGAATAAGTTCTTACATGGTGAACAGTACAAGGGCAGTCATCACAAAAACTTTCGGTTTTGATCATTCATTATGAACTATAAACAATCAGGTCAAATATGAATATTCGTTTGATTTTTATACTTGATTTATATGTGAATCCCACATTTCTCCCTTTATTATTATTATTATTATTATTTTAAATAAAATGCTGAAGTGGTAGGTAGATGCAAGATAAAGGTAGAAAACATAGTTTAGTGTTGTAAGAGAGCAAATGTAGATGATCAGGTGTGTGCCTGTAGACTATGTTAATCCAAGCTAGACAAGGGCAGTAATACATCCACGGACAGCACATTCTTTTTAATAGCTTGCATAGTATTCTTTTATGTAGATGCACTCTAATTTGTTTACTTAATCCTCCAATGAAGGATGCTCAAAATTATTTCCATTTTGTTCCTATTTTAACCAATGCTACAATGAAAATCCTTACAAACTTATAACCTTGCATATTTGTGTAAATATATTCCCAAGATACTTTTCTAGCTGTAGAATTTCTGAATTAAAGAGGCTGCATTTAAAATTTTGATGCTACCAAATTGTTCTCTAAAAATGTTGCACCTACACATATTCCCTCAAGAGTGTATAAAAGTGCCTGCTCCTGCCAAACCCTCACCAACAGTGAGTTTACAAGTTTTACTGATCTGGTAAGTGAAAAACGGTATCTCATTGTTTCATTTCTTTAATTATGAGTGAGGTTGTACCTCATATATGTTCATATCACTGGAGTAGTTTGTGTATATTTTAAAGCCTATTTTTCATATCTTTTTCAAATACTGATATTAAATGTAATTTTATAATTTCAAAAAAATAAATAACAATTTAATTGCTTAAAAACATTTGGGATGGAAACCAATTGTTTCAATAATAAAACATACAAGGACCAACTGAAACAGGATGTACTGCACATAGTACCTTCATCGTAGTAAAAAAGTTTCATGGTCAAACAAACATCATTAGGTAAAGGTCCCAAATTTTGCATTAGGATATAAATCTTGCGAATGAGGAGAATGCTTGCTTTCTTGATGTCAGCAGATGACATATTAGATTCACTGCTTTGGTTTTTACTAGAAGAGAATCACACATTAATTTTTGTGACACCCATGGCTTCTAGAAACATAGCCTCACATTTTATAATTTGAGATTCTTATTCCGATTATCGCATTAAGTTGAAAGTTACCATAAAATGTACTGTCACTGTTATAAAATATTTAATATCACTAATATCACAATATCATTATTATAAACAAATACTTTTATATAAATTAAATTAATATTCATTTTATATAAGATGTTTAAAGGAAACATATGATGAGTTTTAAGTATATTTCTAATCACTCAAATATGCAATAGCTTTCCTACTCCTTGATTCTGTTTCACAATTAAAATAGTATATAGCCACAGAATTCCAGCTTGCAAATACTTCAAGGGTATTTTTGTATAGTCACACTTTGATGGATAATTGCAGATGACTGAGAAGTTTCAGAATTAATCCTGAAATCTGGCTTTATAGTATTAATATGAGTAGGTAGTAATCTGTAATACAAAAAGAAAACTATAGAAAAAATTACCTTATGAAGTCCATGATTGGTCCATTAGTGGTGTACTTGAATTTAAATTGGTAACATTCTGAAATTGTCTTAAATAGAAACATTGCAGTTATGTATGTGATGAACAGAGTATTGGCAACCAAGTATTGAGTTATGACTCAACATTTATTTAATTTTTTTTTCTGCCATGTTAACGCCTATTGGTCCTTTGAAACTTTCGAGTTCTAATAGTCAATTCCCATGGTTTGGGATTGGAGCTTCATTCTTGGAGAGATATTTATTCCCCAATCACTGCAATGTATGTTATATATACCAGAGGGAAATAACTCCTTAGCTGGTAGGTAAGGGAGGCAGCATATCTTTTACTCAAGCAAAATGGCTTAAGCAATGGGCTTAAATGATTGCTATATGTACTGTAACCACAAGAAAGTCATTTAAACCTTCTATGCCTCAGTTTCCCCAGCCAATAAAAGGAGTTGAAAATAGTACCTATCTCATTGGTGGCTGTGAATACTTATCAAACGAAGTAATTTATACAGAGCTGTTAATAAAGTGCCTGGCACACCAAGCACTCAATAAATGTTAGAGCATCAGTAAGGTTGCTCTTTTACTGAAAGAAAAAAATGTGTAACTATAAAATATCTGAAAGTAAATGAACATTTTCCAATCAATCAACTAATTTATAGCCTGATTTTTTTGTCATCATGGACATATGTTATGCATTAATTGCAGGCATGAGTAACAAAGATACATTTCCCACCCTAATGAAGCTCTAATACTTTAATTGCCTTCTTTATATTTAAGTGCTCCTAAAGAGATGGGGATCAGCTAGCTTTCTTTTTCAAAAATCTCCTTCTTCATGACTGAATGAAACACTGTATTGTAACAGCTACAGTGTAATGATAAGCACCCAGATCATGAACTAGCCTTTTCAGGTCCAAATTCTGGTTCTACCCCTGGTTACCTTAGGCAAGAAACCTTGTATCTAGGTTTCCTTATCTATAAAGTAGAATAATAATGGTAGTTACCTCATGAAGGTTGTGATGTACAAATAAGATAACACATACAAAGCCCCAAAGAACAGAGCCTAAAAGAACAGTAAGCACTCAATACATTTTCCCCCTTTGTTTCTTGTGTTATGGTTTTCCCTTTCATATCCTGTCATGCCTTCTTTTCTTTATCAGAGGAATGGGTGGATGTGACAGGACTGGGATGAATACTCAAAGTTTAAGGATGAGTATTTTATTTTTCTCAAACTCAACCTCTTTCATAATTGTGGAAAAATAATATAGTAAAGAACCAGAGTCAGAAGAATCACATTATTTCTAACAATTTGTGGCTTTGTGGGCTGGGATCAGTGGTCACATCATCTCTCTTGGAGTAAGTATATTAATCTGTTTAAAGTTAATACAAGCCCTGTCTTACTTCATAATAGTCTTTATGAGGTGCAAATGTGAAAATATATGTGAACATGCATTGATTAAAGCACAATTAAAAGCATAAGATATTATATCATAATTTTATGTTATTTTTAGATATTAGAAACATGTTTCTTTACTAACTTAAGCATACTTACTTGAGGATCTTCTGGATTGGTGTATACCTATTTAAAAATAATTTACAATTGAGTTATGTAAGGCTAAGTGTTCAAGGAGAACTAAATTGGATGTTTAGACTAAACTATTAAATGAACTCAGAAAAAAAAATAGAAAATGTTGCTTTTTTTCCTTTGAATAAATCAGTTGTTTGAATAAAGTGACATAATTGATAGTTTTAGTGTTATTTAATTAAGCTAGGCTGAATTTCACCGTCTTTAAAAAAGAATATAAAATTTAAAAATACTCACAGCTAGAACAACCATCCTTAGCTGAAATATAATAAAGAACAAAAATCTTACTTTTTTATACTATATTTTTTCATGATGGATCATAAAAATTCTTTGTCCTATTTCAACATTTATTCCTAATAAGAAATAATCTTGCAGAAAATAGATTTTATATGATGCATATAAAGCAATGCCTTAGATATCCTTCTCTATTCCCCAAAATATCTTTTTCTAGTTGACTTACTGAATGAAAGTTGAAATTCATGTCATTGACTTATAAAGGAAAACAGGGCGTTACTGCCAGTTACAAGGAAAATATATATTGTGAAATAGCATATTAAATCTTAACAATGTGAGAACTAATTTTGAAAAAAGAAAAAGTAGATAGTTCAGGGTACTTCTCACTTAAAGGAAGAGGCTTTAGAAACTGTAAGGAATAGAAAATCACTGAAGTCATTCACTCAAGTTATCTGTGAACAATCTGGATCATCCCCCTTGATTTGGATCTTTTCCTTATTCTCCACAACCAATGCACCAACAAATCTGGTTAAGTTCTCCTGCCAAATATGTCCTGAATCTTTTCTTCAGTTTTTTCTTCCTCTGCCACCCTGGTCTAAACCACCATTATTTTTACCCATTCTGCAGTAATGGTTCACTATTCTCCTTAATTCCAATTTTATTCTTCTTCTATAGTATATTCTCTAAATAGCAGCCAGAGTGATTTTTTTAAATTTAAAATATAAATCAAATGATGTTACATTTCTATTCAGAACCTTCAGATGGCTGTTATTTGCACCTAAAATAAAATTTAAACTCCTTGTCTGCACAGCCCTGAATGCTCTGGCCCTGCCCATCTCCCTAGCCTCATTCCTCTGTCCCACACTGATCATCACACTCCAAACATACTGAGATTCTTTTTTTCCTTGAACGCTTCCAAACTCCCCTCCAACTCTTTGCATTTATTGCGGTGCAAAGTCAATGCCTGGCTGGTTTCTTAATATTTAAGTCTTAACTTCTTCAGAGAAGCTCCTCTGCCCACCCTATCTAAAGTTACCCCACCTCTTCATTTAGCACATTCTTTCTCTAAAAATTTTAATGGTACTTAGCACTATTGGAAACAATCTGATTTACTTGTTTTATTTCCCACTATAAAGGGATCATCTTTGTCTTGTTGACCACTGTTGGCCTACCCAGCTTCTACCTAGAATATGTGCCTAACACATAGCAGGCACTCAATATTTTATTAAATACCGTACTGAGGGAAGTTAGTAACCATGGATAAAACTTTATCTTTTGCACAATTTTGTTTAGGGCTAGACTTATATATATGTTGATATAAACATATTTTTATACATGTTGACATAAACATGCTAAGTATACAAAAAGGGTTATAGTCTATAGTAAAATCTTAATTGAAATTTCACTGATTCAGATTTGTGACAATTTAACCTAGACTATATGGAAATTTATTTTTTAACTTCTAATATAAACAAGATTGTAGAAGGAATATGAAACTAACAAATGAACTAATTTAAGACTTTTTAATTCATTAAGTTTTTGTAAGTTAACATGTATTGTTAATATAAATAAGTGTTAACGATTAACCAAAAGTGGTTCAGCAAAATTTGTTACGTATTGGTTCTATTAGCTTAAATGAGTTGAATGCTAGTTTTTAAAATATTCACATGTTCAGACATTTCAGCAACTTGGACTGGCCTATGCCCAAGTTAGTTTAAATTAATGTTTTACTGCATGATAACTGCTGTTACATTTGTAGAATAAAAACTGTAGAAGAAAAGGATAAATAGATATTGACTTACATATTTTTTCTGTAAAGCATCATAGCATCCTAGCATCCTAAAAACAATCAAGGATTCATTTTTAGACTGAATGCACATCCAGAAAATAGTTATTTTAATAAGTCTATATTTCTCATTAGTAAACAATATAAAGTTTTATTAAAGCTCTCTTATTAACTAGCTTAAAATAATAAAACAATGTGGCAGAAATATAAAACATGCTGATATAATAAAACAAACAAGGTGGTAGAAATATAAAACATGCTGGTAGGAACAGAAGGGAAGATATAAAATATCTGACAGCGATTTCTAGGGAACAATAATAGGAAAATGAAGGCTGCTCACCTGGAGCATGAAATAAAAGAAAATTTTAACACAAAAATCCAAAGGTTGCAAAAATGGTATCCATTGTTAAAGGGGGAATCACAAAATTGGGTTAAACACTGAAAGGTTTCCAAAGTACAAAAAAAATGTGATTTAAGAAAGAAATTATTTTCTATCATTAGGTATTCTTTTACTTACCACTTCACCAACTGTGTAGACCCTGGACAATTTTTATCTTCTCTCAGAATTTTGACACAAAGATCTGAACACAAAAATGATGATATACTTAATATTGGTCAAGAACTAGATATCTGAATGAAGATTATTTTCTTCAATTGTTATTACAAGTATATTATTAATGGCAATGAACTTCCAGATGATTGTTATTAACATAATGAAAGGAAGAAAGGCTATGTGGAAATTGATAATCTTTTCACCTTTATTATAAAATGGCATTATAATGATTAGGATGCATGTTGATGGGTAGAAAAAATTACATTTTTTAAAGCTATGGAATATTTAGAGTTAGATATTATGTTTTCATGCCATCATCTTAGAATATTTGCTATGGACCTTTATTCCAGTAAAATACTTATAAAAGGCCAAGAAGTTACCTGGCTATCAGGGAGAGAGCCCTGCAAGGAAGCAACGTGTAAAAAAGGACTAAGATCTCTCAGTCTCAGGTTCCTTATCTGATAATATCTAACTAATAGGCCTATAATATGAATGAATAAGATATCATATATTACAGTGCTTAACATACTCCCCAGCACATAGTTGGTGCACAATATTAGGTACATATTATATGCTGGGCAATAAGTTATTACAGTATAAACAGGCTGTCTTATTTTTACTCCCTTAAAATAACACAAAAACATATACTACCAATGTACAAAGCTATAAATAACACACTCATTATCTATTTACTTCATCAGTATAAGAACACTGTCAGGTAAAAGTATACTTGAGAAACTGAGGAAAAATTTTATGGTTAAGTGCTTTCGATGGTACCGAGTATATATATATATGTATTTTTTATTTTGGTATCATTAATATATAATTACATGAGCAACATTATGGTTACTAGACTCCCCCTATTATCTAGTCCTCACCATCTACCCCATTACAGTCACTGTCCATCAGCATAGTAAGATGCTATAGAATCACTGCTTGTCTTCTCTGTGTTATACTGCCTTCCCTGTGCCCCACCCTCTACATTATATGTGCTAATCTTAATGCCCCTTTTTCCCCCTTATCTCTCCCTTCCCACTACTGAATATATTTTTAAAAACCACTTAAGAGTCCACTCAAAAGCTTGTACATGCATGTGGCATTATTTATAACAGCCAAAAAGTGGAAACAATTCAAATGTTTATCAACTGATGAATGGATAAAATAAAATGTGGTATATACATATAATGGAATATTATTCAGCAATAAAAGAGAATGAAGAATTAGTCCATGCTACAATATGGATGAAATTTGAAAACATTATGCTAAGTTAAAGAAGCCAATAACAATGGACCACAAATTATATGATTACATTTATATGAAATGTCTAGTATAGCAAATCCATAGAGATAGAAAGTTGATTGGTGGTTGCCTAGCAATGGGGTGACTGGGGAAGTGGAAAGAGGGACTTGATATGGGGTTTTCTTTTGGAGTGATGAAATGTTCTAAAATTGTCATGATGGTTGCACAACTCTTTGAATATACTAAAAATCACTGAATTGTGCACTTTAAATGAGTGGATTGTCAGTATATGAATTATGTATCTCAATAAAGTTATTAAAAAACAAAATCTCTAAATCAAAAATTACAGTTTTAGTGCAATCCTAAATAAAAATAACATGTTTAAAGGAAAAAGTTTTAAAATAAACATATTACCATCTAGATATCTTGTTCCATAAGCACATTCTGGAAATATTCCTCTCAAATACGTGATGCAGGATACTGAAACTGCTAGGAGCCTCTTCACTAATACTAAAGACTGCTGCTCAGTTGATATCTTATGGGGAAATATCAACGCACTCTAAACTCAACGGAAATCAAAACATTTCATTTAGATTTATTAAAAATACCAATGCACTGCAAATTCAAAGGAAATTTAAACATTTTATCTAAATTTATTTTTTTAAAGTCTTCCTGAGCTTAAAATAGATCTAATTTTGCATAAATATGGTACGTTCCCAAAGAATTTCTAACCATAATGGTTAGTAATACCCAGAAAGTTAGTGTGGCTTCTAAGATAATGAGGGTAATTCCAATGTACCAACCTAAAAGTAACATGCAAAAAGTGATTAAGAAACATGTTAAAAATTCCCTTGAAGGTTGTCTGTAAATACATAATCCATGGACAAATAAACACTAATTTTCTCTTTAGTCACTGACTAGGTTTAATACAGGCTACTGTAATGCAAGATCTGTGCAAAGATGACAATTTTATCTGTGTCTGCGGGGCATGGACATTCATTTTCTAGTACTAAGTTAATTAAATCATAATTAATTAATACCTAATGTAAATTGAACTTAAACCAGTAGATTTAATGCAGTGCATCAAACATCCAATACAACTCTCTCTGAATTTGAAAGTTTACCAAGTATCTTCACTTTTTAAAATACGGTGTTTACTGATATCATTGAATCCTCAAACAGCTTCTAATTTTCAAATATAAAAATAGTTGAGATTTCAAGAAACAATAAGATAAGCTAATTAAAATATATTAAAATACAAGAAATCATACCGTGGAAGTTCTTTGCAGTTGTGCAGTGGCCATCCTCTGGTAAAGTTATTTTCTTTAATTCAACCTATGACACAAATACAAGCTTTAACTTCAGATATAATCTAATATTCCAGTTTATTATATGTAATGTCAAGAAGGGCTTTACATGAGTAAAAATAAATTTTATGTGAATATTTTTATGTAAATAAATTTTATTTAAGTAAATTACTTCACAGCATTCAAGCCCTGGCAACATCGCGCAGGTGTTAGGTAATGAAAAACACTCCCTACCAAACCCTCTAAAATAATTTTTGTTTTAAATTTGTGGTTTCAAAATATCGGATCAGGCAACTTTCCTTCACTGAACTTTAGCATGACTCTGGATATAACATTTTCGTACTCCGTTGAACAACCATAGAAGGGTAACCAAAAATATTCTAGGATTTTTTTGGACTGATCCTAATTTCTCAATTATAACTTGCTATTTTGACGTAAGTTTCAATTTTTTTGGTACCAGTTTCATTTTTCTTAATCAGACAATTGAATTAAAATTATTCACAGAAAAGTCTATTTACTGTAAGTGTTCAACTTTAGCCTTATAAGGCCTGGACTAGACACCAGAGTTAACCTCATCTTGAGACCGTTTGTGACAAGTTAAGCAGGTATACATCTATTTCCCCGAATATTTCACCATTAAGACTTTAAGAAACTTAAAAGTAGGCAGGAGGTGACAGAAAAAGAGATCAAAAAGTAAAAAAACAAAAACCAAAGAAACAGAAAAGAAGAAAGAATTGTATATTTATAAATATTACGCAACGTCTGAGGGCCGGCGCCAGTAACCAGCAGAACCGCGAGAAGTGATGCTTTCTTTGGCTGATGCGCATGCGCCTTCCTTCAACGGTTGCGGGCAGAAGCGCGACCGTAGTCTTTTGACTCCGGTCCAGGTCACCTTTCCCGCCTGGAGCAGCGCAAGGCACGCTGGGAACCCCAAGAGCCTGAAGGCCAAGTCTTGGCCAGAAAAACCGGATGTCAGCAAGGGAAGATGGCATAATTACATGCGCAAAGCCTTTCCGATATAAATCCCAATGTACAGTGACGAAGAGGGTTCTCAACTGTCATTTAATCAATCATATTGATTTTTTATTATTTTCTAATTTGCGGATTTTCTTACTTTATAGCATTCCCACTTTATAGTCTCCTGTATCTTCAGGAAACCAGTGGCTGCAGCAGTCTCCTACTTAGGCATTTCTACTGTGCTATGTCTCGGGGACTGTAGACAGCTGAATGTAAGCAGTGGCTGATTTAGAAACAAAATAATACAATCAGCTGGTAGCTAGTTGAAGATTGTCTAGTAGTACAAGCTTCTTAGTTTATAGACTGTTATGAACCCAAATAAGTTGTGTTAATAGTGGAAACATAACAATTATCCATAAACTTGGATATGTCTACATTCTGTTGAAAAACACCACCCCAGATATGAAAAGATTTGCCCAGAGGTAATTAGAGAAGACTAGAACACTGTTTTCAGGGTCAGAAATAGTTTTTGTTTTTTTTATTAAGGTATTATTGATATACACTCTTATGAAGGTTTCACATGAAAAAACAATGTGGTTACTACATTTACCCATATTACCAAGTCCTCACCCATACCCCAATGCAGTCAGTGTCCATCAGTGTAGTAAAATGGCACAGACCCACTGTGTGCCTTCTCTGTACTACACTGTTCTCCTGTGATCCCCCACACCATGTGTACTAAACATAATATCCCTCAGTCTCCTTCTCCCTCCCTCCCCACCCGGCCTCCCACACCCCCCCCCTTTGGTAACCACCAGGTCCTTCTTGGAGTCTGTGAGTCTGCTGTTATTTTGTTCTTTCAGTTTTGCTTAATTGTTATACTCGACAAATGAGGGAAATCATTTGGCACTTGTCTTTCTCCACCTGGCTTATTTCACTGAGCATAATATCCTCCAGCTCACCCACGTTGTTGCAAATGGTAGGATTTGTTTCTTTCTTATGGCTGAATAGTATTCCACTGTGTATATGTATCACTTCTTTATCCATTCATCTACTGCTGGACACTTAGGTTGCTTCCATTTCTTGGCTATTGTAAAAAGTGCTGCAATAAACATAGGGGTGCATATGTCTTTTTGAATCTGACAAGTTTTATTCTTTGGGTAAATTCTAAAAAGTGGGATTCCCGGGTCAAATGGTATTTCTATTTCTAGTTTTTTGAGGAACCTCCATATCACTTTCCACAATGGTTGAACTAGCTTACATTCCCACCAGCAGTGTAGGAGGGTTTCCCTTTCTTTGCATCCTGGCCAGCATTTGTTGTTCTTAGTCTTTTCAGTGCTGGCCATCCTTACTCGTTTGAGGTGATATCTCATTGCGGTTTTAATTTGCATTTCCCTGATAATTAATGATGTGGAGCATCTTTCCATATGTCTGTTGGCCATCTGAATTTCTTCTTTGGAGAACTGTCTCTTCATATCCTCTGCCCATTTAAAAAAATTTGGTATCATTAATTTACAATTACGTGAGGAACATTATGTTTACTAGACACTCCCCTTCACCAAGTCCCCCCCACAACACCCATTACAGTCCCTGTCCATCAGCCTAGTAAGATGCTGTAGAATCACTACTTGTCTTCTCTGTGTTGCACAGCCCTTCCCATGCCTCCCCCCACATTATACATGCTAATCTTAATGGACCCTTTCTCCCCCACCCCCTTACCCTTCCCTTCCCACCCATTCTCCCCAGTCCCTTTCCCTTTGGTACCTGTTAGTCCATTCTTGGGTTCTGTGAGTCTGCTGCTGTTTTCTTCCTTCAGTTTTGTCTTTGTTCTTATACTCCACAGATGAGTGAAATCGTTTGATACTTGTCTTTCTCTGCCCTGGCTTATTTCACTGAGCATAATACCCTCTAGCTCCATCCATGTTGTTGCAAATGATAGGATTTGTTTTCTTCTTATGGCTGAATAATATTCCATTGTACATATGTACCACATCTTCTTTATCCATTCATCTACCGATGGACACTTAACGTTGCTTCCATTTCTTGGCGATTGTAAATAGTGCTGCGATAAACAAAGGGGTGCATCTGTCTTTTTCAAACTGGGCTGCTGCATTCTTAGGGCAAATTCCTAGAAGTGGAATTCCTAGGTCAAATGGTATTTCTATTTTGAGCTTTTTGAGGAACCTCCATACTGCTTTCCACAGTGGTTGAGCTAATTTACATCCCCACCAGCAGTTCCCCTTTCTCCACATCCTCACCAACATTTGCTGTTGTTTGTCTTTTGGATGGTGGCAATCCTTACTGGTGTGAGGTGATATCTCATTGTGGTTTTAATTTGGATTTCTCTGATGACTAGCAATGTGGAGCATCTTTTCATGTGTCTGTTCGCCATCTGAATTTCTTCTTTGGAGAAGTGTCTGTTCAGCTCCTCTGCCGATTTTTTAATTGGATTATTTGATTTTTGTTTGTTGAGGCATGTGAACTTTATATATTTTGGATGTTAACCCCTTGTCAGATATGTAATTTACAAATATATTCTCCCATACTGTAGGATGACTTTTTGTTCTGTTGATGGTGTCCTTTGCCATACAGAAACTTTCTAGTGTGATGTAGTCCCGTGAGTTCATTTTTGCTTTTGCTTCTCTTGCTCAAGGACATGCGTTCAGGAAGAAGTTGCTCATGCTTATATTCAGAAGATTTTTGCCTATGTTGTCTTCTAAGACTTTTAGGGTTTCATGATTTACATTCAGGACTGATCTATTTAGAGCTTACTTTTCTATATGGGGATAGACAATCCAGTTTCATTCTCTTGCATGTAGCTGTCCAGTTTTGCCAACACTAGCTGTTGAAGAGGCTTTTCCCCAGTCTATATCCGTGGCTCCTTAATCCGTTGTTCCCAGTCTTAATTGACCATATATGGTTGGGTTTATATCAGGGCTCTCTAGTCTGTTCCATTGTTCTATTGGTCTGTTCTTGTGTCAGTACCAAATTCTCTTGATTACTGTGGCTTTGTAGTAGAGCATGAAGTTGGGGAGCATAATTCATCCTGCTTTATTCTTCCTTCTCAGGATTGCTTTGGATATTTGAGATATTTTGTGGTTTCATATGAATTTTGTAATGATTTCTAGTTCGTTGAAGAATGCTGTTGTTATTTTGATAGGAATTCCATTGAATCTGTAGATTGCTTTAGGTAGGATGGCCATTTGACAATATTACTTCTTTTCATCCATTAGCACTGGATGTGTTTCCATTTATTGGTGTCTTCTTTAATTTCTCTCATGAGTGTCTTGTAGTTTTCAGAGTATAGGTCTTTCACGTCCTTGGTTAGGTTTATTCCTAGGCATTTTATTCTTTTTAATGCAACTGTGAATGGAATTGTTTTCCTGATTTCTCTCTCTGCTACTTCATTGTTAGTGTATAGGAATGCCACAGATTTCTGCATATTAATTTTGTATCCTGCAACTGTTGAATTCAGATATTAGATCTAGTAGTTTCGGAGTGGATTCTTTTGGGCTTTTATGTACAATATCATGTCATCTGCAAACAGGGACAGTTTAACTTCTTCCTTACCAATCTGGATGCCTTCTATTTCTTTGTGTTGTCTGATTGCCGTGGCTAGGACCTCCAGTACTATCTTGAATAGAAGTGGGGAGAGTGGGCATCCTTGTCTTGTTCCCAGTCTTAAAGAAGAAGCTTTCAGCTTCTCGCTGTTAAGTATGATGTTGGCTGTGGGTTTGTCAAATATGGCCTTTGTTATGTTGAGGCACTTGCCCTCTATACCCATTTTGTTGAGAGTTTTTATCATGAATGGATGTTGAATTTTGTGAAATACTTTTTCAGCCTCTATGGAGATGATCATGTGGTTTTTGTCCTTTTTGTTAATGTGGTGGATGATGTTGATGGTTTTTCAAATGGTGTGCCATCCTTGCATCCCTGGAATAAATCCTACTTGATCATGATGGATGATCTTTTTGATGTATTTTTGAATTCTGTTTGCTAATATTTTGTTGAGTATTTTTGCATCTATGTTCATCAGGGGTACTGGCCTGTAATTTTCTTTTTTTGTGGTATCTTTGCCTAGTTTTGGTATTAGAGTGATGCTGGCCTCATGGAATGAGTTTGGAAGTATTCCCTCTTCTTCTACTCTTTGGAAAACTTTAAGGAGGATGGATATTAGGTCTTCACTACATGTTTGATAAAATTCAGCTGTGAAGCCATCTGGTTCAGGGATTTTGTTCTTAGGAAGATTTTTGATTACCAGTTCAATTTCAATGCTGGTAATTGGTCTGTTCAAATTTTCTGTTTTTTCTGGGTCAGCCTTGGATGGTTTATTTTTCTAGAAATTTGTCCATTTCTTCTAGGTTATCCAGTTTGTTAGATGTAATTTTTCATAGTATTCTCTAATAATTCTTTGTATTTCTGTGGAGTCTGTTGTGATTTTTCCTTTCTCATTTCTGATTCTGTGTATGTGAGTACACTCTCTTTTTTTCTTGATAAGTCTGGCTAGAGTTTTATCTATTTTGTTTATTTTATCGAAGAACCACCTCTTGCTTTCATTGATTCTTTCTATTGTTTTATTCTTCTCAAGTTTCTTTATTTCTGCTGTCATCTTTATTATGTCCCTCCTTCTACTGACTTTGGGCCTCATTTGCTCTTTTTCTAGTTTTGTTAATTGGGAGTTTAGACCACTCATATGAGATTGTTCTTCTTTCCTGAGGTAGGCCTGTATTGTAATATACTTTCCTCTTAGCATGGCCTTTGCTGCATCCCACAGATTTTGTGTTGTTGAATTATTGTTGTCATTTGTCTCCATATATTGCTTGATCTCTGTTTTTATTTGATCATTGACTCATTGGTTATTTAGGAGCATGTTGTGTAGCCTCCATGTGTTTGTGGGATTTTTCATTTTCTTTGTGTAATTTATTTCTTATTCCATACCTTTGTGGTCCGAGAAACTGTTTGGTAGAATTTCAGTCTTTTTGAATTTACTGAGCCTCTCTTAGTGGCCTAGTATATGATCTGTTCTTGAAAATGTTACATGTGCACTTGAGAAGAATGTGTATTCTGCTGCTTTTTTGTTTAGAGTTCTGTAGATGTCTGTTAGGTCAATCTGTTCTAATGTGTTGTTCAGTGCCTCTGTGTCCTTACTTATTTTCTGTCTGGTTGATCTGTCCTTTAGAGTGAGTGGAGTGTTGAAGTCTCCTAGAATGAATGCATTGCATTCTATGTCCCTTTTAATTCTTTTAGTATTAGTTTCACATATGTAGGTGCTCCTTTGTTGGGCACATAGATATTTTTAATGGTTATATTTTCTTGTTGGATTGACCCTTTTATCATTATGTAATGTCCTTCTTTGTCTCTTGTGACTTTATTTGTTTTGAAGTCTATTTTGTCTGATACAAGTACTGCAACTCCTGCTTTTTTCTCCTTGTTGGTTGCATGAAATATCTTTTTCCATCCCTTTGCTTTTAGTCTGTGCATGTCTTTGGGTTTGAGGTGAGTCTTTTGTGGGGAGCATATTGATCAGTCTTGTTTTTTTATCCACTCATTGACACTACATCTTTTGATTGGTGAATTCAGACCATTTACATTTAGGGTGATTATCGATAGGTAGGTACTTATTGCCATTGCAGGCTTAGGATTCATGGTTACCAACTGTTCAAGGTTAACTTTCTTACTGTGTAAGAGTCTACCTTAACTCTTATAACTTAATATGCTATTATAAACACAATCTAAAGGTTCATTTTTTTGTTCTCTTTTTTCTTCCTCCTCGATTCTTTATATATTACATGTCATGTTCTGTACTCTTTGTCTATCCCTTGATTGACTTTGGGGATAGTTCATTTAATTTTGCATTTGCTTAATAATTAGCTGTTCTACTTTCCTTACTGTGGTTTTATTTCCTCTGGTGACAGCTATTAAACCTAGAAACACTCCGTCTATAGCAATCCCCCCAAAATACACTGTAGAGACAGTTTGTGGGAGGTAAATTCTCTCAGGTTTTGCTTATCTGGAAATTGTTTAATCCATACTTCAAATTTAAATGATAACCTTGCTGGGTAGAATATTCTTGGTCCGAGGCCCTTCTGCTTCATTGCATTAAATACATCATGCCAGTCCCTTCTGGCCTGTAAGGTTTCTACTGAGAAGTCTGATGATAGCCTGATAGGCTTTCCTTTCTATGTGATCTTTTTTCTCTCTCTGACTGCTTTTAATAGTCTGTCCTTATCCTTAATCTTTGCCATTTTAATTACTATATGTTTTGATGTTGTCTTCCTTGGGTCCCTTGTGTTGAGAGATCTCTGCACATCCATATCCTGAGTGAGTATCTCCTTCCACAGATTGGGGAAGTTTTAGCAATTACCACATCAAAGACACTTTCTATCCCCTTTTCTCTCTCTTCTTCTTCTGGTACTCCTATAGTGTGAATATTTTTTCATTTGGAGTGGTCACACAATTCTGTCAATATTCTTTTATTCTTAGAGATTCTTTTTTCTCTCTGTGCCTCAACTTCCTTGTATTCCTCTTCTCTAGTTTGTATTTCATTTATCGTCTTCTGCACCATATCTAATCTGCTTTTAATACTCTCTGTTGTCCTCTTCAATAATTGGATCTCCAACCAGAATTCATTCCTGAGTTCTTGAATGCTTTTCTGTACCTTCATGAGCATGTCAATGATTTTTATTCTGATCTCCTTTTCAGGAAGATTCTCAGGAGTTGTATTAATAATCTTACTTTGAACCAGGTTCCTTTCGCCTTTCATATTTGTATATGGCACCCTCTAGTGTCCAGAGACTCTACCCTCTGGAGTTACTCAACCTCTGAAGCAATGTTGGGGGTTGCAGGGTAGTGGTATTGGTGCCTAGGGGGAGGAAAGAACTGTTTCCTGCTTCCCAGCTGCTATGCCTGTCTCCACTGCCTGAACCAGTGGGTCAAGCACACAGGTATAAGCTTCTATGCTTTGTGTTTGTAGTTGCTGTAGACAGGTCTCCCCTCAGGCTTGCCTAATGCCAGGGTGGGGTTTGCCAGTTTTAGAGCCAGGTCGGACTGGCCGGGAGAAAGGCACAGTAAGCTGTGTATCATGGAATGGGTCCTTGGAGCTGTGTAGCCAGCCAGGGATCTGGAGTGCCTGAAGATCGTGAAAGCTCCCAACCTGTTGGGCAGAGTGCACCCAATATTGTCTACCTGTCCTTTCTCCTGAGCAGTAAGCTCTGTGCAATCCATGCCCCTTTAGAAGCTCTCTTGCTGTTAGGAAGTCTCTCAGACTGCCCGCCTTTCTTTTGTCCCAGAGCAGCTGGATATGGATCCCTGTTTTCCACAAGTGGCTGGAATCTCAGTCTCTCCAGGAATTCTGCCTTTATTAGCTTTCCAACCCCTAATCACAAGAGTACCATGCAAGCACCATGAAATGTAGGTTTGTGTTCCCAGAGTAGATCTCTGCAGTTAGGTATTCAGCAGTCCCAGGCCTCCACTCCCTCCCTGCTCTGTTTCCCTTCCTCCTGCCAGTGAGCTGGGGTGGGGGAGGGGCGTGGGTCCTGCAAGGCCACAGCTTTGGTACATTACCCTGTTCTGTGAGGTCTGCTCTGTTTTTCACGTGTATGCAGTCTGGTGCAGTCCTCTTTTCTGTTGCTCTTTCAGGATTAGTTGTATTAATTATATTTTCATATTATATGCAGTTTTAGGAGGAAGCCTCTGTCTCACGTCTCATGCCGCCATCTTTAATCTTTCTCCTTTGCTTTGTATTTCTCTTTTACTTAAAGATTACAAAGGGCTTTCACATTCACTATTTTATTCTTATTACTCTTTACTTCTTCCAGAAACCTTGTGAGGAAGATCCAAAGATCACCCCTATTTTAGAGATGAGAAAACTGGTTCAGGTGAAGTTGGTTTCCCACAATCACAACTAATTTCAGCAATGGCATTGGGGGTGCCACTATACTACCTAATGATGACATATCAAGTTTATGTTATGGTGCTTCAGATTAAATTTATTTTTGAATCAATAACAAACTATAGAAAAAACAAAAAAATATATGAAAAAGTATTTATAGGTCATCTGTGAATCATAGAATCAGAACAATGCTGTAAGGGAGGAATAGTTTCTCTTCTACCTTCATAGAGACTCCACTTGGGCCTATGAATTTAATTCACAGAAGATAGATTAATAGGAGAAAAGCATACAAGTTTTAATTATATATTTTTATATGTAAATGGAAATCTTCCCAAGAAAAATGAAGCCCAAAGAAACAGAATTGAATTATTATATATATATATAATGAATGACATATACATATGAGTGACATAATATATATATGTATGAATGACAATGTATGTATACATGTATGGCAATTTATGTATATAATGAATGACATGATATACATATGTATGTATATATGTATGGCAATTTTTCAAGTGCCATTACCTCAAAATAGTCAATATGCCAGAGTGGCACATTTTGGAGTCATGTTTTCTGAACTCCTTCAATGCAATCACTAACTGCTGATTTAACCAACTATATCATTGAATGTGTTTTGAGAATGAGAGTGGACAAATGTGTGGTATAAGCACAAGATCTAAAATATCAACTATTATAGTAACCACATAAATAGCATTTTTAAGTTTGTAAGTGAAAAAAATAGCAGCATAAATATATTAGAAATCTGAAGGTAAATACTAGAAAAACAGCTAAAAGAATTATCATTTTTGAAATCTAACAAAAAATATTTTTAAATTTCACTTACACTATAAGACACACCAAGATAGTTTTTCCCCATATTGCATCTTGAAGAAACTTTATTTATCAAGTCCTCATCAGCTCCAAGCTGCAGACCACTGCTCTATATTTTTTCATCTCTTTTTCCGCCTTTAGTTTCCAAACCAATATAAACTTTGTCATCCACTTTCCTGTTTTGGGTGAAGTTTAACATCTGGTCATTTATATTGCTGTTTTCTCAATGTAATAGAGACATACGGCTAATGTTTCCTTAACCATGTTACTGTGTTGTCTCTGCTGCTATTGCATCTCCTGAATTTTAAAAGAATTATCATTGATTTAAAAATAGTACTGATTTTTAAAATATTGGTTAAGAGAATGAGATGTCATGCTTTTATAAATACCATGAAGCAACCTTCAGTTATGCATAATATTAATCATAGTAATGTGTCTGAATTGTTTAATGACAGCTACCATGTACTCTAGAGAAAGCAACATTTTTAGTTTCTAAAAGTTGATAAATTCCTGATTATATTATACAAGTACTGCCAACATACACATATCTATATACTATGGATCAATTTTTCTACAATTTACCAGTTGCTGTTTGAAATTACTGGAGAGGAAAACTTTTCTTCTACCTCTTAGGTGTAATAGTCAGGGGCCTGCAAATTCAACTAATAACAGATTAGCAAGAGGGAAAAAACATAGTTAATTACATAGTTATGCACAGTGCGTAACTCAGAGATGTAGTTGGATTTTGGAGTTTAGATGCCATCTTAATAGGGGATGGGGTACACATAAGAGAAAATATGACTTTTTAAAAAGGTATCATTGATATACACTCTAATGAAGGTTTCACATGAAAAACTTTTTGGTTACTACATTCACCCATATTATCGAGTCACCCCACCCCCACCCCATTTAAGTCACTGTCAATCAGTGTAATAAGGTGCCACAGAGTCACTACTTATCTTCTCTGTGCTACGCTGTCTTCCATGACCACCCTACATCATGTGTACTAATGATAATACCCTTGAATCCCCTTCCCCTCCCTCCCAAACTACCATTCCCTACCACTCCCTCTGGTAACTGCTAGTCCCTTCTTGGAGGATATGAATCTGTTGCTGTTTTGTTCCTTCAGTTTTGCTTCATTGCTATACTCCACAAATGAGGGAAGTCATTTGGCACTGGTCTTTCTCTGCCTGGCGTATTTGATTGAGCATAATATCCTCCAGCTCCATCCATGCTGTTGCTAATTTCTTTCTATGGTTCAATAGTATTCAATTGTGTATATGTACCACATCTTCTTAATACATTCATCTACTGCTAGACACTTAGGTTGCTTCCATATCTTGGCTACTGTAAATGGTATGGCAATAAACATAGGGATGCATGTGTCTTTTTGAATCTGAGAACTTCTTTTCTTTGGGTAAATTTCTACGAGTGAAATTCCTGGGTAAACTGGTATTTCTATTTTTTGTTTTTTGAGGAACCTCCATATTGCTTTCCACAATGGTTGAACTAATATACATTCAGAACAACAGTGTAGGAGTGTTCCCCTTTTTCTGCATACTCACCAGCGTTTGTTGTTCCTAGTATTTTCGATGTTGGCCATCCTAACTGGTGTGAGGTGATATCTCATTGTGGTTTTAATTTGCATTTCCCTGATAATTAGTGATGTGGAGCACGTTTTCATGTGCCTGTTAGCCATCTGAATTTCTTCTTTGGAGAAGTGTCTGTTCAGGTCCGGTGCCCATTTTTTAACTGGGTTATTTGCTTTTTGGGTGTTGAGGTATGTGTGTTCTTTATGTATTTTGGGTGTCAACCCCATGTCGGATATATCATTTACAAATATATTCTCCCATACTGTAGGATGCCTTTTTGTTCCACTGAAGGTGTCTTTTGCTATACAGAAGCTCTTTTTTTGGTATCATTAATCTACAATTACAGAAAGAACATTATGTTTACTAGGTTCCCCCCTTCACCAAGTCCCCCCCACATACCCCTTCACAGTCACTGTCCATCTGCATAGTAAGATGCTGTACAGAAGCTTTTTAGCTTGATATATTCCCATTTGTTCATTTTTGGTGTTGTCTCCCTTGCCCAACGAGAAGCGTTCAGGAAAAAGTTGCTCATGTTTATACTCAAGAGATTTTAGCCTATGTTTTCTTCTAAGAGTTTTATGGTTTCATGACTTACATTAAGGTCTTTGATCCATCTAGAGTTTACTTTTCTGTATAGATTTAGACAATAACCCAGTTTCCTTCTCTTGCATGTAGCTGTCTGGTTTTGCCAACACGAGCTGTTGAAGAGGTTGTCATTTCCCCATTGTATATCCATGGCCCCTTTATTATATATTAATTGACCATATATGTTTGTGTTTATATCAGGGCTCTCTATTCTTATGGATTGATCTATGGGTCTGTTCTTGTGACAGCACCAAATTATCTTGATTACTTTGGCTTTGTAGTAGAGCTTGAAGTCAGAGAACATAATCTCCCCTGCTTTACTCTTCCTTCTCAGGATTGCTTTGGCTATTCGGGGTCTTTGGTGGTTCCATATGAATTTTAGAACTATTTGCTCTAGTTCATTGAAGAATGCCTTGGTATTTTCATAGGGATTGCACTGAATCTGTAGATTACTTTAGGGAGGATGGCCATTTTGACAATATTAATTCTTCCTATCAATGAGCATAGGAAGTGTTTCCATTTATTTATATCTTTATTAATTTCTCTCATGAGTGTCTTGTAGTTTTCAGCGTATAGATCTTTCACTTCCTTCATTAGGTTTAATTATAGATATTTTATTCTTTTTGATGCAACTGAATGGAATTGTTTTCTTGAGTTCTCTTTCTGCTAGTTCATTGTTAGTGTGCAGGAATGTAACATATTTCTGTGTATTAATTTTGCATACTGTGACTTTGCTGAACTCAGTTGTTAGTTCTGGTAGTTATGGAGTGTATTCTTTAAGGTTTTCTATGTACAATATCATGTCATCTGCAAACAGGAACATTTTAACTTTTCCTTACCAATCTGGATGTCTTCTACTTCTTTCTTTCTTTTTTTTATTTTGGTATCATTAATCTACAATTACATGAGGAACATTATGTTTACTACACTCTCTCCATCACCAGGTCCCCCCCCCCCATAACCCATTACAGTCACTGTCCATCAGTATAGTAAGATGCTGTAGAATCACTACTTGTCTTCTCTGTGTTGTACAGCCCTCCCTGTGCCACCCCCCACATTATACATGCTAATGATAATGCCCTTTCTTTCACCCCCCCCTTATCCCTCCCTTCCCACCCATCCTCACCAGTCCCTTTCCCTTTGGTAACTGTTGTCCATTCTTGGGTTCTGTGAGTCTGTTGCTGTTTTGCTCCTTCAGTTTTTTTCTTTGTTCTTATACTCCACAAATGAGTGAAATCATTTGATACTTCTCTTTCTTCATCTGCCTTATTTCACTGAGCATAATACCCTCTACCTCCATCCATGTTGTTGCAAATGGTAGGATTTGTTTTCTTCTTATGGCTGAATAATATTTCATTGTGCATATGTACCATATCTTCTTTATCCATTCATCTACTGATGGACACTTAGGTTGCTTCCATTTCTTGGTGACTGTAAATAGTGCTGTGATAAACATAGGGGTGCATATGTCTTTCTCAAACTGGGATGCTGCATTCTTCAGGTAAATTCCTAGAAATGGAATTCCTGGGTCAAATGGTATTTTTATTTTGAGTTTTTTTGAGGAACCTCCATACTGCCTTCCACAATGGTTGAACTAATTTACATTCCCACCAGCAGTGTAGGAGGGTTCCTCTTTCTCTACAACCTCACCAATATTTGTTGTTTTTTTCTTTTGGATGGTGGTGATCCTTACTGGTGTGAGGTCATATCTCATTGTGGTTTTAATTTGGATTTCTCTGATGACTAGCAATGTGGAGCATCATTTCATGTGTCTGTTGGTCATTTGAATTTCTTCTTTAGAGAACTGTCTATTCAGCTCCTCTGCCCATTTTTAAATTGGATTATTTGCTTTTTGTTCGTTGAGGTGTGTGAGCTCTTTATATATTTTGGGTGTCAACCCTTTATCGGATCTGTCATTTCTAAATATATTTTCCCATACTGTAGGATGTATTTTTGCTCTCTTGGTGGTGTCTATTGCTGTACAGAAGGTTTTCAGCTTGATATAGTCCCACTTGTTCATTTTTGCTTTTCTTTCCATTGCCCAGCGAGATACATTCGTGAAGAATTTGCACATGTTTATGTCCAAGAGATTTTTGCCTATGTTTTCTTCTAATATTTTTATGGTTTCATGACTTACATTCAGGTCTTTGATCCATTTTGAATGTACTTTTGTGTATGGGGTTAGACAATGATCCAGTTTCATTCTCTTACTTGTAGCTGTCCAGTTTTGCCAGCACCAGCTATTGAAGCAGCTGTCATTTCTCCATTGTATGTCCATGGCTCCTCTATCATATAGTAATTGACCATATATGTTTTGGTTAATATCTGGACTCTCTGTTCTGTTCCACTGGTTTGTGGGTCTGTTCTTGTGCCAGTACCACATTGCCTTAGTTACTGTATCTTTTTAGTAGAGCTTGAAGTTGGGAAGTGAAATCCCCCCTGCTTTATTCCTTCTTCTCAGGATTGCTTTGGCTATTTGGGGTCTTTTGTGGTTCCATATGAATTTTAGAACTATTTGTTCCAGTTCGTTGAAGAATGCTGATGGTATTTTGATAGGCATTGCATTGAATCTGCAGATTGCTTTAGGCAGGATGACCATTTTGACAATATTAATTCTTCCCAGTGAAGAGCATGGAATGAGTTTCCATTTGTTAGTGTCCTCTTAAATTTCTCTTAGGGGTTGTCTTGTAGTTTCCAGGGTATAGGTCTTTCACTTCCTTGGTTAAGTTTATTCCTAGGTATTTTATTCATTTTGATGCAATTATGAATTTAATTGTTTTCCTGATTTCTCTTTCTGCTAGTTCATCAGTAGTGTATAGGAAAGCAACAGGTTTCTGTATATTAATTTTGTATCCTGCAACTTTGGTGAATTCAGATATTAGTTCTAATAGTTTTGGCATGGAGTCTTTAGGGTTTTTTATGTACAATATCATGTCATCTGTAAATAGTGACAATTTGACTTCTTCTTTACTAATCTGGATGCCTTGTATTTCTTTGTTTTGTCTGATTGCCATAGTTTGAACCTCCAGTACTATGTTGAGTAACAGTGTGGAGAGTGGGCATCCTTGTTTTGTTCCCAATCTTAGAGGAAAGCTTTCAGCTTCTCATTGTTAAGTATGATGTTGGCTGTCGGTTTGTCATATACAGCCTTTATTATTTTGAGGTACTTGCCCTCTACATCCATTTTGTTGAGAGTTTTTATCATGAATGTATGTTGAATTTTGTCAAATGCTTTTTCAGCTTCTGTGGAGGTGATCATGTCTTTTTTCTCCTCCTTTTTTTTGAAGTGGTGTATGATGTTGATGGTTTTTTAAAATATTGTACCATCCATGCATCCCTGGAATAAATTCACTTGATCATGATGTATTTGATGTATTTTTTATTCAGTTTGCTAATATTTTGTTGGGTATTTTTATATCTATATTTATCAGGGATATTCATCTTTAATTTTAATTTTTGTGGTGTCTTTTCTTAGTTTTGATATTAGAGTAATGCTGGCCTCATAGAATGAGTTTGGAAGTATTCCCTCCTCTTGTACCTTTTGGAAAACTTTAAGAAGATAGGTATTAGGTCTTTCAATGTTTGATAAAATTCAGCAGTGAAGCAATCTGGTATAGGACTTTAATTCATAGGTAGTGTTTTGATTACCAATTCAATTTCATTGATGGTACTTGGTCTCTTCAGATTTTCTTTTTATTCTTGGGTCAGCCTAGGAAGGTAGTATTTTTCTAGAATGTTGTCCATTTCTTCTAGGTTATCCATTTTGTTACCATATACTTTTTCATAGTATTCTCTAATAATTCTTTGTATTTCTCTGGTGTCCATATATATTTCCTTTTTCATTTCTGATTCTGTTTATGGGTGGGCTTCCTTTCTTGATAAGTCTTGCTACAGGCTTATCTATTTCATTTATTTTCCTAAAGAATCAGCTCCTGTTTTCATTGATTTTTTCTATTGTTTTATTCTTCTCAATTTCATTTATTTCTGCTCTAATATTTATCATGTCTCTCCTTCTACTGAATTTGGGCCTCATTTGTTCTCTTTCTGAGTTCATTAATTGTGAGTTTAGACTGCTCATATGGGACTGTTCTTTCCTGATGTAGGCCTGTATTGTAATATACTTGCCACTTGGCACAGCCTTTGCTGCATCCCACTGATTTTGTGGTGTTGAATTATTGTTGTCATTTGTCTCCATATACTGCTTTGTTTCTGCTTTTATTTGGTCATTGATCCGTTGATTATTTAGGAGCATGTTATCAAGCCCCTATATGTTTGTGGGCTTTTTCATTTTCCTTGTGTAATTTATCTGTAGTTTCATACGTTTGTGGTATGAGAAGCAGGTTGTACAATTTCAGTTTTCTTGAATATACTGAGGCACTTTTTGTGGCCTAGTATATGATCTATTCTTTTTATTTTATTTTTTAATTTTGGTATCATTAATCTACAATTACACGAGGAACATTATGTTTACTACACTCCCCCCATGACCAAGTGCCCCCACAAACCCCATTACAGTCACTGTCCATCAGCGTAGTAGGATGCTGTAGAATCACTACTTGTCTTCTCTGTGTTGCACAGCCCTCCCCGTGGCCCCCCCCCCCATATTATACATGCTAATCATATTCTTTTTACCATCCCTTATCCCTCCCTTCCCACCCATCCTCCCAAGTCCCTTTCCCTCTGGTAACTGATAGTCCATTCTTGGGTTCTGTGTTTCTGCTGCTGTTTTGTTCCTTAAGTTTTTTCTTTGTTCTTATGCTACACAGATAAGTGAAATCATTTGATACTTGTCTTTCTCCGCCTGGCTTATTTCACTGAGCATAATACCCTCTAGCTCCATCCATGTTGTTGCATATGGTAGGGTTTGTTTTCTTCTTATGGCTGAATAATATTCCATTGTTTATATGTACCACATCTTCTTTATCCATTCATCTACTGATGGACACTTAGGTTGCTTCCATTTTTTGGCTATTGTAAATACTGCTGCGATAAACATCTGTCTTTTTCAATTGGATTATTTGCTTTTTGTTTGTTGAGGTGTGTCAGCTCTTTATATGTTTATATATGATCTTTTCTTGAAAATGCTCCACATGCACTTGAGAAGAATGTGCACCCTGGTGCTTTTGGATGGAATGTTCTAGAGATGTCCATTAGGTCCAAGCGTTCTAATACATTGTTCAGTGCCTCTGTGTCCTTACTTATTTTCTATCTGGTTGATCTGTTCTTTGGAGTGAGTGGTGTGTTGAAGTCTCCTAAAATGAATGCTTTGCATTATATTTCCTCCTTTAATTCGTTAGTATTGGTTTCACATATGTCAGTGATCCTGTGTTTTGTGCACAGATATTTATAATAGTTATATTGTCTTGTTACACTGACCTTTTTCTCATTATGTAATGTCCTTCTTTGTCTCTTGTTACTTTCTTTGTTTTGACGTCCATGTTGTCTGATACAAGTACTGCAATTCCTGCTTTTTGTCCCTATTATTTGCATGAAATATCTTTTTCCATCCCTTTACATTCAGTTTGTGTGTCTTTGGGTTTGAAGTGCATCTCTTATAGGCAGCATATAGACAGATCTTGTTTTTTATCCATTCAGTGACTCTATGTCTTTTGGTTGGCGCATTTAGACGTGTTACATTTAGTGTGCTTATTGATAGGTATGTACTTATTGTCATTGCAGGCTTCAGATTTGTGGTTACCAATTGTTCAAGGATATTACCCTTCCTATCTAACAGTCTAATTTAACTCACTTAGTATGCTATTACAAACACAGCCCAAAGGTCCTTTTCATTGCCTCCTTTTTCTTCCTTCTCCATTCTTTTTATATTAGGTATCATGTTCTATATTTTTTGTCTATTCCTTGATTGACTTTGGGGATTAGTTGATTTCATTTTGCTTTTGTTTAGTAATTAATTATTCTACTTTCTTTACTGTGGTTTTATTTCCCCTGGTGACAGCTCTTTAGCCTTAGGAACACTTCTATCTATAGCAGTCCCTCCAAAATGCACTGTAGAGGTGGTTTGTGGGATGTAAATTCTCCCAGCTTTTCCTTATCCCAATATTGTTTGATCAGTGTTTCAAATTCAAATGATTGTCTTGCCAGATAAAGTAATCTTGATTTGAGGACCTTCTGCTTCATTGCATTAAATACATCATGCCAGTCCCTTCTTGCCTGTAAGGTTTCTGCTGAGAAGTCTGATGATATCCTGATGGGCTTTCCTTTGTATGTGATCATTTTTCTCTCTCCAGCTTCTTTTAAAAGTCTGTCTTTATCCTTGATCTTTGCCATTTTAATTATTATATATCTTGGTGTTGTCTCCCCTGGGTCCCTTGTGTTGAGAGATCTGTGCACCTCCATGGCTTGAGAGACTATCTCCTTCCCCAGATTGGGGAATCTTTCAGCAATTACCTCCTCAAAGACACTTTCTTTCCCTTTTTCTCTCTTCTTCTTCTTCTGGTACCCTTATAATGCGAATATTGTTCCTTTTGGATTGGTCAAAGAGTTCTCAATATTCTTTCATTCTTAGAGATCCTTTCTTCTCTCTGTGCCTCAGCTTCTTTTTATTCCTCTTCTCTAATTTCTATTCCATTTACCATCTTTTCTACTCTATCTAATCTGCTTTTAAATCTCTCCATTGTATATTTCATTTCAGGTATGGAATTTCTTAATAATTGAATCTCCATCCTAATCTGTCCCTGAGTTCTTGAATATTTTTATGTGCCTCCATGAGCATGTTTATGATGTTTATTTTGAACCCTCTTTCAGGAAGATTTGTGAGTTCAGTTTCACTTGGCCCTTTTTCTGGTGTTTGTGAGATTTTGGTTTGCACTAGGTTCCTTTGACATTTCATATTTGTCTGTGGCTCCCTCTAGTGCCCAGGTGCTCTAGTCTCTGGAGCTGCTCAGGCCCTGGAGTGATGTGGAGGTCATAGGGGAGTGGCGCTCATGTCTTGGGGGAGGTAAGAGCTTTTACCTGCTTCCCAGCTGCAGTGTCTGTCTCCAGTGTCATAACCAGTGGTCCGAGCATGCAGGTTTAAGCTTCTGTGGTTTGCATTAGTAGCTGCCACAGGTAGGGCCTCCCCCTGGCTGACCTGACACCAGGGTATGGTCTCCCTATTTGTGAGCCAGTGCCTATAGGCTAGGATTAAAGTGCAACAGGGAGCATATCACAGTGTGCAGCCTTGGAGCTGAGTTGCCAACCAGGGGTATGGAACACCAGAAGCTTCTGAAAGTTACCAACCTGCTGGGTAGAGCATGCCCAGACAACATTGTTCACCTATCCCTTCTCCTGCTCAAGAAGCTCCATGCAAACTCTGCCCCTTCAGCATCCCTCTCACTACTAGGAAGCCTCTCAGACTGGTCTGCCTTTCCTTTGAAACACAGCTGCTGGCTGTCGATCCCTGTCCTCCATTAATGGCTGGAAACTCAGTCTCTCCAACTATTCTGTCTTGTCTTAGCTTTCCAACCCAAATAATCTCCAGAACACCATGCAATGTATGTTTGTGCTCCCAAAGCAGACATCCAGGGCTGGGTGTTCCACAGTCCTAGGCTTCCACTCCCCTCCCTGCTCCATTTCTCTTCCTCCTGCCAGTGAGCTGAGGTGGGGGAAGGTCTTGTACCCCACCAGATAAAGGCTTTAGTACATTACCCTGTTTCGTGAGGTATGCTCTGTTTTCCAGGTTTATGCAGTCTGGCACAGCCTTCTTTCCTGTTGCTCTTTTAGGATTAGTTGTATTAACTGAATTTTTGTACTATATGTGGTTTTCAGAGTTCTCTGTCTCATCTCTCATGGTGCCATTTGAATCCCCAGATACTGTATTCTTTTTTGGGGGGAGGGTATGATTAATCTACAATTACATGAGAAACATAATGGTTACTAGACTCCCCCCATCTTCAAGTCCCCCCCACAAACCCCATTACAGTCACTGTCCATCAGTGCAGTAAGATGCTATAGAATCACTACTTGTCTTCCCTGTGTTGTACATCCTTCCCTCTGTCCACCCCCTGCATTATGTCTGCTGATCATAATGCCTGTTTCCCCCCTTGTCCCTCTCTTCCCACCCATTCTCCCCAGTCCATTTTCCTTTGGGAACTGTTAATCCATTCTTGGCTTCTGTGAATCAGCTTCTGTTTTGTGCCTTCAATTTTTTCTTTGTTCTTATACTCCACAGATGAGTGAAATCATTTGAAACTTTTCTTTTTTCACCTGGCTTATTTCACTGAGCTTAATACCCTCTAGCTCCATCCATGTTGTTGCAAATGGTAGGATGGTTTTCTTCTTATGGCTGAATAATATTCCATTGTATATATGTACCACATTTTCTTTATCCATTTATCTACTGATGGACACTTACATTGCTACCATTTCCTGGCTATTGCAAATAGTGGGGCAATGAACATAGGGGTGCATATGTCTTTTTCCAAGAGGGCTGCTGCATTCTTAGGCTAAATTCTAGAAGTGGAATTCCTGGGTCAAATGGTATTTCTATTTTGAGTTTTTTTGAGGAACCTCCATACTGCTTTCCACAATGCTTGAACTAATTTACATTCCCACCAGCAGTGTAGGAGGGTTCCCCTTTCTCCACATCCTTGCCAACATTTGTTGTTGTTTGTCTTTTTGACAGTGGCCATCCTAACTAGTGTGAGGTCATATCTCATTGTGGTTTTAATTTACATTTTTCTGATGATTAGTGATGTGGAGCATCTTTTCATGTGCCGTCTGAATTTCTTCTTTGGAGGAGTGTCTGTTCAGATCCTCTGCCCATTTTTTAATTGGATTATTTGCTTTTTGCTTGTTGAGGTGCGGGAGCTCTTTATATAATTTGGATGTCAACCCCTTATCGGCTATGTCATTTATTAATATATATTATGAATATACTGTAGGATCTCTTTTTGTTCTATTGATGGTGTCCTTTGCTGTACAATAGCTTTTCAGCCTGATAGAGTTCCACTTGTTCATTTTTACTTGTTTCCCTTACCCAAGGAGATATGTTCATTAAGTAGTTGCTTGTGTTTATGTCCAAGAGATTTTTGCCTATTTTTTCTTCTAAGTTTTATGGTTTCATGACTTATATCCAGGTCTTTCATCCATTCAAATTTACTATTGTGTATGGGGTTAGACAATAATCCAGTTTTATTCTCTTACAAATAGCTGTCCAGGTTTGCCAACACCAGCTGTTGAAGAGGCTGTCATTTCCCTATTGTATATCCATTGCTCCTTTATCATATATTAATTGACCATATATGTTTGGGTTAATATCTGGACTCTTTTCTGTTCCACTGGTCTGTGGGTCTATTCTTGTGCCAGTACCAAATTGTCTTGATTACTGTAGCTTTCTAGTAAGGGTAGAAGTTGGGAAGCGAGTTCCCCCCTGCTTTATTCTTCCTTCTCAGGATTGATTTGGTATTCAGGGTCTTTTGTGGTTCCATATGAATTTTAGAACTATTTGTTCCAGTTTGCTGAAGAACGCTGCTGGTATTTTGATAAGCATTGCATTGAATCTGTAGATTCCTTTATGCAGAATGGCCATTTTGACAAAAGTAATTCTTCTCAGTGAAGATTATGGGATGAGTTTCCATTTGTCAGTGTCCTCTTTAATTTCTCTTAAGAGTGTCTTGTACTTTTCAGGGTATAGGTCTTTAACTTCTTTGGTTAGGTTTATTCCTAGATATTTTATTCTTTTTGATGCAATTATGAATGGAATTGTTTTCCTGATTTCTCTTTCTGCTAGTTCATCATTCGTGTAGAGGAATGCAACAGATTTCTGTATATTAATTTTATATCCTGCAAGTTGCTGAATTCAGATATTAGTTCTAGTAGTTTTGGAGTGGAGTCTTTAGGGTTCTTTACATACAATATCATGTCATCTGCAAACAGTGACAGTTTGGCTTCTTCCTTACCAATCTTGATGCCTTTTATTTCTTTCTGTTACGTGATTGCCATGGCTAGAACGTCTGAAACTATGTTGAATAAAAATGGGGAGAGTGGACATCCTTGTCACATTCCTGATCTGAAAGGACAAGCTTTCAGCTTCTCGCTGTAAAGTATGGTGTTGGATGTGGGTTTGTCATATATGGCCTTTATTGTGTTGAGGTACTTACCTTCTATACCAATTTTGTTGAGAGTTTTTATCATGAATGGATGTTGAATTTTGTCAAATATTTTTTCAGCATCTATGGAGATGATCATGCAGTTTTTGTCCTTTTTGTTGATGTGGCAGATGATGTTGAGGGATTTTTGAATGTTGTACCACCCTTACATCCCTGAGATGAATCCCACTTGACCATGGTGGGATTCCCACTTGATCAAAAACCGAATTTTTGAATTCGGTTTGCTAATATTTTGTTGAGTATTTTTGCATCTATATTCATCAGGGATATTGGTCTGCAGTTTTCTTTTTTGGTGGGGTCTTTGCCTGTTTTTGTTATTAGAGTGATGCTGGCTTCATAGAAAGAGTTTGGAAGTATTCGCTCCTCTTCTATTTTTTGGAAAATTTCAAGGAGAATGTGTATTATGTGTGATAAAATTCAGTGGTGAATCCATCTGGCCCAGGCGTTTTGTTCTTGGTTAGTTTTTTTTATTACCGATTCAACCTTGTTGCTGGTAATTGGTCTGTTTAGATTTGCTTTTTCTTCCTTGGTCTGTCTTGGAAGCTTGTATTTTTCTAGGATGTTCTCCATTTCTTCTGGGTTATCTATCTTATAAGCATACAGATTTTCATAGTATCCTCTAATAATTATTTGTATTTCTGTGGTGTCCATCATGATTTTTCCTCTCATTTCTGATTCTGTTTATGTGTGTTGATTCTCTTTCTCTTAACAAGTCTGGCTAGGTTAATATATTTTGTTTATTTTCTCAAGAAACCCACTCTTGGTTTCATTGATTTTTTTCTATTGTTTTTTCTTCTCAATTTTATTAATTTCTTCTATGATCTTTATTATGTCTCTCCTTCTGCTCACTCTGGGCCTCATATATGTTCTTCTTTTACCAGTTTCTATAATTGCGACTTTAGACTATTCATTTGGGATTGTTCTTCCTTCTTTAAAAATGCCTGGATTGCTATATACTTTCCTCTTAGAACTGCCTTCGCTGTGTACCACAGAAGTTGGGTTATTGTGCTGTTGTTGTAATTTGTCTCCATATATTGCTTGATGGCTATTTTAATTTGGTCATTGATCCATTAATTATTTGGGAGCATGTTGTTAATCCTCCATGTGTTTGTGGGCCATTTTGTTTTCTTTGTACTATTTGTTTCTAGTTTTATGCCTTTGTGGTCTGAGAAGTGGGTTAGTACAATTTCAATCTCTTTGAATTTACTGAGGTTCTTTTTGTGGCCTAGTATGTGGTCTATTCTGGAAAATGTTGCATGTGCACTTGAGAAGAACGTGTATCCTGCTGCTTTTGGATGTAGTCTTCTGTATATGTCTATCAGGTCTGTCTGTTCTAGTGTGTTGTTCAGTGCCTCTGAATCCTTACTTATTTTCTCTCTGGTTGATGTGTCTGGTGTGAGTGGTGTGTTGAAGTCTCCTAAAATGAATGCATTGCATTTTATTTCCTCCTTTACTTCTGTTAGTATTTGTTTCACATATGTAGGTGATCCTGTGTTGGGTCCATAGATATTTATAATGGTTATATCATCTTGTTAGACTGTCCCCTTTATCCTTATGTAAAGTCCTTTTATTTTATCTCTTGATACTTTCTTTGTTTTGAAGTCTGTTTTGTCTGATATAAGTACTGCAACACCTGATTTTTTCTCCCTATTGTTTGCATGAAATACCTTTTTCCATTCCTTCAATTTTAGTCTGTGTATTTCTTTCGATTTGAGGTGAGTCTCTTGCAAGGAGCATATAGATGGGTCTTGCTCTTTTATCCATTCTATTCCTCTGTGTCTTTTGATTGGTGCATTCCGTCCATTTACATTTTGGGTGATTATCGATAGACATGTACTTATTGCCATTGTAGGCTTTGGATTCGTGGTTACCAGAAGTTCAAGGGTAGATTTTTACTTTCTAACTGTCAAACTTAACTCTCTTCTTATGCTATTATAAACACAGTCTGATAATTCTTTATTTCTCTCCCTTCTCATTCTTCCTCCTCCATTCTTTATATGTTAGGTATTTTATTCTGTAGTCTTTTGTGTTTCCTTTGAACTGCTTTTGTGAATAGTTGATTTTATTTTTTGCCTTTATTTAGCATTTGTTTGTTCTCCATTCTTTGCTGTGATTTTATTTTCTCTCGTTACTTCTATTCAGCCTAAGGAGTGCTTCCATCTAGAGCAGTCCCTCTAAAATACTCTGTAGAGGTAGTTTGTGGGATCAAATTCCCTTAACTTTTGCTTGTCTGGGAATTGTTTAATCCATCCTTCATATTTAAATGATAATCATGCTTGATACAGTATCCTTTGTTCAAGGCCCTTCTGTTCCATTGCATTAAATATATCATCCCATTCTCTTCTGGCTTGTAAGGTTTCTGTTGAGAAGTCTGATGATAGCCTGTTGGGTTTTCCTTTGTAGGTGACCTTTTTTCTCTCTCTGGTTGCCTTTAATATTCTGTGCTTGTCCTTGACCTTTGCCATTTTAATTATTATGTGTCTTGGAGTTGTCCCCCTTGAATCCCTTATTTTGGGAGATCTGTGGGCTTCCATGGTCTGAGAGACTTCTGCCTCCACCAGCTTGAGGAAGTTTTCAGCCATTATTTCTTCAAATACAGTTTCTATCTCTTTTTTTGTCTCTTCTTCTTCTGGTACCCATATAATACAAATATTGTTCTGTTTGGATTGGTCACAGAGTTCTCTTAATATTTTATTTTTCTTCTTTTTTTAAAGTTTGCTATCATTAATCTACAACTACATGAAGAATACTATGTTTACCAGGCTTCCCCCTTCACCAAGCCCCCCCCTCCCCACTATAGTCACTGTCCATCAGCATACCAAGATATTGCATAATCACCACCTGTCTTCTCTGTGTTGTATCGCCCTCACCATACCCCCCTACAACACTATACATGCTTATCGTAAAGCCCCCTTTCTTTCTCCCCGCCCTTATCCATCCCTTCTCACCCATCATCCCCAGTCCCGTTTCCTTTGGTAACTGTTAGTCCATTCTTGGGTTCTGTGATTCTGATGCTGTTTTGTTCCTTCAGGTTTTTTTTGTTCTTATACTCCACATATGAGTGAAATCATTTGATACTTGTCTTTCTCAGCCTGGCTTATATCACTGAGCTTAATACCCTCCAGCTCCATCCATGTTGTTGCAAATGGTAGGATTTGTTTTCTTCTTATGGCTGAATAATATTCCATCATGTATATGTACCACATCTTCTTTATCCATTCATTTACTGATGGACACTCAGGTTGCTTCCATTTCTTGGTTATTGTAAATAGTGCTGTGATAAACATAGGGGTGCATCTGTCTTTTTCAAACTGGGCTGCTGCATTCTTAGGGTAAATTCCTAGAAGTGGACTTCCTGGGTCAAATGGTATTTTTATTTTGAGTTTTTTGAGGAACCTCCATACTGCCTTCCACAATGGTTGAACTAATTTACATTCCCACCAGCAGTGTAGGAGGGTTCCCCTTTCTCCATAACCTCGCCAATATTTGTTGTTGTTTGTCTTTTGGATGGTAACTATCCCTACTGGTGTGAGGTGATATCTCATTGTGGTTCTAATTTGCATTTCTCTGATGACAAGTGATGTGGAGCATCTTTTCATGTGTCTGTTGGCCATCTGAATTTCTTCTGAGAACTGTCTATTCAGCTTCTCTGCCCATTTTTTAATTGGATTGTTTGCTTTTTGTTTGTTGAGGTGTGTGAGCTATTTATATATTTTGGATGTCCACCCTTTATCGGATCTCTCTGTCATTTGTGAAAGTATTCTCCCATTCTGTGGCATTCCTTTTAGTTCTATTGATGGTGTTCTTTGCTGTACAGAACATTTTCAGCCTGATATAGTCCCACTTGTTCATTTTTGCTTTTTTTCACTTCCCCGGGGAGATATGTTCAAGAAGAGGTCACTCATGTTTATGTCTAAGAGATTTTTGCCTATGTTTTTTTCCAAGAGTTTATGGTTTCATGACTTACATTCAAGTCTTTGATCCATTTCGAATTTACTTTTGTGTATGGGGTTAGACAATGATCCAGTTTCATTCTCTTCCATGTAGCTGTCCAGTTTTGCCAGCACTATCTGTGGAAGAGACTGTCATTTCCCCATTGTATGTCCATGGCTCCTTTATTGAATATTAATTGACCATATATGTTTGGGTTAATGTTTGGAGTCTCTATTCTGTTCTATTGGTCCGTGGCTCTGTTCTTGTGCCAGTACCAAATTGTCTTGATTACTGTGGCTTTGTAGTAGAGCTTGAAGTTGGGGAGTGAGATCCCCCACACTTTATTCTTCCTTCTCAGGATTGCTTTAGCTATTCGGGGTCTTTGGTGGTTCCATATGAATTTTTGAACTATTTGTTCCAGTTCATTTGAGAATGCTGTTGGTAATTTCATAGGGATTGCATCGAATCTGTATATTGTTTTGGGCAGGATGGCCATTTTGACTATATTAATTCTTCCTAGCCAAGAGCATGGGATGAGTTTCCATTTGGTAGTGTCTTCTTTAATTTCTCTTAAGAGTGTCTTATAGTTTTCAGGGTATAGGTCTTTCACTTCCTTGGTTAGGTTTATTCCTAGGTATTTTATTCTTTTTGATGCTATTGTGGATGGAATTGTTTTCCTGATTTCTCTTTCTATTAGTTCATTATTATTGTATAGGAAAGCCACACATTTCCATGTGTTAATTTTGTATCCTGCAACTTTGCTAAATTCCAATACTAGTTATAATAGTTTTGGGGTGGATTTCTTAGGGTTTTTTATGTACAATGTCATGTCATCTGCAAACAGTGACAGTTTGCCTTCTTCTTTATCAATCTGGATGCATTGTATTTCTTTGTGTTGTCTAATTGCCATGGCTAGGACCTCCAGTACTATGTTGAATAACAGTAGGGAGAGTGGGCATCCCTGTCTTGTTCCTGATCTCAGAGGAAAAGCTTTCAGCTTCTCGCTGTTCAGTATGATGTTAGCTGTGGGTTTATCATATATGGCCTTTATTATGTTGAGGTACTTGCCCTCTATACTTATTTTCTTGAGAGTTTTTATCATGAATGGATGTTGAATTTTTCGAATGCTTTTTCAGCATCTATGGAGATGATCATGTTGTTTTATTTCCTTCTTTTTGTTGATGTGATGGATTATGTTGATGGATTTTCGAATGTTGTACCGTCTTTGCATCCCTGGGATGAATTCCACTTGGTCATGGTGTATGATCCTTTTGGTGTATTTTTTAATTCGGTTTGCTAATATTTTGTTGAGTATTTTTGCATCTATGTTCACCAGGGATATTGGTCTGTAGTTTTCTTTTTTTTTTTTTTTGAGAGGGCCTCTCTCATATTTATTGATCAAATGGTTGTTAACAACAATAAAATTCAGTATAGGGGGGTCAATGCTCAATGTACAATCATTAATCCATCTCAAGCCTAATTCTCGTCAGTCTCCAATCTTCTGAAGCATAACAAACAAGTTCTTACATGGTGAACGAATTCTTACATAGTGAATAAATTCTTACATGGTGAACAGTACAAGGGCATTCATCACAGAAACTTTCGGTTTTGATCACGCATTATGACCTATAAACAATCAGGTCAAATATGAATATTCATTTGATTTTTGTACTTGATTTATATGTTGATCCCACATTTCTCCCTTTATTATTATTATTATTTTTATTTTTAATAAAATGCTGAAGTGGTAGGTAGATGCAAGATAAAGGTAGAAAACATAGTTTAGTGCTGTAAGAGGGCAAATGTAGATGATCAGATGATCAGGTGTGTGCCTATGGACTAAGTATTAATCCAGGCTAGACAAGGGCAGCAAAACATCCACAGATGCAGAAGATGTCTCTCAAAGCAGGGGGGTGAGGTTCTGAGCCTCACCTCTGTTGATCCCCAAATTCTCACCTGATGGCCCCCCTGCGACTGTGCCTGTCTTAGGTTGTTCCTCCCTTGAGGAATCTTACCCGTCTCTGGCTAACCAGTCATCTTCTGGGGCCATACAGGGAAATGTAAAGTTGGTAAGTGAGAGAGAAGCCATATTGTTTGAAAAGGTTAGCTTTTTACTTCTTTGCAGATTTATGCCCTGTGGCTTCTATGCCCAGCACTTGTCTCGAGGTATCTTTACCACCTGGAGGAATTATGATACTGTAGTTTTCTTTTTTGATGGGTTCTTTGCCTGGTTTTGGTATTTGGGTGATGTTGACTTCATAGAATGAGTTTGGGAGTATTCCCTCCTCTTCTATTTTTTTGGAAAACTTTGATGAGAATGGGTATTAATTCTTCTCTGTATGTCTGATGATATTACGAGGTGAATCCATCTGGCCCGGTGTAGTTTTTTGATTACCACTTCAATTTCATTGCTGGTAATTGGTCTGTTTAGATTTTCTGTTTCTTTCTGGGTCAGTCTTGGAAGGTTGTATTTTTGTAGGAAGTTGTCCATTTCTCCTAGGTTTCCAAGCTTGTTAGCATATAGGTTTTCATAGTATTCTCTAATAATTCTTTGTATTTATGTAGGGTCCATCATGATTTTTCCATTCTTGTTTCTGATTCTGTTGATGTGTGTTGATTCTCTTTTTCTCTTAATAAGTCTGTCTAGAGGCTTATCTATTTTGTTTATTCTGTCAAAGAACCAGCTCTTGGTTTCAATAATTTTTTCTATTGTTTCATTTTTCTCAATTTTATTTATTTCTTCTCTGATCTTTATTATGTCTCTCCATCTGCTGATTTTAGGCCTCATTTGTTCTTTTTCCAATTTTTATAATTGTGACATTAGACTGTTCATTTGGCATTGTTCTTCCTTCTTTAAATATGCCTGGATTGCTATATACTTTCCTCTTAAGACTGCTTTTGCTGTGTCCCACAGAAGTTGGGGTTTTGTGTTGTTGACATCATTTGTTTCCATATATTGCTGGATCTCCATTTTAATTTGGTCATTGGTCCATTGATTATTTAGGAGCATGTTGTTAAGCCTCCATGTGTTTGTGAGCCTTTTTGCTTTCTTTGTACAATTTATTTCTAGTTTTATACCTTTGTGGTCTGAAAAGTTGTTTGGTAGGATTTCAATCTTTTGGAATTTACTGAGGCTCTTTTTGTGGCCTAGTATGTGGTCTATTCTGGAGAATGTTCCATGTGCACTTGAGAAGAATGTGTATGCTGTTGCTTTTGAATGTGGAGTTCTATAGATGTCTATTAGGTCCATCTCTTCTAGTGTGTTGTTCAGTGCCTCTGTGTCCTTACTTATCTTCTGTCTGATGGATCTGCCCTTTGGAGTGTGTGGTGTGTTGAAGTCTCCTAAAATGAATGCATTGCATTCTATTTCCTCCTTTAATTCTGCTTGTATTTCTTTCACATATGTTGGTGCTCCTGTATTGTGTGCATATGTATTTATAATGGTTATATCCTCTTGGTGGTCTGAGCCCTTTATTATTATGTAATGTCTTTCTTTATCTCTTGCTACTTTCTTTGTTTTGAAGTCTATTTTTTCTAATACTAGTATTGCAACACCTGCTTTTCTCTCCCTGTTGTTTGCATGAAATATTTTTTTCCATCCCTTGACTTTTAATCTGTGCATGTGTTGGGTTTGCGGTGAGTCTCTTGTAAGAAGCATATAGCTGGGTCTTGCTTTTTTATCCATTCTATTACTCTGTGTCTTTTGATTGGTGCATTCAGTCCATTTACAGGTAGGGTGATTATTGAAAGATATATACTTATTGCCATTGCAGGCTTTAAGTTTGTGGTTACCAAAGTTTCAAGGTTTGCTTCTTTACTGTCTTACTGTCTAACTTATCTCGCTTATTGAGCTATTATAAACACTGTCTGATAATTCTTTATTTTTCTCCCTTCTTATTCCTCCTCCTCCATTCTTCATATGTTGAGTGATTTGTTCTGTGCTCTTTTTAGAAGAGTTCCTCTAAGATACCCGGTGCGGTGTGTGGTGGTTTGTGGGAGGCAAATTCCCTCAACTTTTGCTTGTCTGGGAGTTGTTTAATCCCTCCTTCATATTTAAATGATAATCGTGCTTGATACAGTATTCTTGGTTCAAGGCCCTTCTGTTTCATTGTGTAAAATAAATCATGCCATTCTCTTCTGGCCTGTAAGGTTTCTGTTGAGAAGTCTGATGATAGCCTGATGGGTCTTCCTTTGTAGGTGACCTTTTTTCTCTCTCTGGTTGCCTTTAATATTCTGTGCTTGTCCTTGACCTTTGCCATTTTAATTATTATGTGTCTTGGTGTTGCCCTCCTTGGGTCCCTTGTCATGGGAGTTCTGTGTGCTTCTGTGGTCTGACAGGCCATTTCCTCCTCCAGTTTGGAGAAGTTTTCAGCAATTATTACTTCAAAGACACTTTCTGTCCCTTTTTCTCTCTCTTCTTCTGGTACTCCTATAATGTGAATATTGTTCCATTTCAATTGGTCACACAGTTCTCTTAATATTCTTTCATTCATGGAGGTCCTTTTATCTCTCTCTGCATCAGCTTCTCTGCGTTTCTGTTCCCTGATTTCTAGTCCATTAATGGTCTCTTGCATCTTGTCCATTCTGCTTTGAAGTCCTTCCAGAGATTGTTTTATTTCTGTATTTTCCTTCCTTAGTTCTTGCATATTTGTCTGCAAGTCCATCAGCATGGTTATGACTTTAATTTGGAATTCTTTTTCAGGAAGATTGGTTAATTCCTTCTCAGGGGAGGATGTGGAGGATATCTGGTTTAGTCTGGTCTAGATAAAATTTTTCTACCTTTTCATGTTGATAGATGCAGTGGTATGCTGTTGTCTCGTCTGTCAGCTAGGAGACCCAAGACCCTTTCCACTTGCTCCTGGCCTTTCTTTCCAGGGGCAATGGCGACCCCTAGCGACTTGTGTTGGGTAGTTCTGTGTAGACTACATCTCTGTTTCTTGCCTGGCTGCTATGGAGGAAGGTCCCTTACTGTGGGCGTGGCCAGACTCAGGCTGCTGCTCTGCTATGATGGGGCCACGCTGGAAGGGTAACGGGTGGGGTGTTGTTTATTGCTATGAGGGATGTCAGAGCTGTGCTGCTGCCCAGGGGGTTAGTGCACCCGAAGTTCCCCGGGATTCCCAGCAGCTGGGCTAAGTGTCCTGGGATGCTTCGGTCCAGCTGTGAGGCTCCTGTCCCTGTAAGACTTTCAAAGAGCACTCGGTTTTCTTTATTCCAGGGGCACCAGCTGTGGGAACCTGCTCACAGTTCTTACTGTCCTGTTTCCCTAGTTTCCAGCACCCCATGCACTCACTGTGTGTCTGTGCTCTGGTGCAGATGGCTGGGGCTGGGTGTTTAGCAGTCCTGGGCTCCCTCTTCCTCCCTGCTCTGACTCCTATCCTCCCACTGGGAACTGATGTGTGGGGTGCTCGGGTCCCACCAGGCTGCGGCTTGTATCTTATCCCCTTCACAAGGCTCTGGGTTCTCGCAGGTGTAGATGTAGTCTGATTGTTGTCCTGTGTCTTCTGGTTTCTCTTTTAGGAATAGTTGTATTTGTTGTATTTTCAAAAATATATATGTTTTCAGGAGTAGATTCCCACAGTCCTACTGATGCCGCCATCTTGGTTCCACCTATCTCTTAATATTCTTTCATTCCTAAAGATCCTTTTATCTCTCTCTGCCTCTGTTTCCCTGTATTCTTGTTCTCTGATTTCTATTCCATTAACAGTCTCTTGCTCCTTGTCCAGTCTGCTCTTAAGACCTTCTATTGATTGTTTCATTTCTGTTATCTCCCTCAGGATTTCATCCCTTAGCTCTTGTGTATTTATTTGCAGGTCCATCAGCATGGTTATGACTTTTATTTTGAATTATTTTTCAGGAATATTGGTTATATCTATCTCACCAGGCCCTCTCTCTAGGGTTGTCTAAATGATTTTTGACTGGACCACATTCTTCTGCCTTTTCATGGCTATAGAATTGGTCCCAGGCAGGTGGCATGTGTGTCAGCTCGGATAACAAAGTTCCTTCCTGCTTGCTGGTCCCCTTGCCCTTATCCACTGCCTCTGTTTGTTACCCACATGCAGGGAGAAGTCTCTGGGATAATCTCCTGAGCTGCCTTGTATGGGGAGGCCCTCTGGATAGCCTAGGGCACCTCGGGCATCGCATATGTGCTGGGTGTGTTCTCCTGTGAGAACAGCACCACTTCATGCCTTCCGGACCTTTCTCCGGCTTCCTATGTCTGTGTTGGGCAGATGCGCACCAGTGGCAGCCTCTGGGTCTGTCCTGTTTAGCTGCGTGCTGGGAGAAGACTATGTGTTTTCTGTGGGCAGGTCTGTTCTCCAGATGGTTTACTTGCATTATTGTTGTGAGGGGCTTCTGGGCTGCATTACCCCCCAGGGGGTTAGGGTGCCTGAAGTTCCTTAAGATTCCCAGCCTGATGGGATGTGTGTACCGGGATGATTTTTGTCCAGCTGTTAAGTCCTTGTCCCTGTAAGACTTTTAAAAAGCACCTCCTTTTCTTTTGTCCCAGGGGAGCCAGCTGTGGGGACCTGCTTGCAGTCTCTGTCTCAGACTTTACTTTTCCATTTCTCTAATATCCAGCACACCATGGAATGTGTGTCTGTGCTCCCAGTGCAGATTACTAGGGCTGGTTATTTAGCAGTCCTGTGCTACTCCCTCCCCACTCTGATTCTCTTCCTCCCAGTGAGCTGGGGTGGGAGAGTGATCAGATCCCACTGGGTCACGGCTTTGTATCTTACCCTTTTCATGAGCTGCTGAGTTCTTGTAAACGTAGTTGTAGGCTGGCTGTTGTACTGTATCTTCTGGTCTCTCTTTTAGGAATAGTTGTCTTTGTTGTATTTTCAAATATATATATGGTTCTGGGAGGAGATTTCCACTGCCCTACTCACACTGCCATCTTGCGCCCTCTCCCAGGTACTGTATTCTTGAACGTTTGTATCTCATTCCTAAATTCCTCCCTGAGTTCTTGAATCTTTTCCTGTCACTCCATGAGCATGTTTATGATTTTTATTTTGAAATCTCTTTCAGGAAGATTGATAAGTTCAGTTTCACTTGGCCCTCTTTCCAGTGTTTGTGGGATTTGGTTTGAACCAGGTTTCTTTGACATTTCATATTTGTAGGTGCCACCCTCTAGTGCCCAGAGGCTCTACTCTCTGGAGCTCTTCAGCTCCTGGAGTTATGGTGGGGGTCACAGCAGAGCTGTGCTAGTGCCTGTCGGGAGGAAGGAGGTCTTTCCTGCTTCCCAGCTGCAATGCCAGGACCAGTGGGCCAAGCACACAGTAAGAAGCCTGTATGCCTTGCATTTGTGGCTCCCGTAGGTGGGGCTGACTTCTGGCTGACCAGGGCACAATGGCAGGGGCAGCCAGTTTGTGACCTTGTGCCAGCTGGAAGGAAGGTGTGACAGACTATGTATCACAGCGGGGGGCCTCAGAGCTGCATAGCCAACCAGGGGGATGGAGCCCCTGAAGCTCCTGAATGTTCCCAACCTGCTGAGCAGAGTGTGCTTGGATAATTTTGTCCACCTGTCCTTTCTTCTGTGCAGCAAGCTCTGTGCAGTTCTTGCCCCTTTAGCAGGCCTCTTGCTGCTAGTCAGTCTCTCAGACTGCCGACCTTTCTTTTGTCCCAGAGTGGTTGGATGTGGATCCCTGTTTTCCACAAGTGGCTGGAATCTCAGTCTCTCCAATTATTCCACTTGTCTTAGCTTTCCAACCCTCCTAATCTCCAGAGCACCATGTAAGTAGGTTCATGCTCCCAGAGCAGATCTCCAGGGCTGGGTGCTCAGAAGTTCTAGTCCTCCACCCGTTCCCCTCTGCATTTCTCTTCCTCTCTCTGGTGAGCTAGGTTTGGGGAATGGCTTGGGTACCTCCAGATCATGGCTTTGGTATGTTACCCTTTTCTTTGAGGTCTGTTGGTTTCCCCAGGTGTAGAGAGTCTGCCGCAGCCTTCTTTCTTGTTGCTCTTTCAGGATTTGATGTATTTGTTATATTTTCATATTATATGTGGTTTTGGGAGGAGGTTTCTGTCTCACCTCTCACACTGCCATATTTAATTCCTCTTGAAAACAAATGACTTTTAGGAAAAATAAGTGGGCCCTTAGGAGAATAGACCACATACACTATAGTTTTATGATGTCTCTTTAGGTGATTTCTTATCCAGGTGCTGACTTGTGCTGACTCCTCATCTTCGGTGATAAGAGTTATTTTCCCTTGTGAAACTCCTTGGGAGGGGATTCATGACTGCAAAGTTCTTTTGGGAGGCCTTGTTTTTAGCAAAATAAGGGAAGCTGAGAAAAAGCCTCTTCCTCTAGCAGTTGATTTTCAAATGTATTCAGCTCAAGATAATCTTTATGGCACTGTCGCATATATTCTGGATCCCTTAAAATTAATAATAAAAAGTATGTTTAAGTTGCCTGTATTTGCATATTAAATTCTGGAAAGATATACAAAACTAATAATAGTGGTTACTGCTAAGTGGTTAACAGACCTGAGCTTATAAGGAAAAATAATGAGATAGAGATTTTTCACTGTTCCATGTATCTATGTGTATGTTGACATATATATATATATTCGGTCAATCCTCATTATTCAAAGACTTCACATATGTGAATTCACCTAGTTAATTTATTTGTAATCTCCAAATTAATAATCCATTCAATACAGCACTTTGCAATCATCTGCAGAAATGTGCAGAGTGACACAAAATACATGTTCCTGAAGTTGAACAAGATGATGCTCTGCCTTCTTGTTTCAGCTCTCATTTTGTAAATAAGTGTCCTTTTGTGGATTTAGAACCTAATTAAATATTTTTGTGTTTTTTTTTTTGGTGATTTTGTTTTTTAAAATGGATAGTGCTATCTAGTTTTCCTAAACATAAGAAATGTGTGATGTGCCTTAGGTAAGCTGTGTTCAGGCATGTGCTACAGTGTTGTTGGCTGAGAGTTCAATGTTAGTGAATCAACAAAATACATTGAATAAGGTGTTTTTAAATAGAACCATACATAAAGCAAAGTTATGTCTTAATCAATTGATGGAAATGTTGTGACCAGACTTGACAGGAACCTAACCCTGTATTTCCCTTAGAAGCAATGGTTCATTAATCAGTAATTCAGTGTTCACAATATTATTTGCACATAACTATTGAAAATAGTGAGAATTGACTGTTATAAACTGACAGGTTTCATAACATGCTACTCTAAAATATTGCACCTTGGAATATTGAATATTTTAATTTAAGGAATATGAGAAATGACAGGTACAGGAAAGGTTCTCTTACTTGCCTCTTTTCCCATGAAGCACTCATAGAAACAACAGGGACTGGAAGGACTCTGTGACTTCCTCCTTATCTTCTGAAGCAGGTCATAATACCCTCATGAAGGGTTCCTCTCTATAGCTGAAGAAAAGGAGAATTCTTATCTCCAAAGACATGGGGATGCTAAGAGGAATCCAAATGAATAACCTTGCTAAGGTCTCCCCTATTACTACCCTTAGTGCATAAATTATGTTCTATCACATTTTCCCAGGACTTTCCACCACTCATCAAACCTAATATAAAAATGTTCAAGTTAAGCTATTTTTTCCAGTCTTCATTTCCTCATGAAGTCTCCTGTTTCATGTAAAACATGCTTTTTTATTGTTAATATTTCTTCTGTTAGAGCGATTTACAGGACTTCAGTTAGAGAACTTAGAAGGGTAATAGGAAAAAGACACTTTTCCCCTTCCCTACAATACTTTTTTAGTTTTGTGCCATGGGAATGTATTAGCATTACTAAAAATTAAGCAATAAAAAATTAACCTCAGAAACTGAAAGCTACCTGAATATTATAAAAGTTTAACGTCCTTGTTGGGAGAAAAAGATGGCAGGGTAAGAAGGCAAGGTGGAAACCTCCCAAAACCACATAAAAGAAGAAAATACAGCAAATACAACTAAACCTGAAAATTACCTGAAGACTGCAGAACAGACCACCTACACCTGGAGAAGAAGAGAAGACCACAGAAAAAGGTAAAGTTGAAGAACTGTGATCAAGTGGGACCCAAGTCCTTGCCCCATCCCAGCCCACAGGCAGGAGGAAGAAGAACAGAGTGGTGGGGTGATAGGAGCCCAGGAACTCTGCATTCCTGGCCCTGGAGATCTGCTCCAGAAGTATTTGTCCATATTACCTCAGATCTAGTGAGGCTGCTGGACACCAGGGACAGTTGGAACACTCTGGAAGGTTGAGATTCCAGGCACAGCCATGCTCCACTGGTCTTGAGATCCAAAGAAGAGGCAGCAATTTGAAAGACTTGACAGCAGCAGGAGGGGATCCAGAGGGTCAAGCATTTGATGTAGCTATCTCTGCAGGAGAAAGGGCAGGTGGATGTTACCTCCCCAGGCCTCCCTAGGCCCAACAAGTCAGGGAATCTTGGAAGTCCCAGATGTTCCATTTCTCTTGCTTGAAACTCATCCCTGAGGCACCCTCTGTGTGCACTGCCATCAAGTCAACCCACTCAGCCCAGCAACAGTGTCAGACTTTGCTGCCTTTCAGACAGAGGTGGACTCCCAGCTTTCTTGGCTGTTTCAGCCCAACTGGGGAGGTTCCTGAAGGAGTGAGCCCCAAGAGCTCTTCCACCCCCTGGGTTTCCAAGCCCAGTGCTGTAAATCCTTCCCTGCACACCCCACTAACCTGCACCCCCACCATTGTTGCAGGGCAGGCATCAAGGGGCTCCATCCACAGCGAACCCAGCAGAGGTGTCTAATCACAAAAGTGGCTAAGGGAATCTTCCATTGCTGCAGACTTAGATGAGTACTGGTAGACAGACAGAAAGGTGGCCCTACCCATTGCACACCAACAGCAACTGGGGCTACCACAAGTAGGACCAGGCATTTGAGAGTAAAGAGTCTTGAAATTCTGGAAATCATAAGATTCCTCCATCATAAAGCTGTTACTCTACAGGCCAGAAAGTGTAGCAGATTCATCTAATATAATAGAAGAAACACAGAAACCTTGACAAAATGAGGCAAAGGAATATGTTCAAGGACAAGACATCAGAATGAGGGCTAGATGAACAGAGATCACCAATGTTCTTGATAAATATTTAGAAGTAAAAGTCTAGGGAAAATGGAAATTACATAGTCAGGATCCTCACCTGATCCAAATCTACCCACCTGTACATGTGATGATGTAATACTTAGCTTACTGCATGGGTGCATGCATGTATACCCCTTGACGATAAGCCATTATTGTCTGTTGTTGCTATACAAAGAGCTCCACTCAGTGCTAAGAGTAGAGCCTAGAGAAAAAAGCAAGAAAGAAGGAGAGAGGAGAGCAGAGGCTGGAGGCAAGAGCAGAGCCTGGAGTGGAGACAGCCTGGGCAGAGGCTAAACCAGAAGCATATTCAGAGTGCTTGACCTGCCACTGTGAGAACAAAGCTTGGTATAAACCCTTTTTACCCCCAACATTTCATTGTCATTTTTCAGCCTCACTGAATTCATAGTGAACTTGCCTGGGACTGAAATCCTGAGGTGAGACAAAGTCATAAACATGCTCAATGATTTACAGAAAAGTATTCAAGATCTCAGAGAGGACTTCAACAAGATAGAAAACCTGAAAAAGAGCCTTTCAGAGCTGAATAATTCAGTAACTGAAATGAAACTTACAATGTAGTAAATTAATAATACATTACTGCAACTAGAGGAGACAGTCAATGAGATGGAAATTAGAGAACAGGAATGCAATGAAGCTGAGGAACAGAGAAAGAAAGGATCTCAAGGAATGAAAGAATGATAAGAGAGTTATGTGATCAATTCAAGTGAAACAATATTTGTGTAATAGGAGTATCAGAAAGAGAAGAGACAGAAAAAGGGATAGAAAGTCTCTTTGAGAAAATAACTGTTCAAAAGTTCCCCAATCTGGGGAAGGAAATAGACACATAGTTCACAGAAGCACAGAGAGCCCCTAACAAAAGGAACCCCAGGAAGTCAACACCAAGACACATAATAATTAAAATGGCAAAGATTAAGGGTAAGGAGAGAGTACTGAAAGCATCCAGAGAGAGAAAAAAGATTATAAGTTAAAACCTATCAGGCTACAGCAGACTTCTCAAGAGAAACTTTACAGGCCAGAAGGGAGTGGCATGAAATATTCAATGTACTGAAACACAAGGTCCTTCAACCAAGGATCCTCTACCCAGCAATATTATCATTCAGATTTGAAGCAGGGATTAAACAATTTCCAGATAAACAAAGGCTCAAGAAATTTGTAACAACTAAGCCAGCATTACAGGATATGTTAAAAGGACTGCTATAGATGGAAATGTTCCTAAGACCAAATAGCTTCCATCAGTAAAAATAAACCCACAGTAAAGGTAGTAGACCAATTACTCTCCAAGAGAGTATGAAATTAAAATAAAATAAAATTAGCAAAAATCAGTCAAGGGATACACAAAACATGCACACTAATACATAAAGTGTGGAGGAGGAGGAAGAAAAAGGTACCTTTGGATTGTGTTTGAATTAGAGCAATCAGCAACTTAATTAAGATTATTTTATAGTCAGGAAGCTGCACTTGAGTCTTTGGTAACAACAAACCTAAAGCCTACAATAGATACATGAAAAAAATAAAGAAAAATCCAAACACAATGCTAAAGCAAATCATCAATAACAAGAATATAAGAAAGGAAGAAAGAGACAGAAGAGCTAGAAAAAAAACAGAAAACAACAAAATGGCAATAAGTACACTCCTATCAATAATCACTTGATAGTAAATAGAATAAATACACCAATCAAAAGACATACAGTGGCAGAATGGGTTAAGAAACAGCACCCATTTTATGCCCCCTACAGGAGAATCATTTAAGACCTAAAGACATACACAGACTAAATGTGAAGGGATGGAAAAAAGATATTTCATGAAAATAATAGGGAGAAAAATGCAGTAGTAGCAGTACTTAGACAAAATAGATTTCAAAACAAAGAAAGTAACAAGAGACAAGGATATTACATAATAAAAAAGGGTCAGTCAGACAAGAGGATATAACCATTGTAAATATTCATGTGCCCAATATAGGAACACCTGAATGTGTAAAACAAATACAGAATAAATGGGGAAGTAGATTATAGCATGATAATTTTAGGAGACTTTAACATACCTCAATAGCCAGATCAACCAGACAGAAAATAAATAAGGAAACAGAGTTGTTGAACAGTGCATTAAATCAGATGGACTTAACAGATATCTACAGAATATTCCACCCAAAGACAGCAGGATACATATTTTTCTCAAGTGTACATGGAACATTCTCTGGAATAGATAAGATACTGGGCCACAAAAAGAGCCTCAATAAATTTAAAAAGATTGAAATTGTATCAAGCAGCTTCTCTGACCACAATGGTATGACACTACAAATAAATTACACAAAGAAAACAAAAAGCCTACAAACACATGGAAGCCAAAGAACATTCTTCTAAATACCAAATTAAAACACAAGTCAAAAAATACATGGAGACAAATGAAAAGAAAAACTCAACAGCCCAAAATCTGTGGTATTTGGTGATCGCAGTTCCAAGAGGATAGTACATAGCAATACAGGCCTACCTCAGGAAACAAGAACAATCCCAAATAAATAGTATAAACTCACAATTAAAGAAATTAGAAGAAGAGCAAATGAAACACAAAGTTAGGAGGAGAAGGGACAAAAAAAGGTAAGAGCAGAAATAAATAAAATGGAGATGAATAAAACAATAGAAAAAAATCAGTGAAACCAGGAGCTGGTTCTTTGAGAAAATGAACAAAATATATAACCCCCTAGTCAGACTTATCAAGAAAAAAAAGAAAGAGTATACACATAAAATCAGACATGAAGAAAGAATAATCACAATGATACCACAGAGATACAAAGAATCTTTAGAGAATAGTATGAAAAATTATGTGACAATAAATTGGATAACCTAGAAGAAACGAACAAATTCCTATAAAAATACAACCTTCCAAGATTGACTCAGGCAGAAACAATAAATATGAATAGACCAATCACCAGCAATGAAATTGAATTGGTAATAAAAAAAATCCAAAAAACAAAATTCCAGGACCAGATGTCTTCACAGCTAAATTCTACCAAATGTTTAAAGAAGAGCTAATACCCATCCTTCAAGTATTCCAAAAGGTAGAAGAGGAGGAAATACTGTCAAACTTGTTCTATGAGGGCAGCATCACTTTAATACCAAAACCAAAGGCAACACATACAAAAAAGAAAATTATAGACCAACATCTCTGATGAACACAGATGTAAAAATCCTCAACAAAATATAAGCAAACTTAATTTAAAAATATATCAAAAGGATCATGCATCACGACAGGTGGGATTTATTCCAAGGATGCAAGGATTCATAAATAAATATTCATAAATCAATTAATATCATATACCACATAAACAAAATGAAGGATAAAAACCACATGATCATCTCAATAGATGCTGAGAAATCATTTTAAAAAATTCAACATCCATTCATAGATAAAAATTGGGAACAAAATGTGTTTAGAGGGTATGTATATAAAAATAATAAAGGATATATATGACAAACCCACAGCCAACATCATACTTAATAACAAAAAACTGAGAGCTTTTCCTCTAAGATCAGGAACAAGAAAAAGATAAAAATAAAAGAGTGGTTTCATCACTTTTATTCAACTTGGTACTGGAGGTCCTAGCCATGGACCCAAAGAGGTAAAAGGCATCCAAGTTGATAAGGAAGAAATTGAACTGATGCTATTTGCAGATGACATGATATTATAGGTAGAAAACCCTAAGTACACTACCAAAAAGACTATTAGAGCTAATAACTGCATTCACCAAAGTTGCTGGATACAAAACTAATGCAGAGAAATCTGTTGCAGTCCTGTATACTAATAAAAAACTAGCAAAATGAGAAATCAGGAAAATAACTCCATTTGCAATGGCATCAAAAAGAATAAAATACCTATGAAGAAACCTAACCAAGGAGGTGGAAGAGCTGTACTCTGAAAACTGTAAAATACTCATGAGGAAATTAAAGAAGATATCAGTAAGTGGAAATCTACCCCATGCTCATGGATAGGAAGAATTAATATAGTCAAAACGGCCATCCTTCCCAAAGCAATATACATATTTCATGCTAACCCTATCAAATACCAGAAACACTTTTCAATGAAGTAGAACAAATAGTTCTAAAATTTATATGGGACCACAAATAACCAAAATAGCCAAAGCAATCCTGAGAAAGAACAAAGCTGGGGTGATTATGCTCCCTGACTTCAAGCTCTACTACAAAGCTACAGTAATCAAAACAGTTTGATACTGGCATAAGTACAGATCCATAGATCAATGGAACAGAATAGATAGAGCCCAGATATAAACCAATGCATATATGGTCAATTAATATATGATAAAGGAGCTATGAATAAACCAATGGGGAAAAGACAGCCTCTTCAACAACTGGTCTGGGCAAATTGGACTCTACATGTAAGAGAATGAAACTGGATTATTGTTTAACTCCATACACAAAAATAAACTTGAAATGGATCAAAGACCTGAATTTTCATAATGAAACCATAAAATCTTAGATGAAAACATAGGCAAAAATTTCTGAACACAAGCAGGGGCAATTTTTTTCTTGGACACATATCTTCAGTCAAGGGAAACAAAACAAAAAATGAACAAGTGGGACTACATCAAATTACAATGCTTCTACACAGCAAAAGCAAAGGAAACCATCAGCAGAACAAAAAGGCAACCTACAGTATGGGAGAATATACTTGTAAGCAACTCACCCGATAAGGTGTTAACATCCAAAATATATGAAGAACTCATATACCTCAAAACTAAAAAAGCAAATAACCCACTTTAAAAAATGGACAGAGGACCTTGTACTTCCAGGGGAATATATGTTCTCAGCCAGTGGCAAATTACCTTTGAAGCCATAATCAGTGACAGGGAGAAATAAAGTGGGAGAAACCCATTTATTGCTTACAAGCAGTCGTACACTTCTACTCACCTGTGTCTCTAGTGACCCTGCTGCAAAAAGGGACCCCAACCAACCTCACCCATCCAGATATGCCCTTGCTCTCCTTTGTAATCACCTATTGATATAGAGATGGAATACTTCTCTCCACCTCCTGGAAACACCTACTGATATGGAGATGTGCTAAGGCCAGGTGGGAGATTCTGGAAATATTGGGATTTTGCAAAGAGACCTGAACAGACATTTCTCCAAAGAAGAAATACAGATGACGAACAGGCAAATGAACAGATGCTACACATCACTAATCACTGGGGAAATGTAAATTAAAACCACAATGTGCTATCACCTCACATGAGTTAGAATGGCCACCATCCAAAGACAAGAAATAGCAAATGCTAGCAAGGATGTGGAGAATGACACGTCTCCAGCACTGCTGGTGAGGATGTAAATTGGTGTAGCCACTGTGGAAAACAGTGTGGAGGTTCCTCAGAAAGCTAAAAGTACAAATACTAGTCAATCCAGTACTATCACTTCTAGGAATTTACCCAAAGAAAACAAAATCTCTGATTCAAAAAAATATGTGCACCCCTATGTTTATTCCTACACTATTTGCAATTGCCGAGATGTGGAATCAACCTAAGTGTCCATCAATAGATGAATGGACGAGAAGATGTGGTACATGTACACTAAGAGATCCTGCCATTTGCAACAATATGGATAGCTCTAGAGAGTATTATGCTTAGTGAAATAACCCAGGTGGAGAAAGACAAATACCATATAAGTTCACTTATTATTTTTTTATAATATAAAAACAAAGCAAAACAGAAGGAAGAAAACAGCAGTAGATTCATAGATACTGAGAAGTGACTAGTGGGTACCAAGAGGGAGTGGTTGTGGTGCCAGGGGAGGGGGAATTTTAAAAAAACGTATTCTTATACTCTTATTTTTTGTTTATTTCTATTTTTTTATTTTGGTATCGTTAATGTACAATTACAAGAACAACACGATGGTTACTAGACTCCACTATTATCAAGTCCCCACCACATACCCCATTACAGTCACTATCCATCAGCATAGTAAGATGCTATAGAATCATTACTTTTCTTCTCTGTGTTATACTGCGTTTCCTGTGACCCCCCACCACTACATTATGTTTGCTAATCCCTCCCCTCCCATGCATCCTCCCCAGTCCCTTTCCTTTGGTAAGTGTTACTCAATTATTGGGTTCTGTGAGTCTGCTGCTGTTTTGTTCCTTCAGGTTTTTTTTGTTCTTATACTCCACAGATGAGTGAAATCATTTGATACTTGTCTTTCTCCACCTGGCTTATTTCACTGAGCTTAATACCCTCCAGCTCCATCCATGTTGTTGCAAATGGTAGGATTTGTTTTCTTCTTATGGCTGAATAATATTCCATCATGTATATGTACCACATCTTCTTTATCCATTCATTTACTGATGTACACTCAGGTTGCTTCCATTTCTTGGTTATTGTAAATAGTGCTGTGATAAACATAGGGGTGCATCTGTCTTTTTCAAACTGGGCTGCTGCATTCTTAGGGTAAATTCCTAGGAGTGGAATTCCTGGGTCAAATGATATTTGTATTTTGAGTTTTTTGAGGAACCTCCATACTGCTTTCCACAATGGTTGAACTAATTTACATTCCTACCAGCAGTGTAGGAGGGTTCCCTTTTCTCCACATCCTTGCCAACATTTATTGCTGTTTGTCTTTTGCATCCAAACTGGTGTAAGGTGAAATCTCATTGTGGCTTTAATTTGCATTTCTCTGATGATTAGTGATGTGGAGACCTTTTCATGTGCCTGTTGTCCATCTGAATTTCTTTGGAGAAGTGTCTGTTCAGCTCCTCTGCCCATTTCTTAATTGGCTTATTTGCTTTTTGTTTGATGAGGTGTGTGATCTCTTTATATAATCTGGATGTCAACCCCTTATCGGATATGTCATTTATGAATATATTCTCCCATACTGTAGGATGTCTTTTTGTTCTACTGATGGTGTCCTTTGCTGTACAGAAGCTTTTTGGTTTGACATAGTTCTGTGAGTTCATTTTTGCTTCTGTTTCCCTTGCCCAGGGAGATATGTTCATGAAGAAGTCACTCATGTTTATGTCCAAGAGATTTTTGCTTATGTTTTTTTCTAAGAGTTTTATGGTTTCATGACTCACATTCAGGTCTTTGATCCATTTCGAATTTACTTTTGTATATGGGGTTAGACAATGATCCAGTCTCATTCTCTTACATGTAGCTGTCCAGTTTTGCCAAAACCAGCTGTTGAAGAGACTGTCATTTCCCCATTGTATGTCAATGGCTCCTTTGTTGTATATTAATTGACCACATATGTTTGGGTTAAGATCTGGACTCTTTATTCTGTTCCACTGGTCTGTGGGTCTGTTCTTGTGCCAGTACCATATTGTCTTAATTACTGTGGCTTTGGAGTAGAGCTTGAAGTTGGGAAGTGAGATACCCCCTGCTCTATTCCTCCTTCTCAGAATTGCTTTGGCTATTCATGGTCTTTTGTGGTTCCATATAAATTTTAGAACTATTTGTTCCAGTTCATTGAAGAATGCCGTTGGTATTTTGATAGGGATTGCATTGAATCTGTAGATTGCTTTAGGCAGGATGGCCATTTTGACAATATTAATTCTTCCTAGCCAAGAGCATGGGATGAGTTTCCATTTGTTAGTGTTCTCTTTAATATCTCTTAAGAGTGTCTTGTAGTTTTCAGGGTATAGGTCTTTTACTTCCTTGGTTAAGTTTATTTCTAGGTATTTTATTCTTTTTGATGCAATTGTGAATGGAATTGTTTTCCTGATTTGTCTTTCTCCTAGTTCATTGTTAGTGTATAGGAAAGCAACAGATTTCTGTGTATTAATTTTGCATCCAGCAACTTTGCTGAATTCAGACATTAGTTCTTATGGTTTTGGAGTGGAGTCTTTAGGGTTTTTTATGTACAATATCATGTCATCTGAAAATAGTGACAGTTTGACTTCTTCTTTACCAATATGGACTGCTTTTATTTCTTTATTTTGTCTGCCATGACTAGGACCTCCAAGTACTATGTTGAATAACAGTGGGGAGAGTGGGCATCCCTGTCTTGTTCCCGTTCTTAGAGAAAAAGCTTCCAGCTTCTTGCTGTTCAGTATGATGTTGGCTGTGGGTTTATCATACATGGCCTTTATTATGTGGATATGCTTGCTCTCTGTACCCATTTTGTTGAGAGTTTTTATCATGAATGGACGTTGACTTTTGTTGAATGCTTTTTCAGCTCCTATGGAGATGGTGATGTGATTTTTGTCATTTTTGTTTATGTAGTGGATGATGTTGATGGATTTTTGAATGTTTTACCATCTTTGCATCCCTTGGATGAATCCCACTTGATCATGATGGATGATCATTTTGATGTATTTTTATATTCAGTTAGCTATTATTTTGTTTAGTATTTTTGCATCAATATTCATCAGAGATATTGGTCAGTAATTTTCTTTTTCTGTGGTGTCTTTGCCTGGTTTTGGTATTAGAGTGATGCTGGCCTTGTAGAATGAGTTTGGGAGTATTCCCTCTTCTACTCTTTGGAAAACTTTAAGGAGGATGGGTATTAGGTCTTCACTAAATATTTGATGAAATTCAGCAGTATAACCATCTGGTACAGGAATTTTGCTCCTAGGTAGTTTTTTGATTACCAATTCAATTTCTTTGCTGATAACTGGTCTTTTCAGATTTTCTGTTTCTTGCTTGGTTAGCCTTGAAAAGGTTGTATTTTTCTAGAAATTTGTCCATTTCTTCTAGGTTATCCAGTTTGTTACCATATAATTTTTCATAGTATTCTCTCATAATTGTTTGTATTTCTCTGGTGTCAATAGTGATTTTTTTCTCTCCTCATTTCTGATCCTGTTTATGTGTGTGGACTCTCTTTTTTCTTGATTGGATTGGCTAGGGGTTTATCTATTTTGTTTATTTTCTCAAGGAACCTGTTCCTGCTTTCATTGATTCTTTCTATTGTTTTATTCCTTACAATTTTATTTATTTCTGCTTTAGTCTTTATTATGTCCCTCCTTCTATTGACTTTGGTCCTCCTTTCTTCTTCCTTTGTAGTTTTATTAATTGTCAGTTTAGACTGTTCATTCGGGATTGTTCTTCTTTCCTGTGGTAGGCCTGTGTTGCAATATATTTCCTTCTTAGCATGGCCTTCGTGCATCCCACAGATTTGTGGTGTTGAATTATTGTTGTCATTTGTCTCCATATATTGCTTGATCTCTGTTTTTATTTGGTCATTGATCCATTGATTATTTAAGAACATGTTATTAAGCCTCCATGTGTTTGTGGGCTTTTTCATTTTCTTTGTGTAACTTCTTTCTAGTTTCTTGCCTTTGTGATCTGAGAAGCTGGTTGGCACAATTTCAATCTTTTTGAATTTACTGAGGTTCTTTTTGTGGCTTATATATGCTCTATTCTTGAAAATGTTCCAAGTGCACTTGAGAAGAATGTGTATCTTGTTACTGTTGGATGGAGTGTTCTGTAGATATCCATTAAGTCCGTCTGCTCTAATATGTGATTCAGTGCCTCTGTGTCTTTCCTGATTTTCTGTCCGGTTGATCTGTCCTTTGGAGTGAGTGGAGTGTTGAAGTCTCCTAAAATGAATGCATTGCATGCTATTTCCCCCTTGAAATCTGTTAGTATTTATTTCACATATGTAGGTGATCCTGTATTGGGTGCATAGGTATTAATAATAGTTATGTCCTCTTAATGGACTGACCCTTTTATCATTATGCAATGTCCATCTTTGTCTGTTGTTACTTTCTTTGTTTTGAAGTCTATTTTGTCTGATACAAGTACTGCAACTCCTGCCTTTTTCTCCCTATTAGTTACATGAAATATCTTTTTCCATCCCTTTACTTTCAGTCTGTGTATGTCTTTGGGTTTGAAGTGTGTCTCTTGTAGGCAGCATATAGATGGGTATTTTTTTTATCCACTCAGTGACTCTATGTCTTTTGATTGGTATATTCAGACCATTTACATTTAGGGTGATTATCAATAGGTATGTACTTATTGCCATTGCAGGCCTTGGATTCATGGTTACCAAAGGTTGAAAGGCAATTCCCTTTCTATCTAACAGTCTAATTTAACTCACTTTATATGCTATTACAAACACAACCTAAAGGTTATTTTCTTTTTTTCCTCCTTTTTCTCCCTCCTCCATTCTTTGTATGTTATGAATCATATTCTGTACTCTTTGTCTATCCCTTGGGTGACATCTTTTTAGCATTAGGAATGCTTCCATCTATAAGAGTCCCTCCAAAGTACACTGTAGAGGTGGTTTGTGGGACGTAAATTCTCTCAGCTTTTGCTTATCTGAAAATTGTTTAATCCCTCCTTCAAATTTAAATCATAACCTTGCTGGGTAGAGTATTCCTAGATCAAGGACCTTCTGCTTCACTGCATTTAATAAATCATGCCACTCCCTTCTGGCCTGTAAGATTTCTCTTGAGAAGTCATATGACAGCCTGATGGGTTTTCCTTTGTATGTGATATTTTTTCTCTCTCTAGCTGCTTTTAAAAGTTTTTCTTTATCCTTGATCTCTGCCATTTTAATTATTATATGTCTTGATGTTGTCTTCCTTGGGTCCCTTGTTTTGGGAGATCTGTGTACCTCCATGGCTTCAGGGACTATCTCCTTCCCCAGATTGGGGAAGCTTTCAGCAATTACCTCCTCGATGACACTTTTTATCCCCTTTTCTCTCTCTTCTTCTTCCGGTACCCCTATAATGTGAGTATTGTTATGTTCATATTGGTCACACAGTTCTCTCAATATTCCTTAATTCATAGAGATTATTTTTCTCTCTGTGCCTCAGCTTCTTTGTACTCCTCTTCTATAATTTCTATTCCATTACTGTCTCTTCTACTATGTGGAAACTCTTTTAAATCCCTCCATTGTATCTTTCATTTCAGATATGGAATTTCTTAATGATTGAATCTCTGACTTAAATTCATTCCTGAGTTCTTGAACATTTTTCTGTACCCCCATAAGCATGTTTATGATTTTTATTTTGTATTCTCTTTCAGGAAGATTGGTGAATTCAGATTAATTTGGCCGTTTATCTGGGGTCTGTGAGATTTTGGTCTGAACCAAGTTCTTCTGACATTTCATATTTCTATATGGTGTACTCGAATGCCCAGGAGCTCTAGTCTCTGGAGCTACTCAGCACTAGAGTGCAGTTGGAGGTCATAGGGGAGCAGAGCTTGTGCCTGGGGGGAGGATAGATTTGTTTTCTGATTCCTGTCTGAAGAGCTTGTCTCCAGTATCAGAGCACGCTGGCCAAGTACACAGGTTTAAGACTCTGTATTTTGCATCTCTAGCTCTTGTAGGCAGGGCCAAAACCTGCAATGGCTATTAGTACACACCTATTGATAATCACCCTAAATGTAAATGGTCTAAATGCACCAATCAAAAGACATAGAGTCACTGAGTGGATAAAAAAACAAGACCCATCTATATGCTGCCTACAAGAGACACACTTCAAACCAAAAGACATACAAAGACAAAGTAAAGGATTGGAAAAAGATACTTCATGCAACTAATAAGGAGAAAAAGGCAGGAGTTGCAGTACTTGTATCAGACAAAATAGACTTCAAAACAAAGTAACAAGATACAAAGGACATAAATAATGATAAAAGGCTCAGCCCAAAAATAAGATAAAGCTATTATAAATATCTATTCACCCAACACAGGACCACCTACATATGTGAAATAAATACTAACAGAATTGAAGGGGAAAATAGAATGCAATGCATTCATCTTAGGAGACTTCAATACACCACTCACTCCAAAGGACAGGTCAACCAGACAGAAAATAAGTAGAGACAGAGGCACTGAACAACATATTAGAACAGATGGACCTACTGGATATCTACAGAATACTCCATCCTAAACCAACAGGATACATATTCTTCTCAAGTGCACATGGAACATTTTCAAGAATAGATAATATACTAGGCCACAAAAAGAATCTCAGTGAATTCAACAAGATTGAAATTGTACCAACCAGTTTTTCAGATCACAAGGGTGTGAAACTGGAAATAAATTACACAAAGAAAATGAAAAGTCTACAAACACATGGAGGCTTAATAACATATTCCTAAATAATCAATGGATCAATGACCATATAAAAACAGTGATTAAGCAATATATGGAGACCTATGACAATAATAATTCAACACCAAAAAATCTGTGGGTCACAGTAAAGGCTGTGCTAAGAGGGAAATATACTGCAATACAGAACTACCTCATAAAAGAAGAACAACCCCAAAAGAACAGACTAAACTCACAATTAATGGGACTAGAAAAGGAAGAACAAATGAGGCTGAAGTCAGCAGAATGAGGGATATAATACAGATCAGAGAAGAAATTAATAAAATTGAGAAAAATAACACCAGAGAAAGAATCAGTGAAGTAGGAGCTGTTTCTTTGAGAAAATAAACAAAGTAGATTAACCTCCAGCGAGACTAATCAAGAAGAAAGAGTCTACACAGATAAACAGAATCACAAATGAGAAGGGAAATATCACTGTGGAGACCACAGAAATATGAACAATTATGAGAGAATACTATGAAAAATTATATGGTAACAAACTGGATAACCTAGAAGAAATGGACAAATTTCTAGTAAAATACAACTTTCCAAGGCTGACAGAGGAAGAAACAGAAAATCTGAAGAGACCAATTACCAGCAAAGCAATTGAATTGGTAATCAAAAATCTACCTAGGATCAAAATCCCTGAACCAGATGGTCTTACTGCTGAATTTTATCAAACATTTAATGAAGACCTAATACCCATTCTCCTTAAAGTTTTCCAAAAAAGTAGAAGAGGAGGGAATACTCCCAAACTCATTCTACAGGCCAACATCACTCTATTACCAAAACCAGGCAAAGACACGACAAGGAGAGAAAATTACAGACCAATATCCCTGATGAACATAGATACAAAAATGCTCAACAAAATATTAGCAAACAGAATTCAAAAACACATCAAAAAGATCATCCATCATGATCAAGTGAGATTCATCCCAGGGATGCAACAATGTGATAACATTAGAAAATCCATCAACATAATCCACCACATCAACAAAAAGAAGAACAAAACCCACATGATCATCTCCACAGATGCTGAAAAAGCATTCGACAAAATTCAACATCCATTCATGATAAAAACTCTCAACAAAATGGGTATAGAGGGCAAGTACCTCAACATAATAAAGACCATATATGACAAACCCACAGCCAACATCATACTTAACAGCGAGAAGCTGAAAGCTTCTCCTCTAAGATCAGGAACAAGACAGGGATGCCCACTCTCCCCACTGTTATTCAACATACTACTGGAGGTCCTAGCCACAGCGATCAGACAAAATTAAGAAATACAAGGCATCCAGATTGGTAAAGAAGAAGTCAAACTGTCACTATTTGCAGATGACATGATATTGTACATAAAAAGCCCTGAAGACTCCACTCCAAAAATACTAGAACTAATAACTGAATTCAGCAAAGTTGCAGGATACAAAATTAATACAGAGAAATCTGTTGCTTTCCTATACACTACTGATGAACTAGCAGAAAGAGAAATCAGGAAAACCGTTCCATTCACAATTGCATCAAAAAGAATAAAATACCTAGGAATAAACCTAACCAAGGAAGTGGGAGACCTATACCCTGGAAACTACAAGATAACCCTAAGAGAAATTAAAAAGGACACTAACAAATGGAAACTTATTCCATGCTCTTCACTGGGAAGAATTAATATTGTCAAAATGGTCATCCTGCCTAAAGCAATCTGCAGATTCAATGCAATGCCTATCAAAATACCAACAGCATTCTTCAACAAACTGGAACAAATAGTTCAAAAATTCATATGGAACCACCAAAGACCCTGAATAGCCAAAGCAACCCTGAGAAGGAAGAATAAAGCAGGGGGAATCTCACTTCCCAAATTTAAGCTCTACCTCAAAGCCACAGTAATCAAGACAATTTGGTACTGGCACAAGGACAGACCCACAGACCAGTGGAACAGAATAGAGAGTCCAGATATTAACCCAAATATATATGGCTAATTAATATATGATAAAGGAGCCATGGACATACAATGAGGAAATGACAGTCTCTTCAGCAGCTGGTGTTGGCAAAACTGGACAGCTACATGTAAGAGAATGAGATTGGATCATTGTCTAAGCCCATACACAAAAGTAAATTCGAAATGGATCAAAGACCTGAATGTGAGTCATGAAACCATAAAACTCTTAGAAAAACATAGGCAAAAATCTCTTGGACATAAACATGAGTGACTTCTTCATAAACATATCTCCCCGGGCAAGGAAACAAAAGCAAAAATAAACAAGTGGGACTACATCAAACTGAAAAGCTTCTGTACAGCAAAGGACACCACCAATAGAACAAAAAAGCATCCTACAGTATGGGAGAATATATTCATAAATAACAGATCTGATAAAGGGTTGATATCCAAAATATATAAAGAGCTCACACACTTCAACAAACAAAAAGCAAATAATCCAATTAAAAACTGGTCAGCGGAGCTGAACAGTTCTCCAAAGAAGAAATTCAGGTGGCCAACAGACACATGAAAAGATGCTCCACATCACTAATCATCAGAGAAATGCAAATTGAAACCACGCTGAGATATCACCTCACACCAGTTAGGATGGCCACCATCCAAAAGCAAACTACAACAAATGTTGGTGAGGATGTGGAGAAAGGGGAAGCCTCCTACACTCCTAGTGGGAATGTAAATTAATTCATCCATTGTGGAAAGCAGTGTGAAGGTTCCTCAAAAAACTCAAAATAGAAATACCATTTGACCCAGGAATTCCATTCCTAGGAATTTACCCTGAGAATGCAGCAGGCGGGTTTGAAAAAGACATATGCACCCCTATGTTTATCGCAGCACTATTTACAATAGCCAAGAAATGGAAGCAACCTAAGTGTCCATCAGTAGATGAATGGATAAAGAAGATGTGGTACATATACACAATGGAATATTATTCAGCCATAAGAAGAAAACAAATCGTACCATTTGCAACAACATGGCTGGAACTAGAAGCTATTATGCTCAGTGAAATAAGCCAGGTGGAGAAAGACAAGTATCAAATGATTTCACTCATCTGTGGAGTAAAGGAACAAAGAAAAAACTGAATGTACATAACAGCAGCAGACTCACAGAACCCAAGAATGGTCTAACAGTTACCAAAGAGAAACGGACTGGGGGTGGTGGTGGTAAGGGAGGGATAAGGGGGAAAAGGGGCATTACGATTAGCACACATAATGTTGCAAGGGTGGGACATTGGAAAGGCCGTATACACAGAGAATACAAGTAGTGATTCTCTAATCATCTTACTATGCTGATGGACAGTGACTATAATGGTGTATGTAGTGGGGACTTGATAATAGGGGGAGTCTAGTAATCATAATGTTGTTCAAGTAATTGTACTTTAACAAAACCAAAAAAAAAAAGACAATGTGGGAAAAAGTGTTTTTGGCAGGGAGAACACTTTGCAAAGGCCGTAAAAAGTGCTTCAAAAACTGAAGGAAGACCAGTATGGCTAGAGCATACAAATGTTGAAAACTGGCTCCAGATTAGATAGGAAAGCCATAATATGCAGAACTTAATAGCCAATGTTAAGGAGTTTGTATTTTATTTCAGGTGTAATGGGAGATATTGAATGGTTACAATTGGGAAAGATATCTAATTTGTCTTTTTAAATGATCATTCTGGGTGTTGATTGGAGAATGAGTTGAAGGTTGCAGGGGCAAGCATCAGCAAAGATATATTGATTCCTCTTCACTAGTTATGTCCTTCAAGGGTTGCTTTTATTTTTTTATTGAAGTGTAGTTGATATACAGTACTGTATTATTTTCAAGTATAAGACACAGTGATTCAACAATTACACATATTATTAAATCCTCACCGCCTCTGGTGCAGTTACTATCTGTCAACACAGAAGGATGTTATAGAACCACTGACTATATTCTCCATGCTGCACTTCCATCCCCATGACCAACTTATATATATTATTGAGATTTCATGCCCCTTTATCCCCCTCACCCACCTCACCCACCCACCCCAACTTCTCCACCCTGGTAACCACCTGTCACTTCTCAGTGTCTATGAGTCTAGTACTGTTTTGTTCATTTTGTTTTGTGTTTAGATTCCACATATAAGTGAAATCATATGGTATTTGTCTTTGACCACCTGGCTTACTTCACTTACCATAATACCCTCTAGGTCGATCCATGTTGTCACAAATGGCAGGATTTCTTTCTTTCTTTATGGCTGAATAATATTTCATTATGTAATTATACTACATCTTCTTTATCCATTCATCTATTGATGGTCAGAGTTACTTTTATTTTTGTTTTTTTAAGGTAGACTCTCTGGTAACTTGAGAGTATGTATATTTGAAACACCGTCAAGATTCTCATCTAGAGAAGAGTAAGATAAGAATAATTTTATCTTAAGAATATGTCCTCATATTTTTATATGTTTTCGGTGGCATTGCCCAGTGAACTAGTTCTAGAATTCTTAAATTCTCGTTTCTTTACCTTTATTATCCAGTTAAAAGTTTTTGTCAACTTTAACCTTATGAAGACTCCCAGATTTCCTCTTTATTTGGTTTTTTAAATTATTTTTTCTTTTTCACAGCTGCTAAATTTTCCAGTTTTATCACCTCACATATATATATATTTATTATAATATCTTCTAGCTAGTAGTATTCTTTTTATTTTCTTCAAATCATCCTATATACACATTCCAGAATAAGATTTTTCTTAAATTTTTTTGTTTTGAACTTTTTATTATTTTTATTTCTATAATATTGAAGTTATTTATTGCTAAAATTTCCCTTTATGTAGGATATACAATAATGTTTCATTGCTCTACTTATTAGAGTCTGAGGTTTTTAAGTTGGCATGCAGATTCCTAAAGGATCCATGGACAGAATTTAGAGAATTTGTGAGTTTGTGTGGGAAAAAATAACATTTATTTTCAGTACCCTCTAATTGAAGGTTAGCACATTTCCTTCAGTTCTGAACATAGCCCATAAGACAGTAATATTAGCAATATTCATATCTTTATCATCAACAGAAAATTCAGGTATTTCCATGTCAAGTTACAATTTTTGCAGATAGCTTCAAATATTTATACTCATCACTACTTCAGATTAAAGATACTTATTAACTATTGTTAATACATTTATAAAGAAGCATGTTTATTACTATGGTACAAATTTGTATTTTAATATTTTAATAATTGTATTATGTAATCATCTTCCTTTGTTACCCTATGTATTTTATTTTACGTATTTAAAAACATTATTCTGAGAAGTTGTCCATAGGCTCCATTAGACTGACAAAGGTTAAGAAGCCAAGGTTTTTTGTTCCATTTAACAGTGCTTGAAAAATTGTGGGAAAATAAAAATTAAAGAGTAATTAGCTAAATGCTTTTTATATATAATGTTTCTCTACACTTTTGGTGATAGTAATATATTATGACCGTGTTTTTATAGTTAGTAATTCTTGTTCTCTAAAATGTATTTTATGGAGATAGAACCAGAAATAATGAGATTAGCTTAAGTTCAGCTTCAGATATACTTAGTAACATCATCTCACAAACTTTTTATTTCATAGGCTTGAACTTATCAAATTAAAATTCCTGCTGTCTCTTCAGAACCCATCTACTAATCTAAGTCAGTTTCGAGGAAAATTAATCTGAATTAGGTAAAAATATGAGTAAAAGAATATATTTAAAGAAGTGCAGTTTGATCATTTTATTTAGGTGAACTTAATAATTTGCCCCAAAAAAGGTCCTGGTCAAATTGCTAATGACTAGGTAAAATAACTTCAATTTGTATATTAATTATTGATTATTAAAAAATTATTCCATGGTGCTTGTAAACATTGTGTCTTAAGCATTTGTCTACTTTAACATCATTCATTTAAAAAATTTATTGAATCTTTTTATGTACAAAAATACAATCTGAGTCCTCAGGACATTAATAACCTAAAAATTTCTTCCATTAAAGTTGCCCTAGCTCATCACCAGCATGCCGCAATTTATATTCTCATGATAGATTATAATGGTTATCTAAAAATAAAAAAGTGGCAATGACAAAGTTGAAAGACAGATATTTATTAAGCACTTACATGCCACCAAGTTACAAAAGGATATCAGGCGATTTAAAAAGAGAAAGTGGAAAACAAGACAATGACAAACATGACAGAATGTCTCAGGTTGACCGATTCTCATACAGTATCTATAGTACATTAGTAAATTTGTTTACTAATATAGTACTCAGTAAATTTGTTTCCAAGATGTGGTAAATTTAAAAAGAGGAACAGTCAAGCTATACATTCAGTTAGTACAGTAAATATGCATTGATCATAACACTCATAACATACTTATTTCTACTGTACACAGCAGGTAAAATTAAGTTAAGAGAAAGTGTTTCATCTTTTTTGACTTGTTATAAAATGAAGAGATCCTTTAGATTTCTGGGTAAGAGGGATAACTAGCAATCCCACAATGATTTCCACTATTTCTTGCCATCCGAATATATCCTTGGTCACCAAAGTTAAGGCCCCAGCTTTAGAAAAAGAAATAACACAAAATTACAAATGAATATAATCAAATCACATTATCAACTTTTTTATATTGTTAATGTACTTGAACATCATTATGGTTACTAGACTCCCCCTATTATTAAGTCCCCCCCACATACCTCATTATAGTCACTGTCCATCAGTGTAATAAGATGCTATAGAACCATTACTTGTCCTCTCTGTATATATTGCCTTTCCTGTGTCATCCCCCTGCTACAGTATGTGTGCTAATCGTAATGCCCCATTATTCCTCCCTTCCCACACATCCTCCCAAGTCCCTTTCCCTTTGGTAACTGTTAGTCCATTCTTGGGTTCTGTGAGTCTGCTGCTGTTTTGTTCCTTCAGTTTTTTCTTTGTTCTTATACTCCACAGATGAGTGAAATCATTTGATACTTGTCTTTCTCCTCCTGGTTTATTTCAGTGAGCATAATACCCTCTAGTTCCAGCCATGTTGTTGCAAAACTTCCCCAGGGCTTTTAGGCAATTATTTATTAAAATTTTTATTATGGTATTATTGATATACACTCTTATGAAGATTTCACATGAAAAAAACAATGTGGTTACTACATTCACCCATATTACCAACTCCCCCCTGTAAGAATGGAAATAGGTTAGCATAAGCGTAGCCATCTTAAGGGTCTAGAAGCCATTTTATGAGTGTGTGTGACTTAGAAAGAAAAACTGGAACTGGGTAAGGCCTTGAAAAACAAGTTAATCAATCATGAACACCGGAATAAGGCAGCGGTGACCTTTGGTCAGCTAACCTTGGTCAGTTAATCATACATACCAAGCTTATTGTGCAGAACTGCCCTGACCATTGAGGAGTGGTCTTATCTTGCTCTTGCCTAACCCCAGGATGTATGTCTTGCAAGAATAATGTGCAGCTATGGAAAATTACTATGAGTTAAGTGCTTTGAAAATGCTATATAAACCCTTAGCTTTGAGTGCTCGGGGTCCTTGTTGAAAACTGCTGTGCCGGGCAGACACTTGGACCCCAGCTTGCTGGAATAATAAACCTCTTGCTTGTTGCATCGATCTGCCATGGCCTTCGTCTCCTCACTGGGGGGAAGCGCAGACCGGAATAAGGCCATTGGGTCTTATACCCCCCATACCCCAATGCTGTTACTGTCCATCAGTGTAATAAGATTAGGCAATTTTCAAAGAACAATTTGGAAAGCTTTAGTGCTATGTTGATGAATAGACTTAATATCTAAGGAAAACAATATAAGGTCCATCCCAAACCTTAATCCTCTTTGTAAATGTATCCTCAGGGATAGAGTGCTATTATCCTTTCCATAGGTCCATCCCTGAATGTTTTTGGATAGGACCATAGGTGATGATTCTCTATCAAACTTAAATTCCTTTAGAGTATGTCAATTAAGAAATATTTTGAAAAATTACTATGAATAAGGCGTAGGACAGGGAATTCTAAAGTAAACAATAAAATGGAAAGCTCTCAAACAGCTTTTTGATCGAAAAGTGGAGCTGAAATAAGATTTTCTCATAGTTAAAGTCGTCAAAAAAATGGTATATGTTGCCTTGGGAGGAGATGTGCTCAGCAGCTTATATAACTTCTTCGGAATATTGCAGAGGGATTTCATGGGTTAGATAAGGGTTAGAGAAGATCAATGGTTCTCTCACTTTTTGATTTCATGGACTTTGAGAATTTCAAAAAAAATTTGTAGACTGACATAACATTATCAATTTTCAAATTAACACATAAAGATGTTTTTAAAAGCCATACTCTTTATTATCATCATGATGTTTTAAAAGGAAGAGTTTAACACCAAAAACAAAAGTTAAGAGGAAATCAAATCAAAATCTCTTTTGAGCCAAAAAATTCAGATCTATGAAAGATTCACTAAAACTTTTTTTCTCACTATATCACAGACTGGTGAAAAAAACAGACAAAATTCTTGTAAGAGAAATTATTTCTGAAGTTTTTTATGATTCTGAGATTTTTCACTGTGTGGGTAAAATTGTAATATTTCCAGAATATCTTGCTTGGCTTTGGTACATCTGCATATCAACAGGTGCTCAAGGGTGGAGAGAACTATAGCTTTAGTGCATTTGCATATCCTCAGGGGAAGAGAGAAGTTCATCTCCATATCAGTGGGTAATTACCTGGGCAATGGAGGGTGTTTCTGAACCTGAGAGCTTAAAGGAGGGGCTGGCTTGCTTCCTTCTGGAGCAAGGGAGAGAGCCGGCCCTGGACTGCAGTTTGTAAGCAATAAACAGGATTTAAACTTTATTTCTCCCTGAAGTGCCCCCACCAGTAAGATGGCGAACTTCTGGCTTCTCTTCAGTGTCCTTGGTTCCCGACGGCGCCACCTGAAGCCCAATCACCTCTCACCCCCCTTCCCAACCCCAGCACCTAGCCAATAGCCACCAGCCCCGTAGAAGTAACACCACAATCACCCCATGCTCCTTCCTATATAACCCAGCACCTTTCCCTAATAAAGTGGATTTCTCTGGTGAATTGCTGCTGTGTGTCGCTCCTTTCCTTTCATTGGTGCCGAAACCTGGGAGACAGGACACCCCAACTGGGCCCCATCTTCCCCCCAACACCAGCAGCAGCTTGTCCTCATCCTCTTTTTCCAGTGCTGGCTCATCACACTCACCACTCCTCTCTGGCCTTTAGGTAAGTTCCCCCCACCCCCGGAGTGGGCCACTCTTCCCCGAGCTATCGCAGTGCCATTGACAGTGATCGTCTGGCAAGGCCCTGACGCTCGGGGATGAGGAGGGAACTCTTCCCACCTCAGTCCTTCACGGCTGTGGTGGTTCCTCAGGCCCCTCTTCCAACAGCCATAAATCCCTGCCTCAGGCCTTCACGGCTGCGGCGGACCTTCAGGCCCCCCCTCCAACAGCCATAAACGAGGTGACTCCTTTGTGGATGAGAACTCTCCCTTCTCCCCACCTCCTCCTTCTGTTCCGTCTGCTGAAATCTGTTCTGTCTGCCAAAAATTCCTAGTACTAGGTACCTCGTGACTTCAGCACTCTGTCTTCTTAGAGAACTCTGGGTGATGACCCACACTTTCTAAGAAATTCCGACTCATATACGAGTTTCCGCAGACCGCCAAGGATCATCCGGGACACCCTTTGTCTCCTTGTAGTCTGCTTCCAGTCCGAGGATCTCTGTTTGTCTTCCCCTATTTGTTTCCTTCTCTGTCCTTTAGCCATGGGAGCCTCCTCATCCCTCCCTGAAAGTTCACCTCTTGAATGCCTGCTTAAGCATCTGGCTACCCTCTCCCTGACACCTGATATAAAACCAAAACTTCTCCGTAAATATTGCTCCCAAGACTGGCCGACACACCCCCTACACAATAACAACCAATGGCCCGCAGGGGGATCTCTTGATCCTAACATCACTCGCGATCTTTTTAACTACTGCCAGCGCCTGAAAAAATGGAAGGAGATTCCCTATATCAAAGCTTTTCGCCTCCTAGCTCAAAATTCCAGCCTCTGCACCACCTGCTCGCTGCCCCAAGTTCTCCTAGCCTGCAAGCCGTCTCCGGCCTCTCCCCACACTCCCAGTCCCTCTTCAATTACCTTTGACCCAGCTGACTAGCCTCCGCCATACAGGCTTCCCCCTTCGGCCCCTCCCCTTCCTACAACCCCTCCACCCTCCACCGCCGCCGCTGCCTCCACCCCCACAGAAGCCTCCCGTCCTCTCCCCACTCCTCTCCTCCCTCCACCACCATCTCCTCCCCCACCTCCCCCCTCCGCCTCCATCCCCCTCACCTCCCCCCCTCCCACAGATCTAGCCTGAGCCTTTCAGTCCCCCTCTAACTAAGTTCCAGGAGCCTCATCCGTCATTGCCCCCTCAGACTTGGTCCCAAGGGCCTCCCAAAATTATCACGTCTTTGCCCCCATCACCTGTTTCCCCCCACAGACTGAGCCAGAACCCTTCAGTCCCCCTCAGACTCGGTCCCGAGGGCCTCCCAAAATTATTGCCCCTCTCCAGGAGGTAGCAGGATCTGAAGGCATCGTGCACATTCAAGTCCCTTTCTCCTTAGGAGATTTAGCCCAACTAGAGAAACTCCTAGGTTCCTTTTCCACTGATCCCACGACATACATCAGGGAGTTTCAATGGACCCTCCAGTCTTACAGCCTCACACATCATGACATTTTCATGCTCCTGGCCAATACTCTCCTCCCTGAAGAGCGTAGATGAGTTTGGGACTTCGCCCAAACGCACGCTACCAAATCCCACAGGACTGACCCCACCTATCCCCCTGGCCCCACTGCTGTCCCCGAACAAGACCCACACTGGGATTATAACACCGCTGTGGGTCTCTGCTCTCGAGATATTTTTGCCTCCTGCTTAATAGCAGGTCTGAAAAAGGCAGCTCGTAAAGTAGTCAATTTTCAAAAGCTCCAAGACATAATTCAAAAGAGAGATGAAACCCCCTCTGAGTTCTTAGACAGACTCACTCAAGCCCTATTACAGTATACCAGCCTGGACCCAGAAACACCTGAAGGAAGACATGTCCTTATGACATACTTCCTAGCTCAAGGCTACCCCGACATTAAAGCTAAACTCAAAAAGTTAGAACAGGGCCCCGCTACCCCACAGACTGAGATCCTAACAGTGGCCTTTAAAGTCTTCCATAACCGGGAGGAGGAGAAAGAACGTCGTAAACAAAAGGCTGATCAGGCCAATTTCCAAATGTTGGCCCAGCTGATAAAACCACAACCTGGGTGACCCTCTACAAACAAGCCCCCCCGCAGGAGCTTGTTTCAAGTGCAGAAAAGAGGGACATTGGTCAAGGGCGTGCCCCTCCCCCAGATCTCCTACCACCCCATGCCCCAGATGCCACAAAATGGGCCACTGGGGGTCTGATTGCCCAACCACCCGAAGGGGAGGCTGAACGAACAACCCCCATCCTAAGCCCACTGTAGTGGGGCTGGCAGAAGAAGATTGACGGGACCCGGGGGCTTCTCGCCTGACCATTTCCATCACCAAACAGGAGCCCAGGGTTACTTTAATAGTAGACGGTTGCACCATCTCCTTCCTCCTAGATACAGGAGCCACCTTCTCAGTCTTGCGAGAATACCGGGGCCCTACCACACCTGCCATTACTCCTATAGTCGGGGTAGGAGGTTAACAGATTTTCCCATTAAAATCCCCCCCCCTTTTTATGCACAATCCAAGACAATCCCATACCTTTCTCCCACTCCTTCCTGGTTATGCCCCAGTGTCCCATCCCTTTACTAGGATGGGACATCCTTTCTCTCCTCCACGTTTCCATAACTATATCCACTCCCACAGCCCCCAGTACTCCCTTTCTGATGGCCCTCATAGCCGATGACCCCCCTCTACCCAATGAAAACTCCAGTTTCGCCCTCATACACCCTGTAAATCCCAAAGTTTGGGACATTACAAGCCCCCCCGTGGCTCTATGTCCTCCTGCCTCTATCAAATTATGTGACCCCTCTCAGTATATCTGTCAGGCCCAATACCTCCTAACCACTTCAGCCCTCATAGGCCTCCAACCCATCATTCAAGATCTCTTAAACAAAAGTTAGAGGGGGCGGAGCCAAGATGGCGGCGTGAGTAGAGCAGTGGAAATCTCCTCCCAAAAACACATAGAGCTATGAAAATATAACAAAGAAAAATCTTCCTAAAATAGAGACCACAGGACACAGGACAACATCCAGACCACATCCACACCTGCAAGAACCCAGAGCCTTGTGAAGGGGAGTGCTTTTTGGAAATCTTAAAGGGGCAGGACAGGTCACTTAGACCAGAAGCAGGGAATCTGGGGATCTCTGGGCACTCTAACCCCCTGGGCAGCAGGGAGCACAGAGGCCCCTTACGGAGATAAATAGTCTCCTGGCTGCTCCCCCTCCAACGGGGCTCCACCATTTTGGAGGAACAGCCCCAGCCAGGCCAAGCCCACAGCAACAGCGGAGATAAACCCCAAAGCAACTGGGCAGGAAGCAGAAGCCCTGTCTGCGCACAGCTGCCCAGCACAAGCCACTAGAGATCGCTATTCTCCCAGGAAAAGGCTACAAACCAACAAGAAGGGAAGCTCTTCCAGCGGTCACTTGTACCAGCTCTGCAAACTATCTCTATCACCATGAAAAGGCAAAACTACAGGCAGACAAAGATCACAGAGACAACACCTGAGAAGGAGACAGACCTAACTAGTCCTCCTGAAAAAGAATTCAAAATAAAAATCATGAACATGCTGACAGAGATGCAGAGAAAAATGCAAGAGCAATGGGATGAGATGCAGAGAAAAATGCAAGAGCAGTGGGATGAAGTCCGGAAGGAGATCACAGATGTCAGGAAAGAGATCACAGAAGTGAAACAATCCCTGGAAGGATTTATAAGCAGAATGGATAAGATGCAAGAGGCCATTGAAGGAATAGAAGCCAGAGAACAGGAACGTATAGAAGCTGACATAGAGAGAGATAAAAGGATCTCCAGGAATGAAACAACACTAAGAGAAATATGTGACCAATACAAAAGGAAAAACATTCGTATTATAGGGATACCAGAAGAGGAAGAAAGAGGAAAAGGGATAGAAAGTGTCTTTGAAGAAATAATTGCTGAAAACTTCCCCAAACTGGGGGAGGAAATAATCGAACAGACCATGGAATTATACAGAACCCCCAAAAGAAAGGATCCAAGGAGGACAACACCAAGACACATAATAATTAAACTGGCAAGGATCAAGGACAAGGAAAGAGTTTTAAAGGCAGCTAGAGAGAAAAAGGTCACCTATAAAGGAAAACCAATCAAGCTAACATCAGACTTCTCAACAGAAACCCTACAGGCCAGAAGAGAATGGCATGATATACTTAATGCAATGAAACAGAAGGGCCTTGAACCAAGGATACTGTATCCAGCACGACTATCATTTAAATATGATGGTGGGATCAAACAATTCCCAGACAAGCAAAAGCTGAGGGAATTTGCTTCCCACAAACCACCTCTACAGGGCATCCTACAGGGACTGCTCTAGATGGGAGCACCCCTAAAAAGAGCACAGAACAAAACACACAACATATGAAGAATGGAGGAGGAGGAATAAGAAGGGAGAGAAGAAAAGACTCTCCAGACAGTGTATATAACAGCTCAATAAGCGAGCTAAGTTAGGCAGTAAGATACTAAAGAAGCTAACCTTGAACCTTTGGTAACCACGAATCTAAAGCCTGCAATGGCAATAAGTACATATCTCTCAATAGTCACCCTAAATGTAAATGGACTTAATGCACCAATCAAAAGACATAGAGTAATAGAATGGATAAAAAAGCAAGACCCATCTATATGCTGCTTACAAGAAACTCACCTTAAACCCAAAGATAAGCATAGACTAAAAGTCAAGGGATGGAAAAACATATTTCAGGCAAACAACAGTGAGAAGAAAGCAGGGGTTGCAGTACTAATATCAGACAAAATAGACATCAAAACAAAGAAAGTAACAAGAGATAAAGAAGGATACTACATAATGGTAAAGGGCTCAGTCCAACAAGAGGATATAACCATTCTAAATATATATGCACCCAATACAGGAGCACCAGCATATGTGAAGCAAATACTAACAGAACTAAAGAGGGAAATAGACTGCAATGCATTCATTGTAGGAGACTTCAACACACCACTCACCCCAAAGGATAGATCCACCGGGCAGAAAATAAGTAAAGACACACAGGCACTGAACAACACACTAGAACAGATGGACCTAATAGACATCTATAGAACTTTACATCCAAAAGCAACAGGATATACATTCTTCTCAAGTGCACATGGAACATTCTCCAGAATAGACCACATACTAGCTCACAAAAAGAGCCTCAGTAAATTCCACAATATTGAAATTCTACCAACCAATTTTTCAGACCACAAAGGTATGAAAGTAGAAATAAATTCTACAAAGAAAACAAAAAGGCTCACAAACACATGGAGGCTTAACAACATGCTACTAAATAATCAATGGATCAATGAACAAATCAAAATAGAGATCAAGGAATATATAGAAACAAATGACAACAACAACACTAAGCCCCAACTTCTGTGGGATGCAGCGAAAGCAGTCTTAAGAGGAAAGTATATAGCAATCCAGGCACACTTGAAGAAGGAAGAACAATCCCAAATGAATAGTCTAACATCACAATTATTAAAACTGGAAAAAGAAGAACAAATGAGGCCTAAAGTCAGCAGAAGGAGGGACATAATAAAGATCAGAGAAGAAATAAACAAAATTGAGAAGAATAAAACAATAGCAAAAATCAACGAAACCAAGAGCTGGTTCTTTGAGAAAATAAACAAAATAGATAAGCCTCTAGCCCAACTTATTAAGAGAAAAAGAGAGTCAACACAAATCAACATAATCAGAAATGAGAATGGAAAAATCACGACAGACTCCACAGAAATACAAAGAATTATTAAAGACTACTATGAAAACCTATATGCCAACAAGCTGGAAAACCTAGGAGAAATGGACAACTTCCTAGAAAAATACAACCTCCCAAGACTGACCAAGGAAGAAACACAAAAGTTAAACAAACCAATTACAAGCAAAGAAATTGAAACAGTAATCAAAAAACTACCCAAGAACAAAACCCCGGGGCCGGACGGATTTACCTCGGAATTTTATCAGACACACAGAGAAGACATAATACCCATTCTCCTTAAAGTGTTCCACAAAATAGAAGAAGAGGGAATACTCCCAAACTCATTCTATGAAGCCAACATCACCCTAATACCAAAACCAGGAAAAGACCCCAACAAAAAAGAAAATTACAGACCAATATCCCTGATGAATGTAGATGCAAAAATACTCAATAAAATATTAGCAAACAGAATTCAACAGTATATCAAAAGGATCATACACCATGACCAAGTGGGGTTCATCCCAGGGATGCAAGGATGGTACAACATTCGAAAATCCATCAACATCATCCACCACATCAACAAAAAGAAAGACAAAAACCACATGATCATCTCCATAGATGCTGAAAAAGCATTTGACAAAATTCAACATCCATTCATGATAAAAACTCTCAGCAAAATGGGAATAGAGGGCAAGTACCTCAACATAATAAAGGCCATATATGATAAACCCACAGCCAGCATTATACTGAACAGCGAGAAGCTGAAAGCATTTCCACTGAGATCGGGAACCAGACAGGGATGCCCACTCTCCCCACTGTTATTTAACATAGTACTGGAGGTCCTAGCCACGGCAATCAGACAAAACAAAGAAATACACGGAATCCAGATTGGTAAAGAAGAAGTTAAACTGTCACTATTTGCAGATGATATGATACTGTACATAAAAAATCCTAAAGACTCCACTCCAAAACTACTAGAACTGATATCGGAATACAGCAAAGTTGCAGGATACAAAATCAACACACAGAAATCTGTAGCTTTCCTATACACTAACAACGAATCAATAGAAAGAGAAATCAGGAAAACAATTCCATTCACCATTGCATCAAAAAGAATAAAATACCTAGGAATAAACCTAACCAAGGAAGTGAAAGACTTATACTCTGAAAACTACAAGTCACTCTTAAGAGAAATTAAAGGGGACACTAATAAATGGAAACTCATCCCATGCTCATGGCTAGGAAGAATTAATATCGTCAAAATGGCCATCCTGCCGAAAGCAATATACAAATTTGATGCAATCCCTCTCAAATTACCAGCAACATTCTTCAATGAATTGGAACAAATAATTCAAAAATTCATATGGAAACACCAAAGACCCCGAATAGCCAAAGCAATCCTGAAAAAGAAGAATAAAGTAGGGGGGATCTCACTCCCCAACTTCAAGCTCTACTACAAAGCCATAGTAATCAAGACAATTTGGTACTGGCACAAGAACAGAGCCACAGACCAGTGGAACAGATTAGAGACCCCAGAAATTAACCCAAACATATATGGTCAATTAATATTTGATAAAGGAGCCATGGACATACAATGGCAAAATGACAGTCTCTTCAACAGATGGTGCTGGCAAAACTGGACAGCTACATGTAGGAGAATGAAACTGGACCATTGTCTAACCCCATATACAAAGGTAAACTCAAAATGGATCAAAGACCTGAATGTAAGTCACGAAACCATTAAACTCTTGGAAAAAAACATAGGCAAAAACCTCTTAGACATAAACATGAGTGATCTCTTCTTGAACATATCTCCCCGGGCAAGGAAAACAACAGCAAAAATGAGCAAGTGGGACTACATTAAGCTGAAAAGCTTCTGTACAGCGAAAGACACCATCAATAGAACAAAAAGGAACCCTACAGTATGGGAGAATATATTTGAAAATGACAGATCTGATAAAGGCTTGACGTCCAGAATATATAAAGAGCTCACACGCCTCAACAAACAAAAAACAAATAACCCAATTAAAAAATGGGCAGAGGAACTGAACAGACAGTTCTCCAAAAAAGAAATACAGATGGCCAAGAGACACATGAAAAGATGCTCCACATCGCTAATTATCAGAGAAATGCAAATTAAAACTACAATGAGGTATCACCTCACACCAGTAAGGATAGCTGCCATCCATCCAAAAGACAAACAACAACAAATGTTGGCGAGGCTGTGGAGAAAGGGGAACCCTCCTACACTGCTGGTGGGAATGTAAATTAGTTCAACCATTGTGGAAAGCAGTATGGAGGTGCATCAAAATGCTCAAAACAGACCTACCATTTGACCCAGGAATTCCACTCCTAGGAATTTACCCTAAGAACGCAGCAATCAAGTTTGAGAAAGACAGATGCACTCCTATGTTTATTGCAGCACTATTTACAATAGCCAAGAATTGGAAGCAACCTAAATGTCCATCTGTAGATGAATGGATAAAGAAGATGTGGTACATATACACAATGGAATACTACTCAGCCATAAGAAGTGGAAAAATCCAACCATTTGCAGCAACATGGATGGAGCTGGAGAGTATTATGCTCAGTGAAATAAGCCAAGCGGAGAAAGAGAAATACCAAATGATTTCACTCATCTGAGGAGTATAGGAACAAAGGAAAAACTGAAGGAACAAAACAGCAGCAGAATTACAGAACCCAAAAATGGACTAACAGGTACCAAAGGGAAAGGAACTGGGGAGGATGGGTGGGCAGGGAGGGATAAGGGGGGGGGGGAAGAAGAAGGGGGGTATTAAGATTAGCATGCATGGGGGGGAGGGAGAAAGGGGAGGGTGGGCTGCACAACACAGAGAGGACAAGTAGTGACTCTACCACATTTTGCTAAGCTGATGGACAGTAACCGTAATGTGGTTGTTAGGGGGGACCTGATATAGGGGAGAGCATAGTAAACATAGTATTCTTCAGGTAAGTGTAGATTAAAAATTTAAAAAAAAAAAGAAAGAAAGAAAGAAAAGGGGGATTACTCCTTAACAGGATAAAACTATTGGTAAATCAAAGATCAACGCATGCTTTAAATATCCTTAATGTTGATCACTTAAAGGGTGTCAGATGATCAGCTATGGAGGTACTCTTTTCTGATAATATTCCTTTCTCTTAATTAAAAAAAAAAAAAAAAGCAGTTACTGTGTGCTGACCTCCAATGAGTTCTGCACAGTGGTATAGAGGGCATGTCAAAGTGTGGGCAAAGAGTCTGTTTGCTTCTACGCAGAAGATCAAGGCCTAGCTTGGATACCCAGAAAATGAACTAAGATACGATATGAGGAGGAGCTTCCGGCATCAGCACTCTCTGGAGGACTCGTGCCGGGGGATGATCATCAAAAAGCCTCCACAGGGATCCGGACGATGCTGCGGTTGTGGCTGCATCCAGCCCACCGTCTCCTGGACTTGCTATAAGAAGGAGGAGGGAGATGTCTAGGCTGGCATGTGCATACAGTGAGACAACGAATTTGACTGGATCTGTACTGTTGGAACTCAACCAGGAGTTGGGAGGGGTGCAAGTTGTAGCACCCCAAAATCTCATGACTATAGACTATCTATGGTTAAAAGAACATATGGGATGTGAACAGATCCCAGAAATGGGCTGCTTTAATTTGTCTGATGGTTCAAGTACAGTTGGAAAATATCCATCATATCATAGATAAATTTTCACAAATGCCTAGGGTGCCTAAATGGTTTTCTTGGCTTCACTGGAGATGGCTGGTAATTATAGATTTGCTTTGTTTATGTCACCGTATTCCTATTATGTTAATATGTGTGTGCAAATTAGTTAGTAGTTTAAAACCTATACATACTTAAGGTACTATACAAGAAGATATGTCAAAGAAATAATCAATCCTCCCAAGTTTCCTTCATATGCTACATCTATAGCTTTTCTTCTTCCTTCCTAATTACAAACCTTAAATAGAATTCGTGCCTCATATCGAATTTACCGAGTATCATAATTCCTCCAGGTGGTAAAGATACCTTGAGACAAGTGCTGGGCATAGAAGCCACAGGGCATAAATCTGCAAAGAAGTAAAAAGCTAACCTTTGCAAACAATATGGCTTCTCTCTCACTTACCAACTTTACATTTCCCTGTATGGCCCCGGAAGATGACTGGTTAGCCAGAGACGGGTAAGATTCCTCAAGGGAGGAACAACCTAAGACAGGCACAGTCGCAGGGGGGCCATCAGGTGAGAATTTGGGGATCAACAGAGGTGAGGCTCAGAATCTCACCCCCCCTGCTTTGAGAGAAATCTTCTGCATCCGTGGATGTCTTGCTGCCCTTGTCTAGCCTGGATTAATACTTAGTCCATAGGCACACACTTGATCATCTGATCATCTACATTTGCCTTCTTACAGCACTAAACTCTGTTTTCTACCTTTATCTTGCATCTACCTACCACTTCAGCATTTTATTAAAAATAAAAATAATAATAATAATAGGAGAAATGTGGGATCAACATATAAATCAAGTACAAAAATCAAATGAATATTCATATTTGACCTGATGGTTTATAGGTCATATTGCATGATCAAAACCGAAAGTTTCTGTGATGAATGCCCTTGTACTGTTCACCATGTAAGAATTTATTCACTATGTAAGAATTCGTTCACCATGTAAGAACTTGTTCGTTATGCTTCAGAAGATTGGAGACTGACGAGAATTAGGCTTGAGATGGATTAATGATTGTACATTGAGCATTGACCCCCCTATACTGAATTTTATTGTTGTTAACAACAATTTGATCAATAAATATGAGAGATGCCCTCTCAAAAAAAAAAAAAAAAAAAGTTACCTCAGACCCACTCACTCCCCATTTAATACCCCCATATTAGCTATTAAAAAAAAACCAACAGATCTTTCCACCTTGTCCAAAACCTTCGCCTCATCAACATGGCCGTTGTCCCTATCCATCCCTTAGTTCCAAATCCATACACCCTTTAATCACAGATCCCTGCCTCGGCATCCCACTTCTCAGTCCTAGATCTCAAGGACGCATTTTTTTCTATCCCTCTGGACCCCTCCTCCCAAGATTTTTTTGCCTTCACCTGGACAGACCCATACACAAGACATTCTGAACAACTCACTTGGGCAGTTTTGCCACAAAGCTTCGGAGATAGTCCCCATATTTATGAACAGGTTTAATCATAATCACTCCATTTAATCAAACAGTTTAATCATAATCACTCGGAGTCCACCTTATTACAATACGTGGATGATCTTCTACTCTGCAGTCCCTCATGGGAACAGTCTCAACTTGACACTGCCTCCCTACTTAACCTTCTAGCTTCCAGAGGTTACTGGGTATCCCCCGTCAAAGCTCAAATCTCTTCCCCTCCTGTCACTTACCTCAGATTCCTTCTATCTCAACAAAGAAAGTCCATTACCTTAGACAGAAAACGGCTCCTCTCTGACCTGCCCATTCCCAAAACCAAGACAGAAATCCTTTCCTTTCTAGGCCTGGCTGAGTATTTTAGAGCGTGGATCCCTAACTTCTCCCTGTTGGCAAGACCCCTATACGACCTCAGCAAGGGCCCCCCTGAAGACCCATTATCCTCCTCACCCTGACACTCCTTCATTAAGCTCCGTCAAGCCCTTGTGGAAGCACCAGCTCTCCATCTTCCTGATTTGTTGAAGCCCTTCTCATCATACATTCATGAGAAGTCCAGTCAAGCTCTAAGAGTCCTAGGCCAATATTATGGCCCATCCTTTGCCCCAGTAGCTTATCTCTCCAAGCAATTAGACCCCACATTTCGGGGATGGGCCCCCTGCCTATGGGCATTAGCCACTGGACAGCTCTTGCAGAAGGAAGCTCATAAACATTCAGGTCGCCCCTTACCATTCTGTCCCCACATCACCTAAAAGATCTCTTAACCTACAAAAGTTTACAGACTCTCCCTCCCTCCAGACCTCTGACCTTACTGTCCTCTTTCCTCCAAAATCCCGTTCCCCCCCTTTGCCATCCATACCTGAATCATGACTTTTTCCTCCTTTACTGCTCTCTTGCTTTTTTCCTCATTCTTATTGTCTTCCCTGCCACCCCAGCCTCCTTTGTATAGTGATTCAAAGTCAGACAAACTTACACACAGCATCAAACAAAAGTTACTGCCCTCATTGCCACATCAGACTTCCCTCTGAAAAGCTGCTCTGAGCCTTTATACTTTCACTTTCCTCCCCCCACTGAAGTGTTCACTAGCAGCTACCCATATTCTCCCTACCTCTGCTTCCTCTATGACCAAAGACAAGCCTATTGCAGGCGATGGCCAGACACCTACGGGAGATGTCCCTACTAGTCTTGTGCCATTCACTACATGGGTAACTTCCAGTACCCACAGTATTACTCCTCCAACCGCTTCATGAAATATCCCAACAGCTCATTCTCCTTATCAATCCCAGATCCGTGGGACTCTCGATGAGCTGCCGGGGTCACAGCCTCAGTTTACTATGGGGGGTCCTCGACCCCCCCACGGTACCCTTCATATCTCTCAAGAGTATGTTCCCTCTCACTCCCAGATCTCTCAAGTTGCATCAGATATCAGACATTCCAAAAAAGTCATTATCCAAACTCTTGACGGCGGCTCTTCATCTTCCTATTCCTCCTACTCTTAGTTACAGCTCATTCAAGACACCACCATCTTTCTCAACCACACCCTCAACACTGCCAATTGTTTCTTGTGCGCATCACTACAGCGCCTGCTGCTGGCCGCTGTGCCCCTCGATATTTCCAACTACTCCTTCCATGCAGAAGGACAACCCCTCCGTCCCCTGGCAGACATACCCCTATGGGAACCAGAATATGCAGATAATCTCACCATCCACCACTGTGTAGGCCCAACTCCACCCGCCTCCAGTGCACTTCACTGCCTCTCTATCTACACCCCTACCTCTGGCTCTAAGACTTTTATGCAACTGGGACACTTCTTTTGGTGTAATGGCAGTCTTTTCAACTCACTGCCTCCCAACTCCGATACATCCTGCATTCTCGTCACCCTAATCCCACAGCTTACACTTTACAGCATGGCAGAATTTCTTGAGCTCCAACCTCCCTTGCCCTCATGCACAAAAAGGGCTGCTTTCCTTCCCATCATGGTCGGTATCTCTTTAACCACCTCAGTCATTGGGGCAGGGTTTTCAGGAGGAGCCTTGGGTCACTCTCTATGGGCAATTAAAGATCTCAACACCAAACTTGAGGGAGCCCTGACATCCACTGCCGATTCCCTAGCCTCTCTCCAAAGACAAGTCACTTCGCTAGCTAAAGTCACCCTTCAAAACCGGCGGGCCTTAGATCTGCTTACAGCCAAGAAGGGTGGCACCTGCATCTTCCTTCAAGAGGAGTGCTGCTATTACATCAACAAATCCGGCATTGTAGAAACTGACATTACCAAACTCACCGACCTTGCCTCCAGCCTCCACTCTGCTTCCAATTCCAACCCATTCTCTTCAATACTAACAAACCCCCTCCTTACCTGGCTCTGGCCCATTGCAGGCCCCATAATAATCATTCTTCCCACCTGTCTCTTCTTACCCTGTATAATAAAGTTCATCAAATCCCAAGTTGGAAAAATCTCTAATCAAACTTTCAACCAGCTTTTACTCAGGAACTATCAGCTTCTGGCCACAGAAGATCCCTCACCCTCATGTAACCACCTCACCACACACTGAGATGGACTCCTCTCTCCACTGGAAACTGTTCCTAGAAACAATGGCCGCAGACGCCTGGCTCCTGGCACCTGTGTCCTCTTGGCACCATTAGAATCAACAAGTCCTCGACCTATGGTTACAGGGAACCTTCATTGATTTCCAACCTGAAGAAGTCCACACCTACTCGTCCTTACTGTGGGGGGTCCTATCAACCCTTTCCTCCCAGTCCTCAAGCCCTTACTCCCTTCTCTGCCACCGTTCAGCAGGAAGCAGTCAGAGAGAAAGCAACGTCCACAACCCCATAGAGGAGAAAGGGGGGAATGAAGGGCCCTCACCAGTAAGATGGTGAACTTCTGGCTTCTCTTCGGGGGGGGGGGGTCCTCGGTTCCCGCTGGCGCCACCTGAAGCCCAATCACCTCTCGCCCCCCTCCCAATCCCAGCACCTAGCCAATAGCCACCAGCCCCATAGACGTAACACCACAATCACCCCATGCCCCTTCCTATATAACCCAGCACCTTTCCCTAATAAAGCGGAATTCTCTAGTGAATTGCTGCTGTGTGTCACTCCTTTCCTTTCAATTGGCATGTAAATGGACTAAGGCTAGAAGGGAGATTCTAGAAATTCTGCCATTTACCCCATAGGGCCATGTTGTGAAGATCTTAGAATAACAGGATGTGGAACTTACAGTTTAATTACACTGGCAAAGGGAAGTAGTTGCAAATTTTTGCTCAGGAATCAAAGGAAGATTGTGTTTTTGACTACAGTGGAGAAGCTAAGAAGTGTTCATTTATTACAAGAAGCCAAGAGCCATAATTTAAAATGGCTGTGCTTTAATAGTTCTTAATGTTCTTTGTATCAGCAATTCATTGGACACTTTTCAGATCTTATTTTTATCTCTCTTGTACCATTTAGCAGGGTTGTTTACCCTCACCACACTTCTCTCAGATACTGCTGTGTCCTGATTCTTCTCTCTCTGGTCACTCCTTAAATTCAATGACTCCTTTTTTTAATTACTTTCATTACTTGCCCCTCCCCTGCTTAAATCCTTTAATGCCTCCTCACTACCTTTAGATAAAACCCAAAGTTCACTGTCACCTCTTATCAGTGGATGCAGTGCTTCTTTAGTATCTAGTTCAATAAGCAAAAGCAGTAATAAGAAATTCTGGCTAAATTATTATTTTTTTAATAGGCATGATTTACTGAGTACTTAATCTTTAGTAAACAGTTTAACATATATGTCTCATCATTTAGCCATCAGCCTCTTAGTATGTGTTATCATCTTTTTACTAAAGAGAAAATGGGCAGTGTGGTAAAGTGGCTTGCTCAAAGTCACACAGATAGTTAATATTGAAGCCAGGGTTCAAATCTGGAATTGTTTTATTCCACAGCTTGCTTTAATTTTTGTACTATCCCTATCCTTAAATTATTCCTGTGAGTGTGATAGTATGATGAATGAAAATCAGACCAGAGTATCCAAGATCTTATATAGTATCTTACTACATAGTTATTTCACTGCCTTAAAAAGTAGGTAAAAAAAATTTAGGTAAACTGAGTTTGGACCTTAGTTCTGGTAATGGAAATTGAATTGAGGCTCTTGGAGTAATAGTGTGAATAAATTCAGTGAAATCTAGGAGTTCCAGATCGCATTCAACATCTGGACAATTTACTTTTCCCAGCTTTGTAGACCAAGGTCAACTATCCCAAATTTTTTAGAAGATCCCAGACCTATTTTTTACTAACTACTAACCCTTCCTTAAAGAGTACAACTGATTAAAAATCTCAAGCTAAATATTCTTTCCTTCAGAACTGTACAAGGTCAGCTCCAAATATATTTTTCAGGCTTATCAAGTTATTTTTATGAACTCTATGTCCCTTTCACCAAACTGAAAATTTAGGTGAGTTTCTTAACTCAGTATCAGGAGTTATTCCTATAGGGATAAAATGCCTGTCTCATAGGTCTCCTTAAAAATTCAATGAATTTAAAGTACTTGCACAATAGTGCATATGCAGTGAAGCTCAGTGAGGAGAGATAGCTATTGTTGTTATTATCCAAGTATAAGTCCATCTGATTGAACTCAAGTAGAGTCCATCCATTTTTTAGAACTATAGCCTTTTTCTAGGGTGAACAACACTTTGCCTGGGTCTGTCCTGGTTTTAAAAATAAAGTTCTGTGGCCCAGGAAAACTCTTAGTCTTTGATATAGTGAGTTGGTTGGTCACCCTTCCTTCTCTGCACATAATTCAGACATTTCTTCCATAAAATGAGTGCCAATTTCCTTTGTAACAAATTGCATTCCTGAGCTTTTTAGGCTGTGCTGATAGTATCCTAGAATTATGGTGTTAAACAAGATTGACAAAGTCTTTTTAAAGCCTACATTCCTTACAGTTGATCCTAGAACAATGTGGTATTCAGGGCATTGACCCCTATGCAGTAAAAAATCCATGAATAAATTTTGACTCCCCCAAAACTATTAATAGTCTGCTGTTGACTGGAAGGCTTATTAGTACCATGAACAGTCAATTAACACATATTTTGTGTGTGATATGTATTATATGAGGTATTCTTACAATAAAGCTAGAGAAAAGAAAAAAATTTAAATTGTTGCAAATCTCCCAATTTCCATTATATTTATTTTAAAAATCCATGTATAAGTGGACCCGTGCAGTTCAAACCCATGGTGTTCAAGGGTCAACTATATATGGGAAACATACAATACACAAATAAATAATATGATATAAATATTATAAGGAAAAATAAGGCAGGGTAAGGGGATACAGAATTTTGGGAGTCAGGGCTACATTTTAGATGAAATAGTCAGGGAATACTGCTCTGAGGGAATATCTGAGCAAAGACCTAAGTTGATATTGCAAAGGCACAAGTGATGCAAAAATCTGAGAAAACAGCTAATGTGTCTGAGAAATAGCAAGTGCACCTTGAGAAAATGTACTGAGAAAGGCTGGTATACCTACACCTGAGTAGGAGAGGGAAAAGTAGTAAGAGAGGTGGTTGGAGAGACAGGCTGAGGTCAGATTATGTCATGCTTTTATAAGTCATGGCTTTTATTTCAAGTGTGGAGGAAAATCTCCTCTAATGAGGTTTGAAGTAAAGTTTGAAGTAAGGAGAGTAACATAATTTGCATTGTGCTTTAAAAGATCATCCTGGCAGGAGGGGATTCAAGATGGAGGCATGAAAGGTGAGACAGAGAAATCCTCCCAAAACCACAAATAGTATGAATATATAGTTAATTAATACAACTAACCCTAAAACAGCAACAAGAAAGAAGGCTGAAACAGACTGCATACAGACCTCATGAACAGAGCAGACCTCATGAAACAGGGTAATGTACAAAAGCCTTAATCCAGAGGGACCCAGGCCCTTCCCCCAACCCAGATCACCGGCGGGAGGAAGAGAAATGGAGTGGGGAGGGGGTGGAAGCATGAGACTGCTGAACACCAGCCCTGGAGGTCTGCTTTGCAAGCAGAAACCTATATTGTGTGGTGCTCTGGATGCTGGGGAGTTCGGACAGGCGACTGCTTGGGAGACTGAGATCCCAGCCATTTGTGGAGGAGGGGATCCACATCTGACCACTCTGTGTCAGAGGGAAGGCAGTCTGCGAGTCTTCCTAGCAGTGAGAGGGCTGCTGAAGGGGCAGGGTTTCCATGGAACTTGCTGCATGGGAGAAGGGAGAGGTAGACAAGGTTCTCTGGGAGTGCTCTGCCCAGTTGGTTGGGAACTTTGAGGAACTTCAGGTGCTCCATCCCCTTGACTGCCTACTCATCTCCGAGGCTGCTCCCCCCAACTGTGACAGTCTGCTGTGCCTTCCTCCTAGCCTGCGAGCACTGGCTTGCAAACTGGTAGTCACTGTGTTGGCATCAGGCCAGCCAGAGGGAGGCCCCACCTAGAACAGCTAGAGACTTACACCTGTGTAAAGGAGAGACTCACACAAAGCACAGAGGCTTACACCTGTGTGCTTGGCCCACTGGCTCTGACACTGGAGACAGGCACCACAAACGTGAATCAGGAAACAGATCTTTCCTCCTTCCAGGCACCAGCTCCACTCCTCTACATCCCCAAACCTCACTCTAGGGGCTGAGCAGCTCCAGAGACTGGAGCTTCTGGGAACTAGAGGACACCATACAGAAATATGAAATGTCAAAAGAGCATGGTCCAGACTGAAACCTCACAAACCCAGGAAAAAGGGCCAAATGAAACTGAACTCACTAATCTTTCTGAAAGAGAGTTCAAAATAAATATTATAAACATGCTTATGGAAGTATAGAAAAATATTCAAGAAATCAGGAACAAATTTAAGACAGAGCTTCAATCATTAAGAAATTCCATATCTGAAATGAAAAATAAAATGGAGGGATTTAAAAGCAGATTAGATGTAGTAGAAGAGACGGTTAATGGAATAGAAATTAGAGAAGAGGAATACAAAGAAGCTGAGGCACAGAGAGAAAAAAGAATCTCTAAGAATGAAAGAATATTGAGAGGACAGTGTGACCAATCCAAATGGAACAATATTTACATAATAGGAGTATGAGAAGAAAAAGAGATAAAAAAGGATAGAAAGTGTCACTGAGGAGGTAATTGCTGAAAAATTCCCCAATCTGGGGAAGGAGATAGTCTCTCAAGCCATAGAGGTGCACAGATCTCCCAAAACAAGGGACCTAAGGAAGACAACATCAAGACATATAATAATTAAATGACAAAGGTCAAGGATAAAGATAGACTTTTGAAAACAGCTAGAGAGAAAAAAGATCACATACAAAGGAAAACCCAACAGGCTATCATCATATTTCTTAACAGAAATTTTATACTCCAGCAGGGAGAGGCATGATATGTTTAATGCAATGAAGCAGAAGGGCCTTGAACCAAGAATACTCTACCCAGCAAGGTTATCATTTAAATTTGAAGGAGGGATTAAACAATTTTCAGAGAAGCAAAAGCTAAGAGAATTTACATCCCACCAAACACCTCTATGGTGCATTTTGGAGAGACTCTTAAAGATGGAAGTATTCCTAAGGCTAAATAGATGTCACCCAAGGGATAGATAAAGAGATCACAATATGATTCACAACATACAAAGAATGGAGGAGGAAGAAAAAGGAGGAAAAAAAGAATATTTTGGTTGTGTTTGTAATAGCATACAATGTGAGTTAAATTAGACTGTTAGATAGTAAGGGAATTACCCTTGAACCTTTGGGAACCACCAATCTAAAGCCTGCAATGGCAATAAGTACATACCTACTGATAAACACCCTAAATGTAAATGGTCTTAATGCACCAATCAAAAGACACAGTCACTGAATGGATTAAAAAAACAATACCCATCTATATGCAGCCTAGAAGAGATTCACCTGAAACCCAAAGATATACACAGACAAAAAGTGAAGGGATGGAAAAAGATATTTCATGCAAACAATAGGGAGAAAACAGCAGGTATTTCAGTACTTGTATCAGACAAAATAGACTTCCAAACAAAGAAAGTAAGAGATAAAGAAGGACATTACATAATGATAAAGGGGTCAATCCAACAAGAGGGTATAACTATTATAAATATCTATGCACCCAACACAGGATCACTGACATATGTGAAATAAACAGTAATAATTAAAGGGGGAAATAGAATACAATGCATTCTTTTTGGAAGACTTCAACACACCAGACAGAAAATAAAGAGACAGAAGCACTGAACAATGTATTAGAACAGATGTACCTAAACACTCCATCCAAAAGCAACAGGATGCATGTTCTTCTCAAGTACACATGGAACATTTTCAAGAATAGATCATATACTAGGCCACAAAAAGAACCTCAGTAAATTAAAAAGGATTGAAATTGTACCAACCAGCTTCTCAGATCACAAAGGTATGAAACTAGAAATAAATTACACAAAGCAAATGAAAAAGCCCTCAAATGCATGAAGGTTTAATAACATGCTCCTAAATAATCAATGGATCAATGCCCAAATAAAAACAGAGATCAAGGAATATATGGAGACAGATGACAACAATAATTCAGCACTGCAAAATTGTAGGATGCAGCAAAGGCTGTGCTAAGAGGGAAATATATTGCAATAGAGGCCTACCTCAGGAAAGAACAATCCCAAATGAACAGTCTAAACTCACAATTAATGAAAGTAGAAAAGGAAGAAGAAATGAGGCCCAAAGTCAGAAGGAGGAATATAATAAAGATTAAAGCTGAAATTAATAAAATTGAGAAGAATAAAGCAATAGAAAGAATCAATGAAAGAAGGAGCTGGTTCTTCAGGAATATAAACAAAAGTAGTAAACCCCTAGCCAGGCTTATCAAGAAGAATGAGAGTCTACACACATAACCGAATCAGAGATGAGAAAGAAAAATCACTACAGACACTAACTATGAACGAATACTATGAAAAAGTATATGGTAACAAACTGGATAACCTAGAAGAAATGGACAACTTTCTAGAAAAAGACAACATTCTAAGGCTGTGCCAGGAAGAAACAGAAAATATAAATAGAACAATCATCAGCAAAGAAATTGAATTGGTAATTTAAAAAAGCTACCTAAGAACAAAATCCTTGGACCAGATGGCATCACTACTAAATTTTATCAGACATTTAGTGAAGACCTAATACCCATCCTCCTTAAAGTTTTCCAAAGAGTAGAAGAAGAGGGAATACTCCCAAACTCATTCTACGAGGTCAGCATCACTCTGATACCAAAACCAAAGACCTCACAAAAAAAAACAAAATTACAGACCAAAATCCCTGATGAACATAGATGCAAAAATACTCAACAAAATATTAGCAAACTGAATTAAAAAACACATCAAAAATAGCATCCATCATGAAGAAGTTGGATTCATCCCAGGGATGCAAGGATGGTACAAATTAAAAAATCCATCAACGTCATCCACTACATCAATAAAAAGAAGAACAAAAACCATATGATCGTCTCCATAGATGCTGAAAAAGCATTCAACAATCTTCAACATCCATTCACGATAAAAACTCTCAACAAAATTGGTATAGAGGGCAAGTACCTCAACATAATAAAGGACATATATGACAAACCCACAATCAACATTATACTTAACAGTGAGAAGCTGAAAGCTTTTCCTTTAAAAACAAGACAGGGATGCCTACTCTCCCCACTCTTATTCAACATAGTACTGGAGATCCTAGCCATGGCAATCAGACAACATAAAAAAACAAAAGGTATCCAGATTGGTAAGGAAAAGGTTAACTCTCCCTTTTTGCAGATGACATGATAGTTTACTTAAAAACCCCTAAAGAATCCAGTCCAAAACTACTATATGTAATATCTGAATTTAGTAAAAGTTGTGGGATAAAAAATTAATATCCAGAAACCTGTTGCATTCATATACACTAATGATGAACTAGAGGAAAGAGAAACCAGGAAAATAATTGCATTCACAATTGCATCAACAAGAATAAAATACCTAGGAAAAAACCTAACCAAGGAAGTGAAAGACTTATACTCTAAATACTACAAGACACTCATGAGAGAATTTAAAGAAGAAAGCAATAAATGGAAACCTATCCCATGATCATGGACAGGAAGAATTAATATTGTCAAAATGACCATTCTGCCTAAAGCAATCTACAGATTCAGTGCAATCCCTATCAACATACCAACAGCATTCTTCAATGAACTAGAGCAAATAGTTGTAAAATTCATATGGAACCACAAAAGACCCTGAATAACCAAAGCAATCCTGAGAAGGAAGAATAAAGCAGGGGGAATTATGCTCCCTGACTTCAAGCTCTACTACAAAGCCACAGGAATCAAGACAATTTGGTACTGGCACAAGAACAGACCCATAGACCAATGGAACAGACTAGAGAGCCCAGATATAAACCCAAGCATATAAGGTCAATTAATATACTATGAAGGAGCCATGGATATACAATGGGGAAATGACAGCCTCTTCAACAGCTAGGTTGGCACAACTGGACAGCTACATGTAAGAGAATGAAACTTGATCAATGTCTAACCCCATATAGAAAAGTAAATTCAAAATGGGTCAAAGACCTGAATGTAAGTCATGAAACCATAAAACTCTTAGAAAAAAGCATAGGCAAAAATCTCTTGGACATAAACATGAACAACTTCTTCATGAACATATCTCCCTGGGTAAGGGAAACAAAAGCAAAAATGAACAAGTGGGACTATATCAAACTAAAAAATTCTCTACAGGAAAGGACACTATCAGTAGAACAAAAAGACATCCTACTGTATGGAAGAATATATTCATAAATGATGTAGATCTGATAAGGGCTTGACATCCAAATTCTGGAAGGAGCTCATGCACCTCAACAAACAGCAAGCAAATAAGCCAATTAAAAAATGGGCAGAGGAGGGGTTCAAGATGGTGGCATGAGCAGGGTTGTGGAAATCTCCTCCCAAAACCATATGTACTTTTGAAAATACAACAAATACAACTATTCCTAAAAGAGAGACCAGAAGATATAGTACAACATCCAGGCTACATCCACATCTGTGAGAACTCAGCATCTCACAAAGGGGGTAAGATACAGAGCTGTAGCTCGGCAGGACCCGAGGACTCCCACTACTCCAGGTCACCAACTGGAGGAGAGGAGTCGGAGTGAGGAGGGAGTGGAAGCACAGGACTGCTAATCAATCAGCTCTAGTAATCCACACCAGGAGCACAGACACACATTGCATGGTGTGCTAGATATTAGAGAAACAGAAAAGTAAAATCCGAGATGGAGAGACTGCAAGTGGGTCCCCACAGCTGGCATTCCTCTGAAAAAAGAAAAGTGGGCCATTTTTAAAAATTCTTGAAGGGACAAAGGCTCAACAGCTGAACAAAACTGTCCCAGCACACTCAGCCCAGCAGGCTGGGAATTTTTGAGAAACTTTGGGACCCCTAACCCCTTGATGGGGAAAGCAGCCCCAAAACCCCTCATGGTGATAAGCAGCCTGCCATTCAGTCCCCCCAGCTGGTGCTTCAGACAGGAACAGCCCACCCACAGCAACCATACAAAGTCTCCTCCCAGCACACAGCTAGCCAGGATGGGCAGCGGAAGCTGGCGCAAGGCCCAGGAGGCACAAAGGGGCACCATTCTTGCGGGAAAACACTCCTGGCATGACTGCGACTTCACACAGTGCTCTAGGCTAGCCTGAAGGCAGCCCCGCCCAGAGGAGCTCAGGGGATCCCAGACACTGCCTCCTGGTGCGCAGGTAACCGGTGCAGGCAGTGGAAGCCAGAGCAAGGCCCGGGAGGCATGAAGGGGTGCTGTTTTCATGGGAGAACATGCCTGGTGTGGCTGTGACCTCACTCAGGACTCTAGGCTAGCCTGAAGGCAGCCCCGCCCAGGGAAGTTCAGGGGATACCAGTGACCACCTCCAGGTGTTCAAGTAACTGGAACAGGCAGCAGAGAAGGTCACAGCGAACAACAAGCAGGAAGGGACTTGGTTCTCCCAGCTGATACACGTGCCACCTGCCTGCAACCTCTTCTATCTCCATGAGAAGGCAGAAGAATCCAGTCCAGTTAAAGATCACCCAGACAACCCCAGAGAGAGGGCCTAATAGGATAGATTTAATGAGTCTTCCTGAAAAAGAATTCAAAATAAAGGTCATAACCATGCTGATGGACCTGCAGAGAAGTATGCAGGAACTAAGGAATCGAGTCAGGATGGAGAATACAGAAAGAAAATAATCTCTGGAAGGACTTAAGAGCAGACCAGATGAGGTGCAATAGACTGTTAATTGAATAGAAAAGAACAGGAATACAGGGAAGATGAGGCAGAGAGAGATAAAAGGACCTCTAGGAATGAAAGAATATTAAGAGAACTCTGTGACCGATCTAAATGGAACAATATTCACATTATAGGGGTACCAGAAGAAGAGACAAAAAAAAAGGGATAGAAAGTGTTTTTGAAGAAATAATTGCTGAGAACTTCCCTAAACTGGGGGAGGGAATAGTCTCTCAGACCATGGAAGCCCACAGAACTCCCAAAACAAGGGACCCAAGGAGGACAACACCAAGACACATAATAATTAAAATGGCCAAGATCATGGACAAGGACAGAGTATTAAAGGCAGCCAGAGAGAGAAAAAAAGTCACCTACAAAGGAAAACCCATCAGGCTATCATCAGACTTCTCAACAGAAACCCTACAGGCTAGAAGAGAACGGTGTAATATATTTAATGCAATGAAACAGAACCAAGGATACTGTATTCAGCATGGCTTTCATTTAAATAAGAAGGAGGGATTAAACAATTCCCAGAGAAGCAAAAGTTTAGGGAATTTGTCTCCCACAAACCACCTCTACAGGATATTTTAAAGGGACTGCTCTAGATGGCAGCACTCCTAAGGCAAAATAGATGCCACCAGAGAAAATAAAATCACATCAAAGAAAGCAGACCAACCAAATACTAACTAAACACAAAAAATAAAATCAACTACTCACAGTCAAAGGAAACACAAAGAGTACAGACTAAAACACCTAACATATAAGGAATGGAGGAGGAGAAATAAGAAGGGAGAGAAATAAAGAATCATCAGACTGTGTTTATAAAAGCTCAATAAGAGAGTTAGTTAAGTTACATGGTTAGATAGTAAAGAAGCTGCCCTTGAACCTTTGGTAACCACGAATCTAAAGCCTGCAATGGCCATAAGTACATATCTTTCAATAATCAGCATAAATGTAAATGGACTGAATGAACCAATCAAAAGACACAGAGTAAAGGAATGGATAAAAAAACAAGACCCATCTATGTCCTGCTTACAAGAGACACACCTCAAACCCAAAGACTTATACAGACTAAAAGTCAAGGGATGAAAAAAGATATTTCATGCAAACAATAGGGAGAAACAAGGTGTTGCAGTACTTGTTACAAACAAAATAGACTTCAAAACAAAGAAAGTAACAAGAGATAAAGAAGGAAATTACATAATGATAAAGGGCTCAGACCACCAAGAGGATATAACCATTATAAATATATATGCACCCAACACAAGAGCACCAACATATGTGAAACAAATACTAACAGAATTAAAGGAGGAAATAAAATGCAATGCATTCATTTTAGGAGAATTCAACACACCACTCACTCCAAAGGACAGATCCACCAGACAGAAAATAAGTTAGGACACAGAGGCACTGAACAGCACACTAGAACAGAGGGACCTGACAGACATCTACAGAACTCTACACCCAAAAGCTGAAGGATACACATTCTCCTCAAGTGCACATGGAACATTTTCCAGAATAGACCACATACTAGGCCACAAAAAGAGCCTCAGTAAATTCAAAAAGATTCATATTTTACCAACCAACTTCTCAGACCACAAAGGTATAAAACTAGAAATAAATTGTACAAAGAAACCAAAAAGGCTCACAAACACATGGAGGCTTAACAACTTGCTCCTAAATAATCAATGGATTAATGACCAAATTAAAATAGAGATCAAGCAATATATGGAGACAAATGACAACAGCACAAAGCCCCACCTTCTGAGGGATGCAGTGAAGGCAGTTCTAAGGGGAAAGTATATAGCACTCCAGGCCTATTTAAAGAAGGAAGAACAATCCCAAATGAATAGTCTAAAGTCACAATTCTGGAAACTGGAAAAAGAAGAACAAAGGAGTCCCAAAGTCAGAAGAAGGAGAGACATAATAAAGATCAGAGGAGAAATAAATAAAATTGAGATGAATAAAACAATAGAAAAAATCAATGAAACCAAGAGCTGTTTCTTTGAGAAAATAAATAAAATAGATAAGCCCCAAGCCAGACTTATTAAGAGAAAAAGAGAATCTACATACATGAACAGAAGGAGAAATGAGAAAGGAAAAATCATGACAGACCCCACAGAAATACAAAGAATTATTAGAGAATACTATGAAAATCTATATGCTACTAAGCTGGAAAACCTAGACAAAATGGACAACTTCCTAGAAAAATACAACCTTCCAAGACTGACCAAGGAAGAGACAGAAAATCTAAACAGATCAATTATCAGCAATGAAATTGAATCAGTAATAAAAAAACTACACAAGAACAAAACCCCTATACCAGATTGATTCACCGCTAAATTTTATCAGACATATAGAGAAGACATAATACCCATTCTCCTTAAAGTTTTCCAAGAAATAGAAGAGGAGGGAATACTTTCAAACTCATTCTATGAAGCCAGCATCACTCTAATAACAAAACCAGAGAAAGACACCACCAAATAAGAAAACTACAGACCAATATCCCTGATGAACATAGACGCAAAAATACCCAACAAAATATTAGCAAACCGAATTCAAAAATACATCAAGAGGATCATACACCACGATCAAGTGGGATACATCTCAGGGATGCAAGGATGGTACAACATTCAAAAATCCATCAACATCATCCACCACATCAACAAAAAGAAGAACAAAACCCACATGATCATCTCCATAGATGCTGAAAAATCATTCTACAAAATTCAACATCCGTTCATGATAAAAACTCTCAACAAAATGGGTATAGAGGGCAAGTACTTCAACATAATAATGGCCATATATGATAAACCCACAGCCAACATCATACTGAGCAGCAAAAAGATGAAAGCTTTTCCTCTGAGATCGGGAACAAGACAGGGATGTCCACTCTCCCCACTGTTATTCAACATAGTACTGGAGGCCCTAGCCATGGCAATTAGACAAAACAAAGAAATACAAGGAATCCAGACTGGTAAAGAAGAAGTCAAAGTGTCACTATTTGCAGATGACATGATATTGTACATAAAAAACCCTAAAGACTCCACTCCAAAACTACTAGAACTAATATCTAAATTCAGCAAAGTTGCAGGATACAAAATAAATACACAGAAATATGTTGCACTCCTTTACACTAACAATGAACTAGCAGAAAGAGAAATTAGGAAAACTATTCCATTCAGAATTTCATCAGAAAGAATAAAACAGCTAGGACTAAACCTAACCAAGGAAGTGAAAGACCTATAGCCTGAAAACTACAAGACACTCTTAAGAAAAATTAAAGAGGACACAAATAAATGGAAATTCATCCCATGCTCTTGGCTAGGAAGAATTAATATCGTCAAAATGGCCATCCTGCCTAAAGCAATCTACAGATTCAATGCAATCCCTATCAAAATACCAATGGCATTCTTCAATGAACTGGAACAAATAGTTCTAAAATTTATATGGAACCACAAAAGACCATGAATAGCCAAAGCAATTCTGAGAAGGAGGAATAGAGCAGGGGGTATCTCACTTCCCAACTTCAAGCTCTACTCCAAAGCCACAGTAATTAAGACAATATGGTACTGGCACAAGAACAGACCCACAGACCAGTGGAACAGAATAAAGAGTCCAGATCTTAACCCAAACATATGTGGTCAATTAATATACAACAAAGGAGCCATTGACATACAATGGGGAAATGACAGCCTCTTCAACAGCTGGTGTTGGCAAAATTGGACAGCTACATGTAAGAGAATGAAACTGGATCATTGTCTAACTCCATACACAAAAGTAAACTTAAAATGGATCAAAGACCTGAATGTAAGTCATGAAACTATAAAACTCTTAGATAAAAACATAGGCAAAAATTCTCTTGGACATAAACAAGAGCAACTTCTTCATGAACATATCTCCCCGAGCAAGGGAAACAAAAGTGAGAATGAATAAGTGGGACTATATCAAGCTGAAAATCTTCTGTACAGCAAAGGACACCATCAACAGAACAATAAGGCATCCTACAATATGGGAGAATATATTCATAAATGACAGATCCGTTAAAGGCTTGACATCCAAAATATATAAAGAGTTCACACACCTCAACAAATAAAAAGCAAATAATCCAATTAAAAAATGGGCAGATGATCTGAACAAAACTTCTCCAAAGAACAAATTCAGATGGCCAGTAGACACCTGAAAAGATGCTTCACATTGCTAGTCATCAGGGAAATGCAAATTAAACCACAATGAGATACCACCTAACACTAGTAAGAATCGTTGTCATCCAAAAGACAAACAACAACAAATGTTGGCGAGGATGTGAAGAAAGGGGAACCCTCCTACCCTGCTGGTGGGAACGTAAACTATTTCAATCATTGTGGAAAGCAGTATGGAGGTTCCTCAGAAAATTCAAAATAGAAGTAGCATTTGACCCAGGAATTCCACTCCTAGGAATTTACCCTAAGAATACAGTAGCTCAGTTTGAAAAAGACATATGTACCCCTATGTTTATTGCAGCACTATTGTAAATATTTTAATATTTACAAAGCCAAGAAATGGAAGCAATCTAAGTGTCCATTGGATGAATGGATAAAGAAGAGGTGGTACATATACACAATGGAATATTATTCAGCCATAAGAAGAAAACAAATCCTACCATTTGCAATAAGATGGATGGAGCCAAAGGGTATTATGCTCAGTGAAACAAGCCAGGAGGAGAAAGACAACTATCAAATGATTTCACTCATCTGTGGAGTATAAGAACAAAGAAAAACCTGAAGGAGCAAAACAGCAGCAGACTCACAGAACTCACGAATGGCCCAACAGTTACCAAAGGGAAAGGGACTGGGGAGGATGGGTGGGAAGGCAGGAATAAGGTGGGGTGGGGGGAGAAAAGGGGCATTAAGATTAGCATGTATAATGTGCGTGGTGGGCACCGGAAGGGCTGTACTACACAGAGAAGACAAGGAGTGATTCTACAGCATCTCATTACTTTGATGGACAATGACTGATATGGGGCATGTGGAGGGAACTTGGTGATGGGGGGAGTCTAGTAAACATAATGTTCCTCATGTAATTGTGCATTAATGATACCAAAAAAAATAGACATGTTAAAAAAAATGGGCAGAGGAGCTGAACAGACACTTCTCCAAAATAGAAATTCAAATAGCCAACAGGCATATAAAAGATGCTCCACATCACTAGTCATCAGAGAAACGCAAATTAAAGCCACAATGAGACATCACCTCACACCAGTTAGGTTGGCCACCATCTAAAAGACAAACAACAGCAAATGTTGGCAAGGATATGGAGAAAGGGGAACCCTCCTACACTCCTGGTGGGAATGTAAATTAGTTCAACCATTGTGGAAAGCAATATGGAGGTTCCTCAAAAAACTCAAAATAGAAACACCATTTGACCCAGGAATTCCACTCCTAGGAATTTACCCTAAGAATGCAGCAGCCCAGTTTGAAAAAGACATATGCACCCCTATGTTTATTGCAGCACTGTTTACCATAGCCAAGAAATGGAAGCAACCTAAGTGTCCATCAGTAGATGAATGGATAAAGTAGAGGTAGTACATATACACAATGGAATAATATTCAGCCATAAGAAGAAAGCAAATCGTACCATTTGCCACAACATGGATGGAGCTAGAGGGTATTATGTTCAGTGAAATAAGTAAGACAGAGAAAGACAAGTACCAAATGATTTCACTCATCTGTGGAGTATAAGGACAAAGAAAAAACTGAAGAAACAAAACAGCAGCAGACTTAGAGAACCCATGAATGGACTAACAGTTACCAAAGGGAAAGGAACTTCAGAAAATGAGTAGAAAGGGAAGAATAATGGAGAAAAATGGGTATTATGATTAACACACACAATGTAGTGGGTTGAGGGAAACGGGGAATGCAGTATAACACAGAGAAGACAAGTATTGTTTCTATAGCTTCTTACTATGTTCATGGACAGTGACTGTAATGGGGAATGTGGTGGGGACATGATAATAGGGGGAGTCTAGTAACCATAATGTTCACCTAATTGTACATTAATAATACATACATATATATATATATGAAAAAGGAGCCAGGAATATACAATTGGAAAAAGCCTCTTCAACAATTGGTGTTGGGAAAACCAGGCAGAATACATGTAGGAGAATGAAACTGGATTGGTGCCTGATTTTATACACAAAAGTAAACTTGAAATGGATAAAGACCTGAATGTAAGCCATGAAACCATAAAATGTAGGAGAAAATCATAGGTACAAAACTATTGAACATAAGTATGAGTAATTTTTTTCCTGAACACATCTCCTCATGCCAGGGAAACAAAATTAAAAATGAACAAGTGGTACTATATCAAACTAAAAAGCTTCTGAACAGCAAAGGACACCATCAGCAGAACAAAAAGACAACCTGTAGTATGGGAGAATATATTTGTAAATGACTCATCTGATAAGGAGTTAACATCTGAAATACATAAAGAACTCATATGCTTCAACACCCCCCCCAAAAATAAACTGATTAAAAAATGGGCAGAGGACTCAAACAGACATTTTCCAAAAAAGGAATATAGATGGTCAACAGGCACATGAAAAGATGCTCCAAAACCACAATGAGATATTTCCTCACACCAGTTAGAATTGCCACTATTTAAAAGACAAGAAATAACAAATGTTGGTGAGGATGTGGAGAAATGGGAACCCTCCTTCACTGTTGATGGTTATGTATATTAGTGCAGCTGCTGTGGAAAGCAGTATAGAGGTTCCTCAAAAACCTAAAAATACAAATACCATTTGACCCAGTAATTCTACTTCTAGGAATTTACCTGAAGAAAACAAAATCCCCCATTCAAAAAGATATATGCACCCCTATGTTATTTACATTATTTGCAATATTTACAATAGCCAAGATATGGAAGCCACCTAAGTGTTCATCAACAGATGAATGGATAAAGGAGATGTGGTACATATACACAATGGAATATTATTCAGCCTTTATAAAAAAAAGAAATCCTACCATTTACAACGAGCATCTAGAGGGTATTATGCTAAGCAAAATAAACCATGAGCAGAAAGGCAAGTACCATGTGATTTCACTTATTTGTGGAATATAAAAACAAAGCAAAACAGAATGAACAAAACAATAGAGGACTCACAGAGACTGAGAAGTGACTCTTGGTTACATGGGGAAGGGATTTGGGTGGGTGGATGGGGAGGGGGAGGGTGATAAAGGGGCACAAAAATTCTCAATCATATTATAAGTTGGTCATAGGGACAGTAGTACAGCATGAAGAATATAGCCAATGCTTCTGTAACATCTTCGTAGGTTGACAGATAGTAACTGTGCTGGAGGGGGTGAGGATTTAATAATATTTGTAACTGTTGAACCACTCTGTTTTATATTTTAAACCAATATGAAATTCTGTATCAACAGTACTTCAATACAAAAATTATATGTCCTCTTAAACTTTTTGTAATTTTGAAACCATGTAAATACTCAAAATATAAATAACTAAAAATAATTTGAAAAAAAATGTTTATCTTTGTCAATATCATGATCATCATAATCACAAGAAAGCATTTGTTAAGGCTCTATCAAATTTCTTATTTTAATTAAGTATATATTAAAATGTCCAATACAGTACCTGTTTTTCACAAGCCAATAGTCTTTCCCATTAAGGTTACCATAGCCAACCACTAGTACACCATGATTCACAGTCTGAGTACAGGATGGATCATAGTAGACACCTGAGAAACAAAATATGGGTGGAAAAAAAGAATGAATGGTATGTGACAATGAAGGACATTTGAAAATGCTATTACTTTTATTAGATTGTTGTGGATGTATGGCAAGGTTAATTAAAATTTTAGGACCATGAACTACACTCTAATGTTTAAACTATTTGGAGTTCATAATTCTTTGCTATCGATACTATGTTTGTCAGTTTTCTTGTCAAGTTTGGCATCAATCCAATTATAGTTCCCTCAGAATTTTTTGATAAAGTGTCACCGTTTTCTAATTATTTTTAGCTTATAGTAAGTTATATTTCTTTGTGTATATTCCTAAATTATTTGTTCCATAGATTTTCATCCATTGTTAGATTAAATGATCCTTAGGTAAAGTTAAAAAAAAAAGATCATAGCCTTCTACTTTGTCCAATACAACACTGTGCCATTAGGGGGTGCTCTCTTTCTCTTTTTTTTAAAGAAAGCAGGCAGAGTTTATTAGCGATAGCTTGTAATCAGGGAAGCCCACGGAAAGAGAAGCCAGGCCTCCTGGAAAGGGGATGGCGTGGGGTTTACAAAGCCAGTTAAGGGTGGGTGCTCTCTTGAACACTGCTTGGCTACACCTGCAGTACACAGTGGCTATAGTGGTTAAAGCACAGGTTCTGGAGTCAAGTAGCATGGTTTCTAATCCCAGTTAACCGCTTTCTGACGTTGTGACTAGGCAAATTAACCAGCAAAGACATAGTTTTTTCAACTATAAAATAGGGTTATTGAGAGGATTAAATGAGATAATGCACAGAAAGAATTTATCATAGTACTTGACATGTACCTGTGTAGTGTTAGTACACTTTGGTAAGTATTACTTTACAAATTAGAACTGGGTATAAAATAAATGAATGAAATAGAACATTCTGTTTAACCTACTCTAAACACTCAGGTGTGGAGAGATGGGGAAGGATAATTTCTTTCTTATATAACAAGAGGCTAATATATATGAGTTTTTACCACTTCTGTAGAGGAAGAAAGAAGAATGGCTAGCATCTATAGCAACAGACACAGGTCCTTTATTGGCCACAGCTTCTTTCAAGGCATGTTCACTGCCAAAGGGGAGTTCAGTATACTTAGAACATGTGGCAGCTCGATTTTTTGAGTCATACTTGCACTTTTCGTCCTGCAAAAATAGTATAAATCAGATCAAGAAGTATATGTCAACTTCTTTTAAAAATTACCAATATCATAAGTCTGGATTTCAAATATGTTTTCTTTCCTCATTTATTCTTTTCAAGGTGATTTACTCTAAGAATCCTTCCTCCTTTTAAAGAAAGAAAGCTCACATCCTGGGCTTCCAAACCTTATCAATTCCATGTTTCACAAACAACAGTGGAAATCCAGAACTATTCTATTGTTTTAATTGTGAACATCTTCATACATGCAAAAGTTGCCAGGATAATGTTCTTCAGACTCTGAGTTGAATTGTAGGGGCACACTACATAAAGATCATAAACTCTGTACTACAGCTTCAAATTTTTTTTTGTTGATATAATGTATGCAAGAAAATCTGCAGTTTAAATTATGGTTTTTAAATACTATGTAATGTGGAAAACATTTAGAGTGTATATTAAGAGGAAAAGGGGAGGTCATGTTTGCTGTGTATACAACTATGTTCTTTAAATGCTTAATAGGAAAAAATCTTGACAGAAATAAACCAGAATTATAGTGTTTAAGGCAGGAGATTTCTGAGTGATATTTTTAATCTTTTCTAAATATTCTGTAATGTGAATATATTACTTATATCATTTAACAAAATATATAATGAACTTGTGAGGAGGAAGAGGAGGGCACTATTTAGCTTTTTAGTAGGTAGACAAATGATGTGGTTGATGAGCTAAGAATAAGGTTGAGCATAGGAGGCTGTAGGACAAGAAAGTGTAAATAGCAGACAGATACACGGAAAGGGTGTTAAGGAAGGTTTGCTGGAAAATCTATTTTTAAGCATGAATTCTACTTGTTTGCTCAAAATCATTGTGCCACTGTTAAATTAAGAAGGCTGATAAGGCTGCAGAAGAATGGGAACTCTTGAGCATTTAAGGATTCTTGATTGGAATTCTCACACATAACGCTGCTTCTCAAGCAATTGGCTTGACGGTGAGTTTAGAACAGTTAGCTAAGGTCATAGGCAGCACAAAAAGTTTGTTTATGACACACCATGGCTTTGTAGGGATAGGAAGTTTCTGAATCAATGCCGTTGTTATCAATGATATATTGGAAAGCCTGTGTCATGAAGCCACCATTGCATCCTTTATTTCCATATTTTTCAGTTGCGCAATCCACCAGATTCTGTGCACTCAGAGACACCAGCTTTCCTGTTTTCAACTTCAGCTGTGCTTCCAGGGCTCCCACAGCACTGAAAGCCCAACAAGCACCACAGGCACCCTAAAACAGATATAAAGTCACAAAGGCCGTCATAGAAAGTCAATAAGGATGACTTCTGTAATATAAAGTGGGCAACTCCCAACATACCAGCCAGTAGTTCTAAAGAGTTCTCCTATTACAATTTCCTCATCTATTAGACAATGGAAATGAAGAACAAACACGTATTGTTCTCTGGGAAAGGTCCAACGTTGATAAAAATTTACAAATGGTTGAGCTCAGAGCATAATTGCTATTCAAATATTCAAATATATTAAGAAACAGTACTCACTGAGCAAGTACTGAATCCCATCTATCTTTACGCATAAGTAGGTAGATGCCTCCAGTACCACGACTTTGAGAGGATCTGGGATGATTCTCTTGACCTAACATACCTTCCCTCCTGCCAAATGATGCCTGAAACATAAGGTTAAATTTTTTCACATATTTTTAGCTTCAGAATTTTTTGCTCAAAAGATCTTATACAGGGATCTGGTTTAATTACAAAAGGTGCAGAGGGTCCAGAGTCCTATCATAATTGCTCTCTCACACTTTCCCCTTCACCTCACCTTGCTTTCCACCCAAAGGAAATAAGTTGAATTTGATTTTAGTTAAAATAAAATCACTCATCAAAATGTAAGCACCCAGGGAAAGGAGCTCATTAAATTTTTTATAGTTAACACTTAAATATGTAGTTTATTGGATCTTCCCAAACATTCATTTTAGAGAAGCTCCAGTAAAAAACCCGAAACTAATTGAAAGAAAAGTATCTAGGTGGAAAAGAATAAGAGATCAGCAATACCATTCACTTCTTAATTTTTACATTCTTCACTGGTAACAAGCTGGGACAGCTTCTGAGAACGCTGCTTCTTCTCACTTCTCCTGACCTCTAAGGTGATACATGTGTTTTAGCCTTTGTTATCCTTAGTAATTTAAGATTTTTGTAGCCAAGCAAAATTATAGGAAATACAAAATTTTTGTTTTATAAGCAAATTAAAGGAAATACAAAAACAAAGGAACGCATTTATAAAGCCCATATTTCTTTTTCTAACATTGCAAGTCCAGTCAGGAATTAACTTGACTGGTATAATCTATAGGTGACTCTTAGCTCTAGTTCTTTCCTCTCCTTCAACCCCTGAAATTCATAAGTGAGATGGAGGGAGAAATTTCCTGATCAATAATCTCTACTACACACAATACTTTATCTCAAGCAATTGTCTTGGTATGGTGGAGGGTCCAGTGCAGTCTGTGGGTAGCATGAGCACTAAAAGTTTATCCTAAAGACCTATTTTTTTAGCTCACAGTTTGCGTCAAATGTGGCTTTAACTATTGGTGTTCTAAGCACTGTTGGGGAATACAAATGAAGTGTGATATGTGGTCCTTGCCCTCAAGGAACTTACTATTTAGTTGGGAAGAGAATAACAAAAATCATTAGAAAGTAATGTAAGGGAGATTCACTGCCAAATTGTGTAGCTAGGTTAAATGATTAAGGAACAGAGATTTCTACCTGGGGTACAGAGGCCTAGGATGACAACACTCACCTGGTATTTCACTTCAGTAACACACCCCTTCTCTCTCCAGTCCAGAAAATTGGGCAATTTCTGATTAGGGTTTGATTTGTAAGTGACATTTTTCTGCCATTGGCTGGGAACTGTCAAGCAACTCATCAAAGACATTACTTCTTCACTTGTCTACAAGGTAAAAAAATATATATATATATCTTTTCACTTATATCCTTCTATCCAACACCCCAATAACTGTAACTGTGAATACATTTAGCAAATGAGAAAAGCTAGTGGTAGTTGTGACCACCATAGGAACCATAAACTATCTGATAGGTGAATTATATGGATTTCTTTCATCTTACACTTTGCGTTAGCATCCCAGTCAGACTGTGGGAAGGCAAAGAAGGAAATAGTAAAAATTAGAGGTTACAAGGAGACAGATTTTAGGTTCAAAGAAGGCATAATTTTATAAAAGGAATGTTTAAAAAATGGATTGAAATAGTTTTCCTTGTGATAAAATAAATATAAAGGAGATACCTGTATTTAAGTATGAATTTAATCTACCTAGGATGTTCCCTTCCAAACAGTACTATAAATCTTAATTTTGGTCACAATGGTAAAGTTTTGTAGGGTGGAATAAAATATAAAAACTAATGGGAGAGTTAGTTCCAGAAAAAGAAGGCAGCATGGGAAGTGAGACAGAAACCTCCTCCCAAAATTATATGTAACACAAAAATATAGCAAATACAACCAGTCCTGAAAGAGCAATGGGAAGGAAGACTGCAACAGATGGCTTACATCTGGGGAAAAGAGAAGACCTTACAGAAAAATAAAGTAGCAAAGCTGCAATCAGGTGGGACCTAAGCCCTCCTCCCTCCCCAGCTCACCAGTGGGAGGATAAATGGAGTAGAATCCCAGGACTGCTACACATCCACCCCTGGAGATCTGTTGTGGAAGCACGAACTCACATTACATGGTGCTCCAGAGATTAGTGGGGTTAGAAAGCAATGACAGGCAGAATACTTGGAGAGACTGAGATTCCAGCAGTTTATGGAGAATAAGTACCCATGACTGTCCACTCCTGGACAAAAAAAGGCAGGCACTTTGAAAGACTTCCTAACAGCAAGAGTGTTAAAGGGACAAGGATTACACAGAGCTCACTCCTCAGTAGACAGGACAGGTGGACAAAATTGTTCCAGCAAACTCAGCACAGCAGGGTGGGAACTTGCAGGAGCTTCACATGCTCATCTGGCAATGCAGAGCCAAGGCCCCCCACTGCAATACACAGCCTACCATTCCTTCCTCCCAGCCAGCACCAGTTTGCAAACCTGTTGCCCCTGCCATCACGCCAGGCCAGCTGGAGGGTGGCCTCTCCTCTGGCAGCTAGATGGGAGTAGCGTAGAGGCTCCTCACTGCATGATCAGCCCACTGGCCATGGCAGTGGAGGCAGGCACTGTGGCTAGGAAGCAGGAAAGAGCTCTTTCCTCCCAGCAGGCACTGGTGCTGCATGCCTGCAAACTCCCACCATCACTCCAGGTGCTGGGCAGCTCCAGAGAGTAGAGGTTCTGGGCACTAGAGGACATCACCTACACAAAGTTATTATGCCATAGCAATCATTAGGAATATGAAATGGCAAAAGAACCTGGTACAAATCAAAATCTCTCAAACACCATAAAGAGGGTAAAGTGAAACTGAAATAACCAATCTTCTTGATAACAATTTCAAAATAAAAATCATAAACATGCTCATGGGGCTACAGAAAAATATTCAGGATCTCAGGGAGGATTTCAAGAGAGAAATATTGAATACAGTATCTGAAATGAAACACACAATGGAGGGATTTAAAAGCAGATTAGATGAGGTACAAGAGATCAAAAATGAAATAGAAATTAGAGAATAGTAATACAAAGAAGCTGAGGCACAGAGAGAAAAAAGGATGTCTATGAATGAAACAATAATTAGAGAACTGTGCAACCAATATAAACAGAACAATATTTGCATTATAGGGGTACCAGAAGAAGAGAGAAAAACAGATAGAATCTTTCTTTGAGGAAATAATTGTTGAAAACTTCCCCAATCTGGGGAAGGAGATAGTCTCTCAGGTGATGGAAGTGCGTAGATCTTGCAATACAAGGGATTCTAGGAAGACAACACCAAGATATGTAATAATTAAAAAGGCAAATATCAAGGAAAAGGGCAGAGTATTAAAAGAAGCCAGAGAGAGAAAAAAGGCCACATACAAAGGAAAACCCATTAGGCTATCATCAGACTTCTCAACAGAAATCTTACAGGCCAGAAGGGAGTGGCATGATATACTTAAGGCAATGAGACAGAAGGGTCTTGAACCAAGAATACTCTACCCAGAAAGACTGTTATTTAAATTTGAAGGAGAGATTAAACAATTTCCAAATAAACAAAAGTTTAGGGAATTTAATTCCCACAAACTATCTCTACAGTGTACTTTGGAGGGACTGCTATAGATGGAAATGCTCCTAGGCTAAAAAGCCGTCACCAGAGAAAACAAAACCACAGTAAAAGAAGTAGACCAATTAATTGCTAAGCAAATACAAATTGAATCAGCTACCCACAAAGTTAGTCAAGGGATACACAAAGAGTACAGAATATGACACCTAATCTATAAAGAGTGGAGGAGGAAGAAAAAGAAGGGAGAAAACAAGAACCTTTAGATTGTATTTGAAATAGTGTAATAAGCGAGTTAAGTTAGACTGCCAGATGGTAAAGAAGCTGCCCTTGAGCCTTTGGTAACCACTTACCTAAAGCCTTCAATAACAATAATTACATATCTATTGATAATCACCCTAAATGTAATTGGACTGAATGCACCAACCAAAAGACCAAGGGTTACAGAATGGATAAAAACAAGACCCATCTATATGCTGCCTGTAAGAGAGTCACTTCAAACCCAAAGTGTATACAAACTAAAAGTGAAGGGATGGAAAAGATATTTCATGCAACCAATAGGGAGAGAAAAGAAGGAGTTGCAGTACTTGTATCAGACAAAATAGACTTCAAAATGAAGAAAGTCACAAGAGACAGAGAAGGACATTACATAATGATAAAGGGGCCAGACCAACAAGAGGACATAACTATTACAAGTATCTATGCACACAACATAGGAGCACCTACATTTGTAACAGAAGTAGTAAGAGAATTAAAGGGGGAAATAGAATGCAATGCATTCATTTTAGGAGACTTCAACACACCACTCACTACAAAGGACAGGTCAACAAGACAGAAAATAAGTAAGGACACAGAGACACTGAGCAACACACTAGAACAAATAGACTTAACAGACTTCTGCAGAACACTCCACCCAAAAGCAACAGAATGCACATTCTTCTGAAGTGCACAAGGAACATTTTCAAAAATAGATCACATACCAGGCCCCAAAAAGAGACTCTGTAAATTCAGAAGGATTGATATTGTACAAACCTGTTTCTCAGACCACCAAGGTATGAAACTAGAAATAAATTATGCAAAAAAACCCTGCAAACACACAGAGGCTTAAAAACATTCTCTTAAATAATCAATGGAGCAATGACCAAATAAAAACAGAGATCAAGCAATATATGGAGACAAATGGAAACAGTAACTCAAGTCCACAAAATCTGTGGGATGCAGTGACAGCCTTGCTAACAGGGAAGTATATTGCAATACAGGCCTAACTCAGGAAAGAAGAACAATCCCAAATGAACAACCTAAACTCACAATTAATGAAACTATAAAAAGAAGAACAAATGAGGCCCAAAGTCAGTAGAAGGAGGGACCCAAAGATCAGAGCAGAAACAAATAAAATCAAGAAGAATAAAACAATAGAAAGAATCAATGAAACTAGGAGCTGGTTCTTTGAGAAAATAAACAAAATAAACACACCCCTAGTCATATTTTTACAGTATTTCTTGTAAAATGAAAAAAAGAGTATAGTTACCAAACAAATGCTAACTAAAGGCAAAAAATAAAATCAACTATTCACAAAAGCAGTCAAAAGAAACACAAAAGAGTACAGAATAAAACATGTAACATGTAACACACATAAAGAGAATCAGAAATGAGAAAGGAAAAATTACTAGACACCACAGAAATACAATGAATTATTAGAGACTACGATGCAAAATTATATGCTAGCAAATTGGATAACGTACAAGAAATGGACAACTTTCTAGAAAAAGAAAACTTCCCAGGAATGACCCAGGAAGAGACAGAAAATCTGAACAGACCAATTACCAGCAATGAAATTGTATTGGTAATTAAAAAACTACTTAAGAACAAAACCCCTGGGAGAGGAGTGGTGAGCAAGATGGCGGCATGAGTAGGGTGGTGGAAATCTCCTCCCAAAGCCATATATATATTTGAAAACACAACAACTACAACTATTCCTAAAAGATACCAAAAGATACAGTACAACAGCCAGGCTACATCTACATCCGTGAGAACTCAGCATCTCACGAAGGGGAAAAGGTACAAAGCCATGACCCGGCAGGACCCAAGCACTCCCCACATCCTAGCTCACTGGTGGGAGGAAAAGAATTAGAGTGTTCAGGGAGCAGAAGCACAGGACTGTTAAATAACCAGCCCTAGTAATCTGCACAGGAGTACAGACACACATTGCATGGTGTACTGGATATTAGAGAAATGGAAGTGTAGGGTCTGAGATGGAGACTGTGAGTGGGTCCCCACAGCAGGCTCCCCAGGGACAAAAGAAAAGTGGGTGCTTTTTAAAAGTCTTAAGGAATAGTGCTGAACAAAATCGCCCTAGCACACAGCCCAGCAGGCTGGGAATTCAGCACGATTATCATTTAAATTTGAAGGAGAGATTAAACAATTTCCAAATGAGTAAAAGCCGAGGGAATTTGCCTCCCACAAACCAACTCTACAGGGTATTTTACAGGGACTTCTCTAAGTGGAAGCACTCCTAAGGTGAAATAGATGTTGCCAGAGAAAATAAAATCACAGCAAAGAAAGCAGACCAAACAAATACTAACTAAAGGCAAAAAATAAAATCAACTATACACAAAAGCAGTCAAAAGAAACACAAAAGAGTACAGAATAAAACATGTAACATATCAAGAATGGAGGAGGAAGAACAACAAGGGAGAGAAATAATCACCAAACTGTATTAATAATAGTTTAGTAAGAGAGTTAAGTTAGATGGGTAGATAGTAAAGAAGCTAACCTTCAACCTTTGGTAACCACAAATTCAAAGCCTGCAATGGCAATAAGTACATATCTATCAATAATCACCCTAAATGTAAATGGACTGGATGCACCAATCAAAAGACACAGAGTAACAGAGTGGATAAAAAAGCAAGACACATCTATATGCTGCTTACGATAGACTCACCTTAAACCCAAAGATATACACAGACTAAAAGAGAAAGGAAAGAAAAAGATATTTCATGCAAACAATAGGGAGAAAAAAAGCAGGAGTTGTAGTACTTGTATTAGACAAAATAGACTTCAAAACAAACAAAGTAACAAGAGATAAAGAAGGAAATTACATAATGATAAAGAGGGCAGTCCAACACAAGGATATAACCATTATAAATATCTATGTACCCAACACAGGAGCACTGACATATGTGAAACAAATACTAACAGAATTAAAGGGGGAAATAGAATGCAATGCATTCATTTTGGGATACTGCAACAAACCACTCACTCCAAAGGACAGATCTACCAAACAGAAAAGAAGTAAGGACACAGAGGCACTGAACAACACACTAGAGAAGATGAACCTGATAGACACCTACAGAACTCTACACCACAAAGCAGCAGGATGGATATACATTCTTTTCAAATGTACATGGAACATTTTTCAGAAAAGACCACATACTAGGCCACAAAATGAACCTCAGTAAATTCAAAAAGATTGAAATTATACAAACCAACTTCTCAGATCATAAAGGTATAAAACTAGAAATAAATTGTAAAAGAAAACAAAAAGGCTCACAAACACATGGAGGCTTAACAACATGCTCCTAAATAATCAATGGATCTATGACTAAATTAAAACAGAGATCAAGCAATATATGGAGACAAATGAAACCAATGGCACAAAGCCCCAACTTCTGTGGGATACAGCAAAGGCACTACTTAGAGGAAAGTATACAGCAATCCAGGCCTATTTAAAGAAGGAGGAGCAATCCCAAATGAATAGTCTAAAGTCACAATTATTGAAACTGGAAAAAGAAGAACATATGAGGCCCAAAGTCAGTAGAAGGAGGGACATAATAAATGTCAGAGAAGAAATAAATAAAATTGAGATGAATAAAACAATAGAAAAAAATCAATGAAACCAAGAGCTGGTTCTTTGAGAAAATAAACAAAATAAATAAACCTCTAGCCAGATTTATTAAGAGAGAAAGAGAATCTACACACATAAACAGAAACAGAAATGAGAAATGAAAAATCACAACGGACACCACAGATATACAAATAATTATTAGAGAATACTATGAAAATGTACATACTAACAAGCTGGAAAACCTGGAAATAATAGACAAGTACCTATAAAAATACAACTTTCCAAGACTGACCACGGAAGAAACAGAAAATCTAAACAGAACAATTACCAGCAAAGAAATTGAATTGGTGATAAAAAAAAACTACCCAAGAACAAAAGCCTCGGACCAGATGGATTCACTGCTGAATTTCATCAGACATATAGAGAACACATAATACCAATTCTCCTTAAAGTTTTCCAGAAAAAAAGAAGAGTAGGGAATACTTTCAAATTTATTCTATGAGGCCAGCATCACTCTAACACCAAAACCAGGCAAAGACCCCACCAAAAAGAAAATTACAGTCCAGTATCCCTGATGAACATAGATGCAAAAATACTCAACAAAATATTACCAAATCGAGTTCAAAAATACATCAAGAGTATTATATACCATGATCAAGTGGGATTCATCTCAAGGATGAAAGGATGGTACAACATTCGAAAATCCATTGACATCATCCACCACATCAACAAAAAGGACAAAAACCACACGATCATCTCCATTGATGCGGAAGAAGCATTCGACAAAATTCAACATCCATTCATGATAAAAACTCTCAACAAAATGGGTATAGAGGGCAAGCACCTCAACATAATAAAGGCCATATATGACAAACCCACATCCAACACCATACTTAACAGCAAGAAGCTGAAAGCTTTTCATTTCAGATCAGGAACAAGACAAGGATGCCCACTCTCCCCACTTTTATTCAACATAGTTTTGGACATCCTAGCCATGGCAATCAGGCAACAGAAAGAAATAAAAGGCATCGAGATTGGTAAGGAAGAAGCCAAACTGTCACTGTTTGCAGATGAAATGATATTGTATATAAAAATCCTAGACTCCACTCCAAAACTACTAGAAATAATATCTGAATTCAGCAAAGTTGAAGGACACAAAATTAATACACAGAAATCTGTTGCTTTCCTATACACTAACGATGAGCTAACAGAAAGAGAAATCAGGAAAACAATTCCATTCACAATTGCATCAAAAGGAATAAAATACCTAGGAATAAACCTAGCCAAGGAAGTGAAAGACCTATACCCTGAAAAATACAGGACACTCTTAAGAGAAATTAAAGATGACCCTAACAAATGGAAATTTATCCCATGCTCTTGGCTAGGAATAATTAATATTGTCAAAATGCCTATCCTGCCTAAAGCAATTTACAGATTCAATGCAATCCCTATCAAAATACCAACAGCATTCTTCAACAAACTGGACCAAATAGTTTTGAAATTCATGTGGAACCTCCAAAGATCCTGAATAGCCAAAGCAATCCTGAGAAGGATGAATAAAGGAGGGGGGATCTCGCTTCCCAACTTCAAGCTCTACTACAAAGCCACAGTAATCAAGACAATTTGGTACTGGCACAAGAACAGAGCCACAGACCAGTGGAACAGAATAGAGGGTCCAGATATGAACCCAAACATATACAGTCAATTAATATGCAACAAAGGTGCCATGGATATACAATGGGAAAATGACAGCCTCTTCAACATCTAGTGCTGGCACAACTGGACAGCTACATGGGAGAGAATGAAACTGGATCATTGTCAAACCCCATACAGAAAAGTAAATCCAAAATGGGTCAAATACCTGAATGTAAATCATGAACCCATAAAACTCTTAGAAAAAATATAGGCAAAAATCTCTTGGACATAAACATGAACAACTTCTTCATGAACATATCTCCCCGGGTAAGGGAAACAAAAATAAAAATGAACAGGTGGTATTATATCAAGCTGAAAAGGACACAATCAATAGAACAATAAGGCATCCTACAGTATGGGAGAATATATTCATAAATGACACATCCGATAAAGGATTGACATTCAAAATATATAAACAGCTCACATACCTCAACAAACAAAAATCAAATAATCCACTTAAAAAATGGGCAGAGGTGCTGAACAGACATTTCTCCAAAGAAGAAATTCAGATGGCCAACAGGCATATGAAAAGAAGTTCCACATAGATAATCATCAGAGAAATGCAATTAAAACCACCATGATTTATCACCTCACACCAGGTAGGATGGCCAACATCCAAAAGACAAGCAACAGCAAATGTTGACAAGGATGTAGAGAAAGGGGAACCCTCCTAAACTGCTGGTGGGAATGTAAATTAGTTCAACCATTGTGGAAAGCAATATGGAAGTTCCTCAAAGAACTCAAAATAGAAATACCATTTGAGCCAGGAATTCCACTCCTAGGAATTTACCCTAAGAATGCAGCAGCCCAGTTTATAAAAGACATATGCACCCCTATGTTATCACAGCACTATGTATAATAGCCAAGAAGTGGAAGCAACCTAAGTGCCCATTAGTAGATGAATGGATAAAGAAGAGGTAGTACATGTACACAATGGAATATTATTCAGCCATAAGAAGAAAACAAAACCTACCATTTGCAACAACATGGATGGAGCTAGAGGGCATTATGCTCAGTGAAATAAGCCAGGCGGAAAAAGACAAGTACCAAATGATTTCACTCATATGTGGAGTATAAGAACAAAGAAAAAACTGAAGGAAAAAACAGCAGCAGAAACACAGAACCCAAGAATTGACTAACAGTTACCAAAGGGAAAGGGACTGGGGAGGATGGGTGGGAAGGGAGGTACAAGGGGGAAAAAGGGGCATTACGATTAGCATACATAATGTAGGGGTGGGCACGGGGAAGGATGTACAACACAGAGAATACAAGTAGTGATTCTATAGCATCTTACTATGTTGATGGATCAGTGACTGTAATGGGGTATGTGGTGGGTACTTGATAATGGGTGGTGTCTAGTAACCATAATGTTGCTCATGTAATTGTAGATTAATGATACCAAAATAAAAAATAAATAAAAAATATAAAAATACGAAAGAACAAAGTACCTGACCAGATGGTCTCACCACTGAATTTTATCAGACATTTAGAGGAGACCTAATACCCATCCTCACAATTGTTGTCCAAACAGCAGAAGAAGAGGGAATACTTCCAAACTCATTCTATGAGGCCAGCAATACTCTAATATCAAAACCAGCAAAGAAAACACAAAAAAAGAAAATTATAGACCAATATCCATGATGAACATAGATAAAAAATACTCAGCAGAATATTAGTAAACCAAATTAGAAAATACATCAGAAAGATCATCCATCATGTTCAAGTAGGATTTTTTCTAGAGATGCAAGTATGGTACAATATTCAAAATATCCATCAACATCATACACCACATCAACAAAAAGGACAAAAATCACATGATCATCTCCACAGATGCTGAAAAAGCTTTTGACAAAATTTAACATACATCCATGATAAATACTTTTAACAAAATGGGTATAGAAGGCAAGTACCACAACATAATAAAGGCCACATATGACAAATCCACAGCCAACATTATACTTAACAGCAATAAGCTGAAAGCTTTCCCTTTAAGACTGGGAACAAGGCAAGGATGCCCACTCTCCCCACTTTTATTCAACATAGTACTGGAGGTCCTAACCACAGCAATCAGACAGCACAAAGAAATAAAGGTATACAAATCGGTAAGAAAGTAGTTAAGCTGTCACTGTTTGCAAATGACATGATATTGTACATAAAAAAAGTTAAAGAATCCACTCTAAAACTACTAGATCTAATATCTGAAATCAGCAAAGTTGTGGGATACAAAATTAATACACAGAAATACGTTGCATTCCTATGAAGTAACAATGAACTAGCAGAGAGAAATCAGGAAAACAATTGCATTTACAACTGCAACAAAAATAATAAAATACTGAAGAATAAACATAACCAAGGAAGTGAAAGACCTATACCCTGGAAACTACAAGACATTCATGAGAGAATTTATGGAAGACACCAATAAATGGAAATACATCCTGTGCTCATGGATAGAATTAATTAATATTGCCATAATGGCCATCCTGCCTAAAGTAATTCACAGGTTCAGTGTAATCCCTATTAAAATACTGAAAGCATTCTTCATTGAACTAGAACAAATACTTCTAAAATTCATGTGGAACCACAAAAGACCCTGAATAGCCAAAGCAATCCTGAGAAGGAAGAATAATACTGGCGGTTTATACTCCCCAACTTCAAGCTCTACTACAAACCCACAGTAATCAAGACAATTTGGTACTGGAACAAGAACAGACCCATTGATCAATGGAACAGAATAGAGAGCCCAGATATCAACCCACACATATATGGGCAATTAATAATATGATAAAGGGGCCATGGATATACAATGGGGAAATGACAGACTCTTCAAAAACTGGTGTTGGCATATCTGGACAGCTACATGTAAGAGAATGAAACTGGATGACTATCTAACTACATAAACAAAAGTAAAATAAAAATGGATCAAAGTCCTGAATGTAAGTCATGAAACCATAAAACTTATAGAGGAAAACATAGGCAAAAATCTCTTTAATATAAACATGAGCAACTTTTTCCTGAACAAATCTCCTCAGGCAAGGGAAACAAAAGCAAAATGAAGAAATGGGACTACATCATGCTAAAAAGCTCTGTACAGCAAAGGACACCATAAGTAGAACAAAAAGTCCTTCAGTATGGGAGAATATATTTGTAAATGACATATCTGACAAGGGGTTAACATCCAAAATATATAAGGAACTTACACACCTTAACTTCCAGAAAGGAAACAACCTGATTAAAAAGTGGGCATGGGATCTGAACAGACACTTCTCCAAAGAAGAAATTCAGATGTCCAACAGGCACATGACAACATGCTCCATATCACTAATTATCAGGGAAATGTAAATTAAAAACCTCAATGAGATATCACCTCACACCAGTTAGGATGGCAAAGATCTAAGGGACAGACAACAACAAATGTTGGCCAAGGATGTGGTGAAAGGGGAATCCTCCTACACTGCTGGTAGGAATGTAAAATAGTTCAACCACTGTGGAAAGCAATGAAGGTTCCTCAAAAAACTAAAAATAGAAATACCAGTTGATCCTGGAATCCACTCCTAGGCATTTATGCAAAGAAAACAAGATCCCAGATTCAAAAAGACATACGCACCTGTATGTTTATCACAGCCCTCTTTACAATAACCAAGATATTGAAGCGAGCTAAATTCCACCAGTAGATGAATGGATAAAAAAGAAATGGTACATATTCACAATGGAATACTATTCAGCCATAAGAAGATAAAAAATCTTACCATTTGCAACAACATGGATGGAGCTAGAGGGTATTATGCTCAGTGAATAAGCCAGGCGGAAAAAGACAAGTACCAAATGATTTCACTATCTGTGGAGTATAACAAACAAAGCAAAAACTGAGGGAACAAAACAGCAACCAACTGACAGAACCTAGGAATGGACTAGCGGTTACCAAAGGTAAAGGGGTTGGGGAGGGTGGGTGGGAAAGGAGGGATAAGGTGATTAAGGGGTATTATGATTAGCACACATAATATAGGGGAGTCACGGGGAAGGAAGTAAAGCACAGAGAAGACAAATGGTAAGTTTATAGCATCTCACTACACTGATGGACTGTGAATGCAAGGAGTTTGGGAGGGACGTGATAATATGGGTGAATGTAGTAGCCACAATGTTGCTCATGTGAAAGCCTCATAAGATTGTATATCAATGATACCTTAATAAAACAAAAACAAAAACAAAACAACAAAAAACTAATGCGTTGATATTTGTGATATTAAATACCCATACTCCTCCATTTAAGAAAGCAGGTGAACCACATTAAATTATCAATTTAGACTTACACAAGTATGGTAATTTACTTTAAAAGATTGTGAGTAATCTTTAGGCAATGCTTTATAGAATTAATAAAAAATAAAATAGTAGTCTGTGAGTTTAAAATATTTCTCTAAAGAAGGAGTTTGTTGAGGAAAGTGGTCACAGTAGGACTTAATAAGGAACCTGTAGAGATTGTAATGTCCTTAAAGTCTACTGTTTTCTAACTTTGTACACATATAGATAATACTCCTTAGTAGTTTACCTTCAAATCACCTTTGAAGAGACAAAAATTATACTTACTTTGAGTTGTAAGTAGGATTCTTTTCAATTTACATACCATGTCTCCCAGGTGGTTCATGCCTAAGTCATATGAATGCATCCCCATTGAATGCTCCAGATTGTGCAGCGTCACAAATTTCAGATTCTTTTCCCAGATGAGACGCCGTGTTACTTCCTCATTCTAAAATTAAGAAAAAGAACATAGTTCTACTGAATCCTGAACAAATAAGTGCTCAATAATGAAAATAAACATATTGTGATGCGTTCTACTAAATGTGCGTCTGTCCAAGAGTATGCAAATAAATGACTATATCCAATATAACTGGTAAAAATCGCATATTAATCTTACTTCTTGCTCTTAATTGCTTTGATGATCATTAATGTTATTTTTTGATACATATAATGAATTTCCTCAATATATTTAAAAGTTTTTTCAGAAACTGCTATTTATTGAAGTATAACCTTTGCAGGTGGTAAACTATTTTCCAGTCCTTTTAAAAAATGTCTTTTCTACCCCTCACTCTTGAAAAATAGTTTAGCTGATTATAAATCGAGCTATTTTTCTTTAGCTATTTGAAGATATTCCTTCATTGTCCTCTGGTGTCTATTATTGCAGATTAGAGGTCGCCTGTCAGTCTCATTGTACCTCTGTTTTTAACTTGAGTAACTTTATTTCCTCTCCCTCTTGGATATTTTGCAGCTTCATTACATGTGTCTGAGTCTCGGTATCTTTATTTTCCTTTCCTAGGTACTTTTGATTGGAGGACTCAGGACTTTTTTCTTCGCATATCTGGAAAATTCTAAACCAGTCTATCTTCAAATATTGCTTCTCCACTATTTCATCTAATTTTCTTCCTCAGAAACTCCTATCAGATGTATTTTGGAGCCTCAAAATCTCTTTGGTCTCTTTTACCTACATTTTCTTTTTCCTTTCATGGCTTCCTTTTAGGTGCATGCCTTAGTACTACTTTCCAGACTGAGGATTCTAGCCAACTCTTTCCAGTCTGGAATCTATCCCTTTTACTGAGTTCTCATTTCAATGACTATATTTTTCATCTTCAAGATTTCCACTGTACTTTATTTCACAATTTCTTCTTCATTTGTATGGATGTTGCTCCATAATATATAGTTTTATTTTAAAATCATTTTTTATTCTATCATTTTAATTGTATCCTGAGTGAATCCATATACTGACTGTTGATCCTGTTGCCCTCCAGGAGCTTCATTTACATAAAATACAATGTACATAGGATGCGATGTACATGGTGCCGCCTGAAACTGCTGACCCTATCCCTATCCCAAGACCATAGCTTCCAATAAACCGTAGCCCAATGAGAAGTCAGCAAAAACTCTTTTCTGCCTCATTTCATTGAGTGTTAGATCCCAGACCCAGACCCTGATTCCAGATGGCAAGTCTTAATGTAGCCCCCTCTCCCTTGGAGCAAGATTTTACTACTACCCTAGTATTGAAGGTATACTGATATACTTCTACACCACTGAGGGGAAAAATGGAATAGAGAAAAATAAATCTAATGAGATGCATGAAAGGAAAAAAGTGAACTTTGAGATAAATTATAAAGGTAGGATACTAATCAAAAGTCATTTTCATTCCTCTTGAGGGACAGGAGCTATTAAAAAGAGAAATAGCATTCATTTAACCTGATGGTGGTGCCAATTAGGCATCTAGCTCTAGTTAAAGTTGAAACTAGAGGCCTGGTTCTAAAGGGGAGTCTGTGAGGGTGAAATTGGTCACCACTAAGAAAATTCAGAGTGCACGTCCTATAAAAATGTATCATTTTAATACAAAAATAATTCATCCAAAAAATAAAGACATAATGCTTGCTTACATGCTCAAAAATAATCATATAGTTCTAGGAACTAGTTATTTGAAGCACTGAGTGTAAGTCTTAAAACTGATCAATAAGGAGAGGAGGAAAATATGGCAGTGTGAGTAGGGTGATGGAAATCTCCTCCAAAAACCATATACATTTTGAAATACAGCAAATACAACTATTCCTAAAAGAGTGACCAGAAGATACAGTACACCAGACAGACTACATCTGTGGAATATCTCATGGACAAGGGTAAGATACAAAGCTGTGACCCGGTGGGACCTGAGCACTCCCCCCACCCCAGCTCACTGGCAGGAGGAAAAGAATCAGAGTGGGGAGGGAGTGGAAGCACAGGACTGCTAAATAACCAGCCCTAGTTATCTTCCCTAGGAGCACAGACACACATTGCATGGTGCTTTGGATATTATAGGAACGGAAAAGCAAAATCCGAGACTAAGACTGCGAACAGGTTCCCACACTGGCTGCCCTGGGACAAAAGAAAAGCTGGTGCTTTAAAAGTCTTAAAGGCACAAGGGTTTAACAGGTGGACAAAATCGTCCTGGCACACTCAGCCCAGCAGTCTGGGAACATTAAGGAACTTCAGGCGCCCTATCCCCCTGGTTGGCAATGCAGCTCCAAGGCCCCACTTGGCAATAAGCAGCCTGCTGTTCCTTCCTTCCCACTGGCACTTGGATCCAAACTGGCTGTCACCACCATTGCTGCAGACCAGCTGGAGAGCAGCCCCACCTATAGCAACCACACAGCTTAACACAGAGGCTTCTCCTTGTCCATGGCCAACTGGCCCAGATCCAGAGGCTGCTCCTCATGAGCAGTTGACTAGCACAGATAGAGGAGACGGATGGTGAGACCGGGAGGCATGAAGGGGCTTTGCTTTTGTGGCAGCAGATGTGCTACTGGCCTGCAAACCCCGCCATTGCCCTAGGCCATCTCGAAGGCCACCCCACCCATGGTAGCTTAGGGGATTAATCCAGAGGATACTCCCTGCACATGACTGACCTACACAGAGAGAGAAGACAGGCTCAGAGACTGAGAGGCACGAAGGGGTCTTGTCCTTGCAGCAGACAGATGTGTTGCTGGCCTGTGAACCATGCCATTGCCCGAGGCCATCCCAAGGGCCACCCCACCCATGGCAGCCTAGGGGATTAACCCAGAGGCTGCTCCCTATGCACTGTTAATGGCACACACAGCGGAGACAGGCAAGGCAACTGGCAAGCAGGAAGGGACTTTGTTCTCCCAGCTGACACACGTGCCACTTGCCAGAGACCACTCCCATCACCATGAAAAGGCAGAAGAATCTTGTTCAATCCAAAATCCCTCAAACACCATAAAGAGGGCTTGGTGAGACTGAAATCACCAATCTTCCTGAGAAGAAATTCAAAATAAAAGTCATAAGCATTCTGATGGAGCTACAGAGAAACATTCAAGAGCTAAGGGATGAATTCAGGAGGGAAATAACAGAAATGAAACAAACAATGGAAGGATTTAAGAGCACACTGGATGAGGTGGAAGAAACTGTTAATGGAACAGAAATTAGAGAACAGGAATACAGAGAAGCTGAGGCACAGAGAGTAAAAAGGATCTCTAGGAATGAAAGGATATTAAGAGAACTGTGTGACCAATTCAAATGGAACAGTATTCACATAATACGGGTATCAGAAGAAGAAGAGAGAGAAAAAGGGATAGAGTGTCTTTGAAGAAATAAAATTGCTGAAAACTTCCACATGCTGGGGAAGGGAATAGTCTCTCAGACTATGGAAGTCCACAGATCTCCCAACACAAGGGTCCCAAGGAGGGAAACACCAAGACATATAATAATTAAAATGGCAAAGATCAAACACAAGGACAGGGTATTAAAGGCAGCAGGGAGAAACAAAGATCACCTATAAGGGAAAACACATTAGGCTATCATCAGACTTCTCAACAGAAACCTTACAGGCCAGAAGGTAGTGGCATGATACATCCAATGCAATGAAACAGAAGAGCCTTGAACCAAGAATACTCTATTCAGCAAGTTTATCATTTAAATTTGAAGGAGGGATTAAACAATTCCCAGATAAGCAAAAGTTGAGGTAATTTACCTCCCACAAAACATCTCTACAGTGTATTTTAAAGGGACTGCTCTAGATGGAAGCTAAATCCTAAGGCTAAATAGCTGTCAGCAGAGAAAATAAAAACACAGTAAAAGAAGTAGACCAACTAAGTATTAACTAAACACAAAATAAAACCAACTATCCACCAAGTCACTCAAGGGATATACAAAGAGTACAGAATAAAACACCTAACATATAAAGAGTGGAGGAGGAAGAAAAATAAGGGAGGGAAATAAAGAATCATCAGACTGTGTTTATAATAGCGTAATAAGTGAGTTAAAGTTAGATGGTTAGATAGTACAGAAGCATACCCTTGAACCTTTGGTAACCATGAATCCAAAGTCTGCAATAGCAATAAGTACATATCTATTAATAATCACCCTAAATGTAAATGGAATTAATGCACCAAACAAAAGATACAGAGTAACAGAATATATAAAAAAGCAAGACCCATCTATATGCTGCCTACAAGAGACTCATTTCAAACCCAGAGACATTCACAGACTAAAAGTGAAGAGATGGAAAAAGATATTTCATGCAATCAAAAGGGAGAAAAAATCAGGTGTTGCATTACTTGTATAAGACAAAATAGACTTCAAAACAAAGAAAGTCACAAGAGACAAAGAAGAACATTACATAATGATAAAGGGGACAGTCCAACAAGAGGATATAACCATTATAAATATCTCAGCACCCAAAACAGGTGCACCTACATATGGGAAACAAATACTAACAGAACTAAGAGGGAAATAGAATGCAATGCATTCATTTTAGGAGACTTCAACACACCACTCACTCCACAGGACACAGAGTAAGTAAGGACACAGAGGCACTGAACAACACATTAGAACATATGGATGGACCTAACAGACATCTATAGAACATTCCACCCAAAAGCAGCAGGACACACATTCCTCTCAAGTGCATATAGACCATTTCCCAGAAAAGACCACATACTAGGCCTCAAAAAGAGCCTCAGTAAATGCAAAAAGATTGAAATCATAATCAACCAACATCTCAGATACAAGGTATAAACTAGAAATAAATTTTACTAAGAAAACAAAAAGGCCTGGAGATTAAAGATGGCAGTGTGAGAGATGAGACAGAGGCTTCCTCCTAAAACTGCTTATAGTACGAAAATATAATTAATACAACTCACCCTGAGAAAGCAACAGGAAAGAGGACTGCACCAGACTGCATACACCTGGAGAAAAGAGCAGACCTCACAGAACAGGGTAACATACCAAAGCTGTGGCCCGGTGGGACCCAAGCCCTTCCCCCACCCCAGCTCACCAGAAGGAGGAAGAGAAACTTAGCAGGAAGGGAATAGAGGCCTGGGACTGCTGAATACTTAGCTCTGGAGATCTGCTCTGGGAGCACAAACCTACATTTCATGGTGCTTTCATCATACTCTCATGATTATAGGGTTGGAAAGCTGGGATAGGCAGTGTTCCTGGGGAGCCTTGGATTCTGGCCACTTGTGGAAAGCAGGGATCCATATACGGCTGCTCTGAGACAAAAGCTTATACCTGTGTGTTCAGTCCACTGGTTCAGGCAGTGGAGACAGGCATAGCAGCCGGGAAGCAGGAAATAGCCCTTTCCTCCCCGCAGGCACCAATATCATTTGCCTGTGACCCCCGACAGTGCTTCAGGGGCTGAGAAGCTCCAGAGAGTAGAGCTTCTGGACACTAGAGGGTGCCATATACAAATATGAAATGCCAAAGGAACCTGGTCCAGAGTAAGATTATTAATACAACTCCTGAGAAAGATTTAAATGATGTGGACCTCATGACTTTTCCTGAAAGAGAGTTCAAAATCAAAATCATTAACATGCTAATGGAGGTACAGAAAACTATTCAAGAACTCAGGAATGAATTCTGGTCAGAGATCCAATCATTGAAGAGCACACTAGAGGGTATTAAAAGCAGGTTGGATATGGTAGAGGAGATGATAAGTGAAATTGAAACTAGAGAAGAGGAATACAAAGAAGCTGAGGCACAAAGAGAAAAAAGGATCTCTAAGAATGAAAGAATATTGAGAGAACTGTGTGACCAATCCAAATGGAACAATATTCACATTAAAGGGGTACCAGAAGAAGAAGAAGAGAGAGAAAAGATAGAAAATGTCTTTGAGGAAGTAATTGCTGAAAACTTCCCCAATCTGGGGAGGAAGACAGTCTCTCAGGCCATGGAGATCCACAGATCTCTGAACACAAGGGACCCAAGGAAGACAACATCAAGACATATAGTAATTAAAATGGCAAAGATCAAGGATAAAGACAGACTATTAAAAGCAGCCAGAGAGAGAAATAAGATCACATACAAAGGAAAGCCCATCAGGCTAACATAAGACTTCTCAGCAGAAACCTTACAGGCCAGAAGGGAGTGGCATGATTTATTTAATGCAATGAAGCAGAAGGGCCTGGAACCAAGATTACTTTATCTGGCAAGATTATCATTTAAATTTGAAGGAGGGATTAAACAATTTCCAGATAAGCAAAACCTGAGAGAATTTACCTCCCACAAACCATCTTTACAGTGTATTTTGGAGGGACTTCTATAGATGGAAGTGTTCTTAAGGTTTAAGCTCTTAAGTTCTTAAGCTCTCATGAGAGGAAATAAAACCACAGTAAAGAAAGTAGAACAGCTAATTACTAAGCAAATGCAAAATTAAATTAACTATCCACACAGTCAATCAAGGGATAGACAAAGATTACAGAATATGATACCTAATATATAAAGAATGGAGGAGGAAGAAAAAAGAGGAGAAAAAGAAAAGAACCTTTAGATTATGTTTGTAATAGCATACTAAGTGAGTTAAGTTAGACTCTTAGATAGTAAGAATGTTAACCTTGAACAGTTGGTAACATGACTCTAAAGTCTGCGATGGAAATAAGTACATACCTATCGATAATCACCCTAAATGTAAATTGACTGAGTGAACCAATTAAAAGACATAGAATCACTGAATGGAAAAAAAAAGAGCCATCTATATGCTGTCCATAAGAGACTCACTTTAAACCCGAAGACGTACACAGACTAAAAGTGAAGGGATGGAAAAAGATATTTCATGCAACTAATAGGGAGAAAAAGCAGGAGTTGCCATACTTGTATCAGACAAAATAGACTTCAAAACAAAGAAAGTCACAAGAGACAAAGAAGGACATTACATAAGGATAAAGGGGTCAATCCAACAAGAAGATATAACCATTAAAAATATCTATGCTCCCAGCACAGGAGCACCTGCATATGTGAAACAAACACAAACTGAGTTAAAAGGGGAAATAGAATGCAATGCACTCATTGTAGGAGACTTCAACACTACACTCACTCTGAAGTATAGATCAGCAAAACATAAAATAAGTAAGGACACAGAGGCACTGAACAACACATTAGAACAGATGGACCTAACAGACATCTACAGAACTCTACACCCAAACGCAGCAGAATACACTTTCTTCTCAAGTGCATGTGGAACATTTTCAAGAATAGATCATATACTAGGACACAAAAAGATCCTCAGAAATTCAAAAAGATTGAAATTGTACCAACCAGTTTCTCAGTCCACAAAGGTTTGAAACTAGAAATAAATTACACAAAGAAAATGAAAAATCCCACAAACACATGGAGGCTTCACACATGCTCCTAAATAACCAATGGATCAATGACCAAATAAAAACAGAGGTCAAGCAATATATGGAGACAAATGACAACAATAATTCAACACCACAAAATCTGTGGGATGCAGCCAAGGCCGTGCTAAGAAGGAAGTATATTGCAACATAGGTCTACCTCAGGAAAGAAGAACAATCCCAAATAAGCAGTCTAAATTCACAATTAATGAAACTAGAAAAAGAAGGACAAATGGGGCCCAAAGTCATTAGGAGGGACATAACAAAGATTAGAGCATAAATAAATAAAATCGAGAAGAATAAAACAATAGAATCATTGAAAGCAAGAGCTGATTCCTCGAGAAAATAAACAAAATAGATAAACCCCTAGCCAGACTTTTCAAGAAAAAAAGAGAGTCTATACACATACACAGAATCAGAAATTAGAAAGGAAAAATCATGACAGACCTCACAGAAATACAAAGAATTATTAGAGAACACTATGAAAATCTATATGCTAACAAGCTGGAAAACCTAGAAGAAATGGACAACTTCTTAGAAAGATATGACTTTCCAAGGCTGACCCAGAAAGAAACAGGAAATCTGAACAGACCAATTACCAGCAATGAAATCGAACTGGTAATCAAAAAATTACCTAAGAACAAAACCCCAGGACCAGATGGCTTCACCATTGAAATTTATCAAACATTTAGGGAAGACCTAATACCCATCCTCCTTAAAGTTTTCCAAAGAGTAGAAGAAGAGGGAATACCTCCAAACTCATTCTTTGGGGCCAGCATCACTCTAACACCAAAACCAGGCAAAGCACCACAAAAAAAGAAAATTATAGGCCAATATCCCTGTTGAACATAGATGCAAAAATACTCAACAAAATATTAGCAAACCAAATTCAAAAATACATCAAAAAGATCATCCATCATGATCAAGTAGGATTTATTCCAGGGATGCAAGGATGGTACAGCATTCGAAAATCCATCAACATCATCCACCACAGCAACAAACAGGACAAAAACCACATGATCATCTCCATAGATGCTGAAAAAGCATTTGACAAATTCAACACCCATTCATGATAAAAACTCTCCAGAAAATGGGCATAGAGGGCAAGAACCTCAACATAATGAACGCCATATATGACAAACCCACAGCCAACATCATACTTAACAGCAAGAAGCTGAAAGCTTTTCCTTTAAGATTGGGAACAAGACAAGGATGCCCACTCTCCCCACTTCTATTCAACATAGTATGGAGATCCTAGCCACAGCAATCAGACAACACAAAGAAATAAAAGGCATCCAGATTGGCAAGGAAGAAGTTGAACTGTCCCTGTTTGCAGATGATATGATATTGTACATAAAAAACCCTAAGGAATCCACTCCCAAACCACTAAAACTAATATTTGAATTCAGCAAAGTTGTAGGATACAAAATTAATGCACATAAATCTGTGGCATTCCTGTACACTAACAATGAAATAACCGAGAGAGAAATCAGGAAAACAATTCCCTTCACAATTGCATCAAAAAGAATAAAATACCTAGGAATAAACCTATCCAAGGAAGTGAAATACCTACCCTGAAAACTACAAGACACTCTTAAGAGAAATCAAAGAGATACCAATAAATGGAAACACATCCCATACTCCTGGATACGAAGAATTAATATTGTCAAAATGGCCATCCTGCCTAAAGCAATCTTTACATTCAATTCAATTCCTATCAAAATAACAAGAGCATTTTTCAATGAATTAGAGAAAATTGTTCTAAAATTCATATGGAAGCACAAAAGACCTCGAATAGCCAATGCAATTCTGAGAAGGAAGAATAAAGCTGGGGCATTACGTTCCCCAACTTCAAGCAGCACTACTACAAAGCTACAGTAATCAAGACAATTTGGTACTGGCACAAGAACAGACCCATAGACCAATGGAATAGACTAGAGAGCCCTGATATAAATCCAACTATTTATGGTCAATTAATATATGATAAAGGAGCAACAGATATACAATGGGGAAATGACAGCCTCTTCAACAGCTGGTGTTGGCAAAACTGGACAGCTACATGCAAGAGAATGAAACTGGATTATTGTTTAAGCCCATACACAAAAGTAAATGTGAAATGGATCAAAGACTTGTATGTAAGTCATGAAACCATAAAAGTCTTAGAAGACTACATAGGAAAACATCTCCTGAATATAAACATGAGTAACTTCTTCCTGAACGTATCTCCTCAAGCAAGGGAAACAAAAGAAAAAATGAACTCATGAGAGTACATCAAACTAAAAAGTTTCTCTAAGGCAAAGGACACCACCAACAGAACAAAAAGCATCCTACAGTATGAGAGAATATATATGTAAATGACATATCTGACAAGGTGTTAAAATCCAAAATATATAAAGAACTTACATGTCTCAACACCCAAAAAGCAAATAACCCAATTAAAAAGTGGGCAGAATATATGAAGAGACAGTTCTCCAAAGAAGAAATTCAGATGCCCAACAGACACATGAAAAGATGCTCCACATCACTAGTTATCAGAGAAATGAAAATTAAAACCACAATGAGATATCACCTCACACCAGTTAGGCCAGCATTGAAAAGTCTAAGAACAACAAATGCTGGCGAGGATGCAGAGAAAGGGGAATCCTCCTACACTGCTGGTGGGAATTTAACCTAGTTCAACCATTGTGGAAAGCAATGTGGAGGTTCCTCAGAAAACTAAAAATAGAAATACCATTTGACCCGGGAATCCCACTTTTTTAGAATTTACCCAAAGAATACAACTTCTCAGATTCAAAAAGACATATGCACCCGTATGTTTATCACTGCACTTTTTATAATAGCCAAGCTATGGAAGCAACCTAAGTGTCCATCAGTAGATGAATGGACAACAAAGAGGTGGTATATATGCACAATGGAATACTATTCAGCCATAAGAAAGAAACAAATTCTACCATTTGCAACACCATGGATGCAGCTGGAGGACATTATACTCAGTGAAATAAGCCAGGTGGAGAAAGACAAATGTCAAATGATTTCCTTCATTTGTGGAGTATAATGAGGCAAAACTGAAGGAACAAAGTAGCAGCAGACTCAGGGACTCCAAAAATGAAATAGTGGTTACCAAAGGGGAGGGGTGTGGGAGGGCGGGTGGGGAGGGAGGGAGAAGGGTTTGAGGGGTATTATGTTTAGTACACATGGTGTGGGTGATCACGAGGAGAACAGTGTATCACAGAGAAGGCACATAGTGGATTTGTGCCCTCTTACTACACTGATGGACACTGACTGCATTGGGGTATGGATGGGGACTTCATAATATGGGTAAATGTAGTAACCACATTGTTTTTTCATGTGAAACCGTCATAAGAGTGTACATCAATCATACCTTAATAAAAATTAAGAAAAATAAAAAGAAAACAAAAAGGCCTACAAACACATGGAGGCTTAACAATACGCTCCTAAATAACCAATGGACCAATGACCAAATTAAAAGAGTGATCAAGCAATATATGGAGACAAATGAAAACAATAGAAGAAAGTTCCAAATTCTGTGGGACACAGCAAAGTCAGTTCTAAGAGGGAAGTATATAGCAATCCAGGCATATTTAAAAAAGGAAGAACAATCCCAAATAAATAGTCTAAAGTCACAATTATTGAAACTGGAAAAAGAAGAACAAATGAGGCCCAAAGTCAGTAGAAGGAGGGACATAATAAACATCAGAGAAGGAATGAATAAAATTGAGATGAATAAAGCAATAGGAAAAATCAATGAAACCAAGAGCTGGTTCTTTGAGAAAATAAACAAAATAGATAAACTCCTAGCCAGACTTATTAAGAGAAAAAGAGACTCTAGGCACATAAACAGAATCAGAAATGTGAAAGGAAAAATCATGATAGACACCACATAAATACAAATAATTATTAGACAATACTATGAAAAACTATATGGTAACAAACTGAATGACCTAGAAGAAATGGACAACTTTCTAGAAATATACAACCTTCCAAGACTGACGCAGGAAGAAACAGAAAATCTAAACAGACCAATTACCAGCAATGAAATTGAATCGGTAATCAAAAAACTACCCAAGAACAAAATCCCTGGAACAGGTGGATTCACCATAAGTTTTATCAGACATTTAGAGAAGACATAATACCCATTCTCCTTAAAGTTTTTCAAAAATAGAAGAGGAGGAAATATTTCCAAACTCATTCTATGAAGCCAGCATCACTCTAATAACCAAACCAGGCAAAGACACCCCCAAAAAAGAAAATTACAGTCCAATATCCTTAATGAACATAGATGCAAAAATACCCAACAAAATATTAGCAAACCGAATTAAAAAATACATCAGTAGTATTATACACCATGATCAAGTGGGATTCATCTCAGGGATCAACATTTGAAAATTCGTCAACATCATACATCACATAAACAAAAAGAAGGGCAGAAACCACATGATCATCTCCATAGATGCTGAAAAAGCATTTGACAAAATTCAACATCCATTCATGATAAAAACTCTCAACAAAATGGGTATAGAGGGCAAGCACCTCAATATAATAAAGGTGATATATGACAAACCCACAGCCAACACCATACTTAACAGCGAGAAGCTGAAAGCTTTTCCTTTCAGATCAGGAACAAGACAAGGATGCCCACTTTCCCCACTTTTATTCAACATAGTTTTGGACATCCTAGCCATAGCAATCAGACAACAGAAAGAAATAAAAGGCATCCAGATTGGTAAGGAAGTAGCCAAACTGTCACTGTTTGCAGATGAAATGATATTGTACATAAAATCCCTAAAAGATCCTCTCCAAAACTACTAGAACTAATATATGAATTCAGCAAAGTTGCAGGATACAAAATTAATACACAGACATCTGTAGCACTCCTATACACTAACAATTAAGTAGCAGGAAGAAAAATCAGAAAAACAATTACATTCACAATATTCAAAAAGAATAAAATACCTAGGAATAAACCTAACCAAAGAAGTGAAAGACCTATACCCTGAAAAGTACAAGACACTCTTAAGAGAAATTAAAGAGGACACTAACAAATGGAAATTTATCCCATGCTCTTGGGTAGAAAGAATTAATATTGTCAAAATGGCCATCCTGCCTAAAGCAATCTACAGATTCAATGTAATCCCTATTAAAATAACAACAGCATTCTTTCTTTTTTCTCCACATTTTTTTTGTTATCATTAATGTACAATTAGGGTTACTAGACTCCCCCTATTATCAAGTCCCCACCACATTCCCCATTACAGTCAATGTCCATCAGTGTAGTAAGATGTTACAGAGTCACTACTTGTCTTCTCTGTGTTATACTTCCTTCTCTGTGTCCCCCCTGCTCTACATTTTGGGCACTAATTGTAATGCCCCTTTTCCCCCCTTATACCTCCCTTCCCAACCATCCTCCCCAGTCCCTTTCCCTTTGGTAACCGTTAGTCCATTCTTGGGGTCTATGAGTCTGCTGCTGTTTTGTTCCTTCAGTTTTCCCTTTGTTCTTATACTCCACATATGAGTGAAACCATTTGATACTTGTCTTTCTCTGCCTGGCTTATTTCACTGAGTATAATACCCTCTAGCTCCATCCATATTGTTTAAAATGGGAGGATTTGACCAACAGCATTCTTCAACGAACTGGAACAAATTGTTCTAAAATTCATATGGAACCAGAAATGATCCCAAGTAGTCAAAACAATCCTGAGAAAGAAGAATAAAGCAGGAGGGATCTTGTTTCCTATCTTCAGTGTCTACTACAAAGCCACAGTAATCAAGAGAATTTGGTACCAGCACAAGAACAGACCCATAGACCAGTAGAACAGAACAGAGAGTCCACATATTTACCCAAGCATATATGATCAGTTAATATACAATAAAGAAGCCATGGATATACAATGGGGAAATGACACCTTCTTCATCAGCTGGTGTTGGTAAAAGTGGACCAGCTACATGTAAAAGACTGAAACTGGATTACTGTCTAACTCCATAGAGAAAAGTAAACTCGAAATGGATCAAAGACCTGAATGTAAGTCATGAAACCATAAAGCTCTTAGAAGAAAACATAAGCAAAACTCTCTTGAATATAAACATGAGCAACTTCTTCATGAACATATCTCCCCGGGTAAGAGAAACAAAACAAAAATGAACAAGTGGGACTATATCAAACTAAAAAGCCTCTGTACAGCAAAGGATATCATCAATAGAACAAAAATGCATCCTAAAGTATGGGGAAATACATTCATAAATGACATATCCAATAAGGGGTTGACATCCAAAATATATAAGGAACTCACACACCTCAACAAACAAAAAGCAAATAATCCAATCAAAAAATGGGCAGAGGATCTTCATAGACACTTCTTCAAAGAAATTCAGATGAGCACCAGGCACATGAAAAGATGCTCCACATCGCTAATCATCAGAGAAATGCAAATTAAAACCACAATCAGATATCATCTCACATCAGTTTGGATGGCCAACACCCAAAAGAGAAATAACAACTGTTGGCAAGGATGTGGAGAAAGGAGAACCCTCCTACACTGCTGGTGGGAATGTAAATTAGTTCAAACATTGTGGAAAGCAATATGGAGTTTCCTCAAAAAACTAAAAATAGAAATACCATTTTACCCAGGAATTCCACTCTCATGAATTTACCTTAAGAATGCAGGAGCCCAATTTCAAAGAGAAATATGTGCCCCTATATTTATCACAGCATTATTTGCAATAGCCAAGATATGGAAGCAACGTAAGTGTCCATCAGTGGATGAATGGATTAAGAAGATGTGGTACATATACACAATGGAATATTATTCAGCCATAAGAGCAGAACAAATCCTACCATTTGCAACAACATGGATGGAACTAGAGGGTATTATGCTCAGTGAATTAAGCCGGGTGGAGAAAGACAAGTACCAAATGATTTCACTCATCTGTGGAGTATAACAACAGGAAAGAGTGAAGGAACAAAACAGCAGCAGCAGACGCACAGAACCCACGAATGGACTAAGAGTTACCAAAGGGAAAGGGACTGGGGAGGATTGGCAGGAAGGCGGGGGTAAGGGGACTAAGGGGCATTACGATTAGCACACATAATGTAGCGTGGTGCATGGAAAGGCAGTATAACACAAAGACAAGTAGTGGCTTTATAGTATCTTACTGCACTGATGGACAGTGACTGTAATGGGGTATGTGGGGGGGACTTGATGTAAGGGGGGATCTAGTAATCACAATGTTGCTTATATAATTGTATATGATACCAAAATCAAAAATAAATAAATAAAAGTGATCAATAAGTGTGCTTTGAAATAAAAACAAAATTGCAAAGTGGGAAGTGAGAGTCAAGAAACATCTGTTAGTTCTTCCATGTGCCAGTGACTGAAAAAAAGGACTTTTTGTTTCTCAATAATGTACTTTGTCCCCTTTGGCCTGGAACTACTGCAGTTATCTACTTTGCTTGCGTCTATCAATTCTCTATCAATTCTCTGTTCAAGTGTCACACTCTCTGGGTGTCCTTTCCTGACCATTCTACCATATGTGTTAGATAATCCCTCCCAACCTCTCACAACTGTCGCCCTGACCCCTGCCTCCCTCCCCATGCCTTGCTTTATTTTTCCCCACTGCACTTATCACTGCCTTGCATACTATCTGCTTATTTATTTACTTATCTTCTGTCTCTACTACTAGGATATAAGCTCCATAAAAACAGGAACTTTGTTTTGTTTCCTGCTGTATCTCCAATACCAAGAACAGAATCTGGCAAGAAATGAGTGCATAACATTTATTGAAAAAACTGCGTGTAAAAATATAATTTTGAGAGGGAGAAAGCATGGGGTAATCGATTGCAAGCAAATTGCTCAAGTGGCAATCGCACCTACCTTTTCCTCATATTGTTTGTCGTAAGTTTTCTTCCAGAGATCCCAGTGATGATCCAAAGCGGGATCTCTGTGCGGCTGTGCCATTGCAGAGGAGCACAGCAGGAGCACCCCGGCCAGACACTGCATTCTGTTGAAGGATAGGTAACACAGAAAGAGTAGCTATTGGCCTCATATATTGTGACCATATTTTTTCATAACAAAAAAGAACCAACGCAGTCTGTCAAAGAGACAAAATATCACAAGTCAGAATTATACTGGAAAGTTTCTGGGAAATATAGTCCAAGGAGTAACTACAAATTTATGTCGGTAATACTATTTCCAATACCTAGTACCACTTAAACAAGTGATTTTCAGAAATTTCCTTCAATCTGGTATACCAAACTTACAACCAAGGTAGTATAGAACACCCAAGGAGGGTTGTAGAGGGGAGGGAAGCAGGGACTTTATGGATTTGCTGACAAATCTAATCAAGAGAAATCCTTTTTCCTTAAAAAAAAAAAAAAACCCTTAAGAAGGCAAACGTTTGAAAAATCAGTTTATCTTCATAATTTTTGAATAGATGAGCTCTTCTTAACTTGTCTATTTAAATATTCACAACATTTACAGATAACTAAAAGATATCTTCCATGTATTGCCAAATTCAGGGTCATTCTATTTTTTTAGCTTTTCTTCCAATAATCAGGTGTCTATTTCAAAGGAAGGAATCATTTTTTAAAACACCACTTCTCTATATAATATCAAAAGACTTTTACAGAAATTCAGTGACTAGCTCCCTCAAACTGGACTGTAGTTTCTTTGCTATTTCTTTTTAATTCAAAACTGAAGATTTTTTTTTAACCATGTAAATCTCCAAGTTATATTTCAAAGAAATCCTTGTTTCAGCCTCAGGCTAAAAGCCGAAGTAGACATTAACTTTTCAAAAATAGATTCTTTCTAGTCAAAAAAAGAAGAGGCAAATCGAGCGACATGATTTTTTAGTTTACTTCCTGAAACCAAAGATTTAAAACTTGGCAGATGAAGAAAGTTAAAAACACAAATGGAGGGTTTAAAGAACAAACGAGAGGAAAAATACATACAGTACATACATGATAGAACCAGCAGGTGCTCCCATACTGAGAATGCTTGAAGGAGGGCTCTCTCCAAAGATTTCAAAGGCAGCAAAGATACTTCAGTTAAATTGACTTTAAAAAGAAATTGGAACTTGTCACATGAGGTATCCACAACGAGGAAGTGAACTTTCTTTTCAGTTTCATTTAAAATCTAGCCAGATCAGCAACCTCCCTCTCCCAATGGTTTTGGAGACAAAGCAGGTACAGTAAACCATCAACAAGAGCCCCAGTTTGATCCACAGAACAAACTTAACAAAATAAGAGCAGTAAAGCTTACCTTTAATTCCTCATTACTTTGATAATTTACCTAAAAACACAAGTTCTCAACTGGAAAAATTTAGTTATGAAGATATTAGGAGTAAGATCTGGAAATCCCAGCTTCCTCCATACTTTCCTAGTAAAACCCATGTTATTCCTGTTGAACACAGCATGTTGTACTATTATCTGATTCTCACCCAACTATTCCTTGATTTATCAATTCAAAATATCTTTATTGATAGTAATATATGTTAGTATATTCATGGAAAAAAGATATACGTTTATATATCTAATTGCTAGAGTTGTTACCTGGGTGGAGATGGCATGGTTGGTGGGGAGATGCACTATTATTTTTTACAATTTGCATTTTCTTAACTACTAAAGAAGTCAAGCATCTTTTCACACATTTATTGACCATTTGAATTTACTGTGAAATGCCTGTTCATGTCTTTTGTTTATTTTTCTCTTGTATTATTGCTTTTTCTTAGTGACTTTGGTGTTTTAAAAATATATTCTGGTTACTAATCTTTAACAGTTACATATACTAAAAATATCTTCTTTCAGGCTTTAATCTTTATTTCACCCTTGCTTATAATGACTCTTTTCTATATGAAAACTTTAAATGTTGATGTAGAAAAATATATTCAACTTTTACCTTATCACCTATGCTTTTTGTGTCTTATTTAAGGTTTTCTTTATCCCAATGTACTAAAGATACACTCATTTAATTCTCATAGTTATAGAGTATGTGTGGGTTTCTTTTGTTTTTGTTTTTAGTTATTGTTGCCTTTAGGTCTTTATTTCATATGGAATTTGGTTTTTTGTATCATGTGATTTTGTTTTCCCATTTTGATGGAAAACCTCTGTTATAAATAAAATTCCCATATATACATAGGTCAGTTTCTGAGCTCATAGATCTCTGCTTTTTATCTATTGTATTGTCAATACCACACAGTTTTAATTAGAACAGCTTTATATATATGCTGATGTCTAGTAAGGCAAGACACCACTGCCACTCCTATGTTTGTCCCTCTTTTGCCAAAGTTGTTTTAGCGTTTTGTACATATTAACCTTTCTGTTTGTTTTTAAAATCAGCTTATCAAGTTTCCTAGAAAATTATGTCAGAATTTTTATTTGAATTGGTACATTTATATTTATACTGAATTACTGTATATAATTGAATTGCTACATATGTAATTACATGTATATATCATTACAATGCTGAATCCTTGCATCTGTAGTTGACATTTTTCATGTCTGTGGCCACATAGTTTTTTAAGAAATTTTTATTAAGGAAAATTTTAAATGCATATAAAAGTAGAGATAATAGTAAAATGAGCCATCATAAAACTATTACCCCGCTTCAACAGTTATCAAAGTATGACCAGTCATATTTTATTTACCTTCCCACTACCCAGATTATTTTTGAAGTAAATCCTAGACCTCAGATTATTTCATATGTAAACATTCCAATGTACATCTGTAAAAGATAAAGACTCAACCATAATACCATTATCACACCTAAAATAAACAATACCTTAATGTCATCAAACATCATGTCAATGTTTACATTTCCCCATCTGATATATTTTTTTAAATAAGTTGTTTGAATTAAGACACAAATAAGGCCCATGCACTGAGAAACATTGAGTTATTTTTTTATCATGAATTCATGGATTTCACCATATTTTATGTGTTTCAGTCCATTGCAATTTATCCTTTGATGCTCATATTAACACATCTTTAGTCAGTGGAAACTCACTCAGATTGGCTCCTGAATCCTGAGTCCCTATATTTGGCATAATCTTTGTACTATTTAATAGCCTCTTTTCTTTCTAATATAAGCCATTGCAGGACTGTCTTGAACAATTCCTGCCTCAGACCTGGAATCAGCCATTTCTCCAAGGAGACAAGGAGGTCTGTTTAAATACCATAATCTAGGCACCAGGAGTGTCACTGATAACAGATTGACCTGTTTCTAGGCCTTTCAATAGACAGATCTAGGGAATTTTATATATATGTATGTGTGTGTGTGTGTGTGTGTGTGTGTATATATATACACACACACACACGTAATTATTATGTACATATATAAATAAATTAAATAAACCCCAAGCTTACACTGATACTTCAAATTCAAGACTATGGAGTTTTTACCTAACTTCATCTATCTTACATCTGTACCTCTTTCAAACAAGCTGAATATTTCAGTTCTCTAAAATACTGACACAAGTACTCATTTAATTTATCCCACAATATTCCAGAAAAGCAGTGCCAAGCCTTACCACCAATAAGATGATTACTGAGAATGATTTGAAGATTATAAAGGGGGATAGATTTTTCCCACCTTAGTCCATGTCCCAATAAGGATGTAAGTCAATCATTATATTTTAAAGTCACCTGAAAGTTCCCTGTATGGTTTTGCCACTAGCTGTATACAGAGTTAGGTTCATTTGTTTCATTTTACTTCTGATATTTAGGGATTCTTTTAAAATTTATGTAATTTTGTTTTGTAATTATGTAAAACGTTTATATGGGCCCAAAGCCAAATCAACAAAATGATTTATATATTCAAAGAAGTGTGGCCTGTAGTTCTATCCTTTCTATACTATTCCTTTTCCTCCCTGATGACAGGTAACCATTTAAACAATTCATGGTTTACCGTCCAATTTTTAAAAACAAGTAAATATTCATATACAAGTATCTTTTCTTTCTTAATTGAAAGATAAAAAAACAATTCTCCATCTTGTTTTTTTTCCCACTTAACATTGTGATAAGAAAATTTTTCAGTACTTATAAATAGGCAAAAGAGATTATCAGATATCCTTTCCAGGAAATGTGCATTGTCTAGTGGACAATGTGGTAAGTAGGATTATCTGATTTTTAAGGGGTGTGAAACTATGATTGAGCTTCTATTGACTAGGCTATTTTACAACTGTGTAGGGGTAAAGTTAAGTTGTAAAAAAACAAATAACAATGTAAAAGAATTCCTGTACATAGCAATGCAAATGAATTTTATCTAATTGATAATTCTGAGTAGAGAATTAAGTTATCCCTTAAATTTTTATTTGAGGAAGTTTTAATATCTTAGCTGATCTCTTATTAATTAATGTGTTGAATTAAATCTTTGACATGTGCTCATTTTAGATTTGTACAAGAGTCATGTTCTCAACTTTCTGGAAACTATACTTAGCAATCAAATTCTGAAAATAACTCCATAATAGTATATACTCTCCTCATTTATTTATTTATTATTATTTTGGGGGGGTTGCCTTTTTTACTTTTATATATTTATTTTTTTATTAAGGTATCATTGATATACCTTAATAGAGTATACCTTACAAGTTTCACAAGAAAAACAATGTGGTTACTACATTCACCCTTATTAGTGAGTCACCCCCATACCCCATTGTAGCCACTGCCCATCAGTGTAGTAAGAGGCCACAGAGTCCCTACTTGTCTCCTCTGTGTTAAACTGTCTTCCCCAGGACGCCACACACGTCATGTGCACTAATCATGATACCCAATAATTCCCTTCTCCCTCCTTCCCCACCCGTCCTACCTCACCCCTCCCCTTTGGTAACCACTAGTCCTTTCTTAGCGTCTGTGAGTCAGCTGCTATTTTGTTCCTTCAGTTTTGCTTTGTTGTTATAATCCACAAACGAGGGAAATCATTGGTACTTGTCTTTATCTACCTGACTTATTTCACTGAGCATAATACCCTCTAGCTCCATCCATGTTGTTGCAAATGGTAGGATTTGTTTCTTTCTTATGGCCGAATATTGTGTATATGTACCACCTCTTCTTTATCCATTCATCTACTGATGGACGCTTAGGTTGCTTCCATATCTTGGCTATTGGAAATAGTGCTGCTATAAACATCTGGGTACATATGTCTTTTTATATCTGAGATCTTGCTTTCTTAGGGTAAATACCTAAGAATGGAATTCCCGGGTCAAATGGTATTTCTATTTTTAGTTTTTGAGGAACCTCCATATCGCTTTCCACAATGGTTCAACTAGTTTACATTCCCACCAGCAGTGTAGAAGGTTCCCCTTTCTCTGCATCCTCACCAGCATTTGTTGTTGCTAGACTTTTCTATGTTGGCCATCCTAACTGGTGTGAGCTACATGCTCACGGATAGGAAGAATTAATGTCGTCAAAATGGCCATCCTGCCTAAAGCAATCTACAGATTCAATGCAATCCCTATCAAAATACCGATACGTAAGTGATATGTTAGTAATGTGGAGCATCTTTTCATGTGCCTGCTGGCCATCTGAACTTCTTCTTTGGAGAAGTGTCTGTTCAAATGCTCTGCCCACTTTTTAAAAGGGTTATTTGCTTTTTGGGTGTTAAGGCATGTGAGTTCTTTATATATTTTGGATGTTAACCCTTTATTGGATATGTCCTTTACAAATATATTCTCCCGTACTGTAGGATGCCTTTTATTCGGCTGCTGATGTCCTTTGCTGTTTGGAAGGTATTTAGCTTGATGTAGTTCCATTTGTTCATTTTTGCTTTTGTATCCCTTACCCGAGGAGATGCGTTCAAAAAAAGTTGCACATGTTTATATTCAACAGAGGTTTGCCTATGTTTTCTTCAAAGAGTTTTATGGTTTCATGATTTACATTCAGGTCTTTGATCCATTTTGAGTTTACTTTTTTTTTTGGTATCATTAATCTACAATTACAGAAATAACATTATGTTTACTAGGTTCCCCCCTTCACCAAGTCCTCCCCACATACCCCTTCACAGTCACTGTCCATCAGTGTAGTAAGATGCTGTAAAATCACTACTTGTCTTCTCTGTGTTGCAGAGCCCGCCCAATACCCCAGCCCCACTTTATACATGCTAATTGTAATGCCCCCTTTCTTTTTCCCCACCCTTATCCCTCCCTTCCCACCCATCTTCCCAAGTCCCTTTTCCTTTGGTAACTGTTAGTCCATTCGTGGGTTCGCTGATTCTGCTGCTGTTTTGTTCCTTCAGTTTTTCTTTGTTCTTATACTCCACATATGAGTGGAATCATTTGGTATTTGTCTTTTTCCACCTGGCTTATTTCACTGAGCATAATACCCTCTAGCTCCATCCATGTTGTTGCAAATGGTAGGATTTGTTTTCTTCTTATGGCTGAATAATATTCCACTGTGTATATGTACCACATCTTCTTTATCCATTCATCTACTGATGGACACTTAGGTCGCTTCCATTTCTTGGCTATTGTAAATAGTGCTGCAATAAACATAGGGGTGCATCTGTCTTTTTCAAACTAGGCTGCTGCATTCTTAGGGTAAATTCCTAGAAGTGGAATTCCTGGGTCAAATGGTATTTCTATTTTGAGCATTCTGAGGAACCTCCATACTGCTTTCCACAATGGATGAACTGATTTACATTCCCACCAACAGTGTAGGAGGATTCCCCTTTGTCCACAACCTTGCCAACATTTGTTGTTGTTTGTCTTTTGGATGGTGGCGATCCTTACTGGTGTGAGGTGATATCTCATTGTGGTTTTAATTTGCATTTCTCTGATGACAAGCGATGAGGAGCATCTTTTCATGTGTCTGTTGGCCATCTGAATTTCTTCTTTAGAGAACTGTCTATTCAGCTCATCTGCCCATTTTTTAATTGGATTATTTGCTTTTTGTTTGTTGAGGTGTGTGAGCTCTTTATATATTTTGGATGTCAACTCTTTATATCGGATCTGTCATTTCTTAATATATTCTCCCATACTGTAGGATACCTTTTTGTTCTATTGATGGTGTCCTTTGCTGTACAGAAGCTTTTCAGTTTGATATAGTACCAACTGTTAATTTTTGCTTTTGTTTCCCTTGGCTGTGGAGATATGTTCATGAAGAAGTCACTCATGTTTATGTCTTTCTTTTTTTGCCTATGTTTCTTTCTAAGAGTTTTATGGTTTCATGACTTACATTCAGGTATTTGGTCCATTTCGAGTTTACTTTTGTGTATGGGGTTAGACAGTGATTCAGTTTCATTCTCTTACATGTAGCTGTCCAGTTTTGCCAGCACCATCTGTTGAAGAGACTATCACTTCCCCATTGTATGTCAATGGCTCCTTTATCATATATTAATTGACCATATATGCTTGGGTTAATGTTTGGCATCTCTATTCTGTTCCACTGGTCTGTGGCTCTGTTCTTGTGCCAGTATCAAATTGTCTTGATCACTGTGACTTTGTAGTAGAGCTTGAAGTTGGGGAGTGAGATCACCCCCACTTTATTCTTCTTTCTCAGAATTGCTTTGGCTCTTCAGGATCTTTGGTGGTTCCATATGAATTTTTGAACTATTTGTTCCAGTTCATTGAAGAATGCTGTTGGTAATTTGATAAGGATTGCATGAATCTGTATATTGCTTTGGGAAGGATGGCCGCTTTGACAATATTAATTCTTCCTAGCCAGGAGCATGGGATGAGTTTCCATTTGTTAGTGTCCTCTTTAATTTCTCTTAAGATTGTCTTATAGTTTTCAGGGTATAGGTCTTTCACTTCCTTGGTTAGGTTTATTCCTAGGTATTTCATTCTTTTTGATGCTATTGTGAATGGAATTGTTTTCCTGATTTCTCTTTCTATTGGTTCCTTGTTAGTGTATAGGGAAGCCACAGATTTCCATGTGTTAATTTTGTATCCTGCAGCTTTGCTGAATTCCAGTATTAGTCCTAGTAGTTTTGGAGTGGATTCTTTAGGGCTTTTTATGTACAATATCATGTCATCTGCAAATACTGACACTCTGACTTCTTCTTTACCAATCTGGATTCCTTGTATTTCTTTGTTTTGTCTGATTGCCATGGATAGGACCTCCAGTACTATGTTGAATAACAGTGGGGAGGGTGGGCATCCATGTCTTGTTCCCCATCTCAGAGGAAAAGCTTTCAGCCTCTTGCTATTCAGTATGATGTTAGCTGTGGGTTTATCATATATGGCCTTTATTATGTTGAGGTTCTTGCCCTCTATGCCCATTTTCTGGAGAGTTTTTATTATTAATGGATGTTGAATTTTTTCGAAATTTTTTCAGCATCTATGGAGATGATCATATGGTTTTTGTCCTTTTTGTTGATGTGGTAGATGATGTTCATGGATTTTCGAATGTTGTACCATCCTTGCATCCCTGGGATGAATCCCACTTGGTCATGGTGTATGATCCTTTTGATGTATTTTTGAATTCGGTTTGCTAATATTTTGTTGAGTATTTTTTCATCTACGTTCAATCGGGATATTGGTCTGTAATTTTCTTTTTTGGTGAGGTCTTTGCCTGGTTTTGGTATTAGGGTGATGTTGGCTTCATAGAATGAGTTTGGGAGTATTCCCTCCTCTTCGATTTTTTGGAAAACTTTAAGGAGAATGGGAATTATGTCTTCTCTGTATGTCTGATAAAATTCCAAGGTCAATCCATCTGGCCCGGGGATTTTGTTCTTGGGTAGTTTTTTGATTACTGCTTCAATTTCGTTGCTGGTAATTGGTCTGTTTAGATTTTCTGTTTCTTTCTGGGTCAGTCTTGGAAGGTTGTATTTTTCTAGGAAATTGTCCATTTCTCCTAGGTTTTCCAGCTTGTTAGCATATAGGTTTTCATAGTATTCTCTAATAATTCTTTGTATTTCTGTGGGGTCCGTAGTGATTTTTCCTTTCTCATTTCTGATTGTGTTGATGTGTGTTGATTCTCTTTTTCTCTTAATAAGTCTTGCTAGAGGCTTATCTATTTTGTTTATTTTCTTGAAGAACCAGCTCTTGGTTTCATTGATTTTTGCTATTGTTTTATTCTTCTCAATTGTATTTATTTCTTCTCTGATCTTTATTATGTTCCCCTGTCTGCTGACCTTAGGCCTCATTTGTTCTTCTTTTTCCAATTTCGATAATTGTGACATTAGACTATTCATTTGGGATTGTTCTTCCTTCTTTAAATACACCTGGATTGCTATGTACTTTCCTCTTAAGACTGCTTTCCTGCGTCCCACAGAAGAAGGGCTTTGTATTGTTGTTCTCATTTGTTTCCATATATTGCTGGATCTCCATTTTAATTTGGTCATTGATCTATTGATTATTTAGGAGCATGTTGTTAAGCCTCCATGTGTTTGCGACCCTTTTTGCTTTCTATGTACAATTTATTTCTAGTTTTATATATTTTGGTCTGAAAAGTTGGTTGGTAAGATTTAAATCTTTTGAAATTTACTGAGGCTCTTTTTGTGGCCTAGTATGTGGTCTATTCTGGAGAATGTTCCATGTGCACTTGAGAAGAATGTGTATCCTGTTGCTTTTGGATGTAGAGTTCTATAGATGTCTAGTAGGTCTATCTGTTCTAGTGTGTTGTTCAGTGCCTCTGTGTCCTTACTTATTTTCTGTCTGTTGGATCTGTCCTTTGGAGTGAGTGGTGTGTTGATGTCTCCCAAAATGAATGCATTGCATTCTATTTCCTCCTTTAATTCTGTTAGTATTTGTTTCACATATGTTGGTGCTCCTGCATTGGGTGCATATATATTTATAATGGTTATATCCTCTTGTTGGACTGAGCCCTTTATCATTATGTAATGTCCTTCCTTACGTCTTCTTACTTTCTTTGTTTTAAGTCTATTTTGTCTGATACTAGTACTGCCACACCTGCTTTTTTCTCCCTGTTATTTGCATGAAATATCTTTTTCCATCTCTTGATTTTTAATCTGTGCATGTCTTTGGGTTTGAGGTGAGTCTCTTATAAGCAGCATATAGATGGGTTTACTTTATATCCATTCTATTACTCTGTGTCTTTTGATTGGGGCATTCAGTCCATTTACATTTAGGGTGATTATTGAAAGATATTTACTTATTGCCATTGTAGGCTTTAGGTTCGTGGTTAGCAAAGGTTCAAGCTTAGCTTCTTGACTACCTTACTGTTTAACTTAACTCACTTATTGAGCTATTATAAACACATCTTATGATTCTTTATTTCTCTCCCTTCTTATTCTTCCTCCTCCATTCTTCATATGTTGGGTGTTTTGTTCTGTGCTCTTTTTAGGAGTGCTCCCATCTAAAGCAGTCCTTCTAAAATACCCTGTAGAGGTGGTTTGTGGGAGGCAAATTCCCTCAACTTTTGCTTGCCTGTGAATTGTTTAATCCCTCCTTCATATTTAAATGATAATTGTGCTGTATACAGTATTCTTGGTTCAAGGCCCTTCTGTTTCATTACATTAAATATATCATGCCATTCTCTTCTGGTCTGTAAGGTTTCTGTTGAGAATTCTGATGATAGCCTGACGGGTTTTCCTTTGTAGGTGACCTTTTTTCTCTCTCTGGCTGCGTTTAATACTCTGTCGTTGTCCTTGATCTTTGCCATTTTTATTATTATGTGTCTTGGTGTTGTCCTCTTTGGGTTCCTTTTTTTGGGAGTTCTGTGTGCTTCTGTAGTCTGAGCGACTATATCCTCCCCCAGTTTGAGGAAGTTTTCAGAAATTATTTCTTCAAAGATACTTTTTTTTTTTAGATAATTAATTTTTATTGAAGGGTAGTTGACACACAGTATTACATTAGTTTCAGGTGTACAACACAGTGATCGAACATTTATATACATGATAATTCTAGGTACCAGCTATCACCATACCAAGTTGTTACAATATTTTGACTATATTCCTTATGCTATACATTACATTCCGGTTACTTATTTATTTTACAATTGGAAGTGTGTACTTTTTTTTTTTTTGTGAGGGCATCTCTCCTATTTATTAATCAAATGGTTGTTAACAACAATAAAATTCAGTATAGGGGGGTCAATGCTCAATGTATAATCATTAATCCACCCCAAGCCTAATTTTCATCAGTCTCCAATCTTCTGAATCATAACGAACAAGTTCTTACATGGAGAACAAATTCTTACATAGTGAATAAGTTACATGGTGAACAGTACAAGGGCAGTCATCGCAGAAATATTCAGTTTTGATCATGCATTATGAACTATAAACAGTTCAAATATGAATATATGTTTGATTTTTATACTTAATTTATATGTGGATACCACATTTCTCTCTTTATTATTATTATTTTTAATAAAATGCTGAAGTGGTAGGTAGATGCAAGATAAAGGTAGAAAACATAGTTTAGTGTTGTAAGAGAGCAAATGTAGATGATCAAGTGTGTGCCTATAGACTATGTGTTAATCCAAGCTAGACAAGGGCAGCAAAACATCCAAGGATGCAGATTTCTCTCAAAACAGGGGGGAGGGGGGAGGTTCTAAGCCTCACCACTGTTGATCCCCAATTTCTCACCTGATGGTCCCCCTGCAACTGTGCCTGTCTTAGATTGTTCCTCCCTTGAGGAATCTTACCCGTCTCTGGCTAACCAGTCATCTTCTGGGGCCATACAGGGAAATGTAAAGTTGGTAAGTGAGAGAGAAGCCTTATTGTTTGAAAAGGTTAGTTTTTTACTTCTTTGCATATTTATGCCCTGTGGCTTCTATGCCCAGCATTTGTCTTGAGGTATCTTTACGACTCGGAAGAATTGTGATACACGGTAAATTTGATATGAGGCCCAAATTCTATTTAGGGGTTGTAATTAGGAAGGAAGAAGAAAAGCTATAGAAGTAGCAGGCAGAAGAAAACATGGGAAGATTGATTATTTCTTTGACATATCTTCTTGTAGAGTAACCAGCATGTATAGGTTTTAAACTACTAATTAAATTGCACACACACATTAACATAATAGGAGTATAGTTACATAGCCAAAGCATACCTATAATTACCAGCCATCTCCAGTGAAACCAAGAAAACCAGTTAGGCACCTTAGGCATTTGTGAAAACTTATCTATGATATGGTGGATATTGTCCAACTGAACTTGAACAGTCTGAGAGAAATCAGACAAATTAAAACAATCCATTTCTGGGGACTGTTCACATCCCATATGTTCTTTTAACAGTAAATAGTCTGTAGTTGTAAGATTTTGGAGTGCTACAATTTGCACTTCTCCTAATTCTTGGTTTAGTTCCAACAGTATAGATCCAGTCAAATTTGTTGTTTTACTTTATGCACAGGCCAGCTTAGAGATCTCCTTCTTCATTCCCATGGCAAGTCCAGGAACTGGCGGGATGAGTGCATCTACACCTGTAGCAGCGCATGGATCTTTGTTGGGGTTTTTTGATGATCATCTTCTGGCATGAGTCTTCCAGAGAGTGCTGATGTTGGAAGTTCTCTTTCATATCATATCTTAGTTCATTTTCGAGGTAGCCAAATTAGGCTTTGATCCTCTGTATAAACACAAACAAACCCTTTGCCTACACTTTTATATGCTCTTTATACCATTGTGTAGAACTCATTGGAGGTCAACACACAGGAACTGCTTTTTTTTATCATTAATCTACACTTACATGAAGAATATTATGTTTACTAGGCTCTCCCCTATGCCATGTCCCCCCTAATAACCCCTTTACAGTCACTGTCCATCAGCATAGCAAAGTGTTGTAGAATCACTACTTGTCTTGTGTTGTACAGCCCTCCCCTTTCTCCCACCCCCCCATGCATGCTAATTTTAATACCCCCCTTCTTGTCCCCCCCTTATCCCTCCCTACCCACCCATCCTCCCCAGTCCCTTTCCCTTTGGTACCTGTTAGTCCATTCTTGAGTTCTGTGATTCTGCTGCTGTTTTGTTCCTTCAGTTTTTCCTTTGTTCTTATACTCCACAGATAAGTGAAATCATTTGGTATTTCTCTTTCTCCGCTTGGCTTATTTTGCTGAGCATAATACCCTCCAGCTCCCTCCATGTTGCTGCAAATGGTAGGATTTGCCCTTTTCTTATGGCTGAGTAGTATTCCATTGTGTATATGTACCACATCTTCTTTATCCATTCATCTATTGATGGACATTTAGGTTGCTTCCACTTCTTGGCTATTGTAAATAGTGCTGCGATAAACATAGGGGAGCATCTGTCTTTCTCAAACTTGATTGCTGCATTCTTAGGGTAAATTCCTATAAGTGGAATTCCTGGGTCAAATGGTAAGTCTGTTTTGAGCATTTTGATGTACCTCCATACTGCTTTCCACAATGGTTGAACTAATTTACATTCCCACCAGCAGTGTAGGTGGGTTCCCCTTTCTCCACAGCCTCGCCAACACTTGTTGTTGTTTGTCTTTTTTATGGCAGCCATTCTTACTGGTGTGAGGTGATACCTCATTGTACTTTTAATTTGCATTTCTCTGATAATTAGCGATGTGGAGCATCTTTTCATGTGTCTGTTGGCCATCTGTGTTTCTTTTTTAGAGAACTGTCTGTTCAGTTCTTCTGCCCATTTTTTAATTGGGTTATTTGTTTTTTGTTTGGTGAGGCGTATGAGCTCTTTATATATTCTGGACGTCAAGCCTTTATCGGATCTGTCATTTTCAAATATATTCTCCCATACTGTAGGGTTCCTTTTTGTTCTATTGATGGTGTCTTTTGCTGTACAGAAGCTTTTCAGCTTAATATAGTCCCACTTGTTCATTTTTGCTGTTGTTTTCCTTGCCCAGGGAGATATGTTCAAGAGGAGGTCACTCATGTTTATGTCTAAGAGGTTTTTGCCTATGTTTTTTTCCAAGAGTTTAATGGTTTCATGACTTACATTGAGGTCTTTGATTCATTTTGAGTTTACTTTTGTATATGGGGTTAGGCAATGGTCCAGTTTCATTCTCCTACATGTAGCTGTCCAGTTTTGCCAGCACCATTTGTTGAAGAGACTGTCATTCCACCATTGTATGTCCATGGCTCCTTTATCAAATATTAATTGACCATATATGTCAGGGTTAATGTCTGGATTCTCTAGTCTGTTCCATTGGTCCGTGGCTCTGTTCTTGTGCCAGTACCAAATTGTCTTGATTACTATGGCTTTATAGTAGAGCTTGAAGTCAGGGAGTGAGATCTCCCCTACTTTATTCTTCTTTCTCAGGATTGCTTTGGCTATTCGGGGGTCTTTGGTGTTTCCAAATGAATTTTAGAATTATTTGTTCCAGTTCATTGAAGAATGTTGCTGGTAGTTTCATAGGGATTGCATCAAATCTGTATATTGCTTTGGGCAGGATGGCCATTTTGACTATATTAATTCTTCCTAGCCATGAGCATGGGATGAGTTTCCATTTGTTAGTGTCCCCTTTAATTTCTCTTAAGAGTGACTTGTAGTTTTCAGAGTATAAATCTTTCACTTCTTTGGTTAGGTTTATTCCTAGGTATTTTATTATTTTTTTGCTGCAATTGTGAATGCAGTTGTTTTCCTGATTTCTCTTTCTGTTGGTTCATTGTTAGTGTATAGGAAAGTCACAGATTTCTGTCTGTTGATTTTGTATCCTGTAACTTTGCTGTATTCCAATATCAGTTCTAGTAGTTTTGGGGTGGAGTCTTTAGGGTTTTTTATTTATAGTATTGTGTCATCTGCAAATAGTGACAGTTTAACTTCTTCTTTACCAATCTGAATTCCTTGTATTTATTTCTTTTGTCTAATTGCCATGGCTAGGACCTATATTACTATGTTGAATAACAGTGGGGAGAGTGGGCATCCTTGTCTAGTTCCCAATCTCAGAGGAAAAGCTTTCAGCTTCTCGCTGTTCAGTATAATGTTAGCTGTGGGTTTATCATATATGGCCTTTATTATGTTGAGGTACTTGCCCTCTATGCCCATTTTCTGGAGAGTTTTTATCATGAATGGATGTTGAACCTTGTCAAATGCTTTTTCAGCATCTATGGAGATGATCATTTGGTTTTTGTCTTTCTTTTTGTTGATGTGGTGGATGATGTTGATGGACTTTCGAATGTTGTACCATCCTTGCATCCCTGGGATGAATCCCACTTGGTCATGGTGTATGATCCTTTTGATGTATTTTTGAATTCGGTTTGCTAATATTTTGTTGCGTATTTTTGCATCTACGTTCATCAGGGATATTGGTCTGTAGTTTTCTTTTTTGGTGGGGTCTTTGCCTGGTTTTGGTATTAGGGTGATATTAGCTTCATAGAATGAGTTTGGGAGTATCCCTTCCTCTTCTATTTTTTGGAAAACTTTAAGGAGAATGGGTATTATGTCTTCCCTGTATGTCTGATAAAATTCTGAGGTGAATCTATCTGGCCCGGGGGTTTTGTTCTTTGGTAGTTTTTTGATTTCTACTTCAATTTCGTTGCTGGTAATTGGTCTGTTTAGATTTTCTGTTTCTTTCTGGGTCAGTCTTGGAAGGTTGTATTTTTCTAGGAAGTTGTCCATTTCTCCTAGGTTTCCAAGCTTGTTAGCATATAGGTTTTCATAGTACTCACTAATAATTCTTTGTATTTCTGTGGGGTCCGTCGTGATTTTTCCTTTCTCATTTCTGATTGTGTTGATGTGTGTTGATTCTCTTTTTCTCTTAATAAGTTTTGCTAGAGGCTTATCTATTTTGTTTATTTTCTCGAAGAACCAGCTCTTGGTTTCATTGATTTTTGCTATTGTTTTATTCTTCTCAATTGTATTTATTTCTTCTCTGATCTTTATTATGTCCCTCCTTCTGCTGTCCTTAGGCCTCATTTGTTCTTCTTTTTCCAATTTCGATAATTATGACATTAGACCATTTATTTGGGATTGTTCTTCCTTTTTAAAATATGCCTGGATTGCTATATACTTTCCTCTTAAGACTGTTTTTGCTGTGTCCCACAGTAGTTGGGGCTTAGTGTTGTTGTTGTCATTTGTTTCCATATATTGCTGGATCTCCATTTTGATTTGGTCATTGATCCATTGATTATTTAGGAGCGTGTTGTTAAGCCTCCATGTGTTTGTGAGCCTTTTTTCTTTCTTTATACAGTTCATTTCTAGTTTTATGCCTTTGTGGTCTGAAAAGTTGGTTGGTAGGATTTAAATCTTTTGGAATTTACTGAGGCTCTTTTTGTGGCCTAGTATGTAGTCTATTCTGGAGAATGTTCCATGTGCTCTTGAGAAGAATGTGTATCCTGTTGCTTTTGGATGTAGAGTTCTACAGATATCTATTAGGTCCATCTGTTCTAGTGTGTTGTTCAGTGCCTCTGTGTCCTTACTTATTTTCTGTCTGGTGGATTTGTCCTTTCGAGTGAGTGGTGTGTTGAAGTCTCCTAGAATGAATGCATTGCATTCTATTTCCTCCTTAAGTTCTGTTAGTATTTGTTTCAGGTATGTTGGTGCTCCTGTATTGGGTGCATATATATTTATATTTGTGATATCCTCTTGTTGGACTGAGCTCTTTATCATTATGTAATGTCCTTCTTTGTCTTTTGTTACTTTCTTTATTTTGAAGTCTGTTTTGTCTGATACCAGAATTGCAACACCTGCTTTTTTCTCTGTTGTTTGCATGAAATATCTTTTTCCATCCCTTGACTTTAAGTCTGTGCATGTCTTTGGGTTTGAGGTGAGTCTCTTGTAAGCAGCATATGGATGGATCTTACTTTTTTATCCATTCTATTACTCTGTGTCTTTTGATTTGTGCATTCAGTCCATTTATATTCAGAGTGATCATTGAGAGGTATGAACTTATTGCCATTGCAGGCTTTAAGTTTGTGGTTACCAAAGGTTCAGGGTTAGCTTCTTTACTACCTTACTGTCTAACTTAACTCACTTGTTGAGCTATTATAAATGCGGTCTGATGATTCTTTATTTCTCTCCCTTCTTATTCCTCCTCCTCCCTTCTTCATATGTTGGGTGTTCTGTTCTGTGCTGTTTTTAGGAGTGCTCCCATCTAGAGGTTTTGCTGTAGAGGTGTTTTGTGGGAGGCAAATTCCTTCAACTTTGCTTGTCTGGGAATTGTTTAGTCCCTCCTTCATATTTAAATGATCTTCGTGGTGGATACAGTAGTCTTGGTTCAAGGCCCTTCTGTTTCATTGCATTAAGTATATCATGCCATTCTCTTCTGGCCTGTAGGGTTTCTGTTGAGAAGTCTAATGATAGCCTGATGGGTTTTCCTTTGTAGGTAACCTTTTTTTTCTCTCTGGATGCCTTTAATACTTTGTCCTTGTCTTTGATCTTTGCCATTTTAATTATTATGTGTCTTGGTGATGCCCTCCTTGGATCCCTTGTCATGGGAGTTCTGTGTACCTCTGTGGTCTGAGAGGCCATTTCTTCCCCTAGTTTGGGGAAGTTTTTGGCAATTATTTTTTCAAAGACACTTTCTATCCCTTTTTCTGTCTCTTCTTCTGGCACCCCTATAATGCGGATATTGCTCCTTTTCGATTGGTCACTCAGCTCTCTTAGTATTCTTTCATTCCTGGAGATCCTTTTATCTCTCTCTGCATCAGCTTCTCTGCATTCCTGTTCTCTGTTTTCTAGTCCATTAATTGTCTCTTGCGTCTTGTCCATTCTGTTTTGAAGTCCTTCCAGAGCTTGTTTTATTTCTGTATTCTCCTTCCTTAGTTCTTGCATATTTCTCTGCAAGTCCATCATCAAGTTTATGACTTTTGTTTTGAATTCTTTTTCAGGAAGACTGGTTAAATCTATCTCCCCAGGTTCCTTTTCAGGGGAAGATGTAGCAGATGCCAAAGCTGTCTGGGTTAGTCTTGTCTGGATCATATTTTTTTGCCTTTTCATGTTGACAGGTGCTATTGACCGTCAGCTGGGCCAAACTTTTCACTTGCTACTGGCCTTTCTTTACTGGGACAACTGCGACCCCTAGTGGCTTGTGTTGGGTAATTGCGTGTAGACTGGGTCTTTGTGTCTTGCCCGGCCGATATGGAGAAAACTCCCTTTCTGAGGGCAGGGCTTGCCTTAGGCTGCTTCTCTGCTTTCGCAGTGCCCAGAGGGGTAATGGACGGGGTTGGGGGGTGGGGGTGGGGTTGTTTGGCTGTTTACCTCCGTGAGGGGTCTCAGAGCTATTGCCCAGGGGGTTAGTGCGCCCAGTTTTCCCTGTAATTTCCAGCCACTGGACTGTGACCTTTGTTGTTTCCGTCCAGCTGTTATGTCCCTGTCCCTTTAAGACTTTCAAAAAGCACTCACTTTTCTTTGTCACAGGGGCATCAGCTTCGGAACCCGCTCAGAGGTCTTGCTGCCCTATTTCCCTCGGTTCCAGCCCTCCATGCATGCACTGTGTCTGTGCTCTGGTGCGGGTGGCTGGGGCTGGGTGTTTAGCAGTCCTGGGCTCCCCCTCCCTCCCGCCGGGAGCTGGGGGGAGGTGTGCTCGGGTCCTGCCGGGCCAGGGCTTGTATCTTACCCCTTTCACCAAGCACTGGGCTCTCGCATGAGTGGATGTAGTCTGGCTGTTGTCCTGTGTCTTCTGGTCTCTCTTTTAGGATTAGTTGTATTTGTTGTATTTTCAAAAATATATATGTTTTTGGGAGGAGATTCCCACTGTCCTACTCATGCCGCCATGTTGGCTCCCTATCCAAAGACACTTTTTATCTCTTTCTCTCTCTCTTCCTCTTCTGGTACCCCTGTAATGTGGTATTGTTCCTTTTGCATTGGCCACACAGTTCTCAATATTGTTTCACTTCTGGAGATTCTTTTATCTCTCTCTGCATCAGCTTCTATAAGTTCCTGTTCTCTGGTTTCTAATCCATTAATGGCCTCTTGCGTCCTGTCCATTGTGCTTCTAAGTCCTTCCAGAGATTGTTTTATTGCTGTAGTCTCCCTTTGACTTGCTCCTTTAACTCTTGAATATTTCTCTGCAGATCCATCAGCATGTTTATGATTTTTATTTTGAATTCTTTTTCAGGGAGACTGGCTAGGACTGTCTCTGCAGATTCTCTCTCAGGGGTTGTCTGGACTATTTTGGACTGGCCTAAATTTTTCTGCCTTTTCATGGTGATAGCGGTGGCTGTAGGCAGGTTGCAGGTCTGTCAGCTGGGAGAAGAAAGTCCTTTCATGCTTGCTGGATGCCTTGCCCTTCTCTGCTGCCTGTGTCAGTTACCCGCACTCGTGGAGCACCCACTGGGTCAATCCCCTAAACTGCTGTGGATGGGGTCTCCATCAGAGCAGCTCAGAGCCCTGCAGGGAGTGGCAGGCACACCAGGTGTGCTTCTCCATGATAGTGGGGCCCCTGCCGGGCAGCTGTGTGCCAGCAGTGGCCATTGGGTCTCCCCTGGGCGGCTGTGTGTCAGGCTGGGATTCCAATTGCCTACTGGGAGTGCAGCTGCTCCTGGGTTACTCCTCTGGTGCTGCCACCAGCTCCCGCAGGCCGCTCCTGGGCTCCTCTGGCGCCACCTCCACCAGTGTGCACTGGCCACGCTTGGGCCCCTCTGGCACTGCTGCAGGTGCACATGGGCCTCTCCTGTGGCTCTCTGGCACCGCCGCCACCAGCACGTGTGGGCCGCTCCTGGGCCGCTCGGTCACTACCACTGCCTGGTCCCATGGGCCTCTCCCAGGGCCCTCTGACACCGCGGTCTCCGGCGCATGCAGGCTGCTCCTGGACTGCTCAGTCTCCACAGCCACGGGCTCATGCAGACCTCTCGCAGGCCCCTCTGGCACCGCAGTTGCCGGCACACACAGGCCGCTCCCGGGCTGCTCAGTTGCTGCTGCAGTGGGCATGCACAGGCTGCTCCTGGTCCTCTCTGGCCCTGCCACCCCCGGTGTGTGCTGCCGCTCTCCCACTACTGGGCTGGTATGTCAGGGTATGCACCAGTTGGGGGAATGACTGGAAGGCTGCTTAGTGCCATGAGGATCTTCAGAGTTGCGCTGCTGCCCAGGGGGTTAGGGTGCCTAAAGTTCCCCGGGATTCCCAGCTGCTGGCTAAATGTGCTGGGACGACTTCGTCCAGCTGTGTGGTCCCTGTCTCTTTAAGACTTGCAAAAAGCACTGGTTTTTCTTTTGTCTCAGGGGCACCAGTTGCAGGGACCTGCTCCCAGGTTTTGCTTTACTGTTTCTCTAATATCCAGCACCCCATGCACCTTGTGTCTGCGCTCCTGGTGTGGATTTCTAGAGCTGGTTGTTTAGCAGCCCTGGGCTTTCACTCCCTCCCTGTTCCAACTCCTCTCTTCCCGCTGGGTTCTGGGGTGGGGGGTGTTCGGGTCCCACTGGGCCGTGGCTTGTATCTTACCCCCTTCATGTGATGCTGAGTTCTCGCAGATGTAGATGTATCCTGGCTGTTGTACTGCATCCACTTGTGTCTCTTTTAGGAATAGTTGTATTTATTGTATTTTCATAAATATATGTTTTGGGGAGATTTTCTCTGAACTAATCACGCTGCCATCTTCCCATCTTCTGTATATGTTTAAAATGTTCCATAACATAAAGTTAAAAATAATAATAAAATTTATAAATGGAGATAGAGAAACAAAAAAGACCTGTGTCTGAGTCCTGGCTCAGCCATTTACTAGCTATGTTACATTGAGCAAGCTATTCAACAGCTATAAAATGGCAACAATAGGATACTGTGTGTAAAGCATTAACATGGTATGGGCTGCATAGTAAAGTTTAATAATGTTAGCTACTATTGTTTTTATTAAAGAAAAATTTATATATTTAATTGTATGATCATTTTTTAACTTTTTAGTGTCAAAATATTAATCAGTAATTGCAGTATTTTTTGTAACAGAGAATTGGAAACAATATAAATGTTGATTTATTGGGGTTTAGTTAAATAAATCATGTACATCTTTACAGTGGAATTTCATGCTTCTATAAAAAATAATCACATTTCTAGGTCAGGATCTATCAACTCTATTGCTTAACATCTTTTTGGATGTATTATCTGATGCAAACAGATAAGAAATAAATTAAAGGTAAAATCAGAAAGAAAGGGGTAAAATTTACCTCTGTGGATGATACACTTACAGACTCAAAAAACTCCAAGAGAATCAACTGAAAAAAATGTACTTTAAGAATTCTTTTTAAAGGTAAGGTAGCTAGTAAATGAACAAATGGGACTACATCAAACTAAAGTTTCTGTACAGCAAAGGACACCATCAGCAGAACAAAAAGGCATCCTACAGTGTGGGAGAATATATTTGTAAATGACATATCCAACAAGGGGTTAACATCCAAAACATATAAAGAACTCATATGCCTCAACACCCAAAAAGCAAATAACCCTATTAAAAAATGGGCAGAGGATATGAATAGACACTTCTCCAAAGAAGAAATTCAGATGGCCAACAGGCACATGAAATAATGCTCCACATTGGTAATTATCAGGGAAATGCAAATTAAAACCACAATGAGATATCACCTCACACCAGTAAGGATGGCCAGCATCAAAAAGACAAACAACAAATGCTGGAGAGGATGCAATAAAAGGGGAACCCTCCTACACTGCTGGTGAGAATGTAAACTATTTCAACCACTGTGGAAAGCAATATGGAGGTTCCACAAAAAACTCAAAATAGAAATGCCGTTTGATCCGGGAATTCCACTCCTAGGAATTTACCCAAAGAAAAAAACTTCTCAGATTCAAAAAGACATATGTACCCCTATGTTTATTGTAGCACTACTTACAATAGCCAAGATATGGAAGCAAACTAAGTGTCCATCAGCAGATGAATGGATAAAGAAGATGTGGTACATATACACAATGGAATACTAATCGGCCATAAGAAAGAAACAAATCCTACCATTTGCAACAACATGGATGGAGCTAGAGGGTATTATGCTCAGTGAAGTAAGTCAGGCAGAGAAAGACAAATACTAAATAGTTTCCCTCATTTGTGGAGTATAACAACTAAGCAAAACGGAAGGAAAAATAGCAGCAGACTCCAAGAAGGGACTAGGAGTTACCAAAGGGGAGGGGTGGGGGAAGGAGAAGGGGATTGTGGGGTACCATGATTAGTACACATGGTATGTGTGGGGTCACGGGGAAGAGTGTAGCTCAGAGAAGACAAACAGGGAGTCTGTGGCATCTTATTACACTGATGGGGTATGGGGGGACTCGATAATAAGGGTGAATGTAATAACCACATTGTTTTTTTCTTGTGAAACCTTCATAGAGTGTATATCAATGATAACTTAATAAAAAAAAAAGGTAAGGTAGCTAGTATAAAAACTAGAATAACAGAAATCGTATGCTATTAAACAACCAATGAGTCAATGATGAAATCAAAAAGGAAATGAAAAAATATTTGGAAAATAATGAAAATGAAGCACAAAGGTTCAAAATGGTTCCCAGAAACTTTTGGTAGGCAGAAAAAGCAGTTCTAAGAAGGAATGTTATAGTGGTATAGGCCTACATCAAGAAACAAGGAAAATCTCAAACATTTTAAGCCTATACTGACAGGAAGTAGAAAAGGAATAAAGTCCAAAGATAACAGAAGGAAGGAAATAATAAACATCAGAGCAGAAATAAATGAAATAGAAACTAAAAACCAATTCAAAAGATCAATGAAACTAAGAGTTGGTTCTTTGAAGAAATAAACAACATTGATAAACCTTTAGCTAGACTCATCAAGAAAAAAAAGGAGGTCTCAAATAAATAAAACCAGAAGTGAACAAGAAGCTACAACTGCCACCATAGAAATACAAATGATTATAAAAGATTACTATGAAAAATTATATGCCAATAAATTGGACAACCTAGAATAAACAGACAAACTTCTACAAACAAGCAATCTTCCAAGACTGAATAAGGAAGAAATAGAAAATCTGAACAGACCAATTACTAGTAATGAAATCAAAGTGTAATCAAAAAATTCCAACAAACAAAATTGCAAGATGAGATGGCTTCACAGGAGAATTCTACCAAATATTTAACAAAGAGTTAATACCTATCCTCCTAGAACTATTCTAAAAAATTGAAGAGGAAGGAAAATTTCCAAGTTCTACAAGGCCAGTATCACCTTGGTATCAAGACCAAACAAAACACTACAAACGAAAATTACAGACCAATACCCTAATCAACATAGATACAAAAGTCTTCAACAAAATATGAGCAAACCAAATTAAAAAATACATTAAAAGTATCATCACTATGACCAAGTGGGATTTATTCCAGGGATGGAAGGATGGTCCAATACCCACAAATCAATCACTGATACAGCACAGTAACAAAAGGAAGGATAAAAACTATGTGATCATCTCAGTAAATGCTGAAAAAGCATGTGACACAATTCAAAATCCATTCACGATAAAAACTCTCAACAAAGTGGGTACAGAGGGAACATGCCTCAACATAATAAAGGTCATATACGACAAACCCATAGCTAACATCATACTCAATGGTGAAAAGCTAAAAACTTTTCCTCTAAGATCAGGAACAAGACAAGGATGTCCTCTCTCATCACTTTTATTCAACATAGTACTGGAAGTCCTAACCACAGCAATCAGACAAGAAAAAATAAAATATATCCAAATCAGTAAGGAAAAAGTTAAAATGTCACTATTTGCAGATGGCATGTAGCCATACCCAGAAAACCCTAAGACTCCCCCCTCTACAAAAACTACTAGAATTAATAAATGACTTCAGTAAAGTAGCAGGATACAAAATCAATATACAGAGATCTATTGCATTTTTATATGCAAATGATGAACTAGCAGAAAGGGAAATTAAAGAAACCATCCCATTTACAACCACATCAAAAAGAATAAAGTACCTCGGAACAAATCTAACCAAGAAGGTGAATGATCTGTACTCTAAAAACTGTAAAACATTGATGAAAGAAACTGAAGACAATGCAAATGAACAGAAGCTATTTCATGCTTATGGATTGGAAGAATTAATGTTGTCAAAATCGCAAAGAAATCTACAGATTCAGTGTGATCCCTATCAAAATCTCAATGACATTTTCACAGAACTAGAGGAAGTAATCCTAAAATTTATATGGAACCAGAAAAGACCCTGATAGCCAAAGCAATTTCATAAAAGAACAAAGCTGGTGGTATCATGCGCCCTGATTTCAAACTGTATTAAAATGCTACAGTAATGAAAACATTGTGGTACTGACAAAAGAACAATATATAAATCAATGGAACAGAATAGAGAGCCCAGAAATAAGCTTATGTTTATATGGTCAATTAATGTACGACAAGGAGGCAAGAATATACAATGGAAAAGACAGCCTCTTCAGTAAATGGCGTTAGAAAAACTGGACAGCTGCATGCAAAAGAATGAAATTGGATCACTGTCTTATTCACAGAAATAAACTGAAAATGGATTAAATACCTACATATAAGACATGAAACCATAAAATTCCTAGAAGAAAACAAAGGTAGAAAACTCTTGAACATCAATCAGCATTAGTAATTTTTTTCTGGTATGTCTCTACAGGCAAGGTAGATATTTAAGCAAAAATAAGCAAGTGGGACTATATCAAACTAAAAACCTTCTGTACAGCAAAGGAAACCATCAACAAAATGAAGAGGCAACCTACTGAAAGGGAGAATATATTTGCAAATGATGTAACCATATAGGTGCTTAATACCCAAAGTATATAAAGAGCTCCAACAATGCAACACCAAAAAAAAAGAGAAAGGAATAATCCAATTCAATTAAAAAATGGGCAGAGGAATGGACATTTTCCCAAAGAAGACGAACAGATGGCCAACAGACACATGAAAAGGTGTTCAACATCACTACTCATCAGGGAAATGCAAATGAAAACCACAATGAGATATCATCTCACACCAGAGTGGCTAATATCAAGATAAGAGGTAACAAATGTTGATGAGGGTGTGGTGAAAAGGGGACCTTCATACACTGCTGGTGGGATTGTAAATTGGTGCAGCCATTATGGAATCAGTGTGGTTTCTCAAAAACTAAAAAACAGGAATACCATATGATCCACCATAATTGCACTTCTGGGAATTTTCCCTAAGAAAACAGAATCACCAATTCAAAAAGATATATGGACACCTAATTTTTTAATGTTTTATTTATTTATTGAAATATAGTTGATATAGAATCTTACATTGATTTCGAGTGTACAACACAGTGGCACAACAGTTACCCACATTATTAAATCCTTACCCCAACTAATGCAGTTACTGTCAACACAAGAAGATGTTACAGAATTATTGTATGCAGTCCTACTTTTAACACAGCATTATTTACAATAGTGAAAATACAAAAACAACCTAAGTGTCCATTGATAGATGAATGGATAAATAAGATGTGGTATATATAATATACAATGGACTATTAGCCATAAAAGAATGAAATTTTGTCATTTGTGACAACGTGGATGGGCCTAGAGGATATTATGTTAAATGAAGTCAGAGAAAGACAAATACCATATTATTTCACTTATATGTGGAATCTAAAAAGCAAAACAAACAATACAGAAACAGACTAGTGGTTGCCATAGGGGAGCGGGTTGGGGGGATGGGTAAAATACATGAAAGGGAAAAAAATTGGTGAGACTGTTTGGTATCCTGATCTGAATGATGGTTACATGAGGGTATGCACATGTCAAACTTCATTGAGCTGTACACTAAGATTTGTGTATTTTATTGTATGTACCTTAATGAAATAAATAAGAGAAATCACTAACTTTCAAATATATGTCTAATTTGAAGTTTAAACTGCAAAAAGTATAATAAAAGTTAAGTGTCCTGGAAAAAAGTTAGTAAAAAATGAGCAACATTCGTAAAAGTGCATAAAAATGTCTTGAAAAAATATAAAGGTATCTCTTATTCTTATATAGGAACATTCAATAGTATGAAGAGGTCAATTTTCCAAAATCATAATATGAATTTAGTGTGATCCAAATAAAAATACCAGCATAGTTCTTGATAACTTGACAAATTAGTTCTAATATGGAAAAAATAAAAAGCAAAAATATTCAGGAATAATTCTAGAAAAGGAGAGTAATAAGGGGAAGACTAACCCTATTAGATATTAAAACACACATTATAAATGTGTGATACTGGTCAAGTACAGAAATACATATTAATATATGAGAATAGAAAATCTAAAAGTAAACTCAAATACATATGGGAATGGACTAAATTTGTTGCCCACATATCCATACAAAAAGAAATTCTAAAGGATGTTCTTTATGCAGGAAAAAAAAACAACCCAGATCAAACAGAACTACAGAGCTGCCTAGTGGAGAGTCAGACATCTCTCAAACTTATCTTTGGTCCTTTCAAAGCTCAACAGAAAACTACTACTTGTGGATTGCAGAATGTTCTCTTTCATGCCTCCACATTTGAATATGCTATCCTTCGGATCTGGAATGCCTTTTCCTACCCTTCTATCTGCCAAATTCATACTCAAGTTTCACAAAAATTAGGAGCCCTTCTTCTGTGAAGTATTCTTTCTTTAAGAAGAAATAAGATTATGTGCATTCTCCTAAATGTTGACTTTCCTCCAATTTCTTGCATCTCCATTTTGTTCTTCATCTGTTATTTGTTCTTTACACCATTGGCAGAGGAATATTGCTAAAATACAGATCTGATTGAGTCTCTCTCCTGCTTAAAAATACTTGATGCCTACTAAATGCCTGGGTGTCTACAAAATAAAGTATGAACTTCTTGGGACATGGGACTCATTGAAGTCCCTCCAGAATTCACCTCCAACCTATTTTCCTCATCTCAGCTCTGCAATGTATGCCTTTGCACCCTATACTCAAGCCACCCTTGCCCTCACCATTCACACACACACACAGCTCTCAGGGCCTTTGTTCACTCAGAACTTTTGGCCTGATATCCCTACCTCTCACAGTTGACACCCCACTCTGGTCTGCCCATTCAGATCTTTCAAATCCCATTAAGAATTAGTTACTTATTCTTGAGCTTGCATAATTAGTATTTATTTCATTGTGATTGGTTATCTTAGTTTATATTTCTGTCATTAGTCTATAACATTCTTGAAGTCAGGGCCACATCTTACTCATTTGTTTCATCCCCCTAGCCTTATTGCTTACCCCATGATAATAAATATTTACACATAAAAATGAATATTTTTTGCACAGAATGAAATACAATAGTGCCTGAAAAAATAAATAAATAAAATGAAAAGAAATATAATATTGCCTGGCACATGGTAAGCTTTCAATAAATGTGGACTCTTACTAATGGTAATAGTAAGAGTTCACAATAGTGGTAACAGTGGTAATAGGTGCTCAATAAACATTTTTTGAGAAATGGTGAAACTGACTGTGCTAATTTATTATTAGCCAGCCAAGTTCTTTTAGAACAATATTGCTTGGAAACCATTATAAAGAGTTTCAGTTTCCTCTTTTGGTGACAGTAAACGTTCAGGTTGTAGAACCTCTAAAAAAGCCTTGAGATATTTTTTAAGATCCAAGTTATATCATTTAATCTGGTCCCCCTACAGATAATTTTAAAATTTAATTAAATATTTAAGATAAATATTCATTTATCCTGAAATTTAGTATAGTTCTTAGTATAAAGTACGAACTTGATAAATATTGGCTGAAGGAATGAACAAATAAATGAATTAGGATGAATTGTTTATATGACAGTCTTTCCAAAGAAACAGAACACATGAAGTATAAGGAATATGCTTTAATTTACCTTTCCTCTCCAACACCTAGCACAGTATCCAGCACAAAATGAGTGTTTACTAGGTAGCCATTTATTAAATTATGGACAAGAGATGAATACTGCTTTACTTTAAAAATGCAAAGAAGAAAGAAAACACATTTCTTGTATCTTGGAAACTTTTATCCAAAGATTTATGAATTGATTCATGAAATGGGGATGGAAAACAGTAATTTCTATCTTGAGGATATAAGAGTGAACTTGGGGACTAAAAAGTCATGTCAACTTAGTGGTCTAGAGTGGTTTAAGCTAACTAGTCCCTTTGAATGAGAATCTAGCTTATGTGAAAATCTCCAGCCTCTGACCATTATTTGCATAGCATCTGTCCCAGAACAAAACAGGGCAGGTTATGGTCACATTTCTTAGTCTACCTCTTAAGAAATTCCTACTGCAGCCACAATGAAAAATAAAGGCCTTGGGTGGAGAGGAGGAAAGTAGGAGTGTCACTTGAAGCATAAACAAATGGGGAAAATGAATGGACAATCTCTGTATCACTACACGTGTTTCAAGAAAGGCACACCAAGTCCTCTCCAAAATACATTAGTAGATGACACCATCGTGGAAGAAATGGAAGAGCAGGATGGAGTTGGCTTGCTGATGTCACATCTTGGGGAAGCTGGCGAGGTTGGCAATGCCACAAGCATTGTTCTTATTCCGAGCCATGAGGATATAGCCTTTGTTTCCCCAGTTTTCTCCCCAGCTGTAGGACCAGTCAATGAAAATATTTAGTACTCTCAGCTTATTTATTCATTAAAATACTGAGTATTGTGCTAGGTACTGATAGTATACAAAAATGAATTAGACAAGTTTTAGCTTTAAAGTTTTTAAATCAAGAAATGGAAAGAAGGCATAATGCTATAGGTCTCATAGGTAGGACAGATTGCTTCTGACAAAGGGGACCAAAAAATGCTTACTGTAAAAGGTAGCATTTAAGCTGAGCCCAAAGGCTGGATAGAGTTTAGATATGAAGAAATGGGATGAGTATGAAATAAGCATTAGAGGTAGGAAAGCACAGGGTATATGTTAACATCATGCGGCTGAAAATTAGGGTGCCTAGAATAGTGTAGTGGGAGATATGACTGGGAAGGTAGACTGACTGAAATTAGGTTGAATTATCTTTACTGCCAGGCTAAAGAGATTCATTCTTTGGCCCATCACAGTGGAGGAAACACTGAAGGTTTCTGATTGGAAGGGTGATATGATCCAATTTGTTTTAGGAAGAAAAATCTTGAAAATATGAATCCAGAGCATTAGAAAGAGGCAGGAGAGGCTGAAGTTGTTCATCTTGGTCTGGGAGTAATGATAGGCAAGATGAATGAAGCTATGAGAATGGATGAGATTGCTAAGGAGACAAGTGGAGAGAATGGAAGACTGGGGTATTGGGCGTCAGGGTGAGACAGGGAAAGAGAAAAGGGAGGGGGAGACAGAGAGTGATAGAAGGAAGGTCGGTCTATGTATCTTTCTAAATTGTTTTCATGAGTTTTCTGCCCTTTTTCCCCAACCAGCAAATTTACTAATTACCCAGTATATTTACTTAAAATCTGTATCCTACCCCTAGTTCACTTCTCCAGGGGTCCCCAGTGACCCTGATCCTGCCTGGGTGTGTCCCTTATTCCTCCCAGGTATCTTGGATTTGGCCTCCACCCTTGGTACCTAATCAATAATGTATATCCATTATATTTCAATAAAAAAGAAAAGAAAGGAGGATAAGTGATTGGGGCTAGGAGTCAAGAAAGGGAGAACACAGGATAGAAGCTATAGAAGGAGTACTTTCTTAAAAAGGTGCTCAGATTCACCCTTAGTTGGGACTGTGATATAAAAATTTGCTTCAGGTTTGAAGCAATTCCCAGGCTCACATTCTATCTCACCAGCCATCCAGGAAGTAGCACAAGTTGGCCTGTGAACTCTCTAGTCTGGGACTCCTGCTCCTTGGAGGGCACCAAGGACAGAAAACTTAACCAGTGCCACTGCCAGGTGGTATTGACTAATGAGAAAAGGAAAAGTATAATTCTCATAAATCGCACCCCCCACACCCTTACTGCCAAAGTCATAAGGGACTAAAGAGAAATGGGAGCTGCAGTACCCTTAGTTTTATTTGTTCCCAATAATAAGGAAGGAAATACTTTTTGTTGTTGTTGCTCAGATCTACTTTCTGAGAAGCATTTCTCTTCAAAGACTTTAAAATCTTTGTCCAGCTCTTATACATGTTATCCTTAGTGTATGTGGAAAGGCAAAAAGCTGCACAAGGGGATATTATGCTGTTCCGTACTGCTTCTAGACGGATCAACAATGCAAACCTCCCTAAGAAATGGATCACATAAGAGAAAAAAGAAAAGATACATACAACTTCAAAGCTCCTACTGGTTCTTGGTGTTACTTCAAGTTCTGGTTAGTCAGGTCTGTCTTTCTAGGAGGTATGAGATCACTGAAGGCAAGCATCCCAGCCCACTGGTCTGTGTATGTGACTAAGCACCTTGCATGTGGAGCAGCCACCCAACACAAACTTTGCATACTGCTATCTGGCTGTTAAATGTCAGAATTAATAGCCTCTGAGTAGGAAGGGAGAAGTGAAAAGTCTAAGAAAACTTTCTCCTGATGTGACAGAGATTGGGAAACTGGAGTTGAGGTTGGGTGTTGAGGGTAGCTGGGTGACAAAGTTAGTGTTCCCATCATTACCTGTTTTTAATTATCCAGTGCTTGTTCCCCTTCTGGATCCCATATCCCACGGCCAAAACCGCATGGTTCAGATTATCACTATTGCAGTTTTCATCATAATACACACCTAGGAAACAAACGATCAAGGTGAACCTTTCTGCAATTAAGGGTTGCCCTTTGGGGTCTCTGTAGAGAGTCTAGTCGACCCTCTGTAGAATCCTGTCCCAGTCAAGAGGGTTTTATGACAGAGGCTTTGAGCTGTGGCAGCTGTAAGTTTTTCTCTGACAGACTCAGTCTGAATATGGAAACTAAGTACTGAAAATGCTCAGTACCTTTTGAGAAGCTGCCCTGCCTATATCATAAGAGACTGTTAATTGTGTTCTTTAGGAACAGCTCCTTACCTTTGCTGTAAAACTGGAAGGAGGTCAGGCTTGCATCAATGGCTACAGAGATGGGTCCCACTCGGGCCACTGCTCTCTTCAGGGCTTTCTCATTCCCCTCCGGGATCTCTCTGTACCCTCTGCACTTAGCTGCCTTGCCTGTTGGGCTATACATACAACTTTCATCCTAAAAAACAAACAAACAAACAAAAAGATTGGAATAGGACTAGGACAATGAAACAGGCAGTGAATTGGTGAGAAACTTTACCAATGCTTTGAATGATGTCAGCAAATTAAAAGGGACAGCAGACTAGAATGTCTAGAAAGGATCTGTTCTCTCCCTACCATTTTAGACAACTATAAAAAAGAATAAGAAAAGTGGTTACCCTGCACCATACATAAAAATCCAGGTGGTTTTACAACATAAATGTGAAAAGAAATGCTGTAAAACTAAAAAAAAAAGAAATAACATTTTTCTTAACTCAGAATAGAAATATTTCCAAGCTACGTTTTTTGTTCTTTAGTTTTTTTTAGAGCAGAAATCATCTTCTGGCCATGTAGTATGTGTGAGCCTCAGAGTGCAGGGAGGCACCAACAGCTATGTAGGGAGGAGGCCAAGGACTAGGCCCAGCTAGAAGTCCCCAGGCCTTATGCACATTTATCAAAGGAGCTAATGTGAAGCAAAGAGATTTGGCTGGACCCTGTGCTCTCTTGAGACACAGAGGTAAAAGCACATAAACATAGTACTAAAACAAATAAAGAACTTAGCAATCTAGCCTGGGAATTCTCAACACTAAGTTTTGCATATCCAGTTAACGACATGCTTCCTTGGCAAGCTGCAATTATGGAGTGTGCGTCAAAGCAGTTTATTTCTTAGGCGGCTCATTTCCCAACAGATTACCCTTTCAAAACCCTAAAGTTATATCTATAAGAACACATTATCTAAGTATTAACAATAATGGCAACATTTGACATGTTATTCAAAGATTACAGTAGTCTCCTGTCTTAGTAATTTCTCAAGATTTACTTGTTCTCTGTCATATGATCCAAGTCCTTGATGCCTCCCAGCACCAAGAAGCATACAAATCTACAAATAAGATATCTTGGGAATGGATTCAGAACGATGGCACATGATACTTTTAAGTCAGAATAACCTGCATTGTGGCTGGAATGAGTAGAAATCTGGCTGCTGCTCGATCAGATCTCTCCTTCTTTAAATTTTATTTTTCTTTACTTCCCTCCCTCCATTCATATGTTCATAAGAAAAGCACTTTCAGTTTTGAATGCTAACTGCTTTTAAAAACGGTAAGGTAGATACAAGAGAACAGTTGCCCAAATGTCAAAATGTTAAAAATGGAATGTGTTTTATATGGCTAATTCTTCATTTTAATTGATTATGAGACCAAAATAATTTCACATTGCTCTAAAATGCTGAAGAATTCATTTGAAGGAGCCAGGAGAAAAAAAATCAGAAGTCAAATGTTCTTTCTATTCCAAATTAGGTTGCAAGTATATAACTTTCATTTTTCAGTCTCAGAGCTATTAAACTATCCCTCAACAAACTTGCTAATACAGTACTGAATGAATGTAAACTGTCAGTGGATGAGTGATCAACTATTAATTCTGAAGGTATGTATTTTTCTTTAATGTAGTTACATAAACCTTTAAGTTGGCTGCCTGAATTAATCAATGTAGAAAGAATTATAAACATAAATCTGTTTTTTTAACATATTGTTGGGATTTGTTTAATTTTTTTTACATCAAGTGACAACAAAAAGTTGTCAAAAGAAGAGCTGACAATTTTAAAAAGAAGACATTGCTATGTTCAGGTTATCTCACTAATTGGCCTGATATATTCAGAATTAAAAAGCTTATCTGTTAGAGTAGCTTAAGTGTGGTGCACCTTATAGTTTGAGCTGCAGAATTCAAACATGGACTTGGGACTCAGCAGTTCTAAAAATTGTTTAGAAATTAAAGAAAAACGTTTCTAGGTAAAACTTCTGATTTCTCTGCCTTGGATACCTGATAGCTAAAAAAATGTAACATGGACCAATAAAGGAATGACATTTAGAAAATACTGTTTTGTTTGGCCATGTTGAAGTGCTTTTACAGTGTAGGTTGTTCAGTATCCAGTGAAGAGGATTTTTTTCAGTCATATATGTAATGAGCATTTTATTGCAGCAGACATCATTTCAGAGGACTAAAAATGAATGAATAAAATCATTGTTATTAACTTTTTCTTAAGGCACAAACTGCAAAGGAAAAAGTTAATTTTATTACATTAAAATTAAGAACTTCTGGATTGAAAGATCATAGGGTGAAGACAAGCACTGACTTACAATACATATAGTATTAGAATCTGAATATATTTTTAATTTCTAAAAATCAGTAAGAATGAGAAAAACAACCTAATTAAAAATGGACAAAAGATATAAGCAATCAGTTCACTGGAAGAAGAAATGCAGGCAGATAAACATACTAATAAAGATATGAAAATCAATGAGATTTCTTATGCACTGAAGATGGGAATATTTGGTAAACAGTTTGACATTTTCTAGTAAAGTTGAAGATGCATATACCCTAACACTCAGACAATTCTGTTACAAGGTATTATATTTAAGTAAAGAAATTTTTGCACATGTGCACCAAAGACATGCTTGGGAATGTTTGCAGCAGATAAACAAATCTTGATAAGTAGATAAGTCTTGGCTCTGCTATGTAACTAAGGCTGTGATTTTGAGTATGCTGTTTCATCTCCGTAAGTGTCAATTTCCCCACCTGTAAAGTGAGGATAGATCTACCTTCCAGGACTGTTATAAGGATTAAATGAGAAAATGCACCACACACATGGCTTAACACATAGTAGCCATCGTTTTAATTTTTCAAACTTCCTATCCATGCTTCAAAGGCTCCTACTGCAAAGGTACATTTTATATTATCCATCAACCCCATGTATATAAAAAGCCCTCAGATCTTCCTTTTAGGTAAGATCTTCTTCCTATTTAATAAGCATTTTCTAGGAGGAAGTGAGTTGATCTCTAAAATTGTAACAAATATGAAGCAACTTATGTTTTCTGTTATGTATGTTTGCATGTTAACTTATTTGCTTACCCATTCCCCAAACCCACACTGATATCACACAAAATAAAGCCAAATGATTCATGGAATTAGCATAGTGGGTTTTGGGATTTGTGATGGGAATGGAGGAACTGAGAAGAGGGTTATGGGATCTGTTGGGTAACCCGTCTTCTTTTGTCTCCCAGGCAGAGGCAGATAGGAACTATGGCAGCTTAAATTCCCCACATTCTCCCAGATTGTGTGTCTTCTTGGCCTTTTATGGGTACTTGTCCCATCAAGAAAGCAGGATAGAGTAACAGAAAATAAGATTTCTGGAATTGTTTCTAGTACAAAACATCATGCTGGGGAACAAAGAACCCTTATAGTGCTATACAACTCTGTGGGCCAATCTCACCTGTCCCACATATGGGTAGGCGTCTTCAGAGTCAATGCCCCGGTTCTTCTGCACATATTGGAAGGCATTGGTCATGTAGCCCCCTCCACAGCCATCGTTTGCCGATACACAGTCTACCAGGTTTTGGGGACTCAGATTTAAGAGTTTGCCAGTTTTCTTCTTGAGCTGTCCCTCCAGGGCTCCCACAGAGCTAAAAGCCCAACAGGAACCACACTGACCCTGAGAGACACACCAGAGACACTTGTCAGCTGCTGATGTTCACATTTTTTGTTTCTTCCCTCTGCTTGCCTAATGAAATTGGATACATTTTATAAATTCCAAACACACATCCCCTTTGCTATGAACTTCCTATTTCCCTTCATTTAACATTTGTTGCATTGTTCTATTGCTATTGTTGCTATTGATACCCATTGTTACTATTGTTACCAGTTACTGTGGTAAAGCTGAGCAGAGTACTAAATATGTGCCCTTCGGTAAATTACTAACCCTCTCTGTGCCTCAGTACCCTCATTTCTAAAATGTAAATAACAACAATAATATATTTAGGATTACGAGAATTTCAAAAATTCATGTAAAGGATTTCTACATTTCTGACACATAATCTCTCAAAAAGTGCTAGGTATATCTTACTACGCTGATGGACAGTGACTGTAATGGGATATGTGGTAGGGACTTGATAATGGGAGGAGTCTAGTAACCATAATGTTGCTCATGTAATTGTATATTGATACCAAGAAAAAAAAAGTGCTATTATTATTTGTGTTTGTTTACCTAGATTTTTCTTTACTTCCTGCTCAATTTTTTTTAAGACTGAGGATTTCTCGAGGACCCAGGTTATATCTTCTTGAATCTCTCCTGCCTAGCACTATACCTGGTCAGTTCTGAAAAAAATGTTGAACATGAATGTTAATGTTAAGTCAATTGTATCTGATTAATTGTATCTGTTTGACACAATTAGCATTGTTAAAGTTGTGGGAAAACTGGCACTTTTACACTGGTAAGAATGTAAAACTGTAAAAACCTTTCTGGAAAGGATTCTGTGTGACCTAGCAATTCCAATTTTAGAATTTATTTTACATAACAAAAATACATGCACAAGTATACTTAGAACAACACTATTTGTAGAAAAAGAAAACCAGAAACAACCTAACTGTACAAAAATAGGCCATATTCTCTTAGCATGGGGAGAGGTACCTTAATTCCTTGCCCCCTCTTTCCGGTACCCTCCTACCTTAAGAACAAAGAAGCAAAAAAGAGGTCGTACCAGCTTACATAGCTACATCCAGCAGGAGGAAGGTACCTGGTTTTTGACAGGAGTAACATATCCCTTCTTTCGATAATCAATAGAGTCTGGGGCTCTGCCTTCCCAGTCTGGGATATACAGGGTGTCATTATTGCAGGAATGAGAGAGGGGTACTTTGAGTCCAGTCATCTGCTGAACCACCTCTTCACTGGTCTGGGACAAAGAAGAAAGAGGCCAGGCATAAGCAAGGAACTAAGGCAAACAGGGCGGGTAGGCCAGAAGCTGAGGCTCAACTCACCATGTCCCCCAAGTGGTTCATGGCCAATTCATACGTATGGACACCAAGAGAGGCCTCAAGGTTATGGATGGAAATAAGCTTCAGGTTTTTTTCCCAAGTTAAACGCCGAGAAATTTCATCCACCTGAACAAAACATAGTCAGTACTGACATGATTGTCCAGTGTACAAAATCACACATGTAATACTGTGGAGAAAAGATGAAACTTTTAGTAGAAAAGAGGAAATTTATAATCATAGGGAATTCAGTCTAGCTGGGGAACTGATCACAGGATTAAGAGTGTGCAAAAAGAAATGTGTAAACAAATACAAATAATAGAATACAAAGTTCTAGAGAGATGTATAGGAAAATTGTTTATGGATTAACACTATTAATCTGAGAAGTCTTTCCAAAGAGAAATTTGACAGTTATAAAGAAAAGGAAGAATGGAACTTGAGGGGGTGGTGAGGGTGAGCTGAGTAGTAAGAGTTAGAGAACAGGAGCAAGTTTGCTTGGTTGGAGTGATTATTCAGATTGAAGAAGGGCGGGCGTCTGGAGGCTTGGAGTGAGGCCTCAGGTTCCAGCCTTCCCACAGGGCTCCCTTCCAGGTCCCCAGGTACCTTACTGTTGTACTGCTTCCTGTGTATCTTCTTCCAGAGTTCCCACTGGGCGTCTGGTATCTCCTCAGGATATAAAGCAAAGCTCACCATAGGCAGCAGCAGAACCTTGAGCCCCCACATCCTGGGAAAGGGGATAATTAGGGGAGACTTCTAGTTGCCCAGGGATTCATAGCCTGGCTTGGGATGAGGAAATAGTTGGAACCATATTCCCAGACAGGTGATCTTTAACCTTTGGGAGTCATGGACTTCTTTGAGAAGCTAATAAAACTTTGCAACTCTCTGTAGTCCCTTTCACCAGAAAAATGCACGCACACACAATTCCGGGGAGTTAGGAGCCAAAGCTAAGAATCCCATCCTCCAGACCATGAAGCAAAGGAAAACTAGGCTTTACAGGGAAGGTAGACAAAGAATTGAGGGTGATTTCCCATGATAAAACAATAATAGGAGAGGTCTGGGTTTGGATGGGGTGCCGACACATCTGGTTCCATGCATTTTGACCTAGGGAGATTCAAATCCTCCTGCCCCCAACACACACACATGAACAACCAGAAATGGAATTGAAATGGACAATCAGGATGGGCTCAGCATCTACTTTCTCCAATGTCCCCTAGCAGACTTGGAGGAGATTGGACAAGGTTAAGTGCAGGGTGAGATGAGGGTTGGAGAATACATAGATTGTCCAGCTTCCTGGTTTCTTCAAGGCCTTCTTCACTTCTTTGCCTAAAATCTAGTATTTTTCCACATAGGAAAGGACAAGGAGAGGACAAGGGTAAAGTTGACAGTATTTCCTATTCTCTAACTATGAGATGTTTATGCACGTCTCACTCATTTCTTTCTCCTTTCTCTTCCTGCTCCCTCCTCAGGCAGGAAACTCTCCTAATCTCAACCAGCCGCTATAGGAAGGAGAGTTTTCCCTTATTTTTCTCATAACAAAAAACCTCTGTGAGTGCCTCACAGGACAAAACATTTGTCCTGTGAACCAGTTTGTTAGAATACAAGACAAAAAAACAATGTCCTATGATCATTAAAGTCACAGTTTTTCACTTCAGTTTAGTTCACTTCTTGCAGTGGTTAATTTTGTGTCCTCCATTTTAAGAACAAATTTAGTCTGTAGCAAGCACACACAACTTGCATAATTTTTTAACTTCTAGTCCATTTTCGTGTTATCTTTCAAAACTGTCAAAATGCCCAGCAGGACATTTAATAACTGGAGTATTAAGAGCTTTGAGATGTCTCAAAGAGAAGTAAATACTGAACCCCCCGCCCCCTACCGCCGCTAGTAACTTAACCCTTTTGTTACCTTTGGCCCAAACAGAAAACCCTTGATAGGGCGCTCTTTGAGGGGTGGGTGAAGATTTCCCCTAGCCTTTGCTTTCACTAACACCCATGTACACATACATACAGATCATAGAAGGAACCCTAAAGACTTCCAGGCAATTTTTATTTTGGCCAGTAAATGACCTAAGAAGGGAGTATCACCACTTTATCCCACAGCTTACAAAGTTCCTTTTGATCCACAAGTCATTACCATCCCAAATATTCCTAAAATGGAGAAAAGCAGAAACGGTAAGCTAAAAGTTCGAGGAAGTTGAAAAGGTTACCTGCTGCCGGGATCTGTCCCTGGGCTCGTTTCAGCAGGGAATGCGGACAATGCGGGCGGGTGACCAGCCGTGCTGGATTTATTCCACTAGGATTGCGGAAGTCTGCTCTAGCTGCTGGCTGGAAAATTTGAATAGGGGAGTGAAGCGGAGATAGAAATGCTGAGAGAAGGGGGGTGAGGGAGGAGGGATGGAGGCACAGGATTTGCAGTTTTCTGTGTGTGCATGTGGAATACTAGCTATTTAGTTTCACATGACTTCGAGGGCAGACACAAGAGACTTCAATACACAGTACTCAAATTGGGGCTTATCTTCTCTTGGATGGATAAACAGGACACATTCCTGGTCTTCCGCATCCCTATGTATTATTATATTGGGGGATTGACCTTTTCCTGTCCCTTTCTTATTACCTCTCTCTCCAACTCTGAAACATGTTTTTGAATTTGATCCTCACATCAAGGATGAGGGGATAAACACAAAAGGCTGGAAAAAAGTATGTAAAGGAAGCTATAGGCTCCAAAATAACTTGTAATTTATAAGCTTGTTGGCTAAGAGTTGTCACTGCTTCAAGGTGGGAGACTAGCTCTCCCAGACTAACGTGGTTTTGCTGAGGAAGGAAATGCCCGAAGTCCAGATGAAACCTATTCTAAAAGTAATCAAAAACAGAACTTCTAGTTATTTATGACAGCACTTGAACCAACGCCATAAGCACTGACAAATTCACATGTGACTTTTGTTACTAAAACTTTCAGATGGTGGGATGCCTGATGAATATTATGTCTCAATTGTTAAATTCCTGATGTAAGTCCAGTCATAAGAAGTTCTCCAAATGCTTCCCCCAAACCAGCCTTGTGACTGATCATGAGGCTAGTTCAGTCCCTAAACTGCAACCCCAAACTCCATTTTCTCCCATAAATAGATGTGCAGGAAGAGGCAAAGAGGGTCCTCGGAACAGAAAGGATGATACATGGGATCCAGACACAGTTTCTAGCTGGATCATAAACATAGACCACCCTCAAGAACACAGGTTTATGCCTATGTGTTTTACGATTTGCTAATGAGCCACATACCACATGGTCCTAGAGAGAAATCAGGTCCAGACTTTAACAGTTTAAATTTCTCCACCCCTAATTCCTTTTAACACACTACAGGACATACGAGGAAGGGAATCCAGATGTGCCCTACTAGTCTCAAGTCCCAGCTCTCTGTCTCCAGAGGTCGTGGGCAATCCCCTAGCCCCCACCCCATGGTCAGATGTCCCTGCCAATTTTACTCAGAATGAGTCAGGATCAGGAGAGCCACCAAGGAGCAAAGAGGCAGCAGAGCCCTGTGATTTCTGATTCCTGAAATTACAGACACACTGTGTTTCATGTCACATATCTGGAGCTCAAGATATGGATTCAACTAGTTGTGGGTGCTTGTCGTTAATGAGCTGGAAAGGAATAATAAAGCCACAATCAAGATCACACAAAAGTTTACAAAAAGAAGAAATATTTTGTTTTACAATCTTTGCTACATACCATATTTTTGCCACTGTAAGGCTCAACACAGATGCCAGCAGTACAGAAATGGCCAAGAAAAAAACAAAACAATCCAAAATAAAACCCTGAAAGAAAAGCAGAAACAAAATCCCCAGAGCATCTTCTCCCTCCCCTCCCCCAAAAGCCCTACAATAACTATACAATATTATAGTCCTGATCACATTTAAAAACAGCTGATTATTAAAAAACAAAGATTCCATTAGAAACTCAACTTTTTGGTTTCTTAAATTGTGATATAAATATATATATGTATACTGTATGTGTGCACATAGAATAAAAAAATAAACTGTCTCCCACTTCACTACCACATATCAAACTGGAGACAAAAACGAAGGAAATCCAATAATGGCATTCTGTCAACCTCTCCAAGGCCATTTGTGCTCCTGTCTCCTATGGCTACATTTAGTATGTTTTCTCCTTATTAATTCCTTCTTGCACTTAAGATACTGGCCTGAGCCAATTACAAAAAAGAAAAAAGCTGATACACATGACTGTTACCTGAGGATGGAAAAGAGTGAAAATAGTAACCTGTATCCACATTTACATGGCTATAGTTAACAATTATGTGACCCTGTTGGATGGGAGTCCACGCCCCATCTATCACATGAATTTATTACACCTGTCCTCTAAAGCAAATTCCAATCTCAAGATTGGAGAGGGAGCAAAGAGAAAAGAACAACGGGCCCAGAAGACAGACCCAGTTCCAACCGTACTTTGAGAATGGATGAAAGAGGCTACTTTGCAAGAAGGCTTGGTATTTGGTTTAAATTCCAGCAGTGAGATTTTCACTGGGACTGCTAATCCAAGAAGTTGAGTTTCCATGCAGAAATAACCTCTAGAAAACACACATCAGATGTGTTTCTGACAGAAAAATGCAGCATTATCCTTATGGCCAGCATGGGTTTTTTACAAGTGTTTATCTTGCTAGCCACCTGAACATCTTCAATGTTTGCAGATATTCCATATAAGGTGAGAGCACCAACAGCAGTAATGACCCAGCTTTATCACCGAGTATGTTTGATGAGACATCATATCAATAGAAGACTTTATATATTTGCTTATAGCTGCTTATTGGCTGGGCACAGATGTAAGTGCAGCAAAGACATTTATTTGAATACCCTTTGGCTGCAATACTAAGTGGAAAATACCTGGAAGATTTAACTCCTTAGGACTCTGTGAAAAACACAGAAAAAGACAAAGATAAAATCTGGGACAAATTTTGCATAACTCCCTGATAGGGAGAAAGAAATAAGCACAGAAACACATATGCACGCGCGCGCGCACACACACACACACACACACACACACACTCTCTCTCTCTCTCTCACTGTACTTCACTCATGTTTCTTTCAAGAGGAATTGCTTGCTCACAGGCAGCAGAAAGAGCCTGTGCTCATTTCCTAAAGCCCCATATATACCCACCGTGTTTCATGGTCCTCAAATATGAGGACATTTCTCCTTTCCCCAACCCTATTTAGAATTTCTTTGCAAAAACAAGCCACGATATCCAAAGCAAAGGGTGGATACCAGGTTCTCTAACCTGCCCCTTGACCCTGGCACAAATCATCTCCGCACAGGTTTCTGGTCAGGTGACATAAGGAAAGGCATTTTTAACTTTATCCAGCCTCTGTTCTCAAAGGCTCCCCAAAGCCTTCCAGATTCACTCCATTTCTTCAATAAATGCTTTCTCAGAGGCAGGAGGGCAAGGGAAAGGCCAAGAGGGAAAAAGGGGTACACATTAGGGGTGAGGGAAGGGAAGGGAGAGGAACTTTTATTCTGTTTACAGAAAGATTTGCTTTTTTAAAACAAATGGTGATTTGTTTTCTCCCCCCACCCCTCATCCTCACCCCAACTGTTCTATTCTGAAAAGGAGGAAAACATAGTTAGATCAGGAAATTCTTCATTGTTGTAGCTGTTGCTCTGGTCTCCTAGCATAGACAGCATCTCCTAAAAAAGAAAAATAGTAAGTGTGGGTCACATACCTTGATCCCTTTTATTTATCAAGCTCCTTCCCAACAATGCCCTGAACCATCACCTCTAGCCTGGCCCCAAAGACTTTCTGCTGTGCTGAGCTCTCAACTTCCTTTACTTCCAGCAACTCTCTACTCCTTCAGATGACAACTTTTTTTCCTAGTCCTTTGTCTTCCTTCTGTAGTTTCACATTTTCCTATTTTCTGTTTTTCAATATTTTCAAAGGTAGAAAAATTGCTTGCCATACTTCATGTAACATATATGGAGTATCTCATCCTGTTTGTTTTCCACCAAAACCTGTTTTGCCTTTTTTCAACCTGTGTGTAAAGTAGCTCTTCCTGTATCCTAAGATTTCTCCATGTGTTCTTACAGTCCCCTCAGGACTTACGTGAATAGCTTTAATACCTTAATAGTTATAATCAGTGTGTTTATACCCAAGCTACAGTGAAGTGGGGATGTGGTTCTCTTTGAATGGACTAAAATGACCTCCTTTGACATCTTCACATGGTGCTTCACATCATTAACTATGGTCTGGTTAAAGGCTATCCATCACCTAAGTTCACAATCTTTCCAATTAATGACACTTATCCTGAAATGTCCCCACTCTGTCTTCTCCCACATACTGCCCAACACCTCAATCCATGCATACTTCCTTCTGTCTCTCCTCCCTGTCCCTCCCTCTCCCAGATTCTACACCTCTGAAGCCTTTTTGTTCTCTCACCTGAAAGACTTCAGGCTGGCCAGGTTGCTGTGCTGATGGCTGTTGAGCGTGTTGCTCATCAGAACTTGAATGATGATGAGGCTGCTGGCCCTGCCACTGTGGCCAGACACCTACACCCTCTGCTGTCCGTGTCTGGAATTGTCCTGTAGTCTGCCCAGTCTCAGAAGCTAGAAATACAGCAAGGAAAAATAAACAACTTCCATTTACTAACTCCATTGGAGAGCCATTAACTACATGCAAGCCATTAATTTTACCTAGATGCCTTGTGCACATCTCTCTGTCGATCAACGCCTCTACTGTTTCAAAACCCAGCCCGAAATTAAGTTTTCTTCTCTAGGTAGCCTTTCCAAAGAGACCTTTGCTCATTTAGATTAAATTGGAATATTACTAAGTTTATAATACCTTACATGTATTTTGCTATATGTGCTAGTCTTTTTCATGTGAGTTTTAAATTCCAAATGGACTGTCACCTTGCATTATCCCTCCAAAATTAGGTCGAGGTACCCAGTACACAAGCAAACCATTTTAAGTACCAAATCCTCTCTTTTTAGTGGTACGATTTTCCTGTCACCCTCCTTCTGGTCTGAACTCACCGAAGTTGGATCCACGATTGGTGAGAGAAGGATAGGCAGCAGCACCAGGTGAAGCAGTGGGAGCACCAGGGAGGGACATGGGACTGAAGGAGGACGGAGTCTGAAAGTTGCCCACACCAAATTGGGAAGATCGAGTCTTGGCTGTAGCCTGGATAGCCACCTGCTTAGAGAAAGGGACAGAGAACAACAATTAATATTAACATTACTACACATATCATTCCTATGAGAGTCAACCCTCTGTCAATCGCTGGATTCTTCTGAGCCAAGCTCATCACTTATTTCCTAGTGTGTATTTCTTTCAATTAACTCCCAATCTCTCTTGATACTACTTTCATTTTGTTATTGAGTATAGCTGATATACAATATTATACTGGTTTCAAGTATACAACACAGTGATTCAATCATTTTTCACACTATTAAATCCTCACCCTGACCAGTGCAGTTACTATCTGTCTTGACACTACTTTTAGGCAGTTGTGATAAAGTGCAAAAAACAAAGAACTATGGAATTAATAAGTCTATATTTAGAGTCATGAGAATTAAATGAAAATAATTTAAATGAAAGTATTTATAAACTATAAAGTTATATAAAACCAGAGGCATTAATGATATATAGAGAAAAACACTACATCATTTTATTATTCAGTCTATACTACGTTCATTTGTTCTTCCTACTGATGTTTAGTCAAGGGTTTTTTTGGTAACTAAACATTTTTCTCACCACAATAGCAAAGCATATACACTGTGAAACAGCTGGACACTAAGGAAAAATAGAAAGAAAATAATAATTTATAAATCTACAACTAAAGACCCATTGTTAACATTTTTGGATAATTTCTTCCAGTTTTTATTTTCCTATGCATTTTTTATGAAACTGAGGTCATACTGCTTATAACAATTCTGAAGCCTGCTTTTGGTTCTGGCCTTTTTATTTAAAATATTACTTATGCAATATGAGTATATATTAATATATGAAAGAAAATTAGCTTTAGGCTGAACATATATTACATATATATTATATAAAGATTTTTCAACACTTTTTTTTTGTAAATAGACAGCACTGCAGCACTGTGTAAATTAGTAATTAATTTTCTCCTTTGTTCCTGTATTTTGTAACCCTAACCAAAGTGGAAAATTAGAATTTATTCCAAAACAAATCTGAAACTCAAACCTGTTTAAGATGTTTTGTGTGAACAATTCTGATTTAAAGTGAGTATGTGAAACCAGAGAGATGCTGAGATTTTTGGGTTAGATATGGTTTTTAATTAGCTGCTCCTAAAAAAAGGTAAAAATTGGAAGGTAGGAAATGGGGGGCTAAGGAGAAGGTATCTAGGACAGACGACAATAACTTTACATGTGGTAAAAAGTCCAACTAACCAAAGAGAAAACAGTACATAGGGGCAGACAGATGAGAAGCTTTACCTGGGCAGAGAAACCTGGGCGGGTACTAGGGGTCCACGTTGGGGCTGCTCCCTGGGTGGGGTTGGAGTGGCGGGAAATCTGGGCCAACATCTGCCCTGCAGAAGCTGATGGCTGGATGACGGTTACAGGAGGGGCCAGACCACTATTTCTAGGAGTGAACAAACAATGCAGTAAAGTATTAAAAGGATGAGTTTATCACAGAATCTAGGAATCACAGGGCAATCCTGTGCCATCCCGTAGATCCCCTTGACTTCCCTGGGGTTAAGGAAAACTTGGTAACAGAATTTGGAAAAGCTGAGGAAGACTGACAGTCACACACTGATCAGGACACACAGAGATGGAACCTCTAACATGGCAATTGGACAGATGCAAGGAAATAGGAGGAAGAAAAGCAGCTTGTCTAATCCTAAACCCTGCAAGTGCACTGTCTGAAATAACTAGAGAAAGCTAGGGAAGAATATAACTTGGATTCAGTAAGTGAATTGCTCAGTTGCCCTGTAAAGCAGCACACACATATGGGGCTCACCTGAAATTCTCTGCCGGCCGGGGGGTAGGAGGGAATGTGTTGCCCTGGGAGAATAGCTGTTGGGTGGCAGGGACAGTGCTGGAAGAGATGCCTTTACTCTGATCTGTGGACCAAAAGGAGTGGGGGGAGGGCCAGTCAAGGGGCTGCAGTATATTACTCCAGCAAGTTCCTATTTACTCGTGAGGTATTATGATTAAGTGGAAATACGCTGGAAGACTACTGATTGGGCAGCAGCAGGACATCAGTAAGTGATCTAAATGAGAATTTAAAAGAATAAGGAAGTAGCATACCCGCATTGATGCTAGAGTAGATTTCTGAAAATCTTGGATCTCTATCCTGGGCAAACAGACCATCTGACTTCTCGAGAGGCTTGCTGTGTTCTGGCCCTGTGGTTGTCACAGGCTGAATGGAAACCTGTGGAATACAGTGATAAAAATAACCATGGAAGGTTTAACATGACAATTCAAACTCTAACATCATATATAGAAAAGCACATATTCTAACTGGCACTGAGGACATTTCTTAAGGAAATGCTCACAGTTCTCCTCAAAGATGACAACACACTGACCTGGGAATGACCGTAACCAGCCAGTCCATCTTGTCCCGATGCCACGTCCAGTTCCGTTTGCTGCTGCTGCCTGTAGGTTAAAGGCCAGTTGGAAGAGAAATAGGAAAAAAAGATTTTTTAAAGGATCTGGTGAAGGGCTTAAACAAAGAAACCAAGAAATGGGACTGCAGTAGCCATCCCCTCAGGTTAGTCTCTGCTCAGTCTTTCCACCACTTCTCACCGGGACACCAGCTGTCCTGACCCCATCTCCAGGGTTAAGTTAGCCGTGGGACCCAGCTGTGGCCTCTGAAGTGTGCTGGGCAGAGCAGGCCGTGGTTCCTGGCTGGAGTTCCTGGGAAAATGGAGAGTACAGAACAGAGAAAATAAAAAAGATCAGACTCTGTACATAAAGCATTACAGATTTACCTGTAGGTGGGTCAATCATTAATGAATTCCCTTTTAAACCAATATTCAGGTAGTCTATGACTTCAGATGCAGCACATAATTCACACTATGGGAAACATGGTACAAGCAGAAACGTCCTGTGGCCCATGGGTTCATCCTGTTTGGGTTCTAAGTCCTTTAGGTACTCAATACCTAGTTCATATGTGCATGATATGCGTTTAAATCCATATATTGGATATAAAAAAAAGCATAAGTAAAAAACATTGAAAGTACATACAAAAATTAATAAAGACTATTTCTGGATAGTAAGAATTATTTTTCTTATTTTTATAGTTTTCAATGCTTCCCAAATTTTCTACAAAGAATATTTACTAAAAAATAAAATGTTAAGAATTAATTAAAATTAGTGGGAAAAATTATATGTAAAAATGGGAAAAGCTATTACCTCCAGAAACAGGTTCTTAACAGGGCTTTAAAATTTCACAATTTAAACAAAATGAAAACACAAAACAATGGTTGTTTTGTAATATGAAGAAGCAAAAGCAAAACAACAAAATTACCATGACATTATACCTGAATCCTAAGGTGACAAAAATTTCTAACTCAATCTACTGTTATACTTTGCTAATTTAATTAGCAAATAATTAAAGTTTATAGGCCCTAAAAATTGGAGGATACAGATACAATGTTGTCAACAGGTATCATTCACATTTTCTAATTATTTATAATTGTATCTTCAAGAACTAGATCTACGGGCAATTCTACACAGATTAAATGGAAAAGAAGTGCCCTGACAATTGACACACCAGAATGCATATAATAAAAAGGAGCAAGAATGTGGAGAAACTAGAACCTTTATACAATGCTGATGGAACGGTTAAATGGCACAGCAGCTTTGAAAAACAATTTGGCAGTTGCTCAAAAAAGAAAAACCCACAGAGTTACCATGCGACTCAACAAACAGTTCTACTCCAAGTTATATACCAAAAAGAATAAAATTACATCCATTAAACTAAATGGGTAAGACTAATTTACAAATGGTCATAGCAGTATTCTTTCATTCCCATAATGTGGAAACAACCCAATGTCTAGCAATTAAATGGATAAATAAAATACAAAGGAAGATATTCAGCAGTAGAAAGAAATGAACTACAAATAAAAGCTATAATATTTGTGACCCTTAAAACATTATATTAAGTGAAAGAGGCCAGTCACACAGGAATCACATATTATATGATTTTCTTTATATGAAATGTTTAGAATATGGAAACTTACAGAGACAGCAAGTAGATTACTTGTTACATATATGGAGTGGAGGAGGGAGGAAATGACTGTTAATGACTACAGGTTTATTTTAGGGGGGATGAGGATGTACTGAACTTTGATGGTAGTAATAGTTTCATAATACTAAAAAAAAATTGTACACCTTAAATGGATGAACTGTATGGTATGTGAAATCTATCTTGATAAAACTGTTTTTTTTGTTGTTTTTTTTTACAAAACTTAGAAAGAAAACTCAAACAGAAAGGAATCAAGAAATAGAGAGGAACAGAACCTCCTAAATAACTGGTTATAGCTATGCTCTAAAGCTGGTCCATGGGCCAAATCCAGTCCATTGCCTGTTTTTGTAAATGAAAGTTTACAGGAGCATAGCCATCATTGTTCATACATTTGTCTAGGACTCTTTCTGTGCTGTAACAGCAATGCTGAGTAGTTACAATAGAGACTGTTTTAGAGGTCTGAGCCCCACTAAGCTATTTACTAGCTGGCCTTTTACAAAGAGGGTTTTGCAGACACCTACTCTAGAGGCAAATCCTGCCAGACCAGAATAATAAATTGGTAAAAAATACTATGTAGAAAGGACTGTAACATAAAATTGAAATACAGATCTCAGAATCTAGTCTCTTATTGTTTCTTAAAATCTTATTCTGCCTGGATGAACTATCCCAAATTCTGTAAGAAGTTGGAAGATGAGGAGCTTCAAACTAATGGTGTTCATGACTAGAAAAGTAGAAGAGGAGGTAGCTCAGTAAGGCTAAGCAAACTTGGCTCATTAAAAGTCCCAACATGGAAAAGGCCTTTATGGTACATACTTCACATTGGTGTTGGTACAGATGATGTACTCAATTTCATCTGAGTAAGGGTTCTGGAAAGTAAAGGAGCTGGTTCTCATCCAGAGCCATTCTCTGTTCTTAGACCGGAATCGGAACATGACAGACAGCACCTGGCCTTTTAATTTCACCACCTGAAAAAGTTTACATGCTATCAGTGAAACCCACAAAAAGGTTTTAAAAAAAGAAATTTTTTTAGTTTCCCATTTCTACAACCCTAAGATTCTTGTGTCACTGTCTCTGAAGTACCAGTCTCTTTCGATGTTACTAACAACAACATGAGTAAAAATTAAGTGACTTTGCAACAAGGAGGCATATTTATCATGTTTCTTCCCAGAGTCCCAAGCTATCAAAACACTCTAGCAGTTAACAGGAGTAACAACTATTTCCTGAAGAGAAAAGACCATATCTACAAGTCTACCCTAAAAATCTGTAAGTTTGAAGACACTGAATGTAGATTACACATTGCTCCTCAACCCTAGCTGTTTCCCCCAAACCTGAGAATTTCTATTTTCACAGCATCCATGGACGTTTTTATAAATAAAACTAAGTTGTCTTTATTCTTGTTTTGCTTTTGTTTTTAAAAATAAAGTAATTTTTAATTATTTTAGTTTCTAGTTTGATGGAATAGAAAATAATCTTTTGACTCTCCCTCCTAACAATAACAACATTAACAGCTTAACACTTATTTTGTAATTATTACATGTCAAGCACTAGGCTATGTGTTTTTTTCTAAAGAACATTTATTTAACATGATAAGGAAATGAGATAGGAATATTTGCATTTGCACAATAGTAAGTAGCTTTTAGTACTTAGAGGTACTGTGTAGTATATACACAATGAACATAATTACATTTGTATACAATTAAATACTGGAATAGAAAACCTGCTTATTGTTGTACATATCTATTCCAATGAAGTATAAATCCAGTACTTCAAAATACCAACATTTCAAATACTTTTTTAGGATAAAATGGTAACATTTGTAAAGCTGGTAAGAGTGTGGAAATTACTGCCGACATCACAGTCTGCCAGAGAAATAATTCTAACAGAAAATGGGGCATACTTTACTTAGTAATAATAAAACAGCACATTTTAAATGTATATACATATAACTTTTACAAATCAAGTGTGAAACACTGCAGTAACCAAAATGGGAAAAAAGAAAAAAAAGGAATGCAAGCTTCAGTGGAAACAGCAACTAAATGCAAGTACTGAAAAGCAAAAAGAAATATAAATCCAGCTATATTTAAATATCAAAATCTGGAAATCAACTAAGGCAATGGCTATAAACCACATTAATAAAGCACCTTTACACACTCTAAAATCAAAGCAGCAACTTGTGTCAGAAATAGTAACTTTGAGATTACAGAGCATCTGTAATGAGTCATTAAAGGTATTTTAGAATAAACATTTTCCAGAATGATGAAGTGATACTGTGGCCAAGAGCATCAGAATTATGAATTTCATGGATTTAAAATATACTGTACAGTATATTCTCACACTGCTTAAGGTCCATGTCCTTAGCTTTGAATGGTTTCAACAGAAGTCAGAATACTTTTTCTAAACTATCCATATATGAAAAGTGATCCTTCTGTGAACTGTAGCCAAGTGGATAGAACTGGTGATGTTGATGATTCAGAAGATTTTTCACTGCCATTGTTCGCTTACCTCCAGAAGTTGGGTTAAGTGCTTTAAATAAATTATTTAATCTTTCCACCAGCCTTCTGAATTTTAGTACTATTATTATACCCATTGTATTAGTAAGGACATTACTGAGGCTTAACAAGGAAAATTCCCTAGTCTAATATAAAGTAAGAACTGCTACCTGATGCCAAATCTGTCCTGATACTAAACTCACCAGATATTTTCAAGATCTAGAGCCTGAAAATTATAATTAAGAGTCAGCTTACAATTAAGAGTCTGTTCTCACTTATCTATAAAAGAACTATTTAATGAAATTTTCTACTATTATCCACAGTGCATTGAAGCCTAAAATACTTTAAACACTTTTAAGACAGCCCTTTTTGATACACTGAATTGGATACAAGACCGAAAGTAGCCAAAGCCAAACAAAAATACCTTGGACAGTATGCATAGTTACAAAATGTTGGTGGTTCTCTGTTCCTTAAAAGTATATAACAACTACTAAAGAACATAAAATAATAGTGCCTGCCACAGCACTCAATCAGTGGTCAATAAATATTTGTGGGATGAATGTGATAACAGTTTTTAGCTAATATTATTCAGACCAAAGCCAGGAAAAAAAGTTACCTGTTGGAAGCTGTCTCTTAGAAGCTGCTGGTCTTCAGGATGACAGAATTCTACAATATTTTTTCCTAAGAGTTCCTAAAAGGGAAAAAGAAACGATGGACATTTTTATGATCATCTACCTTTTCCAGCCCATCAGCCAGGGAACTTGGATTTTATTTCTCCTGTCTTTATCCTATGTTTACAGATAAGTTGTGGAAGGGCAAAAAAAAGAGACAGAAACAAAGGAAGATGGAATCCACTGAGCGACTGGCCTCTAGAACATTTTTCATTTTCAGAACTGTATATTTGTTTTAACTGCATTTTTTTTTACAGATTTTAGGTATAATTTATATACATAATTCACTCATTGTAAGTGTACAATTTGATGATCTGCTGTAAATGCAGGTGTGCAATCATTACCACAATCCAGTTTTAGTGCATGACCATGCCTCCCAAAAGTTCACTTGTGCCCATGTATCGTCAATCCCTTCTCCCAAACCCCTAGCCAACCACTCATCTACTTTTTACTTCTTTAGTTCTGCCTTTTCTAGACATTTCATATAAATGGTCTTTTGGGTTTGGCTTTTTCCAGTTAACATATTTTTAAACTTCATATGTACTGTATGTTATCAACAGTATATTCCTTTTTATTGCTCAGCAGTATTCTAACATACATAAACCAGTTTGTGTATTCATTCACTAATTCATGGACATTTAGACTGTTTCCACTTTTTGGTTACTATGATATTACGGCTATGAACCCTTGTATGTAAATCTTTGTATGTATACATTTTCATTTCTCTTGAGTAAATACCTAGGAGTGGAATTGCTAGGTTGTAAGATAAGTGTATGTTTATGTATGCTTATGTTTTCTAAGTGTGTGTTTAACTTTTTTGGGAACTGCCAAAATGTTTTATCAAGTGGCTATCCATTTTACATGTTTGCCAACAATGTATGCAGGTTATAGTTTCTCCACATTCCTGCCAACACTTTTTGATTACAGCCATTCTAGTGGGCATATAGAGGTATCTCACTATGGTTTAATTTGCACTTTCCTAATGACCAATGATGATAAGCATCCTTTTATGTAACATTCATACTTCTTCTTTGGTGAAATGTTTAATCATATGTTGTGCCTTTTTTTACTAGCTGTTCGTCTTAATGCATTGTAAGCGCTTTTTATGTAGTCTGTGTTACAATTCCTTTTTCAGATACATGATTTGCAAATATTTTTTCACAGTTTGTGACTGGTCTTTTCACTTTTTTAATGATTTCCTTTTAAGAAGGCAAATTTTAATTATGATGCAAACAAATTTATCAGTTTTTTCTTTTGTGAATCATGCTTCTAGTGTCATGTAAAAAATTTTTGCCTACTAGGAATTTACCCTAAGAATGCAGCAACCCAGTTTGAAAAAGACAGATGCACCCCTATGTTTATCGCAGCACTATTTACAATAGCCAAGAAATGGAAGCAACCTAAGTGTCCATCAGTAGATGAATGGATAAAGAAGATGTGGTACATATACACAATGGAATGTTATTCAGCCATAAGAAGAAAACAAATCCTACCATTTACAACAACATGGATGGAGCTAGAGGGTATTATGCTCAGTGAAATAAGCCAGGCAGAGAAAGACAAGTACCAAATGATTTCACTCATATGTGGAGTATAAGAACAAAGAAAAACCAAAGGAACAAAACAGCAGCAGAATCACAGAACCCACGAATGGACTGACAGTTGCCAAAGGTAAAGGGAGGATGGGTGGGAAGGGATGGATAAGGGCAGGGAAAAAGAAAGGGGGCATTACAATTAGCATGTATAATTTGGGGGCAGTACAAGGCAGGCTCTACAACACAGAGAAGACAAGTAGTGATTTTACAGCATCTTACTACGCTGATGGACAGTGACTGTGAAGGGGTATGTGGGGGGGACATGGTGAAGGGGGGAGCCTAGTAAACATAATGTTCTTCATGTAATTGTAGATTAATGATACCAAAAAAAAAATTTTTTTTTGCCTAACACAAGATCACTAATATTTTCTCTTATTTTCTTCTAGAAGTTCATAACTTTAGCTCTTACACATTTATATCTCTGAGTTGATTTTCATGTATGAAGTGAGTTAAAAGTCCAACTTCTTTTATTTACTTTTCTTGCATATGGATATCCAATTGTTCCATAATCATTTGGGGAAAGAGTTCTTTTCCCCATTGAATTGTCTTGGCATCTTTGCTGAAAATCAGATTGGCCATCAATGTGAGAATAAACTGTATCTGGTCTATTGATCTGTATATCTGTTCTTACACCAATACCACACTGTCTTGTTAACAGCTTTAGAATAGGTGTTAAATTAGGTACTACAAATCTTTGAACTTTGTTCTTTTTCAAGACCTTTTTTCACCGACCTCTCTCACAAAGCCATAGCCAGAAGTCCCTCCTGGCCACTACAGTTTGAATATAATGACTTTATATATTGGCTTATTTCTCAACTCTAATAGTTGCCTGGTCTGCTGAATGAGAAATCTAAATAAAAATCATAACTGTTGCTAAATATTCATAATTTTGTGGGTTACTATGCATCTAGGGGATTACACAAGTAATATCTCTATTAGTATGTAACAAAAAATAAATACATGTTTGTGCCTACTGCTCCCACCTGGTTTCAGAAGACACATTTTTCTAGTTCTAGATGATACCCTTGGTAGGAAACTGACAGTAAATCTAGCTACTGATAGATTAGGATCATCTCTTTTTCTGAGCAGGAACTGGTAAATTTTGGCCATCTCTGGATACAGGATTGAATAATCTCAACATAGCCAAGAGAAAACAGGCCTAAGTATCAATGGTGTAATAGCTCAAGCTCCTCACCTGTGGTTGGTAGCCAACAGTAGCGACACAGCGGTGATCCACAAAAGTGAAGATTCCCTCAATGTTGTGTCGAGATATGAACTCTGTTGGTTGACAAACATTACTCATGTCTGTACAGTTGGGAGAACTAGTTACCTGAAAGTAAAGAGATAAAAATGAGTTCCCATCTTCTTAAGGTCACTTACACAGAGGAGGCTCCCAGTTTTAGAAATTTCTACACTTTCACATCCCATCCAGAAAAGGAAAAATGACAATCAGAGAGGCATAAGACCTAGCTCCATTCCCATGCATGTACTCTTCACCAACTTTGTAAAGAAAGATAAAAATTCATTTAACCTAAAACCCATCTACTTTCATTTAGCTGGGCTGTGTTCATTATTCAGATTGAAAAATTACCATCTTAAGTAACCAAGAAACTTATCTAATTTTATGAGAAGAATCAAAATAATTCCACTTCTCCTTTGTGAGTCATATAATGATAAAAATGAAAAGATCTCTCTTCTCTTGTATAGGAGCAAAAGAAATTAGTTGGTAATAGAAAATACAGCACTGTAAATCTAAAAATATGAAAAATAAGGGAGAAAGATCCCCCTTCAGCTCTTATCTTCTTTAGCTTCTGCTAAATCCAAGAAAAGCAATACTAACTATGAATGCCATATCCCTCCAAATATTTGAGGTTTTATAGACTTCTTCATTTGTATTCAGAGAGTAAAAGAAAATTAACATGAACAGGTCCTGAAGGGATTTCTCACTGAAAAGGGATGATACAGATGTAGAAAATTCATACTTGCCTGCAATCTGCCAATGGCCACTAGGCAGAACTTGCTCCCCTGGCTAGCCTCTGGGTCTTCATCTGGGAGGGAGACACCTTCAAGAAGGTGAAGTAAAGGTTTAACAGAGCTCTCAAACTCAACTTCTGAAGTCAGATAGGTAAAGATTTAAAATACAAGTAGGTATGAAGAGGCTAAGTATGAAACATCAGAGAATGATGAATGATAATAAAGATAAATAACTATATAGAATTACCATATATGCCAAGTTACTGGTTTAAGTATTTTTACACATATTAACTCACATATTTTTACCCATATTAATTTAATAATTACAACTAAAAACTGCAGAGTACAGGCCCCACCCAAAGTATTCTAAAAATTATGGGGCCAAAACAAACACCATTCATTCTGTGACCATATCATAGACAGGGGACAGACGTTTTGCCCAACCCGCAACTTTTAAAGTAAGCAAACAACCAAAAATGAAATTAAACCAAACATCAGTGGTCATGTCCTTTGAAAAAAGAAAAGCCAATGTATCAATGGTTTATGTGGAAAGGACAAAAGGATGCATTTTTCCCTCTATTATTTGCATAGTTATCTTCTTTTTATCAAGAAAAACAGTATTTCTTTGAGAGCTATAAAGAAGTATGAAATACGATGCACGCTGCAAATGTATAATTTACGTAGTTTATAAACTAAAAAATTCAAATGTCATTACTACTTTAAATTACTTAATTACCTTTAACTACCATTTACTGGGTGCCTATCATATGCTAGGCACTGGGTTGGGAGCTTTTCTTATATTAAATCTAATAGTCACAGTAACTCTACATGGGATATATTTTCTCCAAATTATAGATGAGAAAACTGAGGTTTTTATAATAAAGGTCAAGCAATTTACTCTAAGTTATACCACTTGTAAATAACAACACCAAAATCAAGCCCAGGTTTTCCCAAATCCAAAGTTTAATATCTTACCAAAACACATCACCTTGCCTTTCTTTTCTTTTAGTTTCTGTCTCCCTACAGCCCCTACTTCTCAGTCATACTCATCCAGCACGGAAGTAATAAAGTTGCTATGACTTGGAAATTCTTGACAAGCCAGCTTAAAAAGCTGATCCCTGCACCCCAATCACCTTTCTCACCTTCCTTGTTTGATTTCAAGCTCTAGTAAAGCTAATCTGCTTATGTTCTGATTTAACACCTTTAAAGAGAATGTCCCCTTTGTACATTACTACAATCAAGCCATGTCCCCCCTCTCCCTCGGTCTTGCTCCTACTTTTACAAAGCTTTCCCAAATTAACTGTATGCCAACTGTTTTTTTGCACACAAATACTTAGAACATTGGTATACATTACAAATCTGCACATTTAAAAACTATATTCTGTGACACAGCCAACACTGAGTCATTTTCAAGTCTGAGTAATCCATCTCCCCAACTAAATATAAGCTCCGTATGGGAAGAGGAGTCTGCTTTTTCTTTCCTATTTTTACAGTTTATAACAAAGTCTATTCCATATACCAGATACGTGGTAAATGTTAGCTAACTTTCTTGGATTCTGTGAGGAACCTGCTGCACCAAGGGGACAATCACTATCCAACTTTCCTACCTGCTGGAGGCCAGGCCTTGATATAGCCGGTGCAGTGGACCACCACAAAGTGAGGTTCCCCATCCTTCACAGAGCCAAGTCCATTCCTAGAAGAATTATAGGTGTGAGGAGAAAACCCTACCCATAATACTTAAAGGCAATGCTGGCTTAGTATCTTTAACTTCAGGCTCAGATACTTAGAAAACAGGTCACTCTTGGACCTTTCCCACCCAAAAATGACGACCATTTTTTTGACCCTAGCAAAAATAAAGCAACTGAAAAGTACTGCAGTAGGAAGAAAAAAGGTAAAGTGGTAGGGCAACTTCCTTAAACAGAGTGATCAAGTTCAGGAAAATACTGCCAGAAAAAAAGTAACTGGGAAGTGAGGGATGAAGGTAAGGACCAAGAAAGGAAATACTACAGTAAGATAGTTGAAAAGTGATGATCTCTACAAGACATCCCTTTGATTTTTCACTGCTTAGGATCTCACCTGCATCTGTTTCTCACAAAGCTCAGTCTATTCACAGAGACTGGGTCCACAGAACTATTGCCACACCTGTTTCAATGAACAGAGAAATTAAAAACAATTAAGCTACACCATCAAAGAATTTTCCAGCCATTAACTGCCAGGTAAGAGGCTCTGAATAAAACTAGAGACAGAAAATAGGTAACAATGCTCCTAACAAGGATGACAAGTCAGATTTGGTTATTTCTAAAACTTGTAACTGCCCTAGAACTTGAGGTCAAAATGTTCTTTAAATGTATGCTCTTCAAATGCACAGATTCTCTATATTAGGGATCAGTATACTTTTTCTGTAAAGGACCAGACAGCAAATATTTTCAACTTTTTGGGCCATACAATCTACTGCAACCAGTCAACTCTGCCTTTATAACATGAAAAAGCCATCAACAATATGTAAACAAATAGGTATGGCTATGTTCTAATAAAGCTTCATTTACAAATAAAGAGTTGTGGTTTGCTGATCCAAGCTCTATGTGGCAACTGAATCTACCTGCTGCATTTCCTTATTTGTATCTTGCTTCTGCCTATCTCTCTGCATAGGCCACACCATATACTGGGACCCTCTCTCCAATGTTCTCTTTCCTTCCTTATTTAAAATAGTAATAGGTAATTACATAGAATCATATGTGTCATGCACTATTCTAAGCATCTTTACATATATTTATTCTTCTAGTCCTCCTAACAACTTTATGATGATATTAAAATAAATCTTGATATTAGATGATGAAAACAAAACATAAAGTAGTCACTTCATCTGCTCAAGGTTTCAGAATATAAGGAGCAAATCCAGGAGTCTGAATTCAGAAGCTACTCTAAGCCACTAAGCCAAATAATATTCGATTTTGTAACTCTCTCAAGAAATATTTCTTAATATCCTACTCATCACTTCTAGTAAGCAACTTCTCAGTACAATGTAGACAATTTCCATTATACTACCTGAATTTATTTTATGACTAAGAGATATCTTTTAAACATCTGTGTAGGAAGTACCACCATCCTTTCGTAAAATGTATAGTATATAACTTATAAACACTGAATACCAACCAAAAAACAGTCTCAAATTTCTACCAAAAAAAAGAAAAATGAAGAAATGCTCTGAATACATGGAGGCTGTCTCCAAATGTACTGGGAAACAAATACAGGTTTTGGAGTATGATTACTATGGATTAAAACAAAGTCCTGTATCAGGCACTATCCATGTAATCCTGGGAAATTAATTTTCTTTGAGTCTCTTTTTCTTTTATCAGCAAACTACTAACCATGAATTCTACCCTACAGGGCAGCTGTGGGAAATGAGCAGACAAACATAGAGTACCTACTGTAATGTCTGGCACAGGAGTTCAGTAAATGTTAGTTCTCTTATCCAACACTTCATTCTGTTATGATCCATATGGGTTCTTGAGAGTTAAATTTAATCCAACTGGATCTTGGATTTAAAAGTTTAACTCATCTGACCAGAAATCAAACCGTCAGCATCTAACTCTTCCTATGTCAGATCACAATCCTCAGCCTGTCACTCACCTCATACGGCAAATGAATGATCTCCTTGAGCCCATACACATCCTCATGGAAGACTGCTGACCTTCCTTTTTCACTGTTCCAGTTTTCAGATCAAGGATACGTCCTAAAGAAAGATGTAAAGAGCAATCTGGAGTGTATTCTTGTGTGCGGGGAAGAGGAGGAGAGGTACTGGAGGCAGAGATAGGTAAACATCTTATTCACGCCCTCCAATCTCTGCTTGTAACAGAATAGGCCAAGTAGGGCATGGATTTTTTTCCAAACCTAAAATACCTCAAATTCTCATCAATGAATCTTACTTTTACAAAGACAGCACTGGAAAAAATAACATTGTACAAGGGACAGTAGGAGTAGAGAGTAGTGGTGGCATTTAAAAGGCAAGATTTTATTCTTGGGTCTAATTATTTTATATTTTATTGTATTTCTAAATATATTTTATTTATTCTTGGGTTATTTTAATGTATTTCTACATATTTTATATATAATTATTTTGTATGTACACATGCACACGTACACACACACACACACACACTCTGAGTGAATGTCATTGGTTTAAACAAATTAACTTTATATGCTATAGAAACACATATCTGTAACAAGCCAAAATCGTTCCCCCTTTATAGAAACCAACGGCAACTTTAGGGAAAAGAAGAAACAGAAAAAATGAAATTCATAAAAACATTAACAGGGAAAAACTAAATACCAACATTAATGATCATAATAGACCTTCTTGCATTTTACTATAATTGCCATTTTGATCTGCTTCTATTTTTAAATTTTTCCCGGAGTTCTTAGGAGCAGATGAGACTTGTTTCCTTTAGCCAAGCTGGCAAAATGAGTGAATAGCATTAAAATAGGGGTTAAAAGAAAAGTAAAACAAGACAGAAAAATAGTACAGCTACAAATAACAACAAAAATAAAAACTTACATACTGACTGATAATCACTCCCCTCTAAAATAAACATCTATTCTCATAGAACCTAATGTAAAGCCAAAGCTAAGCACAGTGGGTAGAAAAATATGCCAGGTAAATTACCTGTTCAAATGAGACAGAAACTTGGATAATTTTTTTTGAATGGGGAAAAAAAACACTTTTTGTTGGTTTAGCTGTTGCTGTTTTATTTATACTAATATTAAGGTTAAAGTAAACTTTTATATGAGCATTGTGAGTAATGAAACATTTTTAAGGATGAGCTATGAAGTATATTATCTGCATGTATATTAAAAAACTTGTATTTTAGAAGCTTTGACAGATTCAGTGAACAACTTTAAGAGCTAAAACACCTCTTGTGTCCCAGAAAAAAAAAAGAAGAAAGGACTTTCCATTCATTTTCCATTTACATAACTCATACCTGTCAGGGCATTTTCTGAAGTGGAAAGCTGCTCACGAAGTTTGTCCACATCATCTGGGTGTACCTGATCATAGAGTGTACTACCAAACCATTCAGACTGTGGCTGGTTCAAAACAGGCGTCACTGAGTCAGAGACATAAACCACCCGGCCTGTCTCACATGAGACAATAAACAGAAAGCCATCTGCTGCCTCCAAGATCAAATGTTTCAGTTCCTGCCCAAGGAAGAGAAATAAGAGGTAATGAACTCTGAAAAAACCAAGTATTATTATTCATGGAAAGAACTAAGATACTTCAGGCCATATGTATCTTTCCATAACCAAAGTGCTGGCTCCTGTCTGATCCACAGCCACAGCTTTGCACCCTATATGTAATTACCATTACTGACAAGATAGGTTTTTCCGATAGATATTTCCTTAATGTCTCTATGTCCCTATCCTCTCCTCTTCTTCTCAGGACTCAAGATGAGGAATAAAAAGGCTTTACAGATACTCCCATTTTCTCTTTCCCCTCGTATCTATAAAATGATCAAGTTTGCCCAACTTATCTCTTTTTTAAAGTACCAAGCTTATACTAAGAGTGTTATGTTCACTGGCTTGATTCTCTTACCTTTCATTTACTTCTCAATTCCACTGCAGTCTCTACTCTAAACCACTGCACTCATGCTTTTTTTCAAGAGGTCATCCAACGTCCTCCTAACTGCCAATTCAGGTCTCCTTTCTTGGGTCTCTATCATTTCACTCAGTCTCTCTGCTGAATCTGACAATGCTATTCCTTCTATCCTTTAAATTTTATTTTTCTCTAGCTTCTATGACACCACCCTCCAACTTTTGCTTCCTTTCTGAATGTCCCTTCTCTACCTCAAGCTCCCTTTCCTTTGTTCAAGTCTGTATAGTCATTTCTAAGGTTCTATCTTAAGTTCTTTTCTCTATTTATACCATACTTTCTCCCTGAGAAATCATATCTACTCCTACCCAAGTCTGTATCTCCAGACTTGCCTAATTTTTTTCTTGAGCTTTAAGCAAACCCGAATCCCAAAATCTGTTACACATTTCCAAATAGATATTCTATCAGCAACTTAATTTCAACATCTCAAAATCTGTCATTATTTCCCCCTCCAAAAAACAATTCTCTGTGCTCCCCTGGCATTTCCTTTCTCAATTAACAGTATCCCCTTCCTTTCAGGCTACAAACCTCAAATAAACCTACTCTCTCTCACACTCCAGTGGTTACTAAGTTTTATCAGTTCTATTTTCCAGTACTGTGTAACTGCCCTGGTCATCTTATGCCAAGACTAATGAAATGGTCTCCCTGCTTTCACACTCTCTCCAATCCATCCTTAAAATGCTACCAATTCTACTAATACATTTTTGATAGCTCCTCACTGCCTAAAAATTAAAATCTAAATTCTTTAACTTAACACCAAATAGTCCATCATCAGATCCCAGCCTATGTTCCTATTATCATCTCCTAAGGCAAGCTAAGCCAGTTGATTTTCCTTGAATAATGCAATTATTCTCACTAGACTTTTACTCGAGTTATTTTCAATATTTACAACAGTATTCCCCTATTCTTCATCTTCCATGTTTGCATTCCTATAGAACTTAACTACTGCACCTCTATGCTGGAACTGATTCTGTGTTTATATTATCATTTATTTTTTTACAACTGTTTCTACCAGTGACCAACTCTTACCATTCTTTATGTTTCTCACAAAGCACCTGGTTAGCCCATAAAAGGTGCATAACTGGGGATTCCTGCATCAATACCTGTTATACATACTGTTAGAACAAACTGATTCACCATTTCAATGTACATACATATGAATAATTTGTGCTATTTGAAAAATTCTTCTTAATGCTTTCTTGCAAGCCATATTATTTCCTTCTAATCCTTTGAATAAAAGGGTGGCATTACAAGTGAACTTTTTTCTTCCTTATACTTACTGGATTTTCCAAATTTTTCTGCAATAACCATGTGTTATTTTTAATAATCAAAACAGAACATACCTTCCTTACTTAGAAATCTTTGCTGACCATCCTCACTCAGGCCTGGTCGTTCTATTCACTTTAGCCATCCTTCAGTAGCTGTTTATCTAGCTCCATATAAATTGTTTTAAACACATTGTTTTTAAATGGCATTTCTTCTCTGTATGCACTTTCCTGTATTTTCAACTTACATGTGTATCCTGCCACTCACATATTCACATTCAGACTGAGTTCCTGAAAGGCTATAAATGTTTTGCCTTCTCTGTTTTCTCACAGTGTATGCAGTGCAGAAGAGCCCATCTAAGCAACAATGATGCCTATTATTGACTCCTTTTATGAACAAAGCTGGAAGTAGCTTCAGGAATAAGAAATAGATTTCTTCTATCTTCTATCACCCTAAAGCCAAGGAAGAGGACTGGTTCCATGATAGTCATCTCTTCTCCCTGTGATTCCACTGTTCTTCTTACACCCCAAAGGCTGTATTCATGTATGAAGTTCTAAAATACCTATAAGCTTGCTAAATAGTTTTTACAAAGTCTTCTCTACTTCTCACTCTTCGAATGCTAATAAATGTCACTGTTGGCAATAAAAACTCACTTTTCTATGGTTTGAATTTTTCTCAAGAGTCAAATTCTTGTCCTTTAGACAACCTATATACTCAGCTCTGCACTGACTCCTAAGATAATGCACTATTCAGGATTATAGTCATCTACCCAAAAAGATAAAAAATTTCAACATATTTTGAACTCAGCTGTGTCCCAGAGACCTGATCAGTGAGGAAAGATGGCTTATAGTTGCCATCAGCAGTTGTGTTGCCAGTTCCTCGCAAGGACTTCATGTGAGAGACTGCCATGCGTAAAATGGTTAGCTTGTCTGGTTTCCGAGCCAGGGCACTGCAGGTGGGTACCATGTCTGATAGTTCTGTGATGTAGGCTGTCATCTTGTTCCGTCGGCGCCGTTCAATTTCACTATGATTTTCCCTGAAGAGAGAGAGAAAGAGGAGAAGCCCCATCCAGGTGGTCACATCTGGCCATTTGGGAGCAGGGAGAGTGATATGGACACCAAGTGAGCTACTGAAGAAATGTGGTATTTAGATTTAGCAGTACTTAAGTCTCAGAAGTTAGAGTAAGATTTGCCAACCTTCTCATGCACAGCAAGCATGGAATAAAAGTTAACAAGGCAGACAGAGAATAAGCACATACCAACAATTGTATCTCCTGGAAACTTTACTCTCTATGCAAATTATTGCTCCCTCAGAACAAAAAAAATGTTTTAAGAAACAATAGTCTTTTAAAATGTTGATTTTATTAAGTTCCTGAGAGACAAATAACCTCAATCTGGATGACTTCATGTTTACTAACTCAACTTTTTGAAGGCTGAAGACATAAAATGACCAATTTTTTTCCAACGCAAGTATGTTGCTCAATAGCTGATAGAAGAATTGACAGTATAGACTCCCGGGGTTTATAAAATGTTTACTCTAAACTTCTCTCTTATTCTCAACCCTAGAAAGCAGAATTGGAAGATTTTGAAGTTTTATTTGTCCCAGTCGTGCATGAAGTCCTATATTTTCTATCTGGGTGCGGTGTCAGTACACTGAGCTCAAGAGATGTAAGATACCATCACCTCTAGAGGTCTCCTTATGGGTTCTTAGTTTGGGACAAAGTGAATTGGCAAGCAGGAATAGAATGGGAGCAGGATGCTTAAAGAACTGAAAACAGACAATGTAGATCTCAACAGGTAAGTAGATCACATCTCCAATACTGACTTCCTTAAAATCAAGATAGAATGTTACTGTTATTAAAATGAATAATCCAGTAGTTTCCAAATTGGATTTTTGAAAAGTCCAACAGTTCCTCAGTGTTTTCCACGGGGATTCTTCAAGGAGAGAACAAACAACATGCTACATTTCATTTCTGCTTCTACCTAAGTAGCTTTGCTTTACATTTTTTATTTACTTCTATTAACACTTAAGGATTCTATTTGAATAAAAGTTCTTTGACAAAGCAAAAGAGAAAACAACTAATGTACCATAAATCTCTTTTTTATGAGAAGAGCAAACTAAGGTCAATCAGTTAATGATGTGACTTTCCAAGGGCTGCCCTCATTCCCAATGAATGTAATGCTCTTCCCACCATACCATGCCAGGTCAGTTTTCTAAAGAGTGAAAGAATTAGTAAGGGTGTTAAAATGGAAGCAAAAGGAGCTTGTGACCCAGCTGAAAGAGGAGGAAAAGAAGTGAAATTGGTGTTGACATCAATGATTTATCTTCTACTGAGTTGTCCCAAATCACAGAGACCAGAAAACAGAAAAATATGGGCACATTCTTTCACAGTATTTCTACATTGACAATAGTCTCCAAAGAGAACTCAGAGTCTCCTTTCCAATCGGCAAAAAACTCTCATCACATAGGTCTATATTTAGTTACTTTGCCTGAGAAACATACAATTCTACTCTCAAACTTAAAGCACCCATCTTCCTAGTAACTGACAGGTTTCTGATTGAAGTCCAGAAGGTTGATCTTTTAAACAGCCACATACATCAAAGCTGCTAAAACTTTTCTGGGAAGCCACAAAAGATTCAATCACTGAAGCAATACCAGTATACCTGTGACACAGTAGTCTAGGCTGTGAATCTGGAAAGGGTAAGTTTTCTAGAAAGGTGTGGAGTAAAATACTGAAGCCTCAGCTCAGGAACTAATTGCAAACAGACATATTTATTAGTTTTCTGATAAAGGAGTATATTCCTGCTAGAGTACCAACCATTTGTTTCTAAAGTTTTTTATTCTATGAAACTTAGTACTGAAATAAAAAGGAAAAGAAAAAACTATAAAACTAATAGCAGTATCTTAAATTCCTAAGGTCCCTCAACTCACTCACTTTCTGATGGGGGAAGCCAGAGATTCTGTTACAAATAAACTTCTAAAAAACCTTGTCCTCTTTTGCCAAGGATAAGGAAAAACACAAAGAGAAAGGGGAAAAAAGAGCAGAGTAAGAAAAAGGATAGAAAAAGCAGCACCATCTGCTTCATCATGCTAAAAGACTCTGTTCTCCTACCTGGCAAGTCTCTCTTTATCCGCAGAGCTCTGCTCATCATCCGACCTAAAAACAGAATTAATGAACTAAGCTAAAATTAAAATAAAAAGAAAGAAGGAAGGAGGGAGGAGGGAGAGAGAAAGAAGAGGAGAGGGCAGGAAGGGAAAGAAGAAAGGAAAGAAGGGAAAGGAAAAGGATATAGAACAAAATAGATGCAGAGAAAAGGAGGGGAAATGGAAATATGGACAGGAACCTTGCCTGTAACTCTACAAAGCCAACTGTTAGGATAAAGAAAAAGTAACTTATAGGACAAAGGTCAACATAAAAGCAAGGCCAGTATTCATTACAAATTAACATAATCTGAACACAGATAGCATTTTGCCAATCAATCATTTTAGAGACCAAGGATATACAGTTCGAACAAAAACCAAACAAGAGAATACCATTTTTACACACGGCTCCCAATATGGAAACAACATGATAACGACATATACTATTCTATAATTAAAAAAATCAAAAAGCAAATCACTATAAGAGTATCAAACAACTGATGACAAAATCTCTCTATAACACATAGGTATGCACACATGCACTCACAGACAAAATAACCAACCAGATTTCACTGAAGAAATTATATAAATAAAAAAACAAGAGCCAGGTTCGCAGCATACCCCCTATCACTGATTTGATCCCAAAGTAGTAAATTTCTATTCAATCACTTTATCATTTTTCTTCAATAAAGCCACAACACTGCTGGATCCCCAGTACCAATTTCTCCTCCCCTGAAGTGGACTACACAGGATTACCGTTAAGTTTCTCTGAAAAACCAAAATACTGTAAAGGTTGGTATCTACTGAAGAAACACAAATGTGTTGGTAGGTCAGTGTATCAGTATTAATTCCATTTCAAATATACATACAAATAGTGGAAGAAGCCCCAAGTAAAATGTCTAAATATAACATAGTAACATGTTGAAAGACTATTAAAAATTACAGATACAATGACTTTATCAATATATGGGAAAATTTATATTTAAAAAAAAGGAAAAAAGAGAGACTCAAAAATAACATAGTAATAATGAGAACCATGAGAAAATTTATGTATATGGACAGGAAAGCAAGAGTAGGGAAAAGAAAGATAACTAAGTGATATTAAGTAACTTGAAGTTTCATGTCCATCAGGTTATTATTATAGTTTCTTAACAAACTACAAATCACTTTTTCAAAAAGTTGAAAAAATTAATACATATCTAGCTTTTTTCTAATGAATTCCCAAAGAGAATGTGAGGTGAACTAGCTTTAACAAATCTTATCTTAATGGAACGAATTCTGGTGTTTGGAAGAAAGTTATCTTAAATTCCCATTACTACAACTCTTACTTTAGATACATAATCCCTTATCTACTCCAATGTTTCTGAATGAGATAAATGAATGCATAAATATTCACATTAAGCAAAACAAATGAAGACTAAAATAGTTAGGTCATATTTCCACAGCTTTTTGGAATTTCAGTCAATGGCTTGACTATTTCCCAAATATCTATGATTAACTTCTCATTTTAGAGGTCATTCACATCCTAAAGTGTTTACAAATATCTATTTTGATAAACAAATTCTTCAAAACCCTCTTCAATTCACTCCTTTGCTATTTCCATTGCCATCACTCTAGTCCAGGCCCTTATGATTTTATAGCTCTTATCAATAGCCTCCTATCTACTTCCCTGTCTATATTGCTTCTCTTTCATCAATCATATATAACTGCTACTAGAGAAAAAATAATCTCATATGCATTTTATATATTACCCTCTCATTCAAAGCCTATGATGGCATCATTCTGCTTCAGAGTAATTTTAAACTATTCTGATTGACATTTCTTAGTTCTCTACATCAGTGGTTTGCAAAGTAAGTTCCCAAGACCAACAGCATCATCAATGAATAAATAATAAGTGCTCAGTTAAGCACTGGGTTGTATTCATGTTTCTGAGGTAGCTATAAACCCAATATTTAAAAAACAAATAATTAATGCTTAATAATATATAGAATGAACTTTCTAAAAATAAAACTAATATTTGAGTTGAGGATTTAATAGAAAGCAAACTTTTTCATAATCTTGACAGATAATTTAAACAAATTTAATCAAAACTCATCTCCACAAAAGTTGTTTCTGTTGTCATTTTTAAAAGAATAAAACCATTTATCTGTACAGATTTTATAGACCAAATTAATAAATGCAACCAAGAAATCCTTATTGCTTGTGTTCTTGTGGATACCCAGCAAGCATACTCTATAGCTACCTACCACACACATAAAAAATACCATGTACAAGATACCATTAGTTTGAAGCCACAGTTTGAAGTCAAGTTACCAGAACATAAGTAATAATTATCATGCCAAGTTTCAACAGCTTTCAGAATAAGAAAGAGACTGGACAGAGGAATCAATTCTGAGATAAAATTAAAACTCAGTATGCTTGAACTGTCTGGTCCCACAACATAGACCAAGATGCTCTTACCTGGCAAACCGCTCCTTATCATTAGACATCTGGTCATCATCACACCTGAAGGAGATAAAAAGGATTAGTCCTAAGCATTTCACTTGTTATATACATCACACTCTGATGTGTGTGTTTTAAAAGTTTTCAGAACTTTAAAAAGAGGGAAAAATATTCAACAGAAAAAAAGCCAATGGAAAAACATCACAAAGCAAGGGAGACAACAGCATCCCACAGAACTTAAAACCCATGCCAATTATTTATCAGGTTTCTGATGTCTCCTTTACTTTTATCAGACACTCCAAAAAAAAGATGATAATCTCGTGGAGGCACAGCTGACTGTCCTGGTCAGTACCACTCTTGAGGTTAGGAATAGTTCTGTTGTTGGTTTTGGTTTTAATTACAGAAAACCACATTAACATAAAATTCACTAACTTAACCATTTTTAAATGTACAGTTCAGCAGAGCTAACTATTCATATTGCTGTGCAACAGATCTTTATAATTTTCTCATCATGCAAAACTGAAACACTGAATACCTTCTTCCCATTCCATATCCTCGAATTCTACCCCCGAGGCTCCTGGCAACCATCATTCTACTCTCTGTCTCTCCAATTTTGACTATTTTAGATACATCATACAAGTAGAATCACACAGTGTTTGTCTTCTTGTGACCAGCTAATCTCCTTAGTATAACAGCCTCAAGGTTTATCCACATTGTAGCATGTGACTAGATTTCCTTCTTTATTAAAGCTGAATAATACTCCACTGAAATATATACTACATTTTCTTTAGGTAATCACTGTCAATGAATATTTGGGTTGCTTCCATCTCTTGGTTATTATGAAAAATGGGGCAATAAGCATGAGCATGCAAATATGTCTCCAAGATCCTACTTTCAATTTTTTGGATATATAACCAGAAGTGGTATTGCTGGAACACATGGCAATTGTTTTTAATTTTTGGAGGAACCTTCATACTGTTTTCCATATAGACTATACCATTTCACATTCCCACCAACAATGCCTATTAATTCCAGCTCTCCCCCTCCTGGTTGTTATTTTCTATTTTTTTTTATGGTGGTCATCCTAATAGGAATGAGATGCTATATTTCAGCACCTTATAATAGTTTCAATTATAGTATAACTACTTATAATAGTTTCAACTACAGCACCTCACTATAGTTTCAATGTGTTTTTCTATAATAATTACTGATGCTAAACACCTCTTCATATTCTTTTTGTTCATTTGCATATCTTCTTTGAAGAATGTCTGATCAAGTCCTTTGCCCATCTTTTTTTTTTATTTCGGTATCATTAATCTACAATTACAGAAAGAACATTATGTTTACTAGGTTTCCCCCTTCACCAAGTCCCCCGCACATACCCCTTCACAGTCACTGTCCATCTGCATAGTAAGATGCTGTAAAATCACTACTTGTCTTCTCTGTGTTGTGCAGCCCTCCCCATGCCCCCCATGCGCTATACGTGCTAATCGTAATGCCCTCTTTCTTTTTCCCTGCCCTTATCCCTCCCTTCTCACACATTGTCCCCAGTCCCTTTCCCTTTGGTAACTATTAGTCCATTCTTGGGTTCTGTGATTCTGTTGCTGTTTTGTTCCTTCAGTTTTCCTTTGTTCTTATGCTCCACATATGAGTGAAATCATTTGGTACTTGTCCTTCTCCGCTTGGCTTATTTCACTGAGCATAATACCCTCTAGCTCCATCCATGTTGTTGCAAATGGTAGGATCTGTTTTTTTCTTATTGCTGCATAATATTCCATTGTGTATATGTACCACATCTTCTTTATCCATTCATCTACTGATGGACATTTAGGTTGCTTCCATATCTTGGCTATTGTAAACAGAGCAGCGATAAACATAGGGGTGCATCTGTCTTTTTCAAACTGGAGTGCTGCATTCTTAGGGTAAATTCCTAGAAGTGGAATTCCTGGGTCAAATGGTATTTCTATTTTGAGCATTCTGAGGAACCTCCATACTGCTTTCCACAATGGTTGAACTAGTTTACATTCCCACCAGCAGTGTAGGAGGGTTCCCCTTTCTCCACAACCTCGCCAACATTTGTTGTTCTTTGTCTTTTCGATGATGGTGATCCTTACTGGTGTGAGGTGATATCTCATTGTGATTTTAATTTGCATTTCTCTGATGATTAGCGATATGGAGCATCTTTTCATGTGCCTGTTGGCCATCTGGATTTCTTCTTTAGAGACCTGTCTATTCTGCTCCTCTGCCCATTTTTTAATTGGATTATTTATTTTTTGTTTTTGAGGTGTGTGAGCTCTTTATATATTTTGGATGTCAATCCTTTATCGGATCTGTCATTTATGAATATATTATCCCATACTGTAGGATACCTTTTTCTTCTATTGATGGTGTCCTTTGCTGTACAGAAGCTTTTTAGCTTGATATAGTCCCACTTGTTCATTTTTGCCTTTGTTTCCCTTGCCTGGGGAGAACTGTTCATGAAGAAGTCACTCATGTTTATGTCCATGAGATTTTTTCCTATGTTTTTTTCTAAGAGTTTTATGGTTTCATGACTTACATTCAGGTCTTTGATCCATTTGGAGTTTACATTTGTGTATGGGGTTAGACAGTGATCCAGTTTCATTCTCTTACATGTAGCTCTCCAGTTTTGCCAGCACCATGTGTTGAAGAGACTGTCATTTCCCCATTGTATGTCCATGGCTCCTTTATCAAATATTAATTGGCCATATATGTGTGGGTTAATGTCTGGAGTCTCTATTCTGTTCCACTGGTCTGTGGCTTTGTTCTTGTCTTTGCCCATCTTTTAATTGGGTTTTTTGGTATGGAGCTGTAGTTCTTCATACATTATAGATATTAACCCTTATCAGACATATGAACTGCAAATATTTTCTCCCACTCCATGGGTTACCTTTTCACCGTTTGTTTGCTTTAATGTGCAGAAGTTTTTCAAAGATAGTTTTAAATTATGATTTGAACTATGCACACTTTACCTCTTTGATCAAGGAAACACAATCCATTCATCCCAACAACTTCTACTTAATAAGCTACTAAATCCTGTTTGCTACTACAGAAACCACAAAGAAGAATGTACTGAGGTAGGAAAACCCAACTCTAAAAACACTACTCTATTGTGTGGATGATCTAAATTTTCGTCCTTGCATTGCCACAGGCTATCACATAGCAAAGGTTTATCAACTTAAGGCAGAAAGTGGTTTTTGGAGATAGGCAAGTCTCACAAAATTTGCAGTTTAACTAGTTTTTAAATTAGAGCCAGAATTTATATACTCTTTCTTCACAGACTATAAATCCTCAACTAATGTGCCCCCCAGAATTTTTAAAGCTTTTGAAAATAACGGGAAAGCAGAAGTAGAATGATGACAAACATGGGCATACAGTAGAATTTCAGCTCATGGACAAGCGATGTTTCTAGGACACAAAATATGCTACAAATGAGACCCTACAAACTCCTAATGAAAACAAGGGCCCCAAACTAAAAAAAAGACATATAATTTACACGCTAACTTTGAATCTCAAGAATGAGTCTTCTAGATACTTACTACTCAGCATGGTCAGCAGCAAGAAGCAACAGCTGTTCCCAGGAATCTAGTGAGAAAGCAGATCCTGTGCCCTTCTGCCCCTTATGAAATAGATCCTCATCTTATCAAGACCCCAGGTGGATTTGTACATGTATTCAATTAAATCCACTATTCTAGATACTAGTATTGATATTGTACCTTGAGTTTCAAATACTTGATATTCCTAAAAACTGTTTTATAAATGTTGTCTGGGGTATATAACCAATGACGTTTGAACAAAGCAATGAATAGAATAAATTACAACTGTCCAAAGTAGCATCCACCAACAAGATTTAGTATTGATTCACAGACAGAATGCAAATAAGGCTTTCAACTCATTGACCAGAATGGAAAATCCCAATTATTCAGAAAAAAAATGTACTGATAGTTATATAAAGAAATTTGGTGATGCCTCTCTTGGGCATAATGATCCACTTGATAGGATGAATTGTGACAGTCTTTTTTTATGGCTGGAAAAAGGACAAATGAACTTTTATGGATTTGTATATAGTTTGTGAGTACTAGATTTTGTGGCAATGGAGGAAATTACTCAGGGCTAGAGTTGATAGGTATAAATAAAATTAGTTGTTACTCTTATCCCATTCATATGCACAACACAGTTCCACTAGTAGTACCTATCATTATAATTAAGGATTCCCAATTGGAGGACTTCCCAACGGAACTGTTTAAAAAGTCTACCCTTTCCAGAATTTGAAATCTCTTCCCCCTTCACATTTATTGATACTCATTAAGTCTCAAGAGCTCTCTTGGAGAATTATTTGCTCCAATAATTTGCAACTATCTCTTCATGGTGGGCAAGCCACAGCTGTCATTTTCAAGGGCATCTTGCATGGTCCCTCAACTATTCAGGAGCTAGAAATACAAGCCTAACTTCAAACATTATGAAAAAAAGAAGTAAATAAAAGTATGTCACTGACTGAACTAAGCATTATTAAACTAAACAATGATAAGCAACTTAAATATGTACATCCTTTGTAACAACAAAAACTGAGGAAATTATAAGTGTGTGTATGTGCACACATAAACATTTAAATACACCTACATACGCATTGAATATTTCTGGAAGGATACTCAATAAACCAGAAACTGTAGTTGTCTAAAGGGAAGGGTCCTGAAGATCTTAAGTGAAAGGAAGATGTACTTTCACTATACAAAACTTTGTACTGTTTAAAAATTTTGCAATAAAATACATTTTTATTACTTATAAAAGTTTAGTTGATAAAACAAATGAAATCGGGGCATTCACATAATAAAATAATTTTAAAAAATAAGGCTCCTTTATTTCTCAAGTATTTGTTACTCTGCAATGTAGATTCTACCTAGGTAATAGTTTCAACTTTGGAAAGAAAAAACATAGGTTGCAGTCAAGGTTATTTTCCTTTCTTTGACTCTCATTGCTTTCCGTACTTAAAAACAAAGCCAAAAAATTGGTTTTCAGCAAGAATAAACATATCCCTCCAGTAAAAAAAACTCCAATATATTTAAATATATTTTAAATATATTTAAAAGTCCATTTTCAGTGTTCCAGAAATTCATTACTACAGGATAAAAATGCCAATTCCTACTCTATAGGAAAAGTCAACAGGTATGAAGGGGTATGAAAGAATAGTACATTAATGACTCCCCAACACATTACACCTTACGGATCCACCCTCTGTGTAGCCCCCTCCCACACTGACTCAGGACTTGGACATGTGACTTGCTTTCGCCAACAGGACATCTGCAAATGTCAATACAAAGCAGAGGCTTGATAAGCACGTAAGACTGTTACTTGCCCTTTGGATTGCAGCCATCATTACATAAAGAAACCCAGTTTGGCCTCCTTAAAGATAAAAGACCACAAAGAAAGAGACACCCAGCCATGTTAGCTGATTCCAGTTCCTAACTGACCATATGAATGCAGTCTTATGAGTGACTAATAGGCAAAATCAGCAGAATTACCACCCTGCTAATACACAGAATTGTGAGAAATAGTAAGTTATAGTTTTTAAGCCACACAGCAGTGGATAACTGATACAGAAGGTCTTATAAATTCTCTGCCCTCTCCTCCCTGAGATCCTTTTTCTGGAGCTATTAGCAGAATGCTTGGAATTTTTATGAGACATAATATAACAGGAAAATTCAGTTTTAGGACAGAGCACTCTCCTTAGGCTTAAGGATGAAAACATTACATGACCTAATTATTAATATCAGAAATCTAGAAAAAGTTTTCAAAATCTTACCTCAAAAATTTACTGTTCCCTTCTCCATCATCATCAAAATCCAATCTGGGGAAAGCCAACAATAAATACTGTAAGCCTACTGATGATACAGAACATGAAGAAATTAAAAATTGTCAATCCACAAGCTACCTGAACACACATCCAAATAAAAGAAGGAAAGAGGAAGTAGACAGAAGTCAAAGAAAGATATGTTACCTCTTTCTCACTGTACCAAACTAGGCAAAGAAACTGGGCAATCAAAAGCATAACTATGGCTACCTTACATTTTCCTAGGGTAAAAGTCCTTATTTGCCAAAATTTTACATCAGAGAATAATCTCTCAACAAGGAGCAGGAATCCACTCAAGAAGGACAAGAAAAAATTAATATGAATAACTCAGGTTCAATTTTCATTTCTACAGCCTGTTCTACAATGTTACCAGCTTCCTGAAACATCTTTCAAAACAGTGAAGTTATATAAAGGAGTGATTTAAGACCTCAAAAGGTTGTTAAACAATGCTGCTTTCCATCATTCATCTAGTAAGCGCATAATATATGTATCTTCAAGATACTGTGCTAGATGAGGTGAAAACAAGAATTTGTCCTCAAGGGAGTCTTTGCTAGACAGATACAAATATAAAACAAATGAGAATGGGAGAGTGCCATGAAAGGAGCACAATCAATATTGTATAGATGTATAGTGAAAACAGAGGTGACTTTCATTTCAGGGGATTAAGGAAGATTTAAATAACAATGTAGGCCAATCTCCTATTAATCTCAATTATTAATTTAATTCTATTCTATTAAACTAAACATTACTCATGTTACCATCCCGTGATCACTCTTGGAATCTCTAACAGTGCAATGACCTGGTATTATGGGCCTGTAGATAGGTTAGATATAAAGTATACAACATCAGTCCTGAAAGTGTTCATTCCTCTTCCTCCCTGCAGCCTCTGATCACCTGTCAAAATCTACCTGCTTTTACCCAATAACTCCATTTCTAAGAATCTGTCCTAAAGAAATAATTCAAAAGAGAAAAATTTATGTACAAAGATGTTCACTGAGTATTACATATAACAGTAAAATCTTCAAAATGACATAAATGTTCCCAAATAGGAATTAAATATATTCTTTTATGTAACTATTGAAATTTATACAGAATATGTAACAAAATGAAAAAAAAAGTCAATATATAAATTTAGATGAAAAGACCAGGCAATGTAAACTATATAATTATATATTTATAACTATGAAAAAAGACCTACATATATAATAAAGAATTAAAGAATTACTCTAAAAAACTGATGAGAAATAACTTTGGGTAAGTAGGGTTATTGCTATTTTATTCTTTTTAACTTTCTATCTTTTCCAATCTTTCTTTAAGAGAAAGTGTGTTACCTCTTTTAAAGTGTATACATTCCTGATTACCAATAATACACATTCATTTCAGAAAATCTGGAAATAATTTTTTTTAATTAGTCTCCTATAATCCCATCACCTAGAAATTTAATGAGCATCCTTTCAGTTTCTTTGCTATGTACACATCACACATTTTCTGATATAATAGAATATTACATATACTGTAACCTCTTCTCTCATTATTATGAACATTTCTCTGTACTGATACATATTTGTCACTTCTAATAGCCGTACTGTAACTTATTCAATCTATCCCGTAATTTTGAATTTGAATTGCTTCTAATTGTTTGCTATTATATATATTACTGTAAAACTGTGTTTAAGAGAATACACTCTAAAGTTAACCTCCCAAGGTTCATACAGATCTTCCACTTACTGGCTGTAGAACCTTGGGTAAGTTATTTATTCACCCTATTCCTCAGTAAATGAGTTAAAATGTGTAAAACTCTTTAAAGACATAGCAAGTCTTAATGTGTTCCTCATGTTACCACTTTTACCCAGGGTTCACTATTGCATTACTACTGGTGGGATGAAATTTAAAGATGAGCTAAAATATTGACTACATCATTCTGAAAGGGAAAAAAGGGAAATTTAATACAAAAAAAAAGGATAAAATATTATCCACTCTTCCAGGCCTTTCTAAGCCTTTCCCAATCTTACCAACCAATTATGGTTTCCATACACTGAAATACACAGCACTGTACTTGGTCCTTTCTTAGTCATTTGGCATATTCTGTCATGTACTAAATTAATGCGTGTAATGATTATCCCTGTCAGATAAACAACTAAAAGACAACAATTGTGTCTTATTTATCTTTGTATTTTACTAGCAATCAGCCTTACACTAACAAGGCATTTAATACTTTTAGAACTGAATGGACTCTGCATTCCAAACCAAGCAACATATCAATCACTTAGAGGAGAAATATTCTAGAGTTCAACATTCTCTAAATTCAGAAAAGTAAAAAGCCAACCAAAAAGATTTGAAAATACAGACACTAAACTTCATGAAAACAGTGAGGTTTTCTCAGCAAGAGTAAAATCTCTGGGCTTAGCCATAATCTTTTACCTTGCAAAGATTTTTGGTTAAAAAAAATACTATTTATAAGAAACTTAGATAAAAACATCAATTCTATATTTTTAAAAAATTCTAAAAAGAGTTATCTGACAGTAGTATGATGTAAGAAATCAGCTGAAGCAGAGAGGAACAGCCAAGGGGGCTCAGCAACTAACTAAATCAGGCTGGTTTACAGGCGAGACATCCACCCAGACTTACCCTGGTCGTCGCTTAAGAGACCTCTGGACCATGACTCCTCCACCTTGAATTCCAGGCCCAGGGTTTCCAGAGACAATGGCTGGCCCCAGGGATGGTACATCTGATGTCCTTTCTATTAGAAAAAAATGGAAATACATTTTAAAAAGATGGTCCTTGTTTATCATCATCAAGTGGCTAGAAGAAAAGCTTAAATTAAGCTATGGATAAAATCTCAGTAGCTTCCCAGAAAACCCAGATGCTGATAAGCAGATTGTTCCTCTTGAATTTTACATCAGTGAAAGATTTCCCTGTTACTTCAGTTCCCCCCACTTCAGAGAGTTCAGAAGAGGGAGTACTATATTCTGAAGAATGCACTTTTTAAAAACTACTAATAGTGACATAATATGAATTTAAGCACACAAAAAACTGCTTTATATATTTCACTCATACAACAAATACATGTAAATGAGCTCCTTTTATTAATTTGGAAAACACAGAAAAGGCAAAAAATGAAAATCACCTGATTTCCAATATTCAAAAAAATTGATACAGAGTAAGTTCCTTGTTATGGCTCCCTTTTATGCCCCCTAGTCCCCTCCCCTCTCCTTCCAATTCAATCTCACCCCTCAGAAGTAACCATGGTTAACAGCTGAGCTCACGTTATCTTGTATTTTTTCCCTCAGATTACATACCTCTCTCAAAGAAAAAACAGACAAATATTTTCTTAATAAAAAATGGAATCCTGGAGGGGCGGAGCCAAGATGGCGGTGTGAGTAGAGCAGCAGAAATCTCCTCCCCAAACCACATATATCTATGAAAATATAACAAAGACAGCTCTTCCTAAAATAGAGACCAGAGGACACAGGACAACATCCAGACCACATCCACACCTGCGAGAACTCAGCACTTCGCGAAGGGGGTAAGATACAAGCCCCAGCCGGGCCGGACCCGAATGCCCCTCCCCGCAGCTCCCGGCAGGAGGAGAGGAGTCAGCAGGGAGAGAGAAGGAGCCCAGGAATGCTGAGCACCCAGCCCCAGCAATCCGGACCACAGCGCAGACACAGAGGATGTGTGGGGTCCTGGATACTAGGGAAACAGGGAGGCAGGACCAGCGGGTGGGTGGCTGAGGCCGATGCCCGACAACAAAGAAATGGGAGCGGCCAGGTTTTTTTTCCTCTTTTAATTTTTTTTTTTTTTTTTTTTGGCAAGTGCTTTTTGGAAGTCTTAAAGGGACAGGAAAAACAATACTAGGGAAACAGGAGAGCAAGACCGGTGAGCGGGTGCCTGCGACCAGCGCCTGAGGACAAAGAAAATCATGCGCTCTTCTTTTTTTTTTCTTTTTTGTTGTTGCAGTTGTTGTTTTGGTTTGGAGAGTGCTTTTTGGAAGTCTAAAAGGGGCAGGGGAGGACACGTAGTCGAGAGACAGGGAATCTGGGGTTTCTGGGCACTCAAACCCCCAAGACACCAGGGAGCATGTAGGCCCGTTACGGAGATAAATAGCTTCCCGGCCACTCCCCCTCCAATGGGGTGCCACCATTTTGGAGCAGCGGCCGGAGCCAGGCCACGGCCACAGCAACAGCGGACATAAACTCCATAGCAGTGGGGCAGGAAGCAGAAACCCTGTCTGTGCACAACTTCCCAGCACAAGCTACTACAGGTCACTATTCTCCCAGGAGAGGAAGGCCACAAACCAACATGGAGGAAAGCTTTTCAAGCCGTCATTCATAACAGCTCTGCAAACTATATCTATCACCATGAAAAGGCAAAAATTCAGGCAGACAAAGATCACAGAGTCAACACCTGAGGAGACAGACCTAACCAGTCTTCCTGACAAATAATTCAAAATAAAAATCATGAACATACTGACAGAGATGCAGAGAAAAATGCAATAGCAATGGGATGAAGTCCAGAGGGAGATCACAGATGTCAGGAAGGAGATAACAGAAGTGAAACAAACCCTGGAAGGATTTATAAGCAGAATGGATAAGATGCAAGAGGCCATTGAAGGAATAGAAACCAGAGAACAGGAAGGTATAGAAGCTGACATAGAGAGAGATAAAAGGATCTCCAGGAAAGAAACAATACTAAGAGAACTGAGACCAATCCAGAAGTAACAACATCTGTATTATAGGGGTACCAGAATAATAAGAGAGAGGAAAAGGGATAGAAAGTGTGTTTGAAGAAACAATTGCTGAAAACTTCCCCAAACTGGGGAAGGAAATAATCGAATAGACCACGGAAATACACAGAACCTCCAACAGAAAGGATCCAAGGAGGACAACACCGAGACACATAATAATTAAAATGGCAAGGATCAAGGACAAGGAAAGAGTTTTAAAGGCAGCTAGAGAGAAAAAGGTCACCTTTAAAGGAAAACCGATCAAGCTAACATCAGACTTCTCGACAGAAACACTACAGGCCAGAAGAGAATGGCATGATATATTTAATACAATGAAACAGAAGGGCCGTGAACCAAGGATACTGTATTCAGCACGACTATCATTTAAGTATGATGACAGGATCAAACAAATTCCTGAGAGGCGAAAGTTGAGGGAATTTGCTTCCCACAAACCACCTCTACAGGGCATCTTACAGGGCCTGCTCTAGATGGGAGCACTGCTAAAAAGAGCACAGAACAAAACACCCAACATATGAAGAATGGAGGAGGAGGAATAAGAAGGGAGAGAAGAAAAAAATCTCCAGACAGTGTATATAACAGCTAAATAAGTAAGCTAAGTTAGGCAGTAAGATACTAAAGAGGCTAACACTGAACCTTTGGTAACCACGAATTTAAAGCCTGCAATGGCAATAAGTACATATCTCTCAATAGTCACCCTAAATGTAAATGGACTAAATGCACCAATCAAAAGACACAGAGAAATAGAATGGATAAAAAAGCAAGACCCATCTATATGCTACTTACAAGAAACTCACCTCAAACCCAAAGATATTCACAGACTAAAAGTAAAGGGATGGAAAAACATATTTCAGGCAAATAACAGCAAGAAGAAAGCAGGGGTTGCAGTACTAATATCAGACAAAATAGACTTCAAAACAAAGAAAGTAACAAGAGATAAGGAAGGACACTACATAACGATAAAAGGCTCAGTCCAACAAGAGGATATAACCATTCTAAATATATATGCACCCAACACAGGAGCACCAACATATGTGAAACAAATACTAACAGAAGTAAAGGGGGAAATAGACGGCAATGCATTCATTTTAGGAGACTTCAACACACCACTCACCCCAAAGGATAGATCCACCAGGCAGAAAATTAGTAAGGACACAGAGGCACTGAACAACACACTAGTACAGATGGACCTAATAGACATCTATAGAACTCTACATCCAAAAGCAACAGGAAATACATTCTTCTCAACTGCACATGGAATATTCTCCAGAATAGACCACATACTAGCCCACAAAAAGAGCCTCAGCAAAATCCAAAATATTGAAATTCTACCAACCAATTTTTCAGACCACAAAGGTATAAAACTAGAAATAAATTCTACAAAGAAAACAAAAAGGCTCACAAACACATGGAGGCTTAACAACATGCTTCTAAATAATCAATGGATCAACGAACAAATCAAAATAGAGATCAAGGAATATATAGAAACAAATGACAACAACAACACAAAGCCCCAACTTCTGGGGGACACAGTGAAAGGAGTCTTAAGAGGCAAGTATATAGCGATCCAGGCACACTTGAAGGAAGAACAATCCCAAATGAATAGTCTAACATCACAATTATCAAAACTGGAAAAAGAAGAACAAATGAGGCCTAAAGTCAGCAGAAGGAGGGACATAACAAAGATCAGAGAAGAAATAAACAAAATTGAGAAGAATAAAACAATAGCAAAAATCAATGAAACCAAGAGCTGGTTCTTTGAGAAAATAAACAAAATAATTAAGCCTCTAGCCAAACTTATTAAGAGAAAAAGAGAATCAACACAAATCAACATAATCAGAAATGAGAATGGAAAAATCATGACAGACTCCACAGAAATACAAAGAATTATTAAAGACTACTATGAAAACCTACATGCCAACAAGCTGGAAAACCTAGAAGAAATGGACAACTTCTTAGAAAAATACAACCTCCCAAGACTGACCAAGGAAGAAACACAAAAGTTAAACAAACCAATTACGAGCAAAGAAATTGAAATGGTAATCAAAAAACTACCCAAGAACAAAACCCCGGGGCTGGACGGATTTACCTCGGAATTTTATCAGACACACAGAGAAGACATAATACCCATTCTCCTAAAAGTGTTCCGAAAAATAGAAGAAGAGGGAATACTCCCAAACTCATTCTATGAAGCCAACATCACCCTAATACCAAAACCAGGCAAAGACCCCACCAAAAAAGAAAATTACAGACCAATATCCCTGATGAATGTAGATGCAAAAATACACAATAAAATATTAGCAAACAGAATTCAAAAGCATATCAAAAGAATCATACACCATGACCAAATGGGATCCATCCCAGGGATGCAAGGATGGTACAACATTCGAAAATCCATCAACATCATCCACCACACATCAACAAAAAGAAAGACAAAAACCACATGATCATCTCCATAGATGCTGAAAAAGCATTTGACAAAATTCAACATCCATTCATGATAAAAACTCTCAGCAAAATGGGAATAGAGGGCAAGTACCTCAACATAATAAAGGCCATACATCATAAACCCACAGCCAACATTATACTGAACAGCGAGAAGCTGAAAGCTTTTCCTCTGAGATCGGGAACTAGACAGGGATGTCCACTCTCCCCACTGTTATTTAGCATAGTACTAGAGGGCCAAAGCAATCCTGAGAAAGAAGAAAAAAGTAGGGGGGATCTCACTCCCCAACTTCAAGCTCTACTACAAAGCCATAGTAATCAAGACAATTTGGTACTGGCACAAGAACAGAGCCACAGACTAGTGGAACAGATTAGAGACTCCAGACATTAACCCAAACATATATGGTCAATTAATATTTGATAAAGGAGCCATGGACATACAATGGGGAAATGACAGTCTCTTCAACAGATGATGCTGGCAAAACTGCACAGCTACATGTAGGAGAATGAAACTGGACCATTGTCTAACCCCATACACAAAAGTAACTTTAAAATGGATCAAAGACCTGAATGTAAGTCATGAAACCATAAATCTCTTAGAAAAAAACAGGCAAAAACCTCTTAGACATAAACATGACTGCCCTCTTCTTGAACATATCTCCCCGGGCAAGGAAAACAACAGCAAAAATGAAAAAGTGGGACTATATTAAGCTGAAAAGCTTCTGTACAGCAAAAGACACCATCAATAGAACAAAAAGGAACCCTACAGTATGGGAGAATATATTTGTAAATGACAGATCCGATAAAGGCTTGATGTCCAAAATATATGAAGAGCTCACATGCCTCAACAAACAAAAAACAAATAATCCAATTAAAAATGGGCAGAGGAACTGAACAGACAGTTCTCCAAAAAAGAAATACAGATGGCCAACAGACACATGAAAAGATGCTCCACATTACTAATTATCAGAGAAATGCAAATTACAACTACAATGAGATATCACCTCACACAAGTAAGGATGGCTGCCGTCCAAAAGACAAACAACAACAAATGTTGGCAAGGCTGTGGAGAAAGGGGAACCCTCCTACACTACTGGTGGGAATGTAAATTAGTTCAACCATTGTGGAAAGCAGTATGGAGGCTCATCAAAATGCTCAAAACAGACCTACCATTTGACCCAGGAATTCCACTCCTAGGAATTTACCCTAAGAATGCAGCAATCAAGTTTGAGAAAGACAGATGCACCCCTATGTTTATCACAGCACTATTTACAACAGCCAAGAATTGGAAGCAACCTAAATGTCCATCGGTAGATGTATGGATAAAGAAGACGTGGTACATATACACAATGGAATACTACTCAGCCATAAGAAGAGGGCAAATCCTACCATTTGCAGCAACATGGATGGACCTGGAGGGCATTATGCTCAGTGAAATAAGCCAAGCGGGGAAAGAGAAATACCAAATGATTTCACTCACCTGTGGAGTATAAGAACAAAGGAAAAACTGAAGGAACAAAACAGCAGCGGAATTACAGAACCCAAAAATGGACTAACAGGTACCAAAGGGGAAGGGATTGGTGAGGATGGGTGGGTAGGGAGGGATAAGGGGGGAAGAAGAAAGGGGGTATTAAGATTAGCATGCATGGGGGGGGGGGGGGAAAGGGGAGGGCTGTACCAAGAAGGCAAGTAGTGATTCTACAACATTTTGCTATGCTGATGGACAGTGACTGTAAAGGGGTTTATAGGGGGGACCTGGTATAGGGGAGAGCCTAGTAAGCATAATATTCTTCATGTAAGTGTAGATTAAAGATAAAAAAAAAAAAAAAGAAAAGGGGGATTACTCCTTGATAGGATAAAAGTAACTGTAAATCAACGATTAATGCATGTTTTCAATATCCTTAATTTTGATCACTTAAAGGGTGTCAGATGATCGGCTATGGAGGTACACTTTTCTGATAGTATTCCTTTCTCTTAAAAAAAAAAACAGTTCCTGTGTGGTGACCTCCAATGAGTTCTACACAATGGTATAAAGGGCATATAAAAGCGTAGGCAAAGGGTTTGTTTGTGTTTACACAGAGGATCAAAGCCTAATTTGGCTACCCCGAAAATGAACTAAGAGACAATATGAAGAAGAACTTCCAACATCAGCACGCTCTGGAAGAGTCATACCAGAAGATGATCATCAAAAAACCTCAACAAAGATCCAGGCGATGCTGCAGTTGTAGCTGCATCCATCCCACCGGTTCCAGGACTTGCCATTGGAATGAAGAAGGGGATATCTTAAGCTGGCCTGTACATACAGTAAAACAACAAATTTGACTGGATCTATACTGTTGGAACTCAACCAAGAATTAGGAGAAGTGCAAGTTGTAGCACTCCAAAATCTTATAACTACAGACTATCTAGTGTTAAAAGAACATATGGGATGTGAACAGTCCCTAGGAATGGGTTGTTTTAATGTCTGATTTCTCTCAGACTGTTCAAGTTCAGTTGGACAATATCCACCATATCATAGATAAGTTTTCACAAATGCGTAGGGTGCCTAACTGGTTTTCTTGGCTTCACTGGAGATGGCTGGTAATTATAGATCTGCTTTGGTTATGTAACTGTATTCATATTATGTTAATGTGTGTGCACAATTTAATTAGTAGTTTAAAACCTATACATGCTTAAGTTACTCTACAAGAAGATATGTCAAAGAAATAATCAATCCTCCCATGTTTTCTTCCATCTGCTACCTCTATAGCTTTTCTTCTTCCTTCCTAATTATAACCCCTAAATAGAATTCGTGCCTCATATCGAATTTACCGAGTATCATAATTCCTCCAGGTGGTAAAGATACCTCAAGACAAATGCTGGGCATAGAAGCCACAGAGCATAAATCTTCAAAGAAATAAAAAGCTACCCTTTTCAAACAATATTGCTTCTCTCTCACTTACCAACTTTACATTTCCCTGTATGGCCCCGGAAGATGACTGGTTAGCCAGAAACGGGTAAGATTCCTCAAGGGAGGAACAACCTAAGACAGGCACAGTTGCAGGGGAGCCATCAGGTGAGAAATTGGGGATCAACAGTGGTGAGGCTTAGAACCTCACCATCCCCCCGTTTTGAGAGAAATCTTCTGCATCCTTGGATGTTTTAATGCCCTTGTCTAGCTTGGATTAACACATAGTCTACAGGCACACACCTGATCATCTACAATTGCTCTCTTACAACACTAAACTATGTTTTCTACTTTTATCTTGCATCTACCTACCACTTCAGCATTTTATTAAAAATAAAAATAATAATAATAAAGGGAGAAATGTGGGATCCACATATAAATCAAGCATAAAAATCAAACGAATATTCATATTTGACCTGATTGTTTATATTTCATAATGCATGATCAAAACCGAACGTTTCTGTGATGACTGCCTTTGTACTGTTCACCATGTAAGAACTCATTCATTATGTAAGAATTTGTTCACCATGTAAGAACTTGTTCATTATGCTTCAGAAGATTGGAGACTGACAAGAATTAGGCTGCGGGTGGATTAATGATTGTGCATTGAGCATTGACTCCCCTATACAGAATTTTATTGTTGTTAACAATCATTTGATCAATAAATATGAGAGATACCCTCTCAAAAAAAAAATGGAATCCTGATCTACAACTTGCTTTTGTCATTTAAATATATACATCATGGATATCTACACATCATATATTTTATTCAACCATTCCCCAATTAGTATTTAAATTGTTTCTATTCACTATTTTTATTATTATAAGCTTTTTACTTTTTTATTATCATAAATAAGGCTCCAAGATCACTTACATAGACACTTTAATTCTCTCTTGCTATTTAGGATAGATTCCTAGAGATAAAATACACTGAGGCCCCCAGAAGGGACTAGTGGTTACCAAAGGGGAGGGGTGGGAGGGAGGGAGAAGGGGATTGTGGGGTATCATGATTAGTACATATGGTGTGGGTGGGGGGGTCACGGGGAAGACAGTATAGCACAGAGAAGACAAGTTAGGGACTCTATGGCATCTTACTACACTGATGGACAGTGACTGCAGTGGGGTATGGGGTGGACTCAATAATAAGGGTGAATGTATGAACCACATTGTTTTTCTTGTGAAACCTTGGTAAGAGTGTATATCAATGATATCTTAATAAAAAAATATATATTCACTGAGTTCAAGCATACAACTGTTTAAAATTGTGATGGATACTGCTAAATTATGTTCCAAAAAGGCTGCTACAATTTATGCTCCCACTAACAGGACATGAGAATATCTATGTCCCTCAATGGCACTGGATATTGTTTTTAATTTTACAACTCTGACAGGTATAAATGATATATTATTTGTTTAACTTGTATTATTTCTTTTTATATTTATTAGTCACCTGAAATCAATTAGTTGGCTCTTCATATCTTTAATATTTTTATGCTAAACATCATGTCTTTTTCTAATGAATTTGTAGGCTCTATCAGTATTAATACTGATATTAAGATCTTTGTCTATTATGTATTACAAATATTTTCTGACCCTCTTTGTCTTTAATTATACAATATTTTGCATTTTCATGTTATTAAATTTATCAACATTTTCCTAAGTAATTAACTGGATTTCTGTCTTGCTTAGGAAATCTCCCCAACCTCCAGATTATTTCCATATTTTCTTATAATAGTTCTTTTTGCATGTAGATTTTTTTAGTCCACCTGGAATTTATTGCCTTATACTTATGTGGCATAAAGCAGGATTCTAAATTATTTTCTTCCAAATCGATAGCAAATTATTCTAGTATTATTTGCTGAACACCATCCTTTTCTCACTTCTCTGAGGTGACTCCTTTATTACACTTTAAGTGTCTACAGATAGTGGATCTCTTTCTATACTTTTATTCTGTATTAATATACTTTCCTGCTCCTGTGTCAATACTGTACACTTTTGATTACAACAGCTTTATAATACATTTTGATTATCAAATAGGAAAGTCCTTTTTTCCCCATTACTTTGCTTTTGTACATATACAAAAAATATTTTTTTAATTAACATATCATTGATATACAATCTTATGAAGGTTTCACATGAGCAACATTGTGGTTACAACATTCACCCATATTATCAAGTCCCCCTGCCACACCCCATTGAAGTCACTGGCCATCAGCTAAGTAAGATGCTACAGTCACTACTTGTCTTCTCTGTGCTATATACTGTTTTCCCTGTGACACCCCTATATTATGTGTGCTAATCATAATGCTCCTTAATCCCATTCTCCTTCCCTCCCCACCCAACTTCCCCCACCTTTCCCTTTGGTAACTTCTAGTCCCTTCTTGGAGTCTGTTGAGTCTGCTGCTGTTTTATTCCTTCAGTTTTTGCTTTGTTGTTATACTCCACAGATGAGTGAAATCATTTGATACTTTCTCTGCCTGGCTTACCTCACTGAGCATAATACCCTCTAGCTCCATCCAGGTTATTGCAAATGGTAGGATTTGTTTTCTTCTTATGGCTGAATAATATTCCACTGTGTATATGTACCACCTCTTCTTTATCCATTCGTCTACTGATGGACACTTAGGTTGCTTCCATATCTTGGCTACGTAAACAGTGCATATGTCTGTGAATCTGGGATCTTGTTTTCTTTGGGTAAATTCCTAGGAGTGTAATTCCTAGGTCAAATGGTATTTCTATATTTAGTTTTTTGAGAAACCTCCATTGCTTTCCACAACAGTTGAACTAATTTACATTCCCACTGCAGTGTAGGAGGGGTCTCCTTTCTTCACATCCTCACCAGCATTTATTGTTCCTTATCTTTTGTATGTTGCCCATCCTTACTGGTGTGAGGTGATATCTCATTGTGGTTTTAATTTGGATTTCTCTGATGATTAGGGATGTGGAGCATCTCTTCATGTGCCTGTTGGCCATCTGAATTTCTTCTCTGGAAAAGTGTACAGATCTTCCACCCATTTTTTAAATCAGGTTATTTGCTTTTTGGGTACTGAGGTGTATAACTTCTTTATATATTTTAGATGTTAACCCTTGTAGGATATGCCATTTACAAACATATTCTCCCATAATGTACGATGCCTTTTGTTCTAATGATGGTGTCCTTTGCTGTACAGAAGCTTTTTAGTTTGATGTAGTCCCCTTTGCTCATTTTGCTTTTGTTTCCCTTGCCCGAGGAGATGTGTTCAGGAAAAAGTTGCTCATGTTTATATGCAAGAGATTTTTGCCTATGTTTTCTTCTAAGAGTTTTAAGGTTTCATGACTCACATTCAAGTCTTTGGTTCATTTCAAGTTTACTTTTGTGTTTGTATATGGAGTTAGACAATAATCCAGTTTCATTCTCTTACATGTAGCTGTCCAGTTTTGCCAACACCAGTTGTTGAAGAGGCTGTCAATTCCCCATTATATAGCCATGGCTCCTTTATCATATATTAATTGACCATATATGCTTGAGTTTATATCTTGGCTCTATATTCTTCTCCATTGATCTATGGGTTTGTTCTTGCACCAGTACCAAATTGTCTTGATTACTGTGGCTTTGTAGTAGAGCTTGAAGTTGGGGAGTAATTCCCCCTTGCTTTATTCTTCCTTCTCAGGATTGCTTTGGCTATTCAGGGTCTTTTGTGGTTCCATATGAATTTTAGAACTATCTGTTCTAGTTCACTGAAGAATGTTGTTGGTATTTTGATAGGGATTGCACTGAACCTATAGATTGCTTTAGGCAGGATGGCCATTTTGACAATATTAATTCTTCCTATCCATGAGCACATGTTCCCCATTATTTTAAACTGACTTCCGCTTCTGGAACAATGGAATAGATGTACTTTACTCCTCCTGTTAAGTGAAACTAAAAGTCCTTGACATAATATATAAAATACAGGAATACTCTGAAAAGTGGAGAAAATAAGGCAGACCTACTAGGAACCCCAGAACTCAAGGAATGACATGGTGATGAGTTCCCTGGGTTTTCTCTTTGCCTCATACATCCCAGATATGGAGCTGCAAGTCAGCATCCTGTGAACATGAAGGAGTATAGACAAAAACAGTCCCTCAAATAGTCAAAGAACCAGGAAAAGGGGCAACTTAAGAAAGACAGAAAATTCTTAAACAACTACTCTATTCTAGCCAAATACCACAGAAAAACTGTGATCCCACTTGTACCCTGCCAGCAAAGGCTAAGTGGGGAGCTCCAACATCTATCCTTATGAGGTTGTAACAAGGTACCCTAAGACCCCTTCTGGAATGGTGTCAGAGAAAGCAAAAAGGGTCTTAGAACTTTCGTTTCTACTTGTCAGAAATGAGGGCTGTAACCCACAATGTCCATGAAGACCAGGTAGGAAGATATAACTCCCATCCCCATACAGCAGTAACAAAAAGCCCTCTCCTCAGGTGTCAACAGAGACTAAGCAGGGAACCTGGAATTCTATCTTCACCTAGCAACAACAAGATAGCATTTCCCCTTCCCCTCTTAAAGTTGTGTCAGTGAAAACCAGCTAAGACAGATTTCAGTAAGATCCAATCACATAATAAAAAAATGCCCATTTAAAAAATGACTTCATATCGACGACAACCAGGAAGACCTCAAGTTAAATGAAAAATAATCAACAGATGCCAACAAATGTTAGAATTATCTGACAAAGAATTTAAAAGAAGCCATGATAAAAACACCTAAACAAGCAGTTGAAATAAATGAAAGAAATAGTAAGCCTCAGCAAAGAAATAGGAGATACAAAGAAGAATCAAAGAGAAGTTTTAGAACTGAAATAAAAGGTTAAGTGGATAAGTCCAACAGCAGAGTGGAGGGAACAAAGGAAACAATCAGTTAAATGGAAGACAGAACACTAGAAATTACCCAATCTAAACAGAGAGAAAATAGTAATGAATGGAAAAAAAAAAAAATAGAGCCTCAGAGAACTGGGTAACTAAAACAAACGATTTAATCTTTGTGTTGTTAGACTCCTGGAAAGAAAGGAAAAAGAAGGCAAGGCTGAAAAATAATGTCTGAAAGCTTCCCAATTTGGCAAGAGATGTAACCTGCAGACTCAAGAAGTTAAGTAAACCCCAAAGAATAAATCTAAAGAAATCCATTCCAACACATCACAACTAAACTTTTAAAAACTAAAAACAAAGTTTTGAAGGTAGCTAGAGAAAAATGATACTTATAGAGGAAAATCAATTCAAATGACAGATTTTTCATCAGAAACCATGGAGACTAAAAGAAAGTAGAATGGTATATTTTTATTTTGAAAGAAAAGAACTGTCAAACCAGAATCCTATATCTAGTGAAACCATCATACTGAAATGAAAGGGAATTCAACACTTTCTGTGATGATAGAAAACTAAGGAGAATTTGTCACCAACAGACCTATCTTAAAAGAATAGCTAAACAAAGTTCTCTAAGCACAAAGGGAATTACAAAAGAAGAAATTTTGGAACATCAAGAAGGAAGAAAGAACTCAGTAAGGAAAAATATGGGTAAATCATCAGTAAACTTTCCTTCTCAAATTTTCTAAATTATGTTTGATGGTTGAAGCAAAAATTACAATGCTGATGTTTCTAAATGCATACAAAGGAGCTATTTAAGAAAATTACAAATGGGAAGGTAAAAGGACATAAAGTTAAGATTTCAACACTTTACTGAAACTAGCAAAATGACACCACCAAGAGACTGTGACAAATTTGTATATATAATGTGATACCCACTACAGCTATACAAGGAGATACACTAACAAACATAGATAAATCAAAACAGAATTCTAAAGAATGTTCAAATAACCTACAGGAAGGCAGGAAAAAACAGAAACAAAAACAAAAACAGAAAGGAAAAAATAAAATGGCAAACTTAAGCCCTAGCATACCAATAATTTTATTAAATGTAAAGGGTATAAATATATCAATTAACAGAGAGTGACAGAGTAAATTTAAAAACATGACCTAAGGATACACTATCTACAAGAAACTCAATTCAAACATAATGGTGGAAGCAGGATGAAAGTAAAAAGATGGAAAAAGGTATACCATGTAAACATTAATCAAGGGAAACCAATGGCTACATTAATAATGATCAGATGAAATAAATTCTAGAGCAAATAAAATTACCAGAGAAAAAGAAGGACATCATGTAATAAAGATTCAATCCACCAAGAAGACATTTGGTGTATCTGCACCAGAGCTGCAAAATATTTTAAATAAAACTGATAGAATAGAAAGGGGAAAATAATTATAGTTGGAGACTTCAATGCCCCCTCTCAACAACTGGCAGAATAGAAAAACACCAAAAATACAGAAGATCTCAATGACACCATCAACCAACTGTATCTAACTAACATTCATAGAAGCTTTTCACCCAACAGCAGATAAACATTCTTTTCAAGTGTCCCCAGAACATATACCAAGACAGACCATATTCTGGGCCATTAAGCCGACCTCAATAACTTTTGAAAGCATTTAAATCATAGAGTGCATTCTTTACCCACAATGGAATCAAAGTAGAAATCATTAACAGAAAGATAACAGGCAAATCTCCATACACTTGGACACTAAACAACATACTTTAAATGATCAATGAGTCAAAGAGCAAGTCTCAAGGGAAATTAAAAATACACTGAACTAAAATGAAAATGAAAAATGCAGATAGTAAAATTTGAAGGACACAGCAAAAGCTATACTCAGAGGAATTTGATAGCACTAAAATACTTATATTGGAAAAGAGGAAAAGTCAAATCATAAGCTTCTACCCCAAGAACCTAGGAAAAGAAAATAAACTCAAGCAACCAAAAGGAAGGAAATAAGAAGAATATAAATCAGCGAATCTACAAACAGAAAAATAAGAAAATGAATGAAACAAAGAGTTGGTTCTGTAAATAAATAAATAAAACTGACAAACTTCTGCAAGACAGACAAAAAGAGAAGACCAAACTACCAGTATTAGGAATGAAAGCAGGGATATCACTAAAGACCCCTAAGAAATAAAGAGATAACTAGGAATACAAAGAATAACTTGCATACATGAATTGGCCAATGTAGACAAAATGGATCAATTCCTTGAAAAACACAAACTAAAACAACTGACTCACAAAATAGATGACTTGAATGTCCCTACAGTTATTATGAAATAGAATTCACAATTTTAAAACTCAAAAAAGAAATCTCCAAGTCCAGATGATTTCACTGTAGAATTCTACCAAACATTTGAAAAACTGACACATATTCCTTTCCTCAAGATACTAATTGAGGGACACTTACCAATTAATCTCATGAAGCTAGTATTACCCTGATATAAAAACTAAAGACAGTACAAAAAGAAAACGACAAAAGAGACCAATATTCCTCAGGAAAAGATACAAAAATCCTTAACAAATACTATTTAGCAATTTTAGCAAACAGAATTTGGCAATTTGGAAAAAAAATTACACAGTATGACCAAATGTGATTTATTCTAGGAAAACAAACTGTTCAATACTTAAAAATCAACCACTGTAAGATGGACAGTGACTGCAATGGGGTATGGGAGGGACTCGATAATAAGGGTGAGTGTAGTAACCACATTGTTTTTCTTGTGAAACCTTCAAAAGAGTGCATATCAATGATACCTTACCAAAAAAAATCAATCTGTATAATTAGACATTTTAACAGGCTAAGGAAGAAAAATAACACATGGTCTTATCAACCTATGCATAAAAAACATTTAATAAACTTCAACACCCATTCCTAATAAAAACTCAAGAAAAATAAGAAAAGAGGGCAATGTCAACCTGATTTTTTAAAATCTACAAAACAAAAACCCTAAACCTAACACTACATGCTTAATGGTGAAAAATAATGTTTTCTTCCTAAGATTGGAAACTAGGCAAAAATGTACCCACTCTTCACTTATTCATAGTGTGGGAAGTTCTAGTCAATGCTAAATACAATAAAAGGCATACAGATCAAAAAGGAAAAAATAAAACTGTCCCCATTTGCAAATGACATGACTGCCTTTTTAGGAATCTACCAAAAAGGCTTCTAGAACAAATAAGTGCACTCAGCAAAGTTACTGGAGACAAGATAAATAGGCAAAAATATTTTTTTCTATAAACAGACACCAAAATTTAAAATACAAAACCATTTATAATCATTAAAAATATATATATTTAAGTGTAAATCTAATAAACACACAAGACTTATATGCTGATAACTTCTATGCTGATGATAGCAATAAGATGACCTAAATAAATGGAAGGACATACCATGTTCATGAATTGAAAGACACAACATAGTAAAGATGTCAATTCTCTTCAAACTGATAAACAGGTTTAATGTAATTACTATCAAAATTCTACTAAGATGTTTTTGTAGATATAAAAGATTAAAATTTACATAGGAAGATAAACAACTATATTAACTAAAACAATTTTGACAAAGAAAAAGTGGAAAGAATACGCGTATCCAATTTCAAGACTTACATAGCTACAATAATCAAGACTGTGGTTTTGGGAGAAGGCCACATAATGGAACTAAGAAACAGACCAACACAAATTGCCCTTCTGACAAAAGTACAAAAGCAACTCAAAGAGGAAAGCCCTTTCAATAAATGGTGCTAGGGCAACTAGACATCTGAAGGCCAAAAAATGAGCCTCAATCTAAGCTTCACCCCTTATACAAAAATTAATCAAAATGGACTACAGACTTAAATGTAGAATGTAAAATTATGTAACATCTAGAGAAAACTTAGAAGAAAATCTTCAGAACCTAGGCTAAGCAGAGTTCTTAAGACTTGGCACCAAAAGCATGATCTATGAAAGGAAAAACTGATAAATCAGACTTCATTAAAATTAAAAACTTCCTCCATGAAAGACTGTCAAAGGATGAAAAGACAAGTTACAGTGGGAGAAAACACTGCAAAGAACTCTTATCTAGAATATAAAAATAACTCAAAACTCAACAGTAAAAAAGCAAATGGTCTGATTACAACATAGGCAAAAGACATGAAGACAGTTCCCCCAGAAAACAAATGGCAAATAAGCATATGAGAGTATGCTGAACATCACTAGTGATGAGGGAAATGCAAATTAAAATATACTATATACCTACCAGAATTTCTAAAATAAAAAATAATGGATACCAAATGTTGGGAAGAATACAGAAAAAACAAATCACTTATACATTGCTGGTGAGAATGTAATATAGTACAGTCACTCCAGAAAACAGTTTGGGAGTTTCTTTAGAAACAAAACGTGGGGGCAGAGAAAAAGATGGCAGAATAGGAAGACAAGGATGAAACCTCCTTCCAAAAACACATAAAAGAGGAAAATACAGCAAATACAACTGAACCTGAAAATGACCTAAACTGCAGAACAGACCACCTGTACCTGGGAAAGAAGAGAGGACCACATAAAAAAGGGTGAGGTGGCAAAGCCGAGATCCAGTGGAACCCAAGCCCTCCCTCATACCAGCCTACAGGCAGGAGAAAGAGGAACAGAGTGGGAAGGGGGTAGGAGCCCAGGATCACTGTATACCTGGCCCTGAAGATCTACTCTGGAAGCATGAGCTGGGTTCTGGTGAGTAGTGGGACTGAACATCAGGGACAGGTGGAACACTCTGGGAGGCTGAGACTCCAGCCAGGGTGGGAGGACAGGCACACTTCACCTATCCTAAGACCAATGGCAGAAGCTGCAGTTTGAAAGACTTGCCAGCAGTGGGATTGGCAGAGGGGCAAGGGGTGGATGGAACTCTCTCCTCAGGAGGAAGGGCAGGTGGAGGACATCCCCTAAGCCCTCCCTCAGCCCAACAGTTCAGGAACTCTTGGGAGTCCCAGGTGCTCCATCCCCCTCACTGATTATTGCAGTCCCAAGGCTCCTGCCTGTGCCAATACCAGCAGCCAACCCACTCAGCCCAGTAGCAGCATCAGACATTGCTGCCTGTCAGGCAGAAGGAGAATCTCCCAGCTTTACCAGCTCCATTTCAGCCCAACCATGAAGTTGCCTGCAGTAACCAGCCCGAAGAACTCCATCCTCCCCAGGGCTGTCCAAACCCAGTACTGTGTATCCAGCCCAGGCAGAGTCACACATCAACCTGCCATTAGCCCCATTAACACAGCAGCTCCACAATTGCTGCAGGACATGCAGAGAGTGGCTCCACCCACAGGGATCCCAGCAGACTTCTGCACTGATCACAAAGGCAGCGGTTGAAACTAACTGCTAGCACAGACTCAGACCACTACAGAAGACAGACAGAAAGGTAGCAGCCCCACCCACTACATGCCAACAACTGGGGCTCCTGCAAAGTAGAACTACACACTAGAGAGTAAAGAATCTTGAGCTTCTGGGCAGCATAGGACGCCTTCTTTATAAAGCTATTAATCTATAGGCCAGGAAGCACAGCAGAACCACCTAGCATTAAAAAAGAAACACAGAAATCGTGACAAAACCAGGAGGCAGAGGAATCTGTTCCAAACAGAACTAGAGGACAGGACACCCAAAAGAGGGCTAAATGAAACAGAGATCGCCAATCTTCTTGTTAAAAATTTCAAAATAAAAGTCATAAACATGCCCACTGATTTACAGAAAAATATTCAAGATATTAGGGAGGACTTCAACAAAGAGACAGAAGACCTGAAAAGAGACACTCAGAGCTGCAGAATACAGTACCTGAAATTAAACATACAATGGAGGGATTTAAGAGTAGACTGCTGCAGGTAGAGGAGAGAGTTAATGAGATGGAAAGTAGAGAACAGTAGAACAACGAAGTTGAGAAACAGAGAGAAAAAAGGATCTCTAAGAATGAAAGAATAATAACACAGCCATGTAATCCAAATTGAACAATACTTGCATAATAAGGGTACCAGAAGGCGAACAGAGAGACAAAGGGAAAAGTCCCTTTGAATACACAGCTGTTGAAAACTTCCCCAATCTGGGGAAGGAAATAGACACTCAGGTCATAGAAGTACAGAGAGCCCCAAACGAAAGGAATGCCAGGAAGACAACACCAAGACATTTAATAATAAACATGGCAAAGATCAAGGACAAGCAGAGAGTAGTGAAAGCAGCCAGAGAGAGAGAAAAAGATTACTTATAAAAGGAAACACCATCAGGTTATCAGTAGACTTCTCAGCAAAAACTTTACAGGCCAGAAAGGAGTGACATGATATATCTAATGTACTGAAACAGAGGAACCTCCAACCAAAAATCCTCTACACAGCAAGAGTATCATGTAACTTTGAAACAAGATTAAACAATGTAAAGATAAACAAAAGGTGAAGAAATTCACAACCACTAAGCCAGTCTTACAGGATATGTTAAAAGGACTGCTATAGATGGAAATGTCCCTAAGGCCAAATAGTTTCCACCAGTGAAAATTAAACCACAATGGAGTATAACAACAAAGCAAAACCAAAGGAACAGAACAGCTGCAGACTCACAGACTCCAAGGGACTACCAGTTACCAAAGGGAAGGGGTTGGAGAGAGTGGGGAGGGAGGGAGAAGGGAATTGAGGAGCATTATAATTACCACACACAACACAAACAGATCATGGAGAAGGCAGTGTAGCATGGAAAAGACAGGTAATAACTCCATTGCATCTTACTATGCTGATGAACAGTGACTGCAGTGGGATGGGGGGAGACTCGATAATATGGGTGAATGTTGAAACCACAAGGTTACTCATATGAAACCTACATAAGATTGTATATCAATGATACATTAACTTTAAAAAAAAAAAGAAACCCACAGTAAAGGTAGTAGACCAATTAATTACCAAAGAAGTATGAAATTAAAGCAAATGAAGCAAAATCAACTATACACAAAATCAGTCAAGGAATACACAGAAAGTGCAGATTAAGGGTATCTAATATAAAAAGTTTGGAGAAGGAAAAAAAGTACTTTTTTACTGTGTGTGAAATAGAGTAAGGAGCAATTTAAGATAGACTGCTATATAGTAAGGAAGCTCTCCTTGAACCTTTGTAACCATAACTCTAAAGTCTACAATAGATACACACAAAAACTTTTTTTAAGAGAAATACAATTACAAGACTAAAGAAAGCTATCAAATAACAAGAGAAGAGTATAAGAGAGGAAGAAAGGAACAAAGAGCAGTAAAAACACCCAGAAAAAAATAAAATGGCAATAAATACATATCTATCAATAATCACATTAAATGTAAATGAGCTTAAAGCACCAAAAGACAAAGAGTGGCAGAACAGATAAAGAAACAAGACCCATCTATAATCTACCTACAGGAGACTCATTTCAGACCGAAAGACATACACAGACTAACAGTACAGGGATGGAAAAAGATATTTCACACAAATAATAGGGAGAAAAAGCAGCAATACACAAAATAGATTTCAAAACAAAGTGACAAGAGACAAAGAAGGACATTATATAATGATAAAAAGGTCAGTCCAACAAGAGGATATAATCATTGTAAAATATCTATACACCCAAGATAGAATAGAATCACCTAAACATGTAAAACAAATACTAACAGAAATAAAGGGGGAAATAAATTGCACCACATTCATTTTAGGAAATTTTAACACATTGACAGACAATTCAATACGACAGAAAGTAAATAAGGAAACAGAGACAATGAACAATACATAAGGTCAACACAGTAAGATGGACTCAACAGGTATGTATAGAACTGCACCCAAAAGCAGCAGGATACACATTTTTCTCAAGTACACATGGAACATTCTCCAGAATAGATCACATATGAGGCCATAAAATGAGCATTAATAAATTCAAAGGCTGAAATTTTATCAAGCAACTTCTTAGACCACAATGGTATGAAATGAGAAATAAATTATACAAAGAAAACAAAAAAGTCTACAAACACATTAAGACTAAATAACATGCTTCTAAATAACCAATGTTCAAAAATCAAATCAAGGGAGCCAGGATGGCGGTGTGAGTAGAGCAGTGGAAATCTCCCAAAAACACATAGAGCTATGAAAATATAACAAAGAAAACTCTTCCTAAAATAGAAACCAGAGGACACAGGACAACATCCAGACCACACCCACACCTGCAAAAACCCAGCGCCTTGCGAAGGGGGTAAGATACAAGCCCCGGCCCGGCAGGACCCGAGCGCCCCTCCCCCTGGCTCCCGGGGGGTGGAAAGAAACCGGAGCGGTTTTTTTTTCTTTGGCGAGTGCTTTTTGGAAGCCTTAAAGGAACAGGGACCCCATTGCAAGGGACGCAGGGCGGCGGGACCAGTGAGAGGGTGCCTGGGACCGGCGCCTGACGACAAAGAATATCGCGCGCTTTTCCCTACGGGACCGGTGAGCGGGTGCCTGAGACCGGCGCCTGAGGACGGAGGAAATCACACGTTTTTCCCCTTTTTTTTACTTTTTTTGGCGAGTGCTTTTTGGAAGCCTGAAAGGAAAAGGGACCCCGGTGATAGGGAGGCAGAGCAGGAGGACCGGTGAGCGGGTGCCTGGGACCGGCGCCTGAGGACAAAGAATATTGCGCGCGTTTCCCTGCAGGACCAGTGGGTGGGTGCTTTTTGGAAGCCTTGAAGGTACAGGAACCCCAGAGCTAGGGAGGCAGGGCAGCAGGACCAGTGAGCAGGTGCCTGGGACCGGCGCCTGAGGACAAAAAAAAATGCGTGTTTTTTCCTTTTTTTTTTTTTTCTGTTCCCTCTCTCATTGTTGCTGTTGTTTTGCTTTGGAGAGTGCATTTTGGAAGTCTTAAAGGGGCAGGACAGGACACTTAGACAAGAGGCATGGAATCTGGGGATCTCTGGGCACTCTAACCCCCTGGGCAACAGGGAGCACAGAGGCCCCTTACGGAGATAAATAGTCTCCTGGCCGCTCCCCCTCCAATGGGGCTCTGCCACTTTGGAGGAGCAGCCCCAGCCAGGCCACGCCCACAGCAAAAGCGGGGATAAACACTATAGCAAACGGGCAGGTAGCAGAAGCCCTATCTGCACACAGCTGACAAGCATAAGCCACTAGAGGTCGCTATTCTTCCAGGAGAGGAAGGCCACAAACCAACAAGAAGGGAAGCTCTTCCAGCAGTCACTTGTACCAGTTCTGCAAACGATCTCTATCACCATGAAAAGGCAAAACTACAGGCACAGAAAAATCACAGACACAACACCTGAGAAGGAGACAGACCTAACCAGTCCTCCTGAAAAAGAATTCAAAATAAAAATCATGAACATGCTGACAGAGATGCAGAGAAAAATGCAAAAGCAATGGGACGAGATGCAGAGAAAAATGCAAGAGAAATGGGATGAAGTCCAGACGGAGATCACAGATGTCAGGAAGGATATCACAGAAGTGAAACAATCCCTGGAAGGATTTATAAGCAGAATGGATAAGATGCAAGAGGACATTGAAGGAATAGAAGCCAGAGAACAGGTACGTATTGAACCTGACATAGAGAGAGATAAAAGGATCTCCAGGAATGAAACAACACTGAGAACTATGTGACCAATCCAAAAGGAATAATATTCGTATTATAGGGGTACCAGAAGAAGAAGAAAGAGGAAAAGGGATAGAAAGTCTCTTTGAAGAAATAATTGCTGAAAAATTCCCCAAACTGGGGGAGGAAATAATCAAACAGACCATGGAATTACACAGAACCCCCAACAGAAAGGATCCAAGGAGGACAACACCAAGACACATAGTAATTAAAATGGCAAGTATCAAAGACAAGGAAAGAGTTTTAAAGGCAGCTAGAGAGAAAAAGGTCAACTATAAAGGAAAACCCATCAGGCTAACATCAGACTTCTCGACAGAAACCCTACAGGCCAGAAGAGAATGGCATGACATACTTAATGCAATGAAACAGAAGGGCCTTGAACCAAGGATACTGTCTCCAGCATGACTATCATTTAAATATGATGGCGGGATTAAACAATTCCCAGACAAGCAAAAGTTGAGGGAATTTGCTTCCCACAAACCACCACTACAAGGCATCTTACAGGGAGTGATCTAGATGGGAGCACTGCTAAAAAGAGCACAGAACAAAACACCCAACATATGAAGAATGGAGGAGGAATAAGAAGGGAGAGAAGAAAAGAATCTCCAGACAGTGTATATACCAGCTCAACAAGCGAGCTAAGTTAGGCAGTAAGATATTAAAGAAGCTAACCTTGAACCTTTGGTAACCACGAATCTAAAGCCTGCAATGGCAATAAGTACATATCTCTCAATAGTCACCCTAAATGTAAATGGACTTAATGCACCAATCAAAAGACACAGAGTAATAGAATGGATAAAAAAGCAAGACACATCTATATGCTGCTTACAAGAAACTCACCTTAAACCCAAAGACAAGCATAGACTAAAAGTCAAAGGATGGAAAAACATATTTCAGCCAAACAACAGTAAGAAGACAGCAGGGGTTGCAGTACTAATATCAGACAAAATAGACTTCAAAATAAAGAAACTAACAAGAGATAAAGAAGGATACTACATAATGATAAAGGGCTCAGTCCAACAAAAGGATATACCCATTCTAAATATATATGCACCCAATACAGGAGCACCAGCATATGTGAAACAAATACTAACAGAAGTAAAGGGGGAAATAGACTGCAATGCATTAATTTTAGGAGACTTCAACACACTACTCACCCCAAAGGATAGATCCACTGGGCAGAAAATAAGTAAGGACACACAGGCACTGAACAACACACTAGAACAGATGGACCTAATAGACATCTATAGAACTCTACATCCAAAAGCAACAGGATATACATTCTTCTCAAGGGCACATGGAACATTCTACAGAATAGACCACATACTACGTCACAAAAAGAGGCTCAGTAAATTCGAAAATATTGAAATTATACCAACCAATTTGTCAGACCACAAAGGTATAAAAGTAGCAATAAATTGTACAAAGAAAGCAAAAAGGCTCACAAACACATGGAGGCTTAACAACGTGCTACTAAATAATCAGTGGATCAATGAACAAATCAAAATAGAAATCAAGGAATATATAGAAACAAATGACAACAACACAAAGCCCCAACATCTGTGGGACTCAGCGAAAGCAGTCTTAAGAGGAAAGTATATAGTAATCCAGGCACACTTGAAGAAGGAAGAACAATCCCAAATGAATAGTCTAACATCACAATTATCGAAACTGGAAAAAGAAGAACAAATGAGGCCTAGTCAGCAGAAGGAGGGACATAATAAAGATCACAGAAGAAATAAACAAAATTGAGAAGAATAAAACAATAGCAAAAATCAATGAAACCAAGAGCTGGTTCTTTGAGAAAATAAACAAAATAGATAAGCCTCTAGCCCAAGTTATTAAGAGAAAAAGAGAATCAACACAAATCAACATAATCAGAAATGAGAATGGAAAAATCATGACAGACTCCACAGAAATACAAAGAATTATTAAAGACTACTATGAAAACCTATATGCCAACAAGCTGGAAAACCTAGAAGAAATGGACAAATTCCTAGAAAAATACAACCTCCCAAGACTGACCAAGGAAGAAACACAAAAGTTAAACAAACCAATTACGAGCAAAGAAATTGAAATGGTAATCAAAAAACTACCCAAGAACAAAACCCCGGGGCCAGACATATTTACCTCGGAATTTTATCAGACACACAGAGAAGACATAATACCCATTCTCCTAAAAGTGTTCCACAAAATAGAAGAAGAGGGAATACTCCCAAACTCATTCTATGAAGCCAACATCACCCTAATACCAAAACCAGGCAAAGATCCAACCAAAAAAGAAAATTACAGACCAATATCCCTGATGAATGTAGATGCAAAAATACTCAATAAAATATTAGCAAACAGAATTCAACAGTATATCAAAAGGATCATACACCACGACCAAGTGGGATTCATCCCAGGGATGCGAGGATGGTACAACATTCGAAAATCCATCAACATCATCCACCACATCAACAAACAGAAAGACAAAAACCACATGACCATCTCTACAGATGCTGAAAAAGCATTTGACAAAGTTCAACATCCATTCATGATAAAAACTCTCAGCAAAATGGGAATAGAGGGCAAGTACCTCAACATGATAAAGGCCATATATGATAAACCCACAGCCAGCATTATACTGAACAGTGAGAAGCTGAAAGCATTTCCTCAGAGATCGGGAACCAGACAGGGATGCCCACTCTCCCCACTGTTATTTAACATAGTAATGGAGGTCCTAGCCACGGCAATCAGACAAAACAAAGAAATACAAGGAATCCAGATTGGTAAAGAAGAAGTTAAACTGTCACTATTTGCAGATGATATGATACGGTACATAAAAAACCCTAAAGACGCCACTCCAAAACTACTAGAACTGATATCGGAATACAGTAAAGTTGAAGGATACAAAATTAACACACAGAAATCTGTAGCTTTCCAATACACTAACAATGAATCAATAGAAAGAGAAATCAGGAAAACAATTCCATTCACCATTGCATCAAAAAGAATAAAATACCTAGAAAGAAACCTAACCAAAGAAGTGAAAGACTTATACTCTGAAAACTACAAGTCACTCTTAAGAGAAATTAAAAGGGACACTAATAAATGGAAACTCATCCCATGCTCATGGCTAGGAAGAATTAATATCGTCAAAATGGCCATCCTGCCCAAAGCAATATACAGATTTGATGCAATCCCTATCAAATTACCAGCAATATTCTTCAATGAATTGGAACAAATAATTCAAAAATGCATATGGAAACACCAAAGACCCCGAATAGCCAAAGCAATCCTGAAAAAGAAGAATAAAGTAGGGGGGATCTCACACCCAACTTCAAGCTCTACTACAAAGCCATAGTAATCAAGACAATTTGGTACTGGCACAAGAACAGAGCCACAGACCAGTGGAACAGACTAGAGACTCCAGAAATTAACCCAAACATATACGGTCAATTAATATTTGATAAAGGAGCCATGGACATACAATGGCAAAATGACAGTCTCTTCAACAGATGGTGCTGGCAAAACTGGACAGCTACATGTAGGAGAATGAAACTGCACCATTGTCTAACTCCATATACAAAGGTAAACTCAAAATGGATCAAAGACCTGAATGTAAGTCATGAAACCATTAAACTCTTGGAAAAAAACATAGGCAAAAACCTCTTAGACATAAACATGAGCGACCTCTTCTTGAACATATCTCCCCGGGCAAGGAAAACAACAGCAAAAATGAGCAAGTGGGACTACATTAAGCTGAAAAGCTTTTGTACAGCGAAAGACACCATCAATAGAACAAAAAGGAACCCTACAGTATGGGAGAATATATTTGAAAATGACAGATCCAAAAAAGGATTGACGTCCAGAATATATAAAGAGCTCACACGCCTCAACCAACAAAAAACAAATAACACAATTAAAAAATGGGTAGAGGAACTGAACAGACAGTTCTCTAAAAAAGAAATACAGATGGCCAACAGACCTGTATGAAAAGATGCTCCACATCGCTAATTATCAGAGAAATGCAAAATAATACTATGAGGTATCACCTCTCACCAGTAAGGATAGCTGCCATCCAAAAGACAAACAACAACAAATGTTGGCAAGGCTGTGGAGAAAGGGGAACACTCCTACACTGCTGGTGGGAATGTAAATTAGTTCAACCATTGTGGAAAGCAGTATGGAGGTTCATCAAAATGCTGAAAACAGACCTACCATTTGACCCAGGAATTCCACTCCACGGAATTTACCCTAAGAACGCAGCAATCAAGTTTGAGAAAGACAGATGCACCCCTATGTTTATCGCAGCACTATTTACAATAGCCAAGAATTGAAAGCAACCTAAATGTCCATCGGTAGATGAATGGATAAGAAAATGTGGTACATATACACAATGGAATACTACTCAGCCATAAGAAGTGGAAAAATCCAACCATTTGCAGCAACATGGATGGAGCTGGAGAGTATTATGCTCAGTGAAATAAACCAAGCGGAGAAAGAGAAATACCAAATGATTTCACTCATCTGAGGAGTATAAGAACAAAGGAAAAACTGAAGGAACAAAACAGCAGCAAAATTACAGAACCCAAAAATGGACTAACAGGTACCAAAGGGAAAGGAACTGGGGAGGATGGGTGGGCAGGGAGGGATAAGGGGGGGAAGAAGAAGGGGGTATTAAGATTAGCATGCATGTGGGGGGAGGGAGAAAGGGGAGGGTGGGCTGCACAACACAGAGAGGACAAGTAGGGATTCTACAACAGTTTGCTAAGCTGATGGACAGTAACCATAATGTGGTTGTTAGGGGGGACCTGATATAGGGGAGAGCATAGTAAATATAGTACTCTTCATGTAAGTGTAGATTAAAGATTAAAAAAAAGGAAGGAAGGAAGGAAGGAAGGAAGGAAGGAAGGAAGGAAGGAAGGAAGGAAGGAAGGAAGGAAGGAAGGAAGGAAGGAAGAAAGAAAAGGGGGATTACTCCTTGATAGGATAAAACTATTGGTAAATCAAAGATCAACGCATGCTTTAAATATCCTTAATGTTGATCACTTAAAGGGTGTCAGATGATCAGCTATGGAGGTACTCTTTTCTGATAATATTCCTTTCTCTTAATAAAAAAAAAAAAAAAGCAGTTCCTGTGTGCTGACCTCCAATGAGTTCTGCACAGTGGTATAGAGGGCATGTCAAAGTGTGGGCAAAGGGTCCGTTTGTTTCTATGCAGAAGATCAAGGCCTAGCTTGGATACCCAGAAAATGAACTAAGATATGATATGAGGAGGAGCTTCCGGCATCAGCACTCTCTGGAGGACTTGTGCCGGGGGATGATCATCAAAAAGCCTCCACAGGTATCCGGATGATGCTGAGGTTATGGCTGCATCCAGTCCACCGTCTCCTGGACTTGCCATAGGAATGAGGAGGGAGATGTCTAGGCTGGCATGTGCATACAGTGAGACAACGAATTTGACTGGATCTGTACTGTTGGAACTCAACCAGGAGTTGGGAGGGGTGCAAGTTGTAGCACTCCAAAATCTCATGACTACAGACTATCTATGGTTAAAAGAACATATGGGATGTGAACAGATCCCAGAAATGGGCTGCTTTAATTTGTCTGATTTCTCTCAGACTGTTCAAGTAGAGTTGGACAATATCCATCATATCATAGACAAATTTTCACAAATGCCTAGGGTGCCTAAATGGTTTTCTTGGCTTCACTGGAGATGGATGGTAATTATAGATTTGCTTTGTTTATGTCACTGTATTCCTATTATGTTAATATGTGTGTGCAAATTAGTTAGTAGTTTAAAACCTATACATACTTAAGGTACTCTACAAGAAGATATGTCAAAGAAATAATCCTCCCATGTTTTCTTCCATCTGCTACCTCTATAGCTTTTCTTCTTCCTTCCTAATTACAACCCTTAAATAGAATGCGTGCCTCATATCGAATTTACAGAGTATTATAATTCCTCCAGGTGGTAAAGATACCTCGAGACAAGTGCTGGGCATAGAAGCCACAGGGCATAAATCTGCAAAGAAGTAAAAAGCTAACTTTTTCAAACAATATGGCTTCTCTCTCACTGACCAACTTTACATTTCCCTGTATGGCCCCAGAAGATGACTGGTTAGCCAGAGACGGGTAAGATTCCTCAAGGGAGGAATAACCTAAGACAGGCACAGTGGCAGGGGGGCCATCAGGTGAGAAATTGGGGATCAACAGAGGTGAGGCTCAGAACCTCACCCCCCCTGCTTTGAGAGAAATCTTCTGCATCCGTGGATGTTTTGCTGCCCTTGTCTAGCTTGGATTAATACTTAGTCCATAGACACACACCTGGTCATCTACATTTGCCCTCTTACAGCACTAAACTATGTTTTCTACCTTTATCTTGCATCTACCTACCACTTCAGCATTTTATTAAAAATAAAAATAATAATAATAATAAAGGGAGAAATGTGGTATCAACATATATATCAAGTATAAAAATCAAACGAATATTCATATTTGACCTGATTGTTTATAGTTCATAATGCGTGATCAAAACAGAAAGTTTCTGTGATGAATGCCCTTGTACTGTTCACCATGTAAGAATTTATTCACTATGTAAGAATTCGTTCACCATGTAAGAACTTGTTCGTTATGCTTCAGCAGATTGTAGACTGACGAGAATTAGGCTTGAGATGGATTAATGATTGTACATTGAGCATTGACCCCCCTATACTGAATTTTATTGTTTTTAACAACCATTTGATCAATAAATATGAGAGATGCCCTCTCAAAAAAAAAAAAACCAAATCAAAACAAAAATCAAGCAATATATGGGAACAAATGGAAACAAAAATACAACAACCCAAAGTCTGTGGGATGCAGCAAAGATAGTTCTAAGAAGGAAGTCATATCAATACAGGCCTACCTCAAAAAACAAGAACAATCCCAAATAAACAGTCCAAACCAACAATTAAAGAAACTGGAAAAACAAGAACAAATAAAACCCACAGTTAGAAACAGAGGGACATAATAAAGATCAGAGCATAAATAAATAAAAGAGGAAGAATAAAATAACAGAAAAAAAATCAATGAAACCAGGAGCTGGTTTTTGAGAAAATAAAAATAGATAAACCCCTACCCAGACTTATCCAGAAAAAAGAGACGCTACACACATAAACAAAATCAGACACAAAGAAGGAATAGTCACAATGGATATCACAGCAATACAAAGAACCATTAAATATATTATAAACAATTATATGACAATAAATTTGACAACTTAAGAGAAATGAATAACTTCCTAGAAAAATACAAGCTTCCAAGATTTGCCCAGAAAAAAATATATATAAAAAAAAAGACTTACCCAGAAAGGAAGAGAATATCTGAATAGGCCAATAGGCCAATTACCATAGTGATATTGAACTGAAAATTAAAAACTACCAAAAAACAAATTCCAGTTCCAGATAGCTACACAGCTGAATTCTAAGAAACGTTTAAAGTAGAGCAAACCATCCTGCTTTTTAAAAAATTTTTAAATAAAATTTCCTTATAAAGGTATTATGGATATACAGTCCTATGTAGGTTTCACATGAAAAAATGTGGTTACTAAATTCACTCATATTATCGAGATCACCCCCCCCATGCCCCTTGGCAGTCACTGTCCATCAGTGTAGGAAGATGCCACAGTCACTACTTGACTTCTCTGTGCTAAACTATCTTCCTCATGGTCCCCCACACAACATGTGAACTAATCATAATACCCCTCACTCACCTTCTCCATCCCTCCACACCCATTCTAGTCCACCCCTCCCTTTTGGAAGACACTGATAGTCCCTTTTTGGAGTCTGTGAGTCTCCTGCTATTTTGTTCCTTTAGTTTTACTTCAATATTATACTGCACAAATGCAGAAAATCATTTCATATTTGTCTTTCTCTGCCTGGCTTATTTAACTGAGAATAATACCTTCTAGCTGCATCCATGTTGTTGCAAATGGTTGGATTTGTTTCTTTCCTATGGCTGAATAGTATTCCATTGTGTATATGTACCATATCCTCTTTATCTATTCATCTACTGATGGACACTTAGGTTGCTTCCATTTCTTGGCTATTGTAAACAGTACTGCAGTAAACATAGGGGTGCATATGTCTTTTAGAATCTGAGAACCTATATTCTTTGGGTAAAATCCTAGGAGTGGAATTCCTAGGTCAACTGGCATTTCTATTTTTAGTTTAAGGAACCTCCATATTCTGCTCCACAATGGTGGAACTAGTTTACATTCCACCAGCAGTGGAAGGGTTCCCGTTGCTCTGCATCCTCACCAGCATTTGTTCTTCTGAGACTTTTTGATGCTGGCATCCTAACTAGTGTGAGGTGATACCTCATTGTGGTTTTAATTTCCATTTCTCTGATAATTAGTGATGTGGAGCATCGTTTCATGTGCCTGTTGGCCATCTGAAAAACTTCTTTGGAGAAGTGTCTATTCATATCCTTCACCCATTTTTTTAATAGGGTTCTTTGCTCTTCGGGTGTTGAGGCATGTGAGTTCTTTATGTATTTTGGATGTTAACCCCTTCTCAGATATGTCATTTACAAATATATTCTCCCATACTGTACGATGTCTTTTTGTTCTGCTAATGGTGTCCATTGCTGTACAGAAGCTTTTTAGCATGATGTAATCCCATTTTTTCATTTATGCTTGCATTTCCCTTGTTTGAGGAGATGAGTTCAGAAAAAAAGTTACTCATATATATACTCAGGAGATTTTCTCCTATGTTTCCTTCTAACAGTTTTATGGTTCCATGACTTACATTCAGGTACTGGATCCATTTTGAGTTTACCTGTCTCTATAGGGTTAGACAGTAATCCAGTTTCATTCTGTTGCATGTAGTTGTCCACCTTGGGAACACCAGCTGTTGAAGAGGCTGTCATTTTCCCATTGTACGTTCATGGATCTTTTATCATATATTAATTGATCACAGTATGTACCATTGGTCTATGGATCTGTTCTTGTGCCACTACCAATTGTCTTGATTCCTGTGACTTTATAATAGAGTTTGAAGTCACGGGGCATAATTCACCCTACCCCCACCCCCATTTATTATTCCTTCTCAGGATTGTTTTGGCTATGTGGGGTCTTTTGTGATTCCATATGAATTTTAGAACTATTTTCTCTAGTTCAATGAAAAATGCTGTAGGTATTTTGATGGGGATTGCATTGAATCTGCAGATTGCTTTAGGCAGGATGGCTGTTTTGACAATATTAATTCTTCCTATCCATGAGTACAAGACGTTATGTCCACTTACTGCTATTCTTTAATTTCCCTCATGAGTGTCTTCTGGTTTTCAGGGTATATGTCTTTCACGAAGGTGGTAAGGATTACTCCTAGGTATTCTATCCTTTTGATGCAATTGTGAATGGAACTGTTTTCCTGATTTTTATTTCTGCTAGTTCATCATTAGTGTAAAGGAATGCAACAGATTTCTGTGTATTAATTTTGTATCCTACAACTTTGCTGAATTCACATATTAGTTCTAGTAGTTTGGGAGTGGATTATTTAGGGTTTTTTATGTACAATACCATGACATCCGCAAACACTGACAGTTTAAATTCTTCTTTACTAACCTGGATGCCCTTTATTTCTTTCAGTTGTCTGATTGCCACAGCGAGGACCTCCAAAACTATGTTGAATAAAAGTGGAGAGAGTGGGAATCCTTGTCTTCTTCGTCATCTGAAAGGAAAAGCTTTCAGGTCGTCACTGTTAAATATGATGCTGACTGTGGGTTTGTCATATATAGCCTTTATTACGATGAGGTACTTGCCCTCTATACCCATTTTGCAGAGAGTTTCTATCATGAATGGATGTTGAATTTTGTCAAATGCCTTTTCAGCATCTATGGAGATGATCATGCGGTTTCTGTCCATTTTGTTGATGTCGTGGATGATATGATGGATTTTAGAATGTTGTACCATCCTTGCATCCCTAGGAGGATTCTCACTTGATCATTACGTATGATCTTTTTGATGTACTTTTGAATTGAGTTTGCTAATATTTTGTTGAGCATTTTTGCATCTTTGTTAATCAGAGATAATGGCCTGTAATTTTTGTTGAACTGAGTTTGCTAATATTTTGTTGAGCATTTTTGCATCTTTGTTAATCAGAGATAATGGTCTGTAATTTTTGTTTTTTGTGGTGTCTTTGCCTGGTTTCGATATTAGAGTGATGCTGGATTCATAGAATGCGACTAGACATATTCCCTCCTCTTCTACTTTTTGGAGAACTTTAAGGAGGGTGTGTATTAGATCTTCACTAAATCTTTGATAAAATTCAGTGGTGAAGAACAGAGGAGACAAGATGGCGGCATGAGAAGAGCAGCGGAAATCTCCCAAAACCATATACATTTTAAAAAATACAACAAATACAACTATTCCTAAAAGATAGACCAGAAGATACAGTACAAAAGCCACACTACATCAACACCTGCAAGAACCCAGTGCCTCATGAAGGGGGTAAGATACAAGCCGCGGCCCAGCAGGACTGGAGCGCCACCCCCACCCCAGCTCCCCAGTGGAAGGAGAGGAGTCAGAATGGGGAGGGAGAGGGAGCCCAGGACTGCTAAATACCGAGCCCTAGCCACCCATACTGGGAGCATACACACATAGTGTGTGGGGTGTTGGATACTAGGGAAACTGGACAGCAAAATCTGCAAGTGGGCCCCCGCAGCCGGTGCCCCTGGGAGAAAAGGAAAGCTAGTGCTCTTTGAAAGTCCTAAAGGGACAGGAGCCTCATGGCTGGATGGAAGCACCCCAGCACACTCAGTCCAGCTGCTGGGAATCCCGGGGAACTCCAGTCGCCCTAAGCCACTGGGTGGCAGCACTGCTTGGAGACCCCTCATGGCAACAAACAGCCTCCCGCCCGTTCTCCCTCTGGTGTGGCCCTGTCAAAGCGTAAAAGCAACCTGAGGCCGGCAACGCCCACAGCAGCCGCCAGGGCCAGACTTAGAGGCCCCATCTCCGCACAGCTGCCCAGCACAAGCCACTAGGGGTCGCCGTTCTCACAGCAGAGGAAGGCCACAAACTAGCAAGTAGGGAAGTTCTCCCAACTGACATACGCACCAACTCCACACAACTACCTTTATCACCATGAAAAGGCAGAAGAATTTGACCCAGACCAGACTAACAGAGACAACCCCTGAGAAGGACCTTGGGGAGATAGACATAACCAATCTTCCTGAAAAAGATTTCAAAATAAAGGTTATAACCATGCTGATGGAGCTGCAGAGAAAAATGTAAGAGCTAACTGACAATGTAAGGAGGAAGACTACACAAATAAAACAATCTCTGGAAGGACTTAAAAGCAGAATGGACGAGATGCAAGAGGCCATCAATGGAACAGAAACCAGAGAACAGGAACACACAGAAGCAAACGAAAGAGAGATAAAAGGATCTCCAGAAATGAAACAATATTAAGAGAACTGTGTGACCAATCCAAAAGGAAAAATATCCCCATTATAGGGGTACCAGAAGAAGAAGAGAGAGAAAAAGGGATAGAAAGTGTATTTGAAGAAATAATTGCTGAAAACTTCCCCAAACTGGGGAAGGAAATAGTCACCCAGACCATGGAAGCACACAGAACTCCCAACAGAAGGGAACCAAGGAGGACAACACCAAGACACATAATAATTAAAATGCCAAAGATCAAGGACAAGGACAGAGTTTTAAAGGCAGCTAGAGAGAGGAAAAAGGCCACCGACAAAGGAAAACCCATCAGGCTATCATCAGACTACTCAACAGAAACCTTATAGGCCAGAAGAGAATGGCATGATATATTTAATGCAATGAAACAGAAGAGCCTTGAACCAAGAATACTGTATCCAGCACAAATATCAATTAAATATTAAGAAGGGATTAAACAATTCCCAGACAAACAAAAGTTGAGGGAATTTGCTTCCAACAAACCACCTTTACAGGGTATTTTAGAGGGACTTACTGCTCTAAATGGGAGCATTCCTAACACTTAATAGATATCACCTGAGAAAATAAAATCACAGTAAAGAAAGCAAACAAACTAAATACTAAGGGCAAAAAATAGACTAAACTACCCACAAAAGCAGTCAAAGGAAACAAAAAAGAGCACAGAACAAAACATCCAATATATAAAGAATGGAGGGGGAGGAATAAGAAGGAAGAGAAATAAACATCAGACAGTGTTTATAATAGCTCAATAAGTGAGTTAAGTTAGACAGTAAGATAGTAAAGAACCTAACCTTGAACCTTTGGTAACCACGAATCTAAAGCCCGCAATGGCAATAAGTACATATCTTTCAATAATCACCCTAAATATAAATGGACTGGATGCACCAATCAAAAGACACAGAGTAATAGAATGGATAAAAAAGCAAGACACATCTATATGCTGCTTACAAGAGACTCACCTAAAACCCAAAGACATGCACAGACTAAAAGTCAAGGGATGGAAAAAGAAATTTCATGCAAATAAAAAGGAGAAAAAAGCAGGTGCTGCAGTACTAGTATCAGAAAAAATAGTCTTCAAAACAAAGAAAGTAACAAGAAATACAGAAGGACATTACATAATGGTAAAGGGGTTAGTCCAACAAGAGGATATAAACACTATAAATATATGTGCACCCAATACAAGAACACCAGCATATGGGAAACAAATACTAACAGAATTAAAGGAGGAAATAGAATGCAATGCATTCGTTTTAGGAGACATCAACACACCACTCACTCCAAAGGATAAATCCACCAGACAGAAAATAAGGACACAGAGGCACTGAACAACACGATAGAACAGATGGACCTAACAGACATCTATAGAACCCTACATCCAAAAGCAATAGAACACACATTCTTCTCAAGTGCACATGGAAAATTCTCCAGAATAGACCATATACTAGGCCACAAAAAGAGCCTCAGTAAATTTGAAAAGATTGAATCCTACCAACCAACTTTTCAGACTACAAAGGTATAAAACTAGAAATAAATTGTACAAAGAAAGCAAAAACGCTCACAAAACACATGGAGCCTTAACAACATGCTCCTAAATAGTCAATAGATCAATGACCAAATTAAAATAGAGATCAAGCAATATATGGAAACAAATGGCAACAACACCACAAAGCCCCAACTTTTGTGGGAAGCAGTGAAAGCAGTCTTAAGAGGAAAATATATAGCAATCCACGCATATTTAAAGAAGGAAGAACAATCCCAAATGAATGGTCTAATGTCACAATTATTGAAATTGGAAAAAGAACAAATGAGGCCTAAGGTCAGCAGAAGGAGGGACATAATAAAGATCAGAGAAGAAATAAATAAAATTGAGAAGAATAAAACAATAGCAAAAATCAATAAAACCAAGAGCAGGTTCTTCGAGAAAATAAACAAAATAGATGAGCCTCTAGCCAGACTTATTAAGAGGAAAAGAGAGTCAACACAAATCAACAGAATCAGAAATGAGAAAGGAAAAATCACGATGGGCCCCACAGAAATACAAAGAATTATTAGTGAGTACTACGAAAACCTATATGCTAACAAGCTTGGAAACCACCTAGGAGAAATGGACAACTTCCTAGAAAAATACAACCTTCCAAGACTGACCCAGAAAGAAACAGAAAATCTAAACAGACCAATTACCAGCAATGAAATTTAAGTGGTAATCAAAAAACTACCAAAGAACAAAACCCCCAGGCCAGATGGATTTACCTCAGAATTTTATCAGACATACAGGGAAGACATAATACCCATTTTCCTTAAAGTTTTCCAAAAAAAGAAATTAACTGTTCTACTTTCTTTACTGTGGTTTTATTACCTCTGGTGACAATTATTAAACCTTAGGAACACTTCCACCTAATACAGTCCCTCCAAAATACACTGTAGAGACAGTCTGTGGGAGGTAAATTCTCTCAGCTTTTGCTTATCTGGAAATCGCTTAATCCCACCTTCAAATATAAATGATAAACTTGCCAGATAAAGTATTACTGGTTCAAGACTCTCCTGCTTCATTGCATTAAATATGTCATGCCACTCCCTTCTGGCCTGTAAGGTTTCTGCTGAGAAGTCTGATAACCTAATGGCTTTCCTTTGCATGTGATCTTTTTTCTCTCCATAGCTATTAAAAATAGGTCATTAGGGACACAGAGATTCAAGATGGTGGCCTGAGAGGTGAGACAGAGAAATCCTACCAAACCACAAATAGTATGAAAAAACAGTTAATTAAAAACAGCAACAGAAAGGCTGAACCAGACTACATACAGGTATCACAAACAGAGCAGACATCACGAAACAGGGTAACATATCAAAAACATACCAAAGGCTAGATCCAGTGGGATCCAAGCCTTTCCCGCACCTCTGTTCACCAACCAGAGGAAGAGAAACAGAGCAGTGAGGGGGTGGGAGCCTGGGACTACTAAACACCTAGCCCTGGAAATCTGCACACTGTGTCATGCTCTGAACACTGGAGAACTGGGACAGGCAGAGTGCCTGAGAGACTGACATTTCGGTTGTTTGTGGAGGAGGGGATCCAGATCCGGCTGCTCTGCAACAGAGGAAACAGAGGGGGTCTGAGAGGCTTCCTGGAAGCAAAAGGGCTGCAGAAGGGGCAGGGTTTGCACAGAGCTTGTTAGGTGGGAGATGGGAGAGCTGGACAAGGTTGTCTGAGTGCACTCTACCTAGCAGGTTGGGAACTTTCAGGAGCTTCAGGTGCTCCATCTCCCTGGCTGACTGCTCAGCTCCAAGCCACCCCCCACTGTGACACACAGCCTGCTCAGCCTTCCCTTTGGCCTCATAGCGCTGGCTCCCAAACCAGCAGTCTCTGCGCTGATGTAAGGCCAGCCAGAAGTGGGCCCCACCTACAACAGCTGGAGATGCCAAGCACAGAAGTTACACCTGTGTGCTCAGCCCACTGACTGTGACACTGGACACAGGCACTGCAGAAGGTAATCAGGAAACAGATCTTCCCTTCTCCCAGGCACCAGCTCCGCTCCCTAACAACTCCCAACCTTACTCTAGGGGCTGAGCAACTACACAGACTGGAGCTTCTGGGCACTAAAGGGCACCACACAGAAATATGAAATGTCAAAAGAACAGGCTCCAGACCAAAACTTCACAAACCCCAGAAAAAGGGCCAAATGAAACTGAACTCACCAATCTTCCTGAAAGAGAGTTCAAAATAAAAATCATAAACATGCTTAGGGAGGTCCAGCAAAATATTCAAATACTCAGGAACGAATTTAAGATTGAGTTTCAATCATTAAGAAATTCCATATCTGAAATGAAACACACAATGGAGGGATTTCAAAGCAGATTAGATGTAGTAGAAGAGACAGCAAAAGGAAAAGAAATTACAGAAGAGGAATAAAAAGAAGCTGAGGCACAGAGAGAAAAAAGGATCTCTAAGAATGAAAGAATATTGAGAGAACTGTGTGGCCAATCCAAATGGAACAATATCTGTGTTATAGGGGTATCAGAAGAAGAAGAAGAGAGAAAAAGGGATAAAAAGTATCATTGAGGAGATAATTGCTGAAAACTTCCCCAATCTGGGGAAGGAGATAGTCCCTGCAGCCATGGAAGTACACAGATGTCCCAACACAAGGGACCCAAGGCAGACAACACCAAGACATATAATAATTAAAATGGCAAATAATCAAGGATAAAGACAGACTTTTAAAAGCAGCTAGAGAGAGAAAATGATCACATACACAGGGAAACCCAGTAGGCTATCATGAGATTTCTCAACAGAAACCTTACATGCCAGAAGGGAGTAGCATGATCTACTTAATGCAATGAAGCAGAAGGGCCTCGAAACAAGAATACTCTATCCAGCAAGGTTATCATTTAAATTTGAGGGAGGGATTAAACAGTTTTCAGATAAGCAAAAGCTGAGAGAATTCACCTCCAACAAACCATCTCTACAGTGCACTTTGGAGGGAATCCTATAGATGGAAGTATTCCTAAGGCTAAAAAGATGTCACCCAAGGGATAGACAAAGAGTACAGAACATGATTCATAACATACAAAGAAAAAGAAAAAGGAGGAAAAAAGAACCTTTAGGTTCTGTTTGTAATAGCATATAAGTGAGTTAAATTAAGACAGTTTGATAGTAAGGAAATCACCCTTGAAACTTTGGCAACCACAAATGTAAAGCCGGCAATGGCAATAAGTGCATATCTATCGATAATTACCCTAAATGTAAATGGTATGAATGCACCAATCAAAAGACAAAGAGTCACTGAACAGATAAAAAAAACAAGACCCATGTGTATTCTGCCAACAAGAGACTCACTTCAAACCCAAAGACATACACAGACTAAAAGTAAAGGGATGGAAAAAGATACTTCATACAACTAATATGGAGAAAAAAAGCAGGAGTTGCAGTACTTGTATCAGACAAAACAGACTTCAAAACAAGGAAAGTCACAAGAGACAAAGAAGGACATTACATAATGATAAAAGGGTCAGTCCAACAAGAGACTATAACTATTATGAATATCTATGTACCCAATACAGGATCACCTACATATGTGAAACAAATACTAACAGAATTAAAGGGGGAAATAGAATGCAATGCATTCATTCTAGGAGATGTCAGCACACCACTCACTCCAAAGGACAGATCAACAAGACAGAAAATAAAAGACAGAGGCACTGAACAACGTATTAGAACAGATGGACCTAATGAACATTTACAGAACACTACATGCAAAAGCAACAGGATACACATTCTTCTCCACTGCCCATGGAACATTTTCTAGAATAAATCATATACTAGGCCACAAAAAGAACCTCAGCTAATTCAAAAAGATTGAAATTATACCAACCAGCTTCTCAGATCACAAAGGTATGAAACTATAAATAAATTACACAAAGAAAACAAAAAAACACACAAACAACATGGGGGCTTAATAACATGCTCCTAAATACTCAATGGATAAATGACCAAATTAAAACATAAATCAATTAACTTATGGAGACAAATGACAATACTTCAACACCACAAAATCTGTGGCACACAGCAAAGGCCATGATAAGAGGGAAATATGTTTCAATACAGGCCTACACCAGGACAGAACAATTTCAAATGAACTTTCTAAACACAATTAATGAAACCAGAAAAAGAAAAACAAATGAGGCCCAAAGTCAGTAGAAGGAGGGACATAATAAAGATTAAAGCAGAGATAAATAAAATCAAGAAGAATAAAACAATAGAAATAATCAATGAAAGCAAGAGCTGGTTCTTTGAGAAAATAAACAAAACAGATAAATCCCTAGCCAGACTTATCAAGAAAAAATAAGAGACTATACACATAAACAGAATCAGAAATGAGGAGGGAAAAATCACTATGAACACCACAGAAATACAAAGAATTATGAGAGAATACAGTGAAAAAATATATGGTAACAAACTGGGTAACCTAGAAGAAATAGACAACTTTCTAGAAAAATACAACCTTCCAAGGCTGACCAAGGAAGAGACAGAAAATCTGAATAGACCAATTACCTGCAAAGAAATTGTATTGGTAATCAAAAAACTTCCTCAGAACAAAACACCTGGCCAGATGATTTCACTGCTGAATTTTATCAAACATTTAGTGAAGACCTAATACCTTCCTCCTTAAAGCTTTCCAAAAGGAGAACAGGAGGGAAAACTTTCAAACTCATTCTATGAGGCCAACATAACTTTCATACCAAAACCAGGCAAAATCACCACAAAAAAATGAAAATTACAGACCAAAATCCCTGATGAACATATATGCAAAAATATTCAACAAAATATTAGCTAACTGAATTCAAAAATACATCAAAAGATCATCCATCATGATCCAGTGGGATTCATCCCATGGATGCAAGGATGCACAACATTCGAAAATCCATCATCATCATCCACTACATCAACAAAAAGGACAAAAACCACATTATCATCTCCATAGATGCTGAAAAATCATTCAACAAAATTCAACATTATTCGTGATAAAAACTCTCAACAAAATGGGTATAGAGGACAAATATCTCCATAATAAAACCCACAGCCAACATTATACTTAACAGCGAGAAGCTGAAAGCTTTTCCTTTCAGATTGGAAACAAGACAAGGATTCCCACTCTCCCCACTTTTATTCAACATAGTTGTGGAGGCCCTAGCCATGGCAATCAGACAACACAAAGAAATAAAAGGCAGCCAGATTGGTAAGGAAGAAGTCAAACTGTCAGTGTTTGCAGGTGACATGATATTGTACATAAAATACCCTAAATAATCCACTCCAAAATTACTAGATATAATATCTAAATTCAGCAAATTTGCAGGAAACAAAATTAATACACAGAAATCTGTTGCATTTCTATACACTAATGATGAACTAGCAGAAAGAGCAATCAGGACAATTCTATTCACAATTGCATCAAAAAGAATAAAATACCTAGGAATAAACCTAACCAAGGAAGTGAAAGACTTTTACTCAGAAAACTACAAGACACTCATAAGAAGAAATCAATAAATGGAAACAATCCTGTGCTCATGGATAAGAATTAATATTGTCAAAATGGCCATCCTATCTAAGGCAATCTACAGATTCAATGCAATATCTATCATAATACTAACAGCATTCTTCAATGAACTAGAGCAAATATTTCTAAAATTCATATGGAACCACAAAAGACCCTGAATAGCCAAAATAATCCTGAGAAGGAAGAATAAAATAGGGGAAATTATGCTCTCTTACTTGAAGGTCTACTACAAAGCCACAGTAATCAAGACAATTTAGTAGTGGCAGAAGAACAGACCCATAGACAAATGGAACAGACTAGAGAACCTAGATATAAACCCAAGCATATATGGTCAATTAATATATGAAAAAGGAGCCATGGATATACAATGGGGAAATGACAGCCTCTTCAACAACTGGTGTTGGCAAAACTGAACAGCTACATGTTAGAGAATGAAACTCGTTGACTGTCTAACACCAAACAGAAAAGTAAACTCAAAATGGATCAAAGACCTGAATGTAAGTTATGAAACCATAACTCTTAGAAAAAAACACGGGCAAAAATCTCTTGGACATAAACATGAGTGTCTTCTTCATGAACATATCTCCCTGGGCAAGGGAAACAAAAGCAAAAATGAACAAGTGGGACTATATCAAACTAGAAAGTTTCTGTACAGCAAAGGACACCATCAGTAGAACAAAAAGACATCCTACAGTATGGGAGAATATATTCATAAATGACATATCTGATAAGGGGTTGAAATCCAAATTATATAAAGTAGTCACGTACCTTAACAAACAAAAAGCAAATAAGCCAGTTAAAAAATGGGCAGAGGAGCTGAACAGACGCTTCTCCAAAGAAGAAATTCAGATGGACAACATACACCTAAAAAGATGCTCCACATTGCTAATCATCAGAGAAATGCAATTAAAACCACAATGAGATATCACCTCACACCAGTTAGGATAGTGAACATCCAAAAGACAAACAACAACAAATGTTGGCAAGGATGTGGAGAAAGGGGAACCCCTGTACACTACTGCTGGGAATGTAAAATAGTTCAATCATTGTGGAAAGCAGTATGGAGGTTCCTAAAAAAACTCAACATCAAAATATCATTTGACCCAGGAATTCCACTCCTAGGAATGTATTCTGAGAATGCAGCAGCCCAGTTTGAAAAAGACATTATGCACCCCTATGTTTATCGCAGCACTATTTATACAATAACCAAGAAATGGAAACAACTTAAGTATCCATCTGTAGATGAAGGGATAAAGATGTACATTCAGCCATAAGAGGAAAACAAATCCTACCATTTGCAACAACACAGATGGAGCGATAGGGTATTGTGCTCAGTGAAATAAACCAGGTGGAGAAAGACAAGTATGAAATTATTTTATTCATCTGTTGAGTGTAACAACAAAGCAAAAACTGAAGGAACAAAATAGTAGCAGACTCAAAAAACCCAAGAATGGACTAACAGTTACCAAAGGGAAAGGGATTGGGTAGGATGGTTGGGAATGGAGGGATAAAGGGGAAAATGAGTCATTAAAATTAGCATGTATAATGTGCGGGGAGACATGGGGAAGGCAGTATAACACGAAGAAGACAAGCAGTGATTCTATAGCATCTTACTACGCTGATGGACAGTGACTGTAATGGGGTATGTGGTTGGGACTTGGTAATAGGGGGAGTCTAGTAATCATAATGTTGTTCATGTAATTGTACATTAATGATAGCAAAAAGAAAAAAAGATCCTAAAAAAAAACTTCCCTTATCCTTGATCATCATCATTTTAATTCTTATACGTCTTGCTGTTATCTTCTTTGGGTCCCTTGTGTTGGGAGATCTGTGCACCTCCATGGCCTGAGAGACTATCTCCTTCCCCAGACTGGGGAAGTTTTCAGCAATTACCTCCTCAAAGACAGTTTCTCCCCCTTTTAAACTCTTTTCTTCTTCTGGTACCCCTATAATGTGAATATTGTTCTTTTTTGATTGGTCATACAGTTCTCTAAATATTCTTTCATTCTTAGAGATCCTTCTTTCTCTTTGTGCCTCAGTTCTTTGTATTCCTCTTCTCTACTTTCTGTTTAATCTATCATCTCCTCCATCCTATATAATCTGCTTTTAAAACCTTTCATTGTATTTTTCATTTCTGATACTATTTTCCATAATGATTGGATTTCTGACCAGAATTCATTCCTCAGTTCTTGAATATTGTTCTGTACCTTCATGAGCATGGTTGATTTTTATTTTGAAATCTTCAGGAAGATTCATGAGGTTGGTTTCATTGGACTTTTTCTCTGGTATATATATGATTTTGCTTTGAACCAGATTCCTTTCCCGTTTCATATTTGTACATGGCAATCTCTACTGTCCAGAAGCTCTACTCTCTCGAGCTGCTCAGCTCCTGGAGCAATCTCGGAGGTCACAAGGGAGTGGTGTTGGTGCCTTGGGGTAGGAAAGAGGTGTTTCCTGCTTCCTGGCTGCTGTGCCTATTTCCACTGCCAGAACCAGTGGGCTGAGCACAAAGGTATAATCTTGCATGCTTTGTGTTTGTAGCTGCTGTAGGCAAGGCTTCCCTCCAGCTGGCCTGATGACAGGGAAGGGTTTGCTGGTTTGCCAGCCAGGTGCAGGCTGGCTGGGAGGAAGGCACAGCAGCCTGTGTATCATGGATGGGAGCCGTCGATCTGCATAGCTAGCCAGGGAGCTGGAGTGCCTGAAGATCATGAAAGTTCCCAACGTGCTAGGCAGAGTGCACCTGGACAATTTTGTCTACCTGTCCTTTCTCCTGAGCAGTAAGCTCTGTGCAATCCTTGCCTCTTTAGCAGCCCTCTCACTGTTAGGAAGTCTCTCAGACTACCCACCTTTCTTTTGTCCCAGAGCAGCCAGATATGGATCCCTGTTTTCCACAAGTGGCTGGAATCTGTCTCTCCAGGTATTCTGCCTGTCTCAACTTTCCAACCCCTGAAATCACCAGAGCAACATGCAAAGTAGGTTTGTGCTCCCAGAGCAGATCTCCAGAACTAGATGTTCAGCAGTCTCAGGCCTCCACTCCGTCTCCACTCCGTTTCTCTTTCTCCTACCAGTGAGCTGGGGTGGAGTGGGTCCCGCTGGGCCATGGCCTTGGTACGTTACCCTGTTCCTTGAGGTCTTTCCTTTTCTCCAGGTGTATGCAGTCTGGCACAGCCCTCTTTCCTGTTGCTCTTTCAGGATTCGTTGTATTAATTATATTGTCATATTACATACAGGTTTTAGGAGGAGGCCTCTATCTCACCTTTCACACCACCATCTTTCTCTTCCCTGAGTTCTTGGAAATTTTTCTGTATCTCCATGAGCATGTTTATGATTTTTATTTTGAAATCTCTTTCAGGAAGATTGATGAGTTCAGTTTCAGTTGACCCTTCTTCTGGTGTTTGCAGGATTGGGAATTTGGTTTGAACCAGGTTCCTGTGATGTTTCATACTTGTATGTGGTTCCCTCTAGTGCCTAGAAGCTCTACACTCTGGAGCTGCACCGACCCTGGAGAGATGTCGAGGGCTGCAGGGGATCGGCACTGTTGCCTGGGGGTAGGAAAGAGCTGTTTCCTCTTTCCTGGCTGCTATGTCTGTCTCCACTGCCAGAACCAGTGGGCCAAGCACACAGGTGTAAGCCTCTATGCTTTGCATTTGTAGCTGCTGTAGGTAGGGCTTCCCTCTGGCTGGCCTGACGTCAGTGCAGGGGCTGTCGGTTTGCAAGCCAGTGGGGGATGGCTGGGAGGAAGGCAAAGCAGGCCGCCTATCATGGTGGGAGGCCTAGGAGCTGCATAGCCAGCCAGGGGTATAGAGTGCCTGAAGCTCCTGAAAGTTCCAAACCTGCTAGGCAGCATGCGCCTGGACAATTTTGCCCACCTGTCCTTTCTCCTGAGCAGTAAGCTCTGTGCAATTCTTGCCCCTTTAGCAGCCCTCTCACTGTTAGGAAGTCTTTCAGATTGCTGGCCATTCTTTTGTCCCTGAGCTGATGGATGGGGATCCCTGTTTTCCACAAGCGGCTAGACTTTCAGTCTCTCCAGGTATTCCACCTGTCTCAGCTTTCCAACCCCACTAATCTCCACAGCACCATTCAATGTAAATTCGTGCTTCCAGAGCAGCTCTCCAGGGCTGGGTATTCAGTAGTCCTAGGCCTCCACTCCATTTCTCTTCCTCCCGCAGGTGAGCTGGGGTGAGGGAAGGGCTTGGGTCCCGCCAGGTAACAGCTCTGGTACCTTACCCTGTTCCATGAAGTCTGTTCTTTTCTCCAGGTGTATGCAGGCTGGTACAGCCTTCTTTCCTGTTGCTTATTCAGGATTAGTTGTATTATTATATTTTCATATTTTATGTGGTTTGGGGAGGAGGCCTGTGTCTCACCTCTAGTGCCACCATCTTCAATCCTCCCTCCCACATACTTCTTAAGGTATTCCAAAATGTAGAAGAGGAGGAAATACTTCCAAACTCATTCTAGAGGCCAGCATCACTCTAATACCAAAACTAGAAAAAGACACCACAAGAAAAAGAAAATTATTGACCAATATCCCTGATGAACATAGATGCAAAAATCCTCAACAAAGTCTTAGCAAATCAAATCCAGAAAGACATCAAAAAGATCATCCATCATGACAAAGCGGGTCTTTTTCCAGGGATGCAAGGATGGTAAAGTATTCGTAAATCAATCAGTATAATACAACACATTAACAAAAAGGATAAAAACCACATGATTATCTCGATACTGAATAAGCATTTGACAAAATTCAACATCTATTCGTGATAAAAACTCTCCATGAAATGAATAAAGAGGGTACGTCCCTCAACATAATAAAGACCATATATGACTATCCTACAGCCAACATCATACTTAACAGCAAAAAGCTGAAAGCTTTTCTTCTAAGATGGGGAACAAGACAAGGATGCCCACTCCCGCCACTTTTACTCAACATAGTACTGGAGGTCCTAACTGCAGCAATCAGACAACACAAAGAGACAAAAGGCAGCAAATTGGTTAAGGAAGAAGTTAGACTGTCACTATTTGCAGATGACACAATATTATACATAAAGAAAATCCTAAAGACTCAACCAAAAACTATTAGAACCAATAAATGAATTCAGCAAGTAGGATACAAAATTAATAACAGAAATCTGTTGCATTCCCATATACCAACAAACTAGCATAAAGAGAAATCAAGAAAAAAGCTCTATTTACAACTGTATCAAAAAGAATAAAATACCTAGGAATAAACCTAACCAATGAGGTGAAAGATCTATACTCTGAAAACTATGACAGTCATGAGAGAAACTAAAGAAGACACCAATAAATGGAAATCTATCCTGTGCTAATACGTGGAGGAATTAATATTATCAAAATGGTCAACCTGCCCAAGTTATTTACAGATTCAATGCAATCCCTATCAAAATATCAAAAGCATTTTTCAATGAAGTTCTAAAAGTCATATGGAAACACAAAGGACCCCAAACAGCCACAGCAATCTTGAGAAAGAACAACAAAGCTGGGGGATTATGCTCCCTGCTTTCAAACTATACCACAAAGCTACAATAATCAAAACAGTATGTACTGGCACAAGAATAGACCCATAAATCAATGGAACAGAACAGAGAGCCCAGATACAAACCCACACATATATGCTCAGTTAATATATGATAAAGGAGCCATGAGTATACAATGGGGAAAAACACTCTTCAATAACTAGTGTTAGCAAAACTGGACAGCAACATGCAAGAGAATGAAATTGGATTATTGTCTAACTCCATACATAAAAGTGAACTTGAAATGGACCAAAGAGCTGAATGTAAGTCATGAAACCAGAAAACTCCTAAAAGAAAACACAGTCAAAAACCTCTTGAATATAACTATGAGCAATGTTTTCCTGTATACATCTCCTCAGGCAAGGAAAACAAAATAAAAAATGAACAAGTGGGACTGCATCAAACTAAAAAGCTCTGTACAGCAAAGGAAACCATCAGGAGAACAAACAGGCACCCTACAGTATGGGAGAATATATTTGTAAAAGACTCATCTGATAAGGGGTTAACATCCAAAATATATAAAGAACTCATATGCCTCAACACCCAAAATCAAACTGGTTTAAAAAAATGGGTGGAGGACCTGAACAGACAATTCTCTAAAGAAGAAATTCAGATGGCCAACAGGCACGTGAAAAGATGCTCCATGTTGCTAATTATCAGGAAAATACAAGGTAAGACCACAGTGAGACATTACCTCACACTAGTTAGAATGGCCACTATCCAAAAGACAAAGAGCAAATGTTGGCAAGGGTGCAGAGGAATGGGAGCCCTCCTACACTGTTGGTGGGAAAGTCAATTGGTGCAACCACTGTGGAAAGCAAAGCAGTACTGAGGTTTCCCAAAATACTAAAAATGCAAATTTCATTTGAACCAGTGACAGCACTTCTAGGAATTTACCATAAGAAAACAAAATTAGTGATTTAAAAAGATATATGCACCCCTTTTTTATCTCCACACTATTTGCAATAGCCACAACACTGAAGCAACCTAAGTACCCATCAATAGATGAATGGATAAAGATGTGGTACACATACACAATGGAGTATTATTCAGCCATAAAAAGAAAAGAAATCCTGCCATTTGGAACAACATGGATGGATCTAGAGGGTATTATGCTCAGTGAAATAAGCCAGGCAGAGACAGACAAATACAATATGACTTCACTTTTTTATGGAACATAAAATAAAGCAAAGCAGAAGGAACAAAACAGCAGTAGACTCATAGACACTGAGAAGTTACTAGTGGTTATCAAGGGAGGGGATTTGGGGCAGTTGGGGAAGGGAAGGCAAGGGGGATAAAGTGGCATAATAATTCACATTCACAAAATAAGCTGGTCACAGGGAAGGAAGAAGCATGGAGAATACAGTCAATGATTCTGTAACATCTTTCTATGTTGATAGATAGCAAACCACACTAGAGGCTGTGAAGATTACTTCTGGGCAATCTTGGGGACCTAAAGCCCTGCACGGTCAGTACACCAGCTTCTCTACAATGTGCCAGCCCACTCTCTCCTCCGCTGGTGAGGGACTCCAACTCGGCCCAGATCAGAAGAGGGTTTATTTAGGGGTGAGGGAGACAAGAAACTATGGTAAGAATTTTTCAACCCCTGAAGCAGAAGTGCTGCTCCTTGATTTTACAGTGAATAAAGGGGGAGCAGTCAATACATGGATACTGATAACTAATTTTCTTCTAAGCCTTCACTGTGTGCCAGATACAGTGCTGAGCAACTAGTGTGCTCTCCATTTATTCTCACAATGACCCAATGACACTGAAGAAGGTTTCAACAGGTATTAGTCAAAGGGGTCCATGCCATACAAAGGTTACATAACCATTTAGAGAATTTTCAAAATGAATATGGATATCGCCGACTTATTAATGATTTCAATGGACAAAAATTCAGGAGTTTAGTTCTATTCTGACAGCCATTTTTATAAAATTCAGAAATTGATTCTTTTTTAAACAGAAACAACTGCTTTTGTACAGGATTTGACATAATCATTTCCCCCCCCCTTTAGTTTGTTATTGACATGAATTTTGTAAGTTTTTTCAGACTCACCTATTTTACAGTTCCTGTTATAAACTCTTCACAATGATTGTAGTGGGCTGAATAGTGTAAAAATGCATGTCTGCGTAGAACTCAGAACATGACATTATTTGGAAATAGGGTCTCTCAAGATTTAATTACTAAAACTGAGGTAATATTGGACTAGGGCAGGCCCTAAACCCAACAACTGCTGTTTTTAAAAGACCACGGAGGGAGAATATTTGGACAGACACATCAAAAAACTACCTAAGAACAAAACTCCTGGACCAGATGGTTTCACTGCTGAATTTTATCAACCATTTAGTGGAGACCTAATACCCATCCTCCTTACAGTGTTCCAAAAAGTAGAAGAGGAGGGAATACTCCCAAATTCATTCGAAGCCAGCATCACTCTAATAACAAAACCAGGTAAAGACACCACACAAAAAAAAGAACTGCAGACCAATACACCTCATGAATACAGATGCAAAAATACTCAACAAAATATTAGCAAACCAAATTCAAAAATACATAAAAAATATCATCAATCATGATCAAGTGGGATTTATACCAGGGATGCAAGGATGGTACAACATTAGAAAATCCATCAACATCATTCACCACATCAACAAAAAGGACAAAAACCACATGTTCACCTCCATAGATGCTGAAAAGCATTTGACAAAATTCAACATCCATTTATGATAAAAACTCTCAACAAAATGGGTATAGAGGGGAAGTACCTCCACAATAAAGGATATGATAAACCCATAGCTAACATCATACTTAACAGCAAGAATGTGAAAGCCTCTCCTTTAAGATCTGGAACAAGGAACGATGCCCCCTCTCTCCACTTTTATTCAATATAGTTCTAGAGGTCCTCGCCATAGCAATTAGACAACACAAAGAAATAAAGGGCATCCAGATTGGTAAGGAATAAGTTAAACCATCACTGTTTCAGATGACATGATATTGTACATAAAAAACTCTAAAGAATCCACTCCAAAACTACTAGAATACCTGAATTTAGCAAAGTTGCAGGACACAAAATTAATACACAGAAATCTGTTGCATTACAGATTACACTAAGGATGAACTAGCAGAAAGAAAAATCAGAAAAACAATTCCATTCACAATTCCATCAAAAGGAATAAAATACCTAGGAATAAACCTAACCAAGAAAGTGAAAGACCTGTACTCTGAAAATTACAAGATACTCAGGAGAGAAAGTAAAGAACGTACCAATAAATGGAAACACATCCCATACTCATGCATAGAATGAATTAATATTGTTAAAATGGCCATCCTTTCTAAAAGCAATCTACAGATTCAATGCAATTCCTATCAAAATACCAAAACAGCATTCTTCAACGAACTAGAGCAAATCATTCTAAAATTCATATAGAACTACAAAAGACCCCAAATAGCCAAATCAATCCTGAGAAGGAAGAATAAAGCTGGGGGGATTATGCTCCCCAACTTCAAGCTCTACTACAAAGCCACAGTAATCAAGACAATATGGTACTGGCACAAGAACAGACCCATAAACCAATAGAACACACTAGAAAGCCCATATATAACCCCAACTGTATATAGTCAATTAATATAAGATAAAGGAGCTATGGACATACAAGGGGAAATGACAGCCTCTTCAACAACTGGTGTTGGCAAAACAGGACAGATACATGTAGGAGAATTAAACTGAATTATTGTTTAACCCCATGCACAAAAGTAAACTCAAAATGGATCAAAGACTTGAATGTAAGTCATGACACCATAAAACTCTTTACAAAGACAACATTGGCAAAAATCTCTTGGACATAAACATGAGCGACTTCTTCCTGAAAGCATCTCCTCGAGCAAGGGAAACAAAAGGGACTACATCAAACTAAAAAGCTTCTGTACAACAAAGGACAGCATCAACAGAAAAAGCACCCTACAATAAGGGAGAATATATTTGTAAATAACATATCTGACAAGGGGTTAACATCCCAAATATATAAAGAACTCACATGCCTCAACATCCAAAAACCAAATAACCCAATTAAAAAATGGGCGGAAGAGACAATTCTCCAGAGAAGAAATGCAGATGGCCAACAGACACATGAAAAGATGCTCCACATCACTAATCATTAGGGAAATGCAAATTAAAACAACAATGAGATATCACCTCACATCAGTTAGGATGGGCAGCATCAAAAAGACCAAGAACAACAAATGCTGGCGAGGATGCGGAGAAAGGGGAACCCTCCTACACTGCTGGTGGGAATGTAAACTAGTTCAACAATTGTGGAAAGAAATATGGAGGGTCCTCAAAAAACTAAAAGTAGAAGTACCATTTGACCCAGGAATTCCATCTCTAGGAATTTACCCAAGGAATAGAAGTTCTCAGGTTCGAAAAGACATATGCACCCCTATATTTATCACAGCACTATGTACAATAGCCAAGAAATGGAAGCAACCTAAGTGTCCATCAGTAGATGAATGGATAAAGAAAAGGTGGTACATATACACAATGGAATACTATTCAGCCATAAGAAAGAAACAATCGTACCAATTGCAACAACATGGATGGAGCTAGAGGGTATTATGCTCAGTGAACTAAGTAAGGCAGAGAAAGACAAATACGAAACATTTCCCTCATTTGTGGAGTATAACAATGAAGCAAAACTGTAGGAACAAAATAGCAGCAGATTCACAGACTCCAAAGAAGGGACGAGTGTTTAACAAATGGGAGGGATGGGAGAGGGTTGGTGGGGAGGGAAGGATGGAGAAGGGGTTGTGGGGTATTATGATTGGTGCACACGGTGTGTGCATGGTCAACAGGGAAGACAGTGTAGCTCAGAGAAGGCAAATAGTGACTCTGTAGCATTTACTACACTGATGGACAGTGACTGCAATGGGGTATGGGGAGGGACTCGATAATAAAGGGGAATGTAATAACCACATTGTATTTTTCTGAAACCTTCATGAGTGTATATCAATGATACCTTCATAAAAAATAATAATAAAACAAAATATTTGGATAGACACGTGGAAATTGGAGTGATGTGTCTATAAGCTAGAAAAGAGAGGTTTCTCCCTCAGAGCCTCCAAAAAGAACAAAACATCTTCATTTCAAATGTCAAGTCTGTAGAACTGTAAGAGAATGAATTGGTTTTTTTAAGCCCTCCAAGTCTGTATTACTTTGTCCCAGCATGCCTGGGAAACTAATATAATGCATGATTCTTTTAATATACTATACTCTGGAGTTGATTTACTAAGATTAGCTTCTTTTAAATGGAAGGGTAGCATAATTAAGGAGTATTCTTAGTGCACACGACTCAAGTACATTCTATTAAAACAATATGACACAAAATACAGAAATAAAATAACTATAAGATATTTTTCAAATTCATTTTATTATCATTAATCTACAACTACATGAAGAACATTATGGTTACTAGACTCCCCCTTCACCAAATCCCTCCCCACAAACCCCATTACAGTCACTATCCATCAGTGTAGTAAGATGCGGTAGACTCACTACTTGTCTTCTCTGTATTGCACATCCCTCCCTATGCCCCTCCCACATTATACATGCTAATCATAAAGCCCCCTTTCTTTATCCCCGCCTTTATCCCTCCCTTCCCACCCCTCCTGTCCAGTCCCTTTCCCTTTGGTAACTGTTAGTCCATTCGTGGGTTCTGTAATTCTGCTGCTGTTTTGTTCCTTTGGTTTTTCTTTGTTCTTATACTCCACATATGAGTGAAATTCGGTACTTCTCTTTCTCTGCATGGCTTATTTCACTGAGCATTAATACCCTCTAGCTCCATCCATGTTGTTGCAAATGGTAGGATTTGTTTTCTTCTTATGGTTGAATAATATTCCATTGTGTATATGTACCACATCTTCTTTATCCAATCATCTATTGACACTTAGGTAGTTTCCGTTTCTTGGCTATTGTAAATAATGCTGCAATAAACATAGGGGTGTATCTTTCTTTTTCAAACTGGGATGCTGCATTCTTAGGGTAAATTCCTAGAACTGGAATTCCTGGGTCAAATGGTATTTCTATTTTGAGCTTTTTGAGGAACCTCCATACTACTTTCCACAATTGTTGAACTAATTTGCATTCCCACCAGCAGGGAGGAGGGATCCCCTTTCTCTGCAACCTCACCAACATTTGTGGTTTGTCTTTTGGATGGTGGCGATCCTTACTGGTGTGAGGCAATATCTCATTGTGGTTTTAATTTCATTTCTCTTATGACAAGCGATGTGGAGCATCTTTTCATGTCTGTTGGCCATCTGAATTTCTTCTTTGGAGAACTGTCTGTTCAGCTCCTCTACCCATTTTTTAAATTGGATTGTTCACTTTTTATTTGTTGAGGTGCATGAGCTCTTTATATATTTTGGATGTCAAGCCTTCATCAGATCTCTCATTTATGAATATATTCTCCTATACTGTAGGGTAGCTGTTTGTTTTAATTGATGGTGTCCTTTGCTGTACAGAAGCTTTTCAGCTTGATATAGTCCTACTTGTTCATTTTTGCTTTTGTTTCCTTTGCCCTGGGAAATATGTTCATGAAGAAGTCACTCATGTTTATCTCCATGAGATTTTTGCCTATATTTTTTTCTAAGAGTTTTATGGTTTCATGACTCACATTCAGGTCTTTGATCCATTTTGAATTTACTTTTGTGTATGGGGTTAGACAGTGATCCAGTTTCATTCCCTTATATGTAGCTGTCCAGAATTGCCAGCACCATCTGTTGAAGAGACTGTCATTTCCCCATTGTATGTCCATGGCTCCTTTATCATATATTAATTGACCATATATGTTTGGGTTAATATCTGGGGTCTCAATTCTGTTCCACTGGTCTGTGGCTCTGTTCTTGTGCCAGTTAGAAACTGTCTTGATTACTGTGGCTTTGTAGTACAGCTTGAAGTTGGGTAGAGAGATCCCCCCTACCCCACTTTATACTTCCTTCTCAGGATTGCTTTGGCTATTCGGGGTCTTTGGTGTTCCATATGAATTTTTGAATTATTTGTTCCAGTTCGTTGAAGAATGTTGCTGGTAATTTGATAGGGATTGCATCAAATCTGTATATTGCTTTGGGCAGGATGGCCATTTTGACGATATTAATTCTTCCTAGCCAAGAGCATGGAATGAGTTCCCATTTCTTAGTGTCCTCTTTAATTTCTCTTAAGAATGTCTTATAGTTTTCAGGGTATAGGTCTTTCACTTCCTTGGTAAGCTTTATTCCTAAGTATTTTATTGTTTTTGATGCAATTGTGAATGGCATTGTTTTCCTGATTTCTCTTTCTATTAGTTTATTGTTAGTGTATAGGAAAGCTACATATTTCTGTGTGTTATTTTTGTATCCTGCAACTTTGCTATATTCTGATATCAGTTCTAGTAGTTTTGGAGTGGAGTATTTAGGGGTTCTTATGTACAATATCATGTCATCTGAAAATAGTGACAGTTTAACTTCTTCTTTACCAATTTGGATTCCTTGTATTTCTTTGTTTTGTCTAATTGCCGTGGCTAGGACTTCCAGTACTATGTTGAATACCAGTGGGGAGAGTGGGCATCCCTGTCTTGTTCCTGATCTCAGAGGAAAAGCTTTCAGCTTCTCACTGTTAACTATGATGTTAGCTGTGGGTTTATCACATATGGTCTTTATTATGTTGAGGTACCAGCCCTCTATATACATTGTGTTGAGAGTTTTTATCATGATGGATGTTGAATTTTGTCAAATGCTTTTCAGTATCTATGGAGATGAACATGTAGTTTTTGTCCTTATTGTTTATGTGGTGGATGATGTTGATGGATTTTTGGATGTTGTACCATCCTTGCATCCCCTGGGATGAATCCCACTTGGTCATGGTGTATGATCCATTTGATGTATTTTTGAATTCGGTTTCCTAATATTTTGTTAAGTATTTTTGCATCTACATTCATCAGAGATATTGGTCTGTAATTTTCTTTTTTGGTGGGGTCTTTGCCTGGTTATGGTATTAGGGTGATGTTGGCTTCATAGAATGAGTTTGGGAGTATTCCCTCTTCTATTTTTTGGAAAACTTTAAGGAGAATGGGTATTATGTCTTCTCTGTATGTCTGATAAAATTCTGATGTAAATCCATCTGGCCCAGGGGTTTTTTTCTTGGGTAGTTTTTTGATTACTGCTTCAATTTCTTTGCTGGTAATTGGTTTGTTTAGATTTTGTGTTTCTTCCTTGGTCAGTCTTGGAAGGTTGTATTTTTCTAGGAAGTTGTCCATTTCTTCTAGGTTTTCCAGCTTCTTAGCATATACATTTTCCTTGGTGGTCTCTAATAACTCTTTGTATTTCTTTTGGGTCCATCGTGATGTTTCCTTTCTCATTTCTGATTCTGTTGATGTGTATTGATTCTCTTTTTCTCTTATTAGTCTGGCGAGAGGCTTATCTATTTTGTTTATTTTCTCAAAGAAACAGCTCTCAGTTTCATTGATTTTTGCTATTGTTTTATTCTTCTCAATTTTGCTTATTTCTTCTCTGATCTTTATTATGTCCCTCCTTCTGCTGACTTTAGGCCTCATTTGTTCTTCTTTTTCCACTTTCAATAATTGTGATGTTAGACTATTCATTTGGGTTTGTTCTTCCTTCTTTAAGTATGCCTGGATTGCTATATACTTTCCACTTAAGACTGCTTTCGCTGCATCCCACAGAAGTTGGGGCTTTGTGTTGTTGTCATTTGTTTCCATATATTGCCGGATCTCCATTTTAATTTGCTCATTGATCCACTGACTATTTAGGAGCATGTTGTTCAGGCTCCATGTGTTTGTAGGCCTTTTTGCTTTCTTTGTAGAATTTATTTCTACTTTTATACCTTTGTGGTCTGAAAAATTGGTTGGTAGAATTTCAATATTTTTGAATTTACTAAGGCTCTTTTTGTGGCCTAGTATGTGGTCTATTTTGGAAAGTGTTCCATGTGCACTTGAGAAGAATTCGTATCCTGCTGCTTTTGGGTGTAGAGTTCTATAGATGTCTATTAGGTCCATCTGTTCTAGTGTGTTGTTCAGTGCCTCTGTGTCCTTACTTATTTACTGTCTGGTGGATCTGTCCTTTGGAGTGAATGGTGTGTTGAAGTCTCCTAAAATGAATGCATTGCATTATATTTCCTCATTTAGTTCAGTTAGTATTTGTTTCACAAATGGTGGTGCTCCTGTGTTGGGTGCATATATATTTATAAAGGTTATATCCTCTTGTTGGACTGCCCCCTTTATCATTATATAATGTCCTTCTCTATCTCTTGTTACTTTATTTGTTTTGAAGTCTATTTTGTCTGATACTAGTACTGCAACACCTGCTTTTTTCTCCCTATTGTTTACATGAAATATCTTTTTCCATCCCTTGACTTTTAGTCTGTGCATGTTTTTGAGTTTGAGGTGAGTCTCTTGTAAGCAGCATATAGATGGGTCTTGTTTTTTTTATCCATTCAGTGACTCTATTTCTTTTGATTCGTGCTTTCAGTCCATTTACATTTAGGGTGATTATCGATAGGTATGTACTTACTACCATTTCAGGCTTTAGATTCATGGTTACCTAAGGTTCCAGGTTACTTTCCTTACTATCTAAGAGTCTAACGTAACTCACTTAGTATGCTGTTACAAACACAATCTAAAGGTTCTTTTCTATTTCTGCTCCTTTTTCTTCCTCTTTCATTCTTTATATATTAGGTATCAAATTCTGTACTTTTTGTCTATCCCTTGATTGACTTTGGGATAGTCCATTTAATTTTGCATTTGCCTCTCTATCAGCTCCTCCACCCTCCCTACCATGGTTGTACTACCTCTGGTGACAGCTATCCAATGCTAGGAACACTTCCGTCTATAGCAGTCCCTCCAAAATAAACTGCAGAGATGGTTTGTGGGAGGTAAGCTCTCTCAGGTTTTCCGTATCTGGAAATTATTTAATCCCTCCTTCAAATTTAAATGATAATCTTGCCTGATAAAGTAATCTTGGTTGGTTCCACGCCCTTCTGCTTCAAAGCATTAAATACATCATGCCACTCCTTTCTGGCCTATAAGGTTTCTGCTGAGAAGTCTGATGTTAGCCTCATGGGCTTTCCTTTGTATGTGATCTTATTTCTGTCTCTAGCTGCTTTTAACAGTCTGTCCTTATCCTTGATCTTTCCCATTTTAAGTACTATGTGTCTTAGTGTTGTCTTCCTTGGGTCCCTTGTGTTGGAAGATCTGTGGATCTCCATGGCCAGAGAGACTATCTCCTTCCCCAGATTGGGGAAGTTTTCACCAACTACCTCCTCAAAGACACTTTCTATCCCTTTATCTCTCTCTTCTTCTTCTGGTATCCCTATAATGCGAATATTGTTCTGCTTGGATTGGTCACACAGTTCTCTCAATATTCTTTCATTCTTAGAGATCCTTTTTTCTCTCTGTGCCTCAGCTTCTTTGTTTTCCTCTTCTCTAGTTTCTATTTCATTTATTGTCTCCTCCAGCATATCCAACCTGCTTTTAATACCCTCCATCATGCTCTTCAATGATTGGATCTCCGACCTGAGTTCATTCCTGAGTTCCTGTATGTCTTTCCGTACCTCCATTAGAATGTTGTTGATTTTTATTTTGAACTCCCTTTCAGGAAGAGTCATGAGGTCCGTATCACTTAAATTTTTCTTGGGAGTTGTATTAATAATTTTACTCTGGACAAGGTTCCTTTGGCATTTCATGGTTGTATATGGCACCCTCTAGTGCCCAGAAGCTCTATTCTGGAGCTGCTGAGCCCCTGAAGCAATGTTCGGGGTCGCAGAGGAGCGATACTGGTGCCTGGGGGGAGGAAAGAGCTGCTCCTTGCGTCCCAGCTGCTGTGCCTGTCACCACTGACTGAGCCAGTGGGCTTGGCACACAGGTATGTTTTTGTCCCAGAGCAGCCGGATATGGATCCCTGCTTTCCACAAGTGGCCAGAATCCCAGTTTCCCCAGGGACTCTGCCTGTATTAACTTTCCAACCTGGTAGTCATGCGAGTCTCACGAAAGCACCATCAAATGTAGGTTTGTGCTCCCAGAGCAGATCTCTGGAGCTAGGTATTCAGCAGTCCCAAGCCTTCCACTGCCTCCCTGCTCCATTTCTCTTCCACCCGCTGGTGAGCTGGGGTGGGGGAAGGGCTCGGGTCCCGCGGAGTCCCAGCTCTGGTAAGTTACGCCGTTCAGTGAGGTCTGCTCTTTTCTCCAGGTGTATGTGTATGCAGTCTGATGCCGTCCTCTTTCCTGTTGCTCTCTCAGGATTAGTTGCGCCCTCAGGATTAGTTGTGTCAATTAAATTTTCTAATTGTATCCAGTTTTAGGAGGAAGTCTCTGTCTCTCCTCTCATGCTGCCATCTTTAATCTCTCTATAACATATTTTTGTCAACATAGTCTCCCAGATTTATAGAAAAGCTACTTCGAACTGTAAATTCCCTTCCTGAAAGAGGAGAAATACTGTAAAATTAAGTCATTAAAAACATATGATTGAGGAAAACAGGACTGACAAAGAAAGCATTAAAAGTTGGATAATAAAATGTTCAAAAAGAAACATTGATAACAATCATTCATCATGATGCTAACTTGTCTAAAACATAAACACTTTGGATATGCTTTTTAATGCTTTACTTATAGTCCTAAAATATACTTCCAAACTGTTTATGGTAAGCTGCACCTAAATTGAAAACACAAAACCTCTTTTATGCATGTCTTTTATTACAAGCCCAAGCATTTATATTTATATATAAATATGTAGCCAAGCATTTATAACTGCCTTTAATACTAAAGAAAGTGCTCAAGTACCCACCATAAAAATAATGATGGATCATAAAGCTATAGTACTTAAAACAGTACATTACAGCATAAAGACACACATGCAGATCAATGAAATAAAAAAGCCCAGAAATAAACATATATAGTCAAATGTTTTTCAACAAGTGTGCTAAGACCATTCAATGTAAAAAGGGCGGTCTTTTCAACAAATGGTGCTGGGAATATTGGATATCCACACTCAAAAAATGAAGCTATATCCCTCCTTAGCTTACATTATACCCCAAAATTAACTCAAAATAAAACACCTAAATGTAAGAGCTAAAATTATAAAACTCTTAGAAGAAAACACAAAGGAAAAGCTTCATGACCTTGGTTCGGCAATTTCTTGTATATACACTCAAAAGCACAAGAAACAAAAGCAAAACAAGAGATAAAATAGACTTCTTCATTGGAACCTTTTGTGCATCAAAAACACTATCAACAGAATAAAAGGCCATCCATGGAATCAGAGAAAATATTTATGGATCATATATCTGATATGACATTAATATTCAGAATATATAAAGAAGTCTTACAACTCAATGACAAAAAAAAGAGCTTATTTTACTAAAAAGGGCAAAGGATTTGAATAAACACTTCTCCAAAGAAGATAATAAAATAGCCAAAAAACATATGAAAAGATGCTCAACATCACTAATCATTAGAGAAATGCAAACTACAACTATAATAAGGTGTCACTTCACACCCAATAGGTTGGCCACCATCAAAAAAAAAAGCACTGAGAGACCAGGATGGCGGCGTGAGAAGAGCAGCAGAAATGTCCTCCCGAAACCACATATATCTATGAACATATAACAAAGACAACTCTTCCTAAAATAGAGAACAGAGGACACAGGACAACATCCAGACCACATACACACCTGCAAGAACCCAGCGCCTCGCAAAGGGGGTAAGATACAAGCCCCAGACCACCGGGTCCCGAGTGCCCCTCCCCCCGGCTCCCGGCAGGAGTGGAGAGGACTGAGCAGGAGGGAGGAGCCCAGGACTGCTGAACACCAGCCATCTGGACCAGAGCACAGAAACAATGCATGTGTGGGGCCCTGGATACTAGGGAAACAAGGCAGCAAGAACAGTGAGCAGGTACTGGAGGCCGGTGCTGGCGGACAAAAGAAAAGCGAGCAGCCATCTTTTGTTGTTGTTGTTGTTGTTGTTGTTGTTGTTGTTTTGTTGTGATAAGTGCTTTCTGGAAGTCTTAAAGGGACAGGGTCCCCAATACTATGGAAACAGGGCAGCAAGACGGGCAAGTGGGTAACGGTGACCAGCGCCAGAGAACAAAAGAAAGATGAGCAGCCACCTTTTTTAGTTTCTTTTGTTTTTGTTTTGTTTTGGCGAGCTCCTTTTGGAAGTCTTAAAGGGATAGGGACCCCAATATAAGGAAAACAGGGCAGCAAGTCCGGTGAGCAGGTGCCTGACGCTGGCGTTGGAGAATAAAGAAAAACGAGTGGCCATTTTTTTTTTTGTGGTCATTGTTTTGTTCTGGCGGGTGCTTTTTGGAAGTTTTAAAGGGGCAGGGCGGGACACTTAGTCCAGAGGAAGGAAATCCCAGGATCTCTCGGCACTCTAACCGCCTGGGCTGCAGGGAGCACGGAGGCCCCTTACAGAGATAAATAGTCTCCCGGCCGCACCCCCTCCAACGCAACTCCACCACTTTGGAGCAGCAGCCCGAGCCAGGACATGCAGACAGCAACAGCGAAGATAAACTCCATAGCAGCCAGGCAGGAAGCAGAAGCCCTGTCTGTGCACAGCTACCCAGCACAAGCCACTACAGGTCACTATTCTCCCAGGAGAGGAAGGCAAAAAAACAAGAAGGGAAGTTCTTCCAGCCGTCACTAGTCCCAGCTCTGAAAACTATTCCTATCACCATGAAAAGACAAAATTACAGGCAAACCAAGATCACAGAGACACCAGAGAAGGAGACAGACCTAACCAGTATTCCCGACAAAAAATTCAAAATAAAAATCATAAACATGCTGACAGAGATGCAGAGAAATACGCAAGAGAAATGGGATGAAGTCCAGAGGGAGATTACAGATGCCAAAAAGGACATCACAGAAATGAAACAAACTCTGAAGGGATTAATAAGCAGAACGGATAAGATGCAAGAGGCCATTGATGGAATTGAAACCAGAGAACAGGAACGCATAGAAGCTGACATAGAGAGAGATAAAAGGAACTCCAGAAATGAAACAATATTAAGAGAACTGTGTGACCAATCCAAAAGGAACAATATTCATATTACAGGAGTACCAGAAGAAGAAGAGAGAGGAAAAGGGATGGAAAGTATCTTGGAAGAAATCATTGCTGAAAACTTCCCCAAACTGGGGGAGGAAATAATTGAATAGACCACGGGAAATACACAGAACCCCCAACAGAAAGGATCCAAGGAGGACAACAATAAGACACATAATAATTAACATGGCAAGGATCAAGGACAAGGAAAGAGTTTTAAAGGCAGCTAGAGAGAAAAAGGTCACCTATAAATGAAAACCCATCAGGCTAACATAGACTTCTCAACAGAAACCCTACAGGCCAAAAGAGAATGCATGATATATTTAATGCAATGAAACAGAAGGGCCTTGAAACAAGGATACTGTATCTAGCACGACTATCATTTAAAAATGATGACAGGATTAAACAATTTCCAGACAAGCAAAAGTTGAGGGAATTTGCTTCCCACAAACCACCTTACAGGGCATCTTACAGGGACTGCTCTAGATGGGAGCACTCCTAGAAAGAGCACAGAACAAAACACCCAACATATGAAGAATGGAGGAGGAGGAATAAGAAAGGAGAGAATAAAAAATCTCCAGACAGTGTATATAATAGCTCAATAAGCGAGCAAAGTTAGGCAGTAAGATACTAAAGAGGCTAACCTTGAAACTTTGGTAACCATGAATTTAAAGCCTGCAATGGCAATAAGTACATATCTCTCAATAGTCACCCTAAATGTAAATGGACTTAATGCACCAATCAAAAGACACAGAGTAACAGAGTGGATAAAAAAGCAAGACCCATCTATATGCTGCTTACAAGAAACTCACCTCAAACCCAAAGACATGTACAGACTAAAAGTAAAGGGATGGAAAAACATATTTCAGGCAAATAACAGCGAGAAGAAAGCAGGGGTTGCAGTACTAATATCAGACAAAATAGACTTCAAAACAAAGAAAGTAACAAGAGATAAAGAAGGACACTACATAATGATAAAAGGCTCAGTCCAACAAGAGGATATAACCATTCTAAATATATATGCACCCAACACAGGAGCAACAAAATATGTGAAACAAATACTAACAGAAGTAAAGAGGGAAATAGACAGCAATGCATTCATTTTAGGAGACTTCAACACACCACTCACCCCAAAAGATAGATCCACCGGGCAGAAAATAAGTAAGGACACGGAAGCACTGAACAACACAGTAGAGCAGAAGGACCTAATAGACATCTATAGAACTCTACATCCAAAAGCAATAGAACACACATTCTTCTCAAGTGTACATGGAACATTCTCCAGAAGGGCCTCAGCAAATTCCAAAATATTGAAATTCTACCAACCAATTTTTCAGACCACAAAGGTATAAAAGTAGAAATAAATTCTACAAAGAAAACAAAATGGCTCACAAACACATGGAGGCTTAACAACATGCCCCTAAATAATCAATGGATCAACGAACAAATTAAAATAGAGATCAAGGAATATATAGAAACAAATGACAACAACACAAAGCCCCAACTTCTGTGGGACACAGCGAAAGCAGTCCTAAGAGGAAAGTATATAGCGATCCAAGCACACTTGAAGAAGGAAGAACAATCCTGAATGAATAGTCTAACATCACAATTATCGAAATTGGAAAAAGAAGAACAAATGAGGCCTAAAGTCAGCAGAAGGAGGGACATAATAAAGATCAGAGAAGAAATAAACAAAATTGAGAAGAATAAAACAATAGCAAAAATCAATGAAACCAAAATCCGGTTCTCTGAGAAAATAAACAAAATAGATAAGCCTCTAGTCAAACTTGTTAAGAGAAAAAGAGAATCAACACAAATCAACAGAATCTGAAATGAAAATGGAAAAATCATGACAGACTCCACAGAAATATAAAGAATTATTAAAGACTACTATGAAAACCTATATGCCAACAAGCTGGAAAACCTAGAAGAAATGGACAACTTCCTAGAAAAACACAACCTCCCAAGACTGACCAAGGAAGAAACACAAAAGTTAAACAAACCAATTACGAGCAAAGAAATTGAAATGGTAATCAAAAAACTACCCAAGAACAAAGCACCTGGGCCAGGCGGATTTACCTCGGAATTTTATCAGACACACAGAGAAGACATACTACCCATTCTCCTTAAAGTTTTCCAGAAAATAGAAGAGGAAGGAATACTCCCAAACTCATTCTATGAAGCCAACATCACCCTAATACCAAAACCAGGCAAAGACCCCACCAAAAAAGAAAATTACAGACCAATACCCCTGATGAATGTAGACGCAAAAATACTTAATAAAATATTAACAAACAGAATTTAAAAGTACATCAAAAGGATCATACACCATGACCAAGTGGGATTCATCCCAGGGATGCAAGGATGGTACAACATTCGAAAATCCATCACATCATCCACGACATCAACAAAAAGAAAGACAAAAACTACATGATCATCTCCATAGATGCTGAAAAAGCATTTGACAAAATTCAACATTCATTCATGATAAAAACTCTTAGCAAAATGGGAATAGAGGGCAAGTTCCTCAACATAATAAAGACTATATATCATAAACCCAATGCCAACATTATACTTAACAGCGAGAAGCTGAAAGCTTTTCCTCTGAGATCAGGAATTACACAGGGATGCCCACTATCCCCACTGCTATTTAACATAGTACTGGAGGTCCTAGCCATGGCAATCAGACAAAACAAAGAAATACAAGAAATCCATATTGGTAAAGAAGAAGCTAAACTGTCACTATTTGCAGATGATATGATACTGTACATAAAAAACCCTAAAGACTCCACCCCAAAACTACTAGAACTGATATCGGAATACAGCAAAGTTGAAGGATACAAAATTAACACACAGAAATCTGTAGCTTTCCTATACACTAACAATGAACCAATAGAGAAATCAGGAAAACAATTTCATTCACAATTGCATCAAAAAGAATAAAATACCTAGGAATAAATCTAACCAAAGAAGTGAATGACCTATACTCTGAAAACTACAAGTCACTCTTAAGAGAAATTAAAGGGGACACTAACAAATGGGAACTCATCCCATGCTCGTGGCTAGGAAGAATCAATATCGTCAAAACGGCCATCCTGCCCAAAGCAATATGCAGATTTGATGCAATCCCTATCAAATTACCAGCAACATTCTTCAATTAACTGGAACAAATAATTCAAAAATTCATATGGAAACACCAAAGACCCCGAATAGCTAATGCAATCCTGAGAAAGAAGAATAAAGTAGGGGGGATCTCACTCCCCAACTTCAAGCTCTACTACAAAGCCATAGTAATCAAGACAATTTGGTACTGGCACAAGAACAGAGCCACAGACCAGTGGAACAGACTAGAGACTCCAGACATTAACCCAAACATATATGGTCAATTAGTATTTGATAAAGGAGCCATGGACATACAATGGTGAAATGACAGTCTCTTCAACAGATGGTGCTGGCAAAACTAGACAGCTACATGTAGGAGAATGAAACTGGACCATTGTCTAACCCCATTCACAAAAGTAAATTCAAAATGGATCAAAGACCTGAATGTAAGTCATGAAACCATTAAACTCTTAGAAGAAAACATGGGCAAAAATCTCATGGACATAAACATGAGTGACCTCTTCTTGAACATATCTCCCCGGGCAAGGAAAACAACAGCAAAAATGAACAAGTGGGACTATATTAAGCTGAAAAGCTTCTGTACAGCAAAAGACACCATCAATAGAACAAAAAGGAACCCTACAGTATGGGAGAATATATTTGTAAATGACAGATCCGATAAAGGCTTGACGTCCAGAATACATAAAAGGCTCACACGCCTCAACAAACAAAAAACAAATAACACAATTAAAAAATGGGCAGAGGAACTGAACAGACAGTTCTCCAAAAGAGAAATACAAATGGCCAACAGACACATGAAAAGATGCTCCACATCACTAATCATCAGAGAAATGCAAATTAAAACTACAATGAGGTATCACCTCACACCAGTAAGGATGGCTGCCGTCCAAAAGACAAACAACAACAAATGTTGGCGAGGCTGTGAAGAAAGGGGAACCCTCCTACACTGATGGTGGGAATGTAAATTAGTTCAACCATTGTGGAAAGCAGTATGGAGGTTCATCAAAATGCTCAAAACAGACTTCCCATTTGACCCAGGAATTTCACTCCTAGGAATTTACCCTAAGAACGCAGCAATCAAGTTTGAGAAAGACAGATGCACACCTATGTTTATCGCAGCACTATTTACAATAGCCAAGAATTGGAAGCAACCTAAATGTCCATCAGTAGATGAATGGATAAAGAAGATGTGGTACATATACACAATGGAATACTACTCAGCCATAAGAAGAGGGCAAATCCTACCATTTACAGCAACATGGATGGACCTGGAGGGTATTATGCTCAGTGAAATAAGCCAAGCGGAGAAAGAGAAATACCAAATGATTTCACTCACCTGTGGAGTATAAGAACAAAGGAAAAACTGAAGGAACAAAACAGCAGCAGAATCACAGAACCCAAGAATGGATTAACAGGTACCAAAGGGAAAGGGACTGGGGAGGATGGGTGGGTAGGGACGGATAAGGGGAGGAAGAAGAGGGGTATTAAGATTAGCATGCATGGGGGGATGGGAGAAAGGGGAGGGCTGTACAAGACAGAGAAGACAAGTAGTGATTCTACAACATTTTGCTATGCTGATGGACAGTGACTGTAAAGGGGTTTATAGGGGGGACCTGGTATAGGGGAGAGCCTAGTAAACATAATATTCTTCATGTAAGTGTAGATTAATGATAACAAAAAAAAAGAAAAAGAAAGAGAAGCGGGATGCCTTCCTGGTAGGATAAAACTAACTGTAAATCAATGATAAATGCATGCTTTAAATATCCTTAATTTTGATCACTTAAAGGGTGTCAGATGATTGGCTATGGATGTACACTTTTCTGATAATATTCCTTTCTCTTAAAAAGAAAAAGCAGTTCCTGTGTGGTGAACTCCAATGAGTTCTACACAATGGTATAAAGGGCATATCAAAGTGTGGGCAAAGGGTCTGTTTGTGTTTATACAGAGGAACAAAGCCTTATTTGCCTACCCAGAAAATGAACTAAGATAGGACATGAAGAAGACCTTTCAACATCAGCACTCTCTGGAAGAGACATACCAGAAGATGATCATCAAAAAACTTCAACAAAGATCCAGGCGAAGATACGATATGAAGAAGACCTTTCAACATCAGTACTCTCTGGAAGAGACATACCAGAAGATGATCATCAAAAAACCTCAACAAAGATCCAGGCGATGCTGCAGTTGTAGCTGCATTCATCCCACCGGTTCCTGGAGTTGCCATTGGAATGAAGAAGGAGATATCTAAGCTGGCCTGTGCATACAGTAAAACAACAAATCTGACTGGATCTATACCGTTGGAACTCAACCAAGAATTAGGAGAAGTGCAAGTTGTAGCGCTCCAAAATCTTACAACTACAGACTATCTAGTGTTAAAAGAACATATGGGATGTGAACAGTTCCCAGGAATGGGTTGTTTTGTCTAATTTCTCTCAGACTGTTCAAGTACAGTTGGATAATATCCACTATATCATACACAAATTTTCACAAATGCCTAGGGTGCCTAACTGGTTTTCTTGGCTTCACTGGAGATGGCTGGTAATTATAGATCTGCTTTGGTTATGTAACTTTATTCATATTATGTTAATGTGTGCGCACAATTTAATTAGTAGTTTAAAACCTATACATGCTTAAGTTACTCTACAAGAAGATATGTCAAAGAAATAATCAATCCTCCCATGTTTTCTTCCATATGCTACCTCTATAGCTTTTCTTCTTCCTTCCTAATTACAACCCCTAAATAGAATTCGTGCCTCATATCGAATTTACCGAGTATCATAATTCCTCCAGGTGGTAAAGATATCTCAAGACAAATGCTGGGCATAGAAGCCACAGAGCATAAATTTTCAAAGAAGTAAAAAGCTAACCTTTTCAAACAATATGGCTTCTCTCTCACTTACCAACTTTACATTTCCCTGTATGGCCCCGGAAGATGACTGGTTAGCCAGAGACGGGTAAGATTCCTCAAGGGAGGAACAACCTAAGACAGGCACAGTTGCAGGGGAGCCATCAGGTGAGAAATTGGGGATCAACAGTGGTGAGGCTTAGAACCTCACCCCCCCCCCCCACTTTGAGAGAAATCTTCTGCATCCTTGGATGTTTTATTGCCCTTGTCTAGCTTGGATTAACACATAGTCTACAGGCACACACCTGTTCATCTACATTTGCTCTCTTACAACACTAAACTGTTTTCTACCTTTATCTTGCACCTACCTACCATTTCAGCATTTTATTTAAAAAAAAAATAATAATAATAATAATAATTAATAATAATAATAAAGGGAGAAATGTGGGATTCACATATAAATCAAGTATAAAAATCAAACGAATATTCATATTTGACCTGATTGTTTATAGTTCATAATGAGTGATCAAAACCAAAAGTTTTTGTGATGACTGCCCTTGTACTGTTCACCATGTAAGAACTTATTCACTATGTAAGAATTTGTTCACCATGTAAGAACTTGTTCGTTATGCTTCAGAAGATTGGAGACTGATGAGAATTAGGCTGTGGGTGGATTAATGATTGTGCATTGAGCATTGAGTCCCCTATACAGAATTTTATTGTTGTTAACAACCATTTGATCAATAAATATGAGAGATGCCCTCTCAAAAAAAAAAAAGCACTGATGAAGATGTTGGAGAATTGGAACTCCTGCGCACTATTGGTGGGAATGTAGAATGTTGTAGCTACTATGGAAGATAGTTATGAAGATTCCTCAAAAAATTAGAAACAGAATTACTACATGATCCAACAATTTCAATCCTGGGTATATACTCAAAAGAACTGAAAGCAGGGTTTCAAAGAGATACTTGTACAACATCCACTTTCATAAAAGCATTATTCACAATAGCCAAGAGGTGAAAGCAACCCAAGTGTCCATCAACAGATGAATGGATTTAAAAAACTGTGGGATATATATCCAAGGTAGAATAGTATCCCACCTTAAAAAATTCTGCAACACACTACAATATGGATGAATCTAGAAGATATCATGCTAAGTGAAAATAAATCAGCCACAGAAGGACAAATACTACATGATTCCACTTCTACAAGGTACCCAAAATAGTCAATTTCATGGAGACAGAATTCAGAACAGTGGATGCCAGGGGTTGAAGAGATTGGTGAAAGGGGAGTTATTGTTTAATCAGCACAGAGTTTCAATTTTGCAAGACAAAAATAATTTCTGGAGGTAGATGGGTGATGGATACACAAAAATGTGGATATAGTACACTTAAAAATGGTTAAAATGGCAAATTTCATGTTACGTGTATTTTGCCATAATAAAACAAATTATATCAAAAAAATTTTGAGGTCACTCTACATCACTGAAATTAAGTTATCCACCATATGATTATGAAAAAATAAGCTACAGAAAAGTATATATAATATAATCCTTTTTAAAGTTTATATGCATAACAAAAACCTGGAAGACTTCATTTAATATTTATTGTATGCCTGCTATACATCAGGCACCATTGCAGGCCCTAGAGACAAAGCAATACATAGGATAGACAGAAATCCTAACCCTTATGAATTTTACATGTTAGTGGGAGAGAGAAATGAGAATTAAAATGTAAGTTGGATTGACAGTATGAAACTGACATTTTATTAAGTAAAAAATGCATAAATATCAGTAATGTCATATTGTTTCAACCTAATAATATGACACAGTTATAAATGTGGAGAAAAATTAATTAGGGGAAGTCAAACCAAGTGTATATAAAGGTTCAAGGATAGGAGGGCAGCAATTTTAGATCAGGAAAGCCTCACTGAAAAGATAACATTTAGGAAAGATCAGAAGGAGGTAAAGGAATAAACAATAAACCATGCAGGTATCTGGGGGAAATGCATTCTTGACAGAGTACAAAGACCGAGAGGTGAGAGCCTGACTATTAAGTTTTAGAAATATGGTATCACAGCTAGAATGGAATGAGCAAATGTTAGACAATAAAATATTAACAGTGGTTATCTCTGAGATGGCATTTAGAGATGTCTACATTTGATTTTCTAGATATCCATATTGTTTTGCCTTTTACATTAGTATATATTGCTTTTTAATCAGAAAATACATGATCCCAATTTTTTTTGCTATCATTAGTGTACAATTACATGAACATTATGGTTACTAGACTCCCCCTATTCTCAAGTCCCCGCCACATACCCCATTACAGTCACTGTCCATCAGCATAGTAAGATGCTATAGAATCACTACGTCTTCTCTATGTTATACTGCCTTCCCCATGTCCCCCCTACCTACATTATACATGCTAATCGTAATGCTCCCTTTTCCCCCTTATCCCTCCCTTCCAAACCATCTTCCCCAATCCCTTTCCCTTTGATAACTGCTAATCCATTCTTGGGTTCTGTGAGTCTGCTGCTGTTTTGTTCCTTCAGTTTTTTCTTTGTTCTTATACTCCACAGATGAGTGAAATCATTTGATACTTGTCTTTCTCTGCCTGGCTTATTTCACTGAGCATGATACCCTCTAGATCCATCCAGGTTGTTGCAAATGGTAGGATTTTTCTTCTTATGGCTGAATATTGTGTATATGTACCACATCTTCTTTATCCATTCATCTACTGATGGACACTTAGGTTGTTTCCATTTCTTGGTTACTGTAAATAGTGCTGTGATAAACATAAGGGTGCATATGTCTTTTTCAAACAGGGCTCCTGCATTTTTAGGGTAAATTCCTAGCAGTGGAACTCCTGGGTCAAATGGTATTTCTATTTTGAGGAACCTCCATACTGCTTTCCACAATGGTTGAACTATTTTACATTCCCACCAGCAGTGTAGGAGGGTTCCCCTTTCTCCACACCCTCGCCAACATGTGTTGTTGTTTGTCTTTTGGATGTCGGCCATCCTAACTGGTATGAGGTGATATCTCATTGTGGTTTTAATGAGCATTTCTGTGATGATTAGGTATGTGGAACATCTTTTCATGTGCCTTTTGGCCATCTCAATTTCTTCTTTGGAGAAGTGTTTGTTCAGCTCCTCTGCCCATTTTTTAATTGGCTTATTTGCTTTTTGTTTGTTGAGGTGCATAAGCTCTTTATATAATTTAGATGTGAACCCCTTATCGGATCTGTCATTTATGAATATATTCTCCCATACTGTAGGATGTCTTTTTGTTCTACTGATGGTGTCCTTTGTTGTACAGAGGTTTTTTAGTTTGATATAGTCCCATTTGTTCATTTTTGCTTTTGTTTCCCTTGCCCTGGGAGATATGTTCATGATGCCAATTTTTTAAAAAGAAAATGTGTTTATACATACATACATACATATATATGCCTGTGTGTGTGGCATGCACTGATAATCTGAGAAAACACAATTCAAACTCTAGTTGAATAAATCTGGATTCCAATCTTAAGGTTACCACTTAACACTTGTATGACCTTGGGCAAATCACTTAATCTCTTGAGTTTATCTGTAAAATGTAGCTAATAACAGTATCTACACCTTGAGGGAAGATTAAATTAGACACTGCATGTGAAGAGTGCCTGACACACTGTAAGTATTCCCTAAATAGTAGCTTTATAAAAATATATCAAACACCAAAATGTTGATTTTACCATCATTTTTTCATTACAAAATATATTAAGATACAGTATAGATATACAACAGAAAATCAAACATAGATGTCTCTAAAAATATTCATACAATACAGAAGCAGACAAGTACAATTCTACACACATATTTTAATTCACTTTTCCCTAAGGGTAACTGCTGTTAACATTTTGATATGAATCCTTCCAGACCTTTTTCCATACATCCTCTATTAGAGGATTTTTGTTGATTTTTATATTTAAAAAGGGGAGGAATCATATTGTATTTATTCTGAACCTTTTATTTTTTCCATGTAACAATATACGTCGGAAGGTGTGCCTTATCAATAAACACAGTTAGCTCATTCTTTCTAAGAGTTATACAGTAGTTCATAGTACAAATGCAAATATTTATGACAAACTATCACTATCATAAATAATGATTCAGTGAACATCTTCTGCATCTTTATGCACAGGTGCCAGTATTTCTATACTAGCAGATTTCTAGAAATGACTTGCAGTGCCTAAGGGAGCACATTTAAAACTGCTCATTACATCGGGAGGACAGGCATAGGCAAGGCAGCCCTGCTTTGCGAAGGCCCTCGGTGTGCCAAGATGTCCAAGAGGAAGGTCAGCTCCACCGAGGGCATGGAGGTGGAGCCAAAGAGGCAATCAGCAAGGTTGTCAGCTAAACCAGCTCCCGCAAAAGTGGAAACGAAGCCAATAAAGGCGGCAGGAAAGGCTAAATCTTCAGACAAGAAAGTGCAAACAAATGGGAAAAAGGGAGCAAAGGAAAAGCAGGCCGAAGTGGCCAACCAGGAAACTAAAGATTTACCTGCAGAAAAAGGAGAAACTAAAAATGAGGAGAGTCCAGCCTCTGATGAAGCAGAAGAGAAAGAAGCCAAGCCTGATTAATATCATATATACACCATGTCTTATCAGTGGTTCCTGTCTCCCTTCTTGTACAATTCAGAGGAATATTTTTATCAACTATTTTGTAAATGCAAGTATTTTGGTAGCCCTAGAAACATTTTTAAGAAGGAGGGAATCCCCCCTCATCCCATTTTTTAAAAGGTGAAATCATTTGCTGATTATTTTTTGGTACAACCAGAAAATAGTGGGATATTGAATATAGGAGGCTTTGAATGTCTTGGGTGTCAGCTTAACATTCCATAATGGGGGTTAGTTTTTACATCCTGTAATATAAACATCCTAAATGGTAATTTGGAGTCAGTCATGCATTTAACATATCTTAAACATTTTAAATTACTTCTACTACTGTGCTGTTTTTGGTAGGTTTCCTAAAGAAAACCACTCCTTGATCTTGGCTCTCCCTGTCAGAATTTTGTGCACTCTGCAACATCTTTGGTCATGGCAGTCCAATTTTCCTAATAACTTTGTTAATGTGCTGTGAAAGATTGAAAATTTGCATATGTAGTGTGCATGGTATGAAGTTGTGAATTAGTGAAACTTAATAATGTAACAGCATATCAACATTTGAAGATAATGGTACTTAATATCCTATTAAGGAAAATCTGCCTCCAAAGTTTAAGCTGGAAAGTCACTGGAATAACTGTTGGGAAAAAAATCACAACTACATGATTTTCTAGATAATTGGTACATACATTAAGAATTGTGTACAAACTGAAATGTCTGTGTACTGACCCTCAAAACAAATAAAATCTCATTCTAAAAGAAAAAAAATTTTTTTGCTCATTACCCTCCAAGAAGGTTATTCCTCACTAACACTATCAAATTATTCATCCTTCAAATTTTTACTAATTTTCTAGGTATAAATGATGATCACCATGGGTTTAGTGTACACTTCTCTTTTATTAGTAAGACTGAGTACAGTTTTGTAACTATTAACTTTTTCTATTTCATCCCTTAAGTTTTATTTAAATAATGAGCATATGTAATTTTCCTAAGAAAAAGCAAAATTTTTCGATAAAATATGATTCATACTTTTAGTAATACGTTTACAATGGATCCTAAGAGAAGAATTTAGAGAAAGAAAAGATGATTCTGAAATGGTTTAAATTAAGGCCTGGCATAGTCTGTAGCATAACAAGGTAGTCAATAGGAAGGAAAAATTAAAGGAAACAAGGCAGGCAACCAGCCAGTCATAAAGTTGCAAAAAGGTACATTAAGCTTGGCCTAAGAAAAAGTACAGGAGAGGAAAAAAGCATGCCACATAGAACAGAGAACATGAGTAAACATGAGCAAGTCCTAAGGGAAGGTATGAAAATACATAAAGCGCTATAGAGAAACAGGCTTACATAGAACATAGAATCAGTGGTCAGGAGTAAAAACAAGATGCCACATGCTACTCAATTGTGAGAAGGCCTTGAATGCTAAGATGAAATCTTAGATCCGACTCAACAGAAACAAGTGAAAGAGAATACATACCTTTAGGTCAGAATGACAAGAAAATGTAAATTAAAAGATTAATCTGACAGATTCAAAGTTTGGTGGATGTATGGATAATTTGAAGTAACAGAAACAGGGAGATAAATTAGACTAAAAAAATGAGGTGATACAGGCCTAAATTGGCATGATAGTAGAATGAAAAGGTAAAAGAACCTCTAAAATTTTTAACTCTGTAACTTCTGAATAAGCGTAGGGGTTAAAAGTATACATCTACTTTTATTCTCCCCCCACCCAAAAAAATTTTGCATAAAACAGAAAAACAAGTTTATACAAGATATAAGACCTTATGTTTAGAACGGAAGGAAGAAAAGAGCAATAAATTTCAGAAACTGGTACCACTGCCTTGGTGGACCCATTAAGAACTGAATCCTACGCAAGCAAGTGAAAAAGCAGGAAACCAACCCAATTTACATGTTGAAATCCCCTAAAGTCTCTGGAACTGGTGATTCCAGGTGCCTCTGTGTGTTACATGTTATCGCTATTGGGTGTGAGGGGAAGGATGCAGGTGAATGAAAGCTAAAATAAAAAGGATTGTTTTACCACCTGTTTAATCAGCAGGTAGATTACCAGATCCTTTCTCTCTTCCTTTTAGGGAAACTTCCCCTTCTCCAGCCTGTCATAATAATGATTTATTCTCTGGAGAGTATAAATCAAGTGGTCCTCTGGTTTGGAGAACAGAAACTGAAAGTGAGGGTACCCATAACTGAAAACCGGGAAACTAACAGCAATGAATACAAAATGGATGCTTCACTTTTCCTGTTGTACTGCCACGTTCCTGTATTCCATGTTTCCTTTCTCTTGCTTTACTTTCTCGGACTGGTGAAACACACCCCACTAAGTTCCTGAAAGAGTATAAGGGAGACCCCGGATGTATGAAAATATCTTCCTTCTACTTCGCTGATAGTTTGTCTATTATGGAATTCTAAGTTGGAAATTTCTTGCCCTCAGATTTCTGAAGGCATTGCTCTATTGTCTTCTACTTTCCAATTGACTACTGAGAAGCAAGACCAATCAGATTAATGATTCTTTTGAACTGACCCATTTTTTTCTCTCCGGAGTTTGTATGATACACTCTATATTTGAAACAGGTGCATTTTCATTTATTGATCTGGCCCCTTCAATTTGAAAACTCATGTCTTCTACTTCTGGAAGATTTTAGTTAAACAAAAGTTTGGCTAAATGAGATAAAAATGGTTGTCACTAGAAAGAAAGAACTGAGAATGGGAGTAGAGGAATACCATTTTTTTAACAAATAATTTTAAATTAAGTCTTTAAATACACGCACAATTCTGATAAAAATAACTTCGAACACATATAAGCTTACGTGTTTAAATATATCTATTTTAAATATTATATGGTTAAAAAGTTTCATATGTTTTCATATCTCTTTATGTTTACAAACTGTTTTTATGTAAAAAAAACTAGCTGGATAACCAACAAGATAAATACATAAAAGAATCCAAACACTTCTAGTTGCTTAACCTGGGGAACTGGAAAAACTCTGATAGTATTGAAAGGTACTGAAAAGTTAGGAAGGGCAGCAGATTTGAAGGAAATGATGGTGAGCATATATATAAATAGCACATTAAAGATTATTCAAATAGAAATATTTTAAATAGATGAAAATTTAGGAAAGAAGCTTATGTGAGAACACAGGAATAAAAGATAATGAAGAGAATGGGACATAGTTACCAAATAAATGTTTAATTAGGGCTGGAAGACAAGAAAGTAGAAGTCACGTAGGTGGGCAAATAAAAATGATAGTAGCTTACAAATTAGAGTTCGAGCACTGGGAATGAGACTAGAAAAGAAGCATAATGAACAAGAAAAAGAAAATGAGCAGGCAAAAGGGACAAAGGACAGTCAGTGAGAAAAATAAGCAATGTATTGTCTCTGAAGCCAAGTCAAGGAGAGGCACATCAAAAAGACACAAATTATGGGGTATGAAGAACTAGAAGGATTCCAGTAAGCACCTTACAAGTTATTTAAAGAGCTGAAAACAATGATGAAGAAAGAGCATAGGCATAGAAAACATTTTAGGAACTACAATACTTTTCCAAGCCTCTTTTTTAAGCACTTTTCAGTTACCTCTCCATCCAAGCAACTGTGCCCTCCTGGATGCATGATATGCTATTTCACCTTCTTCATCTACAAAAAAAGATAATACTCCACTCTCCTCTTTCTCAAAAGATATCCATTATACTACATGTCAGTAGGAAGTGACAGTCATAAAGGGAAAAGTCTTGTAACAGCGATTAAGAATGTTGACTGTGCAGATGGACTGCCAGCAATCAAACTATCTCTATCCACCACTAGCTATGCAACTCCAAACTGCTTACTCACTGTGCCTTAGTTTCTCCAACTGTAAAACAAGGGTATTAATACATACCTCATAGGATTGTTGTAAAGAATAAATGAGGTAATACAGGTGGATTAAGTGAGAGAATAGATATTTAGATAATATATATTTAGATTAGCTAGCATGTAATTATTAATAAATGTTAGCTGTTATAAATTCTTTAATGATGTTAATGGCTTAATGGTTATCCTTTCCAGAGGTATTTTCCTATCATCAGTGCATAAAGACATGAACTTCTAATGCTGGGTTTTACAACATTCATTTATTCAACATTTATTGAATTAGTCCTACACACTAGGCACCACTGTGAGCTAGGGTGAACAAGGAAGGTAAAGGTCCTGCTTTCAGGGAACTTAAGTTCTAATTATATTGTTAAAGTCATAAACTTACTTTGTCCATTCAGCTACAGGGAAAAACAAAATGAAGAAATAATGAAAAAATTAATTTTAGAGAACTGATTCGCAAAGTGAAAGATAGTTTCTAACATACAGAATAGCCAACAAAAGAGGAAAGCATTGCCTGGCATATAGTAGGAACTTAACAAATGTCTAAGAAATGCATCCATTCTTTTCTCTGGGTTTGTTTCCTTATATGTAAAATGATAAAGGTCATTTAATTCCAACTCCAGCATTCACTGATGTCTATTTTCTGAAGTCACCATCGCAGATTAGGGTGCATTCTTAAAAACAGATGGTTCTACAAGCAGGACCTATCATGGGTATGGCTGATGAGCCCAGAGAGACTTCATTAACCCTTGCCTTAAACATACTGTTTTATTGTTACATCTAAATGAAACAGCTATACAACCAGAGAGATGATGGATAGCATTTACAGAAGTGTTACCTTTCTGCCCACGTAGGACTGTGCCACCAGGGAATTAACACTTTAAATAAACATTATAAATACTCATAATATTTAAAATAAAATAAGTATTATAAATATTGTTTTTAAGAAAGATCCAAAGACAGTTTCCACAATTAAGGATTCAACTTTTAGTTTTGAGGTGAAATACCTGAAAGATATCACAGTCCAAGTAAAATCAAGGAAAAAGGGTTTAATTTATTTAATGTTACAATTTAGCTTTTGAAGATTAACCACCACCTGGCACTAGAAACCCCTGTTGTTATTGCCTTAGAAGTAAGGCTTCCATAGCAGAGAACCACAAAAAACTTTCATAAAACATCCACTAAAGAACACATAATTCTTATCTGTTAGTGGATTGCTTAAATAGAATGGTAGGACTGGAATGCAAAAAACTAAGCTGAGAAACCACTAATTCACAAGAAAACTAGAGTTCCAATAATGCAGAACTATCTATTTCTTATTTCTAAGAAAATAAGAGAAGGTTCAGGTTGATACCACAAATAGTATAAAAAGTATGTAGATTAAGGTTCTTTTTTAAAAATGTTAACTGTATTTCAATTGCTGAATTAAAATGTTTTTTTAACACTTTTCACAAAAGTTTTTGCAATAGGATAAAAAAGTATCTTGGCATCTTAATTTTACACTGCATAAATTCCTATTTTCCCCTATCTGAAAAAAGGTTAAGTAAAAGTAATAGGTAAGAATTTTGTTAAATGGTTCTTTAAAAATTTTTTTAATTGAAGTATAGTTGACATACAATACTATTACTAGTTTTGGGTGTACAACACAGTGATTCAACAATTACATGTATTATGAAATGCTCACCATTAAGTAGTTATCATCTGTATCATCATACAAAGTTATTAGAATGTTATTGACTATTTCTTATACTGTTCTTTTTATCCCTGTGAATTATTGTATAACTGGAAGTTTGTACCTCTTAATTCCCTTCAACTATTTGGCCTATACTCCTACCCCCCTTCCCTCTGGCAACCACCAGTTTGTTCTATTTGAGTCTATTTCTGTTTTTCATTTACTTGTTTTAGTTTTTTTAGATTCCAATTAAATTGTATGGTATTTGTCTTTGACATATTTCATTTTGCATAATACCCTCTAGTTCCAACCAAATTGTCACAAATGGCAAAGTTTCATTCTTTTTCATGGCTGAGTGATATTCCTGTGTGTGTGTGTGTGTGTGGTACGTGTGTGTGTGTACACTACCTATTTTTTATACATTAATCTCTCAATGGACATTTAGATTGCTTCTATATAACTGAGGTTTTAAAACTACAGGTGAGAATTATGTGTAAAGAAGAATTTTTCCTAAATGTCAGCCTTACAAATCAATGTTCCCTCCTTTGCCTTCTACCACATTCTTCATCCACAACAAATGGAACCTAATAGCACAAAAGGAGGTCTCTACCAATGAGAATCAAGGGAAGAAAAATCTACACTCTTACAAACTCATTCACATCTCTGGTTTGAATACTGAAATACAAATCAAATACTTAAACCTCTTCTCAACATGCCTTAGTCAAGCACATGCAAATTACCAAACACATGCAATTTAAAAAGTGTTCCTCAAAACTGTTAGTATTCCATAGACACTAAAAATATAGCCTAAGATTTCACGGACCACCTACCCACCCACTTCTACTTGCCAATGGTAAGGAGAATTGGTGAATAATAGAATATGAAGAATTATCAACTCATGCAGAAAAAAAGCCATCATCACATGAGAGCTATTACTTCAACATAACTTACAGAGAGTAGAATATAAACCATATCTTCTTTTGATCCAGCACCATGTTAAGACACAATGAAAAATGAAAAGGAACCAGGTCTCCTTCAAGACACTGAAGGACTACTAACAGTCTCCAAATCATAATCTAAGTACAATTAACATTATCATCAAGCATTGCTATTAATCTAAGGATTAACTTCAGTGAAGCTTTGAGAGAAGGTAGATAATTATTACAAAAATCCTTTGTAGACATATGTGAAGACAGCCTAACCAGAACTGTAGGGAAACTTAGGGACAGGCAAAAGACAAAGCAGGAAAAACTCAAAGAAATAGGTATGATGTCCCTAGTCCCTAAAATGGCTCTAAAGAAAGTGACAATGCAATAAAGAATTCTGACCAGAAAACCATTTACTTTCTTTTCACATAACACTATATATTTCTACCCTGTATCCCTTCATTCATGGTCCTCATTTTCCAAAATGCAACACATTACTAAGTCCACAATGCATCTATCATCACTTCCTTTTGATATAAAGGGGGCAAAGGGAGAGGAACTTCTGAAGAAAACATATTTTCTAATTTAATTATCATGTAAACGTGGGATCAGTAACCTGGAAGAGATGAGAGAATTTTTCAGCATCAAATAAGGAATCTAAAAACTGCAGAAATAGGCTGCCAAAGGACAATAAACATAATCAACTTTTCACTTAGAAAAGATTCTGCACAAATGTTATTGTCTTGTTACAGAATTAAGCTGATATTGATCAGCTAAGAAAAATATGGTGAAGAGACTGTCATTCTGGTTACTGTTGTTTAAAAAAATAAATAAACCAAACCCCATCCACACTGCTGGAAAAAAGCTTCTGACACATGCATTAAACTTGTTTACCTTGGTCACCTCAATAAGAGAAATGCTTTGCAACTTGACTAGTTATTTAAGTATTTTGCAATGTGTTATCAGTTTAAAATCTTGTTTTTGTACTCCCTTGTTAACAGATAGGTTATTTTACTACAAGGTCAGGTTTGCCATAATAATATTACCTTTCCCATTTTATTCCATTGCTCAGCACTTTCTGCAATGAAATTTTAGCCGTTCATTTTTATTTCCTTTTCCTCTAAAAAAATTAAAAGGATTTAAAACTATGATACTGACATGCGACAAAATAACTTCTTTAAATAGCTCTGTTCCAGGAAACATGGTAGGAAAGACAGTAAATTTCACAGTGATTCAACTGTATTAGCAAAATCTGGGTACTGCAAAATAATACTGCCTTTCAGAGACACGAAAAAATCCGATTTAAATCTCAACGTGGGAACACCAGTTAATCACTCCCACTGCTGTATTTTCAAGAAATTCACGACCAACTCTCTCTTCTTTTTAAGGCTATCAAAGATAGGGATTTCTGGGAAAGGATTTTATATACGCAAGAGAATGGCCAAGGTCGGCAAGATAAAGTAGGATCCCTAAAATGAAGTACTTCATAGAAAGAATAACTGTCATACAGTGGGAAAAGAGTGGGACTAGGAATTTGAAGACCTGATCAGTCTAGACCTGCTGCACTCCACTCCACTCCATGGCTTATGACTGACTTGACTTTTCTTTTTTTTTGAAATGTTCAAGCTCCCCTTTTTGAATAGATGTTCACTGAGAAGTGGCACGGGACTGAACTTTTCTTAAAGAATGAGAACTGCCTCGACCTACACCTAACAAGATTTAAACCCGGGGTGTGGAAACGCTGTTGGCAAGATCTGTTCTGAACCTCCACCATTCTGCCCTCAGTAGCTAAACACACTAGAGATACCTCTTAGTACATAAGGCAAGATTCAAAAGATAGCGCGGGAGAACGTGGAAGGGGTGGGGGAGGTACAGCTTAAAGAAACTGGGAGTATATGCCCAAAGAATTTTTAAATTTAAACGAAAATCTAAACGTCTGGAACTAACATTTCAGCTAAACGGCACTGTGGTCCAGTGTTTAGAAATCCAAACTACCTTCAGTAAAACAAGCCATTCTACCCAGTTATTCAGCATCAAGCAGTTCCAGCGGGCAGAGGACTGAAAGAGGACCACATCGCAGTCCAGGACGCCGCCGGGAGAGTTGAGGCGGACCTGCCCCGCGCGGGCAGCCGCTCCAGCAGAACTCAGGGCATGGAACTCCCACCCGCCCGCTCCCCTCCGACCTCCTGTCTCCCCTGCTCCCTAGGGTCAGGCCCCCAACCCCCGGCCCCTCCCATCCCCCCACCGCTCCGTCCTCATCCCCGGCAGTCTCCGCGCCCTCAGCCTCAACCACGGCCCCTCAGCCTGGGTCTCCTGTTGCCAACCCCTTCAGCCTCTCCTCCTTAGAGGCGCCCCAATCCTCCGTCTCCTCACCCGGGTTAGCAGTAGTCGCCGCCATGGCCCTAGATGCCACTGCCGTCGCACCCCCCCCAGAGGGAGGAGCCACCACCACCGAACCGGGGGGTGAGGGAAGAGCCACTCCCCAGATGCGGTACCCTACGGCCGCCACCGCTACCACGGAATCCAAGATGGCAGCGGCGGCAACCCCCACCGTCCCCAGCAGGAGGACGGACAGACCCCGCCCACAGAGTGGACTGAGTCATCCCCCGCGGCCAGCCTCCTGGGGGAAACTGACCAATGGAAAGGCCAAATCGACCAGAGGCTGGGCTGGCCCCCGCGCCAACTGGTCCGGAGGAGGAGGGAGGGCAAGGAAGACGTCCGGCTGGCTCCTTGATCCCGCCTCCCGTTCGTCAGAGGGCTGTAATCGAGTGACGTCTGTAAAAAACAATTTCACTGAAAAGCTTCGTTTGGTGCTGGATTCGTCCGTTTGGCAACTCTGCCGGCGATTTGTTCTTTAAATTTTATTTTAGATGGTCTTATGCTTAAACTTTTAATGGTGATTTATAATATTTCCTAGAGTTTTTTTCTCTTTTAAGGACCTTTGGTGAAAAAAGTTCAATAACTTAATTTTTGAATGCCTGCTATGGAGCTGGTAGTGTAAGAGGATCTCGGTGCTTACGGTCTGGGAAGGCAGATACGGACAACCAAAACCGGAGACAATCTATGAGGAAGGTATTTTGATTAACAGGATAATTTCCTTTGGTCAATGAATGATATGGACATAGTGAAGAGTCTGTCGTGGGGAAATGATAAGGACTGCTTGTGTTTATTTTCTAATAATAGGAAACATGGAGCACTAAGGGGCCAGACACTGTCCAAAGTGGTTCATATGTAATTACTCATTTAATTCTCACAACAACACAGTAAAATAAATTCTATTATTACTTCCATTTTGCAGATAAGAAAACAGAAGCAAAGAGGTTAAGCAGGGGGACACCCATCTAGTAAGTAGTGGTGTGGGAAACAAACTGAAAAAACTGACCCTTGGAACATGTTGCACCAATCCCCATGTTACAATTTTAACAGAAATCCCATTATGCTATTGAGCATCTTTGCATTTTATAGGTTGTATGTGTACAACAAACATTACATTGATCCATTTCTCTCATTCACTTAATAGTACAGTTTATCTCAGCCAAAGTATATTAACATAATTTGTGTATATTTACATTTGTTAAAGTTAAATTTTTCTTTATTACCATTTTGTTGTATTTCCAATTCACCAGAAAAAAAAAAAACCATCCACTCAAAAGAAATACATCGAAGCATAGTGATAAAAAGAAGTACTGATGAGGAGAGTAACAAGTACACTACTTCAAGTTATGTAATAATGGTAGCTGTAAGATAAATTCTAGGCGAAATAAGCAGGTGACGAGAGGCAACAAAGGGCCAGGCAGTTTATTTGAGTGCAATTCCCGGGTGATATACTCCCGTCTGGCTATCATAGGCCGGGGAAGTCACACTCAGCAGGGCAGGCAGCGAATTTTTAAAGAAGGTAGGGTGAGGCAGAGCTTAGATTTACAGCGGTGCAAGGATTGGCTAGCCTAAGGCACATTTTTTCAGGTTGGGAGGGGGCAGCAGCCTGGGACTTTGGCACGTCATCAGTGTCTGACATGCTCACCCTTCTCCCCAGTGCCTTCAACCTTACATTCCAGCCTTTTGGTCATAATGGGCGACGACTTGATCTGGCTACTTCTGGCTGACAAGGGGCGTCGTGGGGCAGGGGGAGTTTTGTAGCATGTAGTTACATTGCTCTGACTGCAAATTTCTTCCCTTGCTTTCTCCAGAGGCTTTCACTTTATTCTGTCTAAGCTTCTGGTCCCTGTCTCATTTTCCCCTCTACAGATAGAGACTTTAGCTGCTGTTAGGGAAAAGGGGCGACAACTGCTCCAGCTGCTTCATGCTGAGCAGGGGTGCAGTAAAGGGTGCAGCTAGGTTTCTATCACTGGTCAGTTGAGAGGGCTTTGGAAGGTTGGTGCTTCTATTCTGGAAGGGCAAACTTGATGAGATTAAGAATGCAAGGCTGAATATGAGAACTAGAAATATGAAGAGTCTAATTGAGAATCATAGCCATTTATCATGGGGAAACTAAAATTTTGGATCGAGTTTACATCTCAATGACTAGTATTAGGATTTAGTATAGATAAGACTGCATTACTGAAACAATATTTTTCTCTAAAATCACCCTTATTTTTATTAGAAGTAGCCAGATTAAGAAAATAATTAACAGTTGGCTTGATTATTTGCATAAGTGCAGCAAGAAGAGCAATTGATTACATAGGCTCTTTTAAATATGCTTTGCTGGAACGTTTTGTAAGAAATTTCAGATTGAACTTTTAAACGCCTCTTGAGGCCAGAAAGCCAAACCAGACTTGCCATCAGGTTTTCCCTGCAGTACCTGTAGATTTGGGTGAATTCCTCTCTTCTCGAGGTCCCCAAGACATCCTGAGGTTCCTGCACTGCCAGGAAGTGATCTTCCTTACTCACCTGTAAGGCTGCTGGGAACCCTGTAAGCAAGGTACCAGTCCAGTTCTTCCAAGGGGCTTTGTTGGCTTTATAAAGTCAATCTTAGTTTCTTAAAGTTGTCTGTTCATATCTGAGTTTACACACGTGTCTCTCAGGTATGACGTTCCAGTTAAAGCTTCAGTAATATAACTAGTGTTTTTAATTGGTCTTCTTACAAGGAAAGCAGATTCTTATTGAACTTGTACAAATAAACATACTGCCATGAAATATAAAAGTCACTGAGAGTTTTTAAATTATGGAGGGATCAGGTAGTGAGAAAGATAAAGTTTCAATTCTGCTTATAAAGGCAGTCCTTTACTAAACGGTTGTCAGCTTAAGAGAAAAAGCTTAAAACACTTTATCAGCAACATTTGAAACAAAAAGCCACAAAATCGTCTTCTTTAGTTTACTTAATCTTATGTAACTAATACTTGTTCTGCAGAAATCTAGTTCTTTACTAACTTAAGAGTAATAAAACAGTGACTATAAATAATAAAAGACTTACAAATGAGAATGGTTAAAGATCTGATGAGAGCTTACTGTAAGACAGTTGACATAAGGAAATTCGGATATATCTGTAACACAAAACATTCAGTAACAAAGTTTAGCATTATTTCTTTTGACAGTGCTTTCTAGGTAATTAAGCAGATAATTATATATCAGATAAATAAGCTAAATTACCCAAATACTTTCTCTAATGAGAAAAAGTTCCTCTGACATGTTCTAGGGGCCCTCTAGAAAATATCAGAGTTAACTAGAGGTAGAAAGTACTTTTCTGAATTTGATTTTGGGAAACTTTTAAAAGTTTTAAGGCACTTGCTTAAATAGGATTATAGGTTGCTATAAAGCAATACTTATCTATTTAACCAGAATGGCAACAAAATATCTCAAAGGCAAATAAAGAAGGTTACACAGTTGTTAGCAAACTTTAGCGTTTAGTCTTTTTAATATTAAGATCTCATTTTAAGTACTCCAACAACTCATTGAGATTTTAAGCATGAAAAACTGCTTTGATAAAACAATTAGAGAACTTTTTGCAATCTTTCAATATTAAGAGCAGACTAACAGTTAAGAAAACTGTCTTTTTAACTGAAAACAAAATTATAATTTTGCTGTATACTTTATACTGAGACTCATTTGCTTTAATTTTATATAGCATGACTGAAAGGAAAGGAGCGACACATAGCAGCAATTCACCGGAGAGTTCCGCTTTATTAGGGAAAGGTGCTGGGTTATATAGGAAGGCGCATAGGGTGATTGTGGTGTTACTTCTACGGGGCTGGTGGCTGTTGGCTAGGTGCTGGGATTGGGAGGGGGCAAGAGGTGATTGGGCTTCAGGTGGCGCCGGCGGGAACCGAGGACCCCGAAGAGAAGCCGGAAGTTTGCCATCTTACTGGTGGGGGCCCTTCATTCCCCCCTTTCTCCTCTATGGGATTGTGGACGTTGCTTACTCTCTGGCTGCTTCCTGCTGAACAGGGGCGGAGAAGGGAGTGAGGGCTTGAGGATTGGGAGGAAAGGGTTGACAGGACTCCCCGCAGTAAGGACGAGTAGATGTGGACTTCTTCAGGTTTGGACATCAATGAAGGTTCCTTGTAACCATAGGTTGAGGACCTGTTGATTCCAATGGTGCCAAGAGGATATGGGTGTCAGGAGTCAGGCGTCTGCGGCCATTGTTTCCAGGAACAGTTTCCAGTGGAGAGAGGGGTCCATCTCAGCGTGTAGTGAGGAGGTCACCTGAGGGTGAGGGATCTTCTGTGGCCAGAAGCTGGTAGTTCCTGAGTAAAAGCTGGTTGAAAGCTTGATTAGAGATTTTTCCGACTTGGGATTTGATGAACTTTATTATACAGGATAAGAAGAGACAGGCGAGAAGAATGATTATTATGGGGCCTGCAATGGGCCAGAGCTAGGTGAGGAGGGGGTTTGTTAGTACTGAAGAGAATGGGTTGGAATTGGAAGCAGAGTGGAGGCTGGAGGCAAGGTCGGTGAGTTAGGTAATGTTAGTTTCTACAATGCCGGAATAGCAGCACTCTTCCCAGAGGAAGACGCAGGTGCCGCCCTTCTCGGCTGTAAGCAGATCGAGGGCCCGCCGGTTTTGAAGGGTGACTTTAGCTAGTGAAGTGACCTGTCTTTGGAGAGAGGCTAGAGAATCGGCAGTGGATGTCAGGGCTCCCTCAAGTTTGGCGTTGAGATCTCTAACTGCCTATAGAGAGTGACCCAAGGCTTCTCCCGAAAACCCTGCCCCAATGACTGAGGTGATCAAAGAGCTACTGACCATGATGGGAAGGAAAGCAGCTCTTTTTGTGCGAGAGGGAAAGGGAGGTTGGAGCTCAAGAAATTCTGCCATGCTGTAAAGTGTTAACTGTGGGATTAGGGTGACGAGAATGCAGGGTGTATCGGAGTTGAGAGGCAGTGAGTTGAAAAGACTGCCATTACACCAAAAGAAGTGTCCCAGTTGCGTAAAAGTCTTAGAGCCGGAGGTAGGGGTATAGATAGAGAGGCAGTGAAGTGCACTGGAGGGAGGTGGAGTTGGGCCTACACAGTGGTGGATGGTGAGATTATCTGCGTATTCTGGTTCCCATAGGGGTATGCCTGCCAGAGGGCAGAGGGGTTGTCTTTCTGCATGGAAGGAGTAGTTGGAAATATTAAGGGGCACGGCAGCCAGCAGTGGGCACTGTAGTGATGCACACAAGAAACAATTGGCGGTGTTAAGGGTGTGGTTGAGAAAGATGGTGGTGTCCTGAATGAGCTGTAATGAAGAGTAGGAGAAATGAGAAGAGGGGCGGGGAGAAGAAGATGAAGAGGCGCCGTCAAGAGTTTGGATAATGACTTTTTCGGAATGTCTGCTATCTGATGCAACTTGAGAGATCTGGGAATGAGAGGGAACATACTTTTGAGAGATATGAAGGGTACCGTGGGGGGTCGAGGACCCCCCCATAGTAAACTGAGGCTGTGACTCTGGCGGCCCATTGAGAGTCCCAGGGATCTGGGATTGATAAGGAGAATGAGCCATTGGGATATTTCATAAAACAGTTGGAGGAGTAATACTGTGGGTACTGGAAGTTACTCATGTAGTGAATGCTGCAAGACCAGTAGGGACATCTCCTGCAGGTGTCTGGCTATCACCTGCAATAGGCTTGTTTTTGGTTATAGAGGAAGCAGAGGTAGGGAGAATAAGGGTAGCTGCTAGTGAATACTTCAGTGGAGGGAGGAAAGTGGAAGTAAAAAAGGCTCAGAGCAGTTTTTCAGAGGGCAGTCTGCTGTGGCAATGAGGGCAGTAACTTTTGTTTGATGCTGTGTGTAAGTCTCTCTGACTTTGAATCGCCATACAAAGGAGGCTGGGGTGGTGGGGAAGACAATAGGAATGAGGAAAAAAGCAAGAGAGCAGTAAAGGAGGAAAAAGTCATGATTCGGGTATGGATGGCAAAGGGGGTGAACGGGATTTTGGACGAAAGAGGACAGTAAGGTCAGGAGTCTGGAGGGAGGGAGAGTTTGTAAACTTTTGTAGGTTAAGAGATCTTTTAGGTGATGTGGGGACAGAATGGTAAGGGGCGCCCTGAATGTCAGTTTATGAGCTACCTTCTGCAAGAGCTGTCTAGCGGCTAATGCTCGTAGGCAGGGGGCCTATCCCCGAACTGTGGGGTCTAATTGCTTGGAGAGAGAAGCTACTGGGGCAAAGGATGGGCCATAATATTGGCTTAGGACTCCTAGAGCTTGACTGGACCTCTCATGAATGTATAATGAGAAGGGCTTCGACAAATCAGGAAGATGGAGAGCTGGGGCTTCTACAAGGGCTTGACAGAGCTTAATGAAGGAGTGTCGGGGTGAGGAGGATAATGGTTTTTTAGGGGGGGGGCTCTTGCTGAGGTCGTATAGGGGTCTTGCCAACAGTGAGCAGGGAGAAGTTAGGGATCTACGTTCTCCAGGCTTAGAAAGGGCCTAGAAAGGAAAGGATTTCTGTCTTGGTTTTGGGAATGGGCAGGTCAGAGAGGAGCCATTCTCTGTCTAAGGCAATGGACTTTCTTTGTTGAGATAGAAGGTATCTGAGGTAAGTGACAGGAGGGGAAGAGATTTGAGCTTTGACAGGGGATACTAACTTCTGGAAGCTAGAAGGTTAAGAAGGGAGGCAGTGTCAAGTTGAGACTGTTCCCACGAGGGACTGCAGAGTAGAAGATCGTCCATGTATTGTAATAAGGTGGACTTGGAGTGATCATGATGAAACTGTTTGAGGTCCTGAGCTAGGACCTGTCTAAAAATATGGGGACTATCTCAAAAGCTTTGTGGCAAAACTGTCCAAGTGAGTTGTTCAGAATGTCTTGTGTATGGGTCCGTCCAGGTTCAGGGGTCTAGAGGGATAGAAAAATGGGTCCTTGAGATTTAGGACTGAGAAGTGGGATGCTGAGGCAGGGATCTGCGATAAAAGGCTGTATGGATTTGGAACTAAGGGATGGATAGGGACAACGGCCATGTTGATGAGGCGAAGGTTTTGGACAAGGTGGAAAGATCTGTTGGGTTTTTTTTAATAGCTAATATGGGGGTATTAAATGGGGAGTGAGTGGGTCTGAGGTAACTTTTGTTTAAGAGATCTTGAATGATGGGTTGGAGGCCTATGAGGGCTGAAGTGGTTAGGGGGTATTGGGCCTGACAGATATACTGAGAGGGGTCACATAATTTGATAGAGGCAGGAGGACATAGAGCCACGGGGGGGCTTGTAATGTCCCAAACTTTGGGATTTACAGGGTGTATGAGGGCGAAACTGGAGCTTTCATTGGGTAGAGGGGGGTCATCGGCTATGAGGGCCATCAGAAAGGAAGTACTGGGGGCTGTGGGAGTGGATATAGTTATGGAAACGTGGAGGAGAGAAAGGATGTCCCATCCTAGTAAAGGGATGGGACACTGGGGCATAACCAGGAAGGAGTGGGAGAAAGGTATGGGATTGTCTTGGATTGTGCATAAAAAGGGGGGGGAATTTTAATGGGAAAATCTGTTAACCTCCTACCCCGACTATAGGAGTAATGGCAGGCGTGGTAGGGCCCCGGTATTCTCGCAAGACTGAGAAGGTGGCTCCTGTATCTAGGAGGAAGGAGATGGTGCAACCGTCTACTATTAAAGTAACCCTGGGCTCCTGTTTGGTGATGGAAATGGTCGGGCGAGAAGCCCCCGGGTCCCGTCAATCTTCTTCTGCCAGCCCCACTACAGTGGGCTTAGGATGGGGGTTGTTCGTTCAGCCTCCCCTTCGGGTGGTTGGGCAATCAGACCCCCAGTGGCCCATTTTGTGGCATCTGGGGCATGGGGTGGTAGGAGATCTGGGGGAGGGGCACGCCCTTGACCAATGTCCCTCTTTTCCGCACTTGAAACAAGCTCTTGGGGGGGCTTGTTTGTAGAGGGGCGCCCAGGTTGTGGTTTTATCAGCTGGGCCAACATCTGGAAATTGGCCTGATCAGCCTTTTGTTTACGGCGTTCTTTCTCCTCCTCCCGGTTATGGAAGACTTTAAAGGCCACTGTTAGGATCTCAGTCTGTGGGGTAGTGGGGCCCTGTTCTAACTTTTTGAGTTTAGCTTTAATGTCGGGGTAGCTTTGAGCTAGGAAGTATGTCATAAGGACATGTCTTCCTTCAGGTGTTTCTGGGTCTAGGCTGGTATACTGTAATAGGGCTTGAGTGAGTCTGTCTAAGACCTCAGAGGGCGTTTCATCTCTCTTTTGAATTATGTCTTGGAGCTTTTGAAAATTGACTACTTTACGAGCTGCCTTTTTCAGACCTGCTATTAAGCAGGAGGCAAAAATATCTCGAGAGCGGAGACCTATGGCGGTGTTATAATTCCAGTGTGGGTCTTGTTCGGGGACAGCAGTGGGGCTAGGGGGATAGGTGGGGTCAGTCCTGTGGGTTTCGGTAGCGTGCATTTGGGTGAAGTCCCAAACTCATCTACGCTCTTCAGGGAGGAGAGTATTGGCTAGGAGCATGAAAATGTCATGATGCGTGAGGCTGTAAGACCGGAGGGTCCATTGAAACTCCCTGATGTATGTCGTGGGATCAGTGGAAAAGGAACTTAGGCATTCCTCTAGTTGGGCTAAATCTCCTAAATGCCTTTGGATCCTGCTTCCTCCAGAAGGTGGGAGATAATTTTGGCAGGCTCTCAGGACCAAGTCTGAGGGGGACTGAAGGGTTCTGGCTCAGTCTGTGGGGGAGTGACGTGGTCTAGCTGCGCCTATTCAAGCAGGTCCTGAAGTGCAGAAGGGGGGCAAAGAAAATAAAGAAAGATAGAATCAGACCCACATGTAACTTCCAAGGACTGCACTGGTTGTTCTCTAGCTTGTGCTTTCCCATGCTGCGTTCAGACATGGGGGAAGGTGCTTTCCCATTCTCCCTACAAACATGTGAGAAGACAAAGGCGGTCCCTAACAGGGGAGAAATAGGTGATGAGGGCAAAGACGGAGGAGGCCCCCGGGACCTAGTTAAAGGGGGGGTTGAAAGGCTCAGGCTTAATCTGTGGGGGACAAAGGCAGAGGAGGTGAGATGGGGGAGGAGATGGTGGGGAGGGAAGGGAGAAGGGCTATTGTAGGAGAAGAAGGGGAAGGGAGTGAACGGGAGGCTTCTGCGGGGGCGGGGGCTTGCAGGCTAGGAGAACTTGGGAGGGGGCGGGGAGAGGAGGAGGCGGAAAGCTTCCATATAGGGAATCTCCTTCCATTTTTTCAGGTGCTGGCAGTAGTTAAAAAGATCGTGAGTGATGTTAGGATCAAGAGTTCCCCCTGCGGGCCATTGGTTGTTATTGTCTAGGGGGTATGTCGGCCAATCTTGGGAGCAATATTTACGGGGAAGTTTTGGTTTTATATCAGGCGTCAGGGAGAGGGTAGCCAGATGCTTAAGCATGCATTCAAGAGGTGAACTTTCAGGGAGGGATGAGGAGGCTCCCATGGCTAAAGGACAGAGAAGGAGACAAACAGGGGAAGACAAACAGAGATCCTCGGACCGGAAGCAGACCGCAAGGAGACAAAGGGCGTCCCCGATGATCCTTGCTGGTCTGCGGAAACTCGTATACGAGTCGGAATTTCTTAGGAAGTGTGGGTCGTCACCCAGACTTCCCTGAGAAGGCAGAGTGCCGGAGTCTCAAGGTACCTAGCACTAGGAGTTTTCGGTGGACGGAGCAGAAGGAGGAGGAGGGGGAAGGGAGCGTTCTCATCCGCAAAGGAGTCACCTCGTTTATGGCTGTTGGAGGGGGGTGCCTGAGAGTCTGCCGCAGCCGTGAAGGCCTGAGGCGGGGATTTATGGCTGTCAGAGGAGGGGCCTGAGCATCCGCCGCAGCCGTAAAGGCTTAAGGCGGGGATTTATGGCTGTTGGAGGAGGGGCCTGAGGGTCCGCCGCAGCCGTGAACGCCTGAGGCGGGGAGTGTTCCCTCCTCATCCCCGAGCATCAGGGCCTTGCCGGACAATCACGGTCAATGGCACTGCGATAGCTCGGGGAAGAGTGGCCCACTCCGGGGGGAAAACTTACCTAAAGGCCAGAGAGGAGTGGTGAGTGTGATGAGCCAGCGCTGGAAAAAGAGGACGAGGGCAAGCTGCTGCTGGTGTCAGGGGGAAGACGGGGCCCAGTTGGGGTGTCCCGTCTCCTGGGTTTCGGCACCAATGAAAGGAAAGGAGCGACACATAGCAGCAATTCACCGGAGAGTTCCGCTTTATTAGGGAAAGGTGCTGGGTTATATGGGAAGGCGCATAGGGTGATTGTGGTGTTACTTCTATGGGGCTGTTGGCTGTTGGCTAGGTGCTGGGATTGGGAGGGTGGCAAGAGGTGATTGGGCTTCAGGTGGCGCCGGCGGGAGCTGAGGACCCCGAAGAGAAGCCGGAAGTTTGCCATCTTACTGGTGGGGGCCCTTCAATGACCATATTAAATTCTTCCACAAACTTTCTACAACCTTTTTACATGTAGATTTCTCTCTCAAAATAAACAGCTGTACTTTAGAACAAAGTTACTTTCTTTTATCAAAAGACACATTCTTTAGCATGCAGAAATGTTTTCCTTATTACTTTAAGTAGTTTTAATTAGAACTTAAAACTATTAGGTAACTTAATTTTAGTGAACACTGAGAAGTAGGCTATTATAAACTGTTACAGTAGCATTCTTTGGATTGACAAATTTTTGAATATTTTATAATTTCTGTTAACCATGAGCTTTACAACACAATCTCTCACTAATCACAAAGTATATCTTTTTTAACTTTGCAAAATTTTAAGGTTTTAGGTTACTACAAAGATTTCTAGGCTGTAGATAGGTATACACACTGTAACACACAATTAAAAAGATGTTCACTTGCCACACTTATTTAGTTCACTCATTCATAACAACTATGCTAGATTACTTACAAGACCTTTACTGATTAGACAAAGCTAAGCCTTTAAGCATTTTATTCTTTAAAGATTTAGCAGATAACATCAACTTAAATGACCTAAGGTAAACTTAGACAGCTGATAACCACAAGGACATGCCCACCTCAGCTAAACCCAAATTAACATTAATGCTTAACATTTTTAATCAGATTTTCTGGAAGTTTTAGAATGCCCAATTTTCACAAGCACTTGTTTTTAAATCAATTTTTATTAATACCATCCAGAGGTAGGAAAATATTTTTCATCCATACACCTAGACACACAAACATACAAACTGAGACACAACAACTACAGTCAGCAACACTTCTTACACAAAAATATATACACAGACAGACAAACTGATATAAAGACTTGAGTCACTGATATCTAATTGCTTTCTCTTTCCTCAGCTTCCTGTCCGTGGCTTCTGGAACCAGAGGGTGTGAGGAGCATGTCCTGGTGGGGGAAGAGGGCGGTGAAGGCGGAAGGAGATGGGGAAGGGGTGGTGCAGCCACCGAAAGAGGAGAGCAGGACAACGGCATGGTTGAGAATGTAGGACTTTAAGATGGCGGAGACATTTGTGAAGACAAAGGACTTAAAGATGGTGGTGGAGAGAGGGGGAGGGGATTGCAAGCTGAGGGATGTGGGTGACAGAGGTCTTCTGGCAGATCTGAAAAGGAAGAAGGACTGGGCAGAGTAAGAGGCTGACAATCTTTAACTGGAGATCAGGCCAGGAGAACCTGAGTCATTGAACACAACATAAAGGTCTGGGCTGGAGCGCGAAGTCCAAAAAGCCTGCACATGTGGGATTTTGCTCTACTCCCTGCTCCAGTGGCAATAATGAAGTTGATGAGGAGGCCAAAACTGAAAGTTCCCTCAGGGGGCAAGTGAGATTGATTGTCCAAGGGATACTGAGGCCCGGCCTCAGAGCAAAGAAAGACTAGCTTCCGTTTGTCAACATCCTGGGACAAATATAGAGTAGCCAAATTCGAAATCAGACACTGCAATGGGGTCTGAGCCTCTGCTTTTGAGGGCTGGTTCCCCATGTCTGCACCGCTTCTCAACTAATCCTGCTGAGAGGAGTGCCCAGCGTCCAAAGTGTGCCAAGTCAGGGGAGACGGCCTGGGAGCCTGGGTGAGGGACGTCTTCCACACCGCAGGGCCAGGGGTGGGCCGAATGCCTGCAGAGGGCAGGCCAGATGCCCCCACCTGGATATACGTACAATTTCTAATGGACCAGGTGAAATGGAGTTAGGAAGGGAAGCAGACTGGGGAAACTGAGGGACTCACCCAAAAATAGTCCATGCAGTAGAGAGCAGGCTGAGGTCCTGGGTCAGGGAAGGAGGGGACAGGGCCACAGGTGGCCAGTCGGGACCCCATGATCACGCTCCTTCCTGGGTTTCAGCACCAAATGTAAGATAATTTCTAGCCGAAATAAGGAGGAGATGAGAGGCAACAAAGGACCAGGCAGTTTATTTGAGTGCAATTCCTCGGTGATATTCCCCCATCTGGCTATCACAGGCCAGGGAAGTCACACTCAGCAGGGCAGGCAGCAAGTTTTTAAAGAAGGTAAGGGGAGGCCGAGCTTAGATTTACAGCGGTGCGAGGATTGGCTAGCCTAAGGCACATTTTTTCAGGTTGGGAGGGGGCACTAGCCGGGGACTTTGGCACATCATCAGTGTCTGACGTGCTCACCCATCTCCCCAGTGCTTTCAACCTTACAGTAGCTAGTTATTAAACAAGACTACCATGCAGATATAGGATGTAAATTATGTGCCTTTAAATGTGGCAAGTTCATCCAAGCAGAAATAAATAAATAAAAACATAAATAGGGAATACAATTAAGAATATCTGAATATCATATTTGATTGGGCCAGAGATCCATGTGTCTCTTGCCCACTATACCTGTAAGAAAAAAATTTTAAACAGTGGCTCAGAAAGCCATCAAAGATTTCAAGTTATTTTTGAGCCAAGTACAATAACCTTAATGCCAAATAAAACATTCTTCCAGAATAAATGCAAAATAATGTTTTCAAATATGAAAGGGATGAATTTATGGATAAAAAAGATCAAGTTACATTCCTCATTAAAAAATTGGTAAAAGTCATTTTGTTTCAGAAATGTTTGTAGAACTAGCTACAAAATTAATAAATGTTTTACCTAGAAAATGTATAATCAGCTATTGCCAAAAAATTTCTAATCAGATATGACACAGAATCATGCTATACAACATGAAAGGGCAATATCAGCCCTGTACTTAATAACAAATGTTTACCTTATGAGTGGACACCACTGGTGTACATAGAACATTAATCATTTCACACCATGTGAATATATGTTCCATAGGAAAAATGCACAGAAATTTCCTATTTGTTTTATCATTTTTAAAAAAGTTATGAAAGAAGACATTTTCATTTAGAAAATTTTTCATTAAAAAAATACATTGTTACGTAGAAGAAATTCTGAAAGTTATCAGGATTAAAACATGGAGTTGGATCTTTGAGTACAAAACGGATATTATTCCTGCAATAAAGAAAATTTCAGTCTACTTTCTGTTTTATTCAGAGAAAAGTTGGTAGCCAAACAGTAATTCTCCTCTGATTCAACATAGAACAAATTAGTGCAAATTTACATAGTAAAATAGCCACCAGCAAACATAATCTTTAAGACAAAATAGGCAAATATAAGAAGACTGCTTTTTCCACAATGAAGTACAGAGGTCAATGATGAGGGAGATGCTCTCACAAGTTTTTTAATAAAGGCTAGGTTAAAAATCCCTTCTTTATTACACAGATAATTCTACAAAGTCATTTATATATTTTTCAAGCAGGCTTCCTCAAATGGCTGAACTGAGCAATATGTTCATTAGTTTTGTTAACCCTAAATTATTACTTCAAGTTCTAAATGTCATGGTTTTTTATCTAAAGAACAAAGTATCAGGATTTTGTAAGAAAAACAGACTGTTGGATCATGGGAAGATGGCAGCGTGAGTAGTTCAGAGGAAATCTCCCCAAAACATATATATTTATGAAAATGCAATAAATACAACTATTACTAAAAGAGACACCAGTGGACGCAGTACAACAGCCAGGATACATCTACATCTGTGAGAACTCAACATCACACAAAGGGGATAAGATACAAGCCATGGCCAGGTGGGACATGAACGCTCCCCCACTCCAAAACCTGGTGGGAAGAAAGGAGTTGGAATGGGGAGGGAGTGAAAGCCCAGGACTGCTAAACAACCAGATTTAGAAACCTGCACCCGGAATGCAGACACAAGGTGCATGGGGTGCTGGATATTAGAGAAACGGAAAAGCAAAACCTGTGGGCAGGTCCTCGCAACTGGTGCCCCTGAGACAAAAGAAAAATGAGTGCTTTCTGCAAGTCTTAAAGAGACAGGGACCCCATAGCTGGACGAAGTTGTCGTGGTACACATAGCCAGCAGCTGGGAATCAAGAGGAAACTTAGGAGCCCTAAACCCCTGGGAGGCAGTGCAGCTCTGAAGCCCCTCATGGCACTGAGCAGCCTGCCAGTCGTTCCTCCAACTGGTGCAGACCCCTACACACTGGCCCAGTAGCGGGAGAGTGGCAGCATGTGCTGGGAACGGCAACACCGGAAGGGACCGTGAGCAGATCCTTGCGCCAGCGGCACCAGACAGGACCAAGAGATGCTTGTGCAAGCCCGCAGTGGCGAGAACGAACAGCACAGGCGCAGCTCATGTGCACTGGAGGCAGTGAAGCCAGAGGAGGCCAGTAGAGGCCCGCACGGGAGAGCCCCACGTGCACCTGCAACAAAGCCAAAGGGAGCAGGCATGCTCCCAGCAGCCAACTGGAATTCCAGCCCAAAGCACAGCCACCCAAGCCAGCCCCAAAGGCCACTGCTGTCACACACCTGCCCGGCAGGGGTGCTGCTAGCATGGAGGAGTGCACCTGGCATGCCTGCCACTCCCTGCAGGGCTCCATGCTGCTCTGACGGAGACACCACCAACAGCACCTTAGGGGACAAACCCGGTGGCTGCTCCAGGAGTGCAGGTAACTATCACAGGCAACAGAGAAGGGCAAGGCATCAAGCAAGCAGGAAAGGACTTTCCTATCCCAGCTGACACACCCACAACCTGACTACAGCCACCGCTATCACCATGAAAAGGCAAAATAATTTAGTCAAGTACAAGATAGTTCAAACAACACCTGAGAAAGGATCTGCAGAGTCAGACATAACCAGTCTCCCTGAAAAAGAATTCAAAATAAAAATCATAAACATGCTGACAGAGCTGCAGAGAAATATGCAAGAGCGAAGGGATGAAGTCCAGAGGGAGATTACAGATGTCTGGAGAGAGATTAAACACATGCGGAGGGAGACTACAAAAGTGAAATAAACTCTGGAAGGATTTATAAGCAGAATGGATAAGGTGCAAGAGGCCATTGATGGAATAGAAACCAGAGAACAGGAATGCATAGAATCTGATGCAGAGAGAGATAAAAGTAACTCCAGGAATAAAACAATATTAAGAGAACTGTGTGACCAATCCAAAAGGAACAATATCCGCATTATACGGGTACCAGAGGAATAAGAGAGAGAAAAAGAGATAGAAAGTGTCTTTGAAGAAATAATTGCTGAGAACTTCCCCAAACTGGGGAAGGAAGTAGATCCTCAGACTACAGAGGAACACAGAAATCCTGAGAGATGGGACCCAAAGAGGACAACACCAAGACACATAATAATTAAAATAGCAAAGATCAAGGAAAAAGGCAGGGTATTAAATAGAGCCAAAGAGAGAAAAAAGGCCACCTACAAAGGAAAACCCATCAGGCTATGATCAAACTTCTCAACAGAAACCTTACAGGCCAGAAGAGAATTCCATGATATACTGAATGCAATGAAACAGAAGGGCCTTGAACCAAGGATACTGTATACAGCAAGATTATCATTTTAATATGAAGGAGGGATTAAACAATTCCCAGACAAGCAAAAGTTGAGGGAATTTGCCTCCCACAAACCACGTATATAGGGTATCTTAGATGGACTGCTCTAGATGGGAGCACTCCTAAAAAGAGCACAGAACAAAACACCCAACATATGAAGATTAGAGGAGGAGGAAAAAGAAGCAAAAGAAATAATCATCAGACTGTGTTTATAACAGCTCAATAAGTGAGTTAACTCACACAGTAAGGTAGTAAGCAAGCTAACCATGAACATTTGGTAACCACGAATCTAAAGCCTGCAATGGCAATACGTACATATCTTTCAATTATCACCCTAAATGTAAATGGATGGAATGCACCAATCAAAAGACACAGAGTAATACAATGGATAAAAAATCAAGACCCATCTATATGCTGCTTACAAGAGACTCACCTCAAACCCAAAGACATGCACAGATTAAAAGTCAAGGAATAGAGAAAGATATTCCATGCAAACAACAGAGAGAAAAAAGCAGGCATTGCAATACTACTATCAGACAAAATAGAATTCAAACTAAAGTAACAAGAGGTAAAGAAGGACATTACATAATGATAAAGGGCACAGTCCAACAAGAGGATATAACCATTATGAATATATATGCACCCAATAAAGGAGCACCAATATATGTGAAACAAATACTAACAAAATTAAAGGAGGAAATAGAATGCAATGCATTCATTTTGGGACACTTTAAAACACCACTCACTCCAAAGCACAGATCCAAAAGACAGGAAATAAGTAAGGACACAGAGGCACTGAACAACACACTAGAACAGATGGACCTAATAGACATCCATAGAACTCTACATCCAAAAGCAACAGGATGCACATTCTTCTCAAGTGCACATGGAACATTCTCCAGAGTGGACCACATACTAGGCCACAAAAAGAGCTTCAGTAAATTCCAAAAGATTGAAATCCTACCAACCAACTTTTCAGAACACAAAGGTATAAAACTAGAAATAAATTGTACAAAGAAAGCAAAAAGGCTCACAAACACATGAAGCCTTAACAACATGCTCCTAAATAATCAATGGATCAACGACCAAATTAAAATGGAGATCCAGCAATATATGGAAACAAATGACAACAACAACACAAAACCACAACTTCTGTGGGATGCAACAAAAGCAGTCTTAAGAGGAAAGTGTATAGCAATCCAGGCATATTTAAAGAAGGAAGAACAATCCCAAATGAATACTCTAATGTCACAATTATCAAAATTGGAAAAAGAAGAACAAATGAGGCCTAAGGTCAGGAGACGGAGGGACATAATAAAGATCAGAGAAGAAATAAATGAAATTGAGAAGAATAAAACAATAGAAAAAATCAATGAAACCAAGAGCTGGATCTTCGAGAAAATAAACAAAATAGATAAGCCTCTAGCCAGACTTATTAAGAGAAAAAGAGAAACAACACACATCAACAGAATGGGAAATGAGAAAGGAAAAATTATGACGGACCCCACAGAAATACAAAGAATTATTAGAGAACACTATGAAAACCTATATGCTAACAAGCTGAAAAACCTAGGAGAAATGGACAACTTCCTAGAAAAGTACAACCTTCCAAGACTGACCCAGAAAGAAACCGAAAATCTAAACAGACAAATTACCAGCAACAAAATTGAAGTGGTAATCAAAAAACTACCAAAGAACAAAACCCCCTGGCCAGATGGATTTACCGGGGAATTTTATCAGACATACAGAGAAGACATAATACCCATTCTCCTTAAAGTTTTCCAAAAATAGAAGAGGAGGGAATACTCCCAAACTCATTCTATGAAGCCAACATTACACTAATATCAAAAACAGGCAAAGACCCCAACAAAAAATAAAACTACAGACCAATATCCCTGATGAATGTAGATGCAAAAATACTCAACAAAATATTAGCAAACTGAATTCAAAAATACATCAAAAGGATCATACACCATGACCAAGTGGGATTCATTCCAGGGATGCAAGGATGGTACAACATTAAAAAATCCATCAGCATCATCCACCACATCAACAAAAAGAAGGACAAAAACCACATGATCATCTACATAGATGCTGAAAAAGCATTCTACAAAATTCAACATCCATTCATGATAAAAACTCTCAACAAAATGGGTATAGAGGGGAAGTACCTCAACATAATAAAGGCCATATATGATAAACCCACAGCTAACATCATACTGAACAGCAAGAGGCTGAAACCTTTTCCTCTGAGATCGGGGACAAGACAGGGATGCCCACTCTCCCCACTGTTATTCAACGTAGTACTGGAGGTCCTAGCCACAGCAATCAGACAAAACAAAGAAATACAAAGAATCCAGATTGGTAAAGAAGAAGTCAAACTGTCACTATTTGCAGATGACAGGATATTGTACATAAAAAACCGTAAAGACTCCACTCCAAAACTACTGGAACTGGTATCAGAATTCAGCAAAGTTACAGGATACAATATTAACAAACAGAAATCTGTAGCTTTCCTATACACTAACAATGAACTAATAGAAAGAGAAATCAGGAAAACAATTCCATTCACAATAGCATCAAAAAGAATAAAATACCTAGGAATAAACCTAAACAAGGAAGTGAAAGACCTATACCATGAAAACTTCAAGACACTCTTAAGAGAAATTAAAGAAGTCACTAACAAATGGAAACTCATCCCATGCTCCTGGCTGGGAAGAATCAATATCGTCAAAATGGCCATACTGCCCTAAGCAATATACAGATTCGAAGCAATCCCTATCAAATTACCAACAGTATTCTTTAATGAACTGGAACAAATCGTTCAAAAATTTATATGGAACTGCCAAAGACCCCAAATAGCCAAAGCAATCCTGAGAAGGAAGAATAAAGTGGTGGGGGGATCTCACTCCCCAACTTCAAGCTCTACTACAAAGCCACAGTAATCAAGACAATTTGGTACTGGCACAAGAACAGAGCCACAGACCAGTGGAACAGATTAGAGACTCCAGACATTAACCCAAACATATATGGCCAATTAATATATGATAAAGGAGCCATGGACATACAATGGGGAAAGGACAGTCTCTTCAACAGATGGTGCTGGCAAAACTGGACAGCTACACGTAAGAGAGTGAAACTGGATCACTGTCTAACCCCATACACAAAAGTAAACTCCAAATGGATTAAAGACCTGAATGTAAGTCATGAAACCATAAAACTCTTAGAAAAAAACAGGCAAAAATCTCATGGATATAAACATGAGTGACTTCTTCATGAACAGATCTCCCCAGGCAAGGGAAACAAAGGCAAAAATGAACAAGCGGGACTATATCAAGCTAAAAAGCTTCTGTACACTAAAGGACACCATCAATAGAAGAAAAAGGTATCCTACAGTATGGGAGAATATATTCATAAATGACAGATCCAATAAAGGATTGACATCCAAAATATATAAAGAGCTCACACGCCTCAACAAACAAAAAGCAAATAATCCAATTAAAAAATGGGCAGAGGAGCGAATAGACAGTTCTCTAAAGAAGAAATCCAGATGGCCAACAGGCAGAAGAAAAGATGCTCCACATTGCTAATCATCAGAGAAATGCAAATTAAAACCACAATGAGATATCACCTCACACCAGTAAGGATCAACATCATCAAAAAGACAAACAACAACAAATGTTGGTGAGGGTGTGGAGAAAGGGGAACCCTCCTACACTGCTGGTGAGAATGTAAATTAGTTTAACCATTGTGGAAAGCAGTATGGAGGTTCCTCAGAATGCTCAAAATAGAAATACCATTTGACCCAGGAATTCCACTTTTAGGAATTTACCCTAAGAATGCAGCACTACAGTTTGAAAAAGACAAATGCACCCCTATGTTTATTGCTGCACTATTTACAATAGCCAAGATATGCAAGCAACCTAAATGTCCATCAGTAAATGAATGGATAAAGAAGATGTGGTACATATACACAATGGAATATTACTCAGCCATAAGAAAAAAAACATTTTTGCAACAACCATTTGCAACAACCTGGATGGAGCTAGAAGGTATTATGCTCAGTGAAATAAGCCAGGCAGAGAAAGACAAGTACCAAATGATTTCACTCATATGTGGAGTATAAGAACAAAGGAAAACTGAAGGAACAAAACAGCAGCAGAACCACAGAACCCAAGAATGGACTAATAGTTACCAAAGGGAAATGGACTGGGGATGATGGGTGGGAAGGGAGTGGCAAGGGCAGGGAAAAAGAAAGAGGGCATTACAATTAGCATGTATAGTGTGCAGGGGCACGAGGAGTGCTGTGCAACACAGAGAAGACAAGTAGTGATTTTATAGCATCTTACTATGCAGATGGACAGTGCCTGTGAAGGGGTACGTTTGGGGTACTTGGTGAAGGGGGGAACCTAGTAAACATTATATTCTTTCTGTAATTGTAGATTAATGATGCCAAAATAAAAAAAAACAGACTCTTATGCAAATGCTTTGACTGTCAGAGGTTTATTTCCCAGTACATAATTTTCTTTCTTCATCAGAGGAAAAAAATGAATGAAACACTACTTAAGATATTTTAAACACATCCAAATGTTGTAGCTGAATGTCAAGAAAATGCGTTTCAGAGCCTAATATAACCCATGCAACTGAATATACCTCCTGCTCTCTCCCAAGCTGAAACATTCAACTTTGAATTTACTATATGCTCTTCTTAGGATCTGACAAGCTATTCAAAACTGTCTTCAATTAGAAATTCTTCCTGATGCTTGGCCCATGTTAGATCCAATTATTCAGAATTATCTGATAGCCATCAAACACTCATTTTGATATATACCAAACTTACAATGATTTCAGCTTTTCTAATTTCAGTAGAAATGAAAATTAAGAAGTCAGTTGTGAACCCTGACCATTTTCAGGTTTTCAGTTTACCCATATTAAATAGTTACTATTACTACTAATAATTTTTAAACAATTACAAGTTTTTTGTTACCTTAATCATTATGATCAGCCACATTTTTTAATTACTTAAAATGGGGATCTATAGATACACTAATTTTATTGTGTCCAGATTGAGTTCCCATATTGAGAAAATGAAGTTAGCCAGCCAATCTGAGCTTCATATGAACAACAAATTTTTTTAGTGTAAGTATATTCTAAGTATTTCACAGAACATATTTATATTACAAATTATTCTTCTTTTGTCATTTTTACCCTACTATTGGAGGTTAAATTTTAAGGGACACTGATCCAGTTTATTTTGGCAGAGATGAGAGACCAGAAACACGAAGTTCAGTTAGGTAAACAGCTACTGCAGAAAACCAGGGAAGAAAGTACAAAGATTTGACATAGATAAATAAAATTGAAATGAAATTGATTGCCACAAATACTGTTGTGACAGAATAATCAATATGGCCTGCCATGAAACTGTACATGGAATGCAAGGAACTTGTGATGTCAAAGAAGGCTTTTGGATGATTTCAGCAACAGAGATGAGTGCTAATTAGAACTTCATGTCTGTCCAGCTGAAGTTCATTTGTTCAATTGGGTAGTGAGACAGTCAGGCAAAATGTTTATTAAGCATGTGAAGTCACAGGACTTCTGCCCAGGTTAGTACCTAGACTTAAATTTGCACATCAACTACAGAAGACTTATAGATGCAGTGAATGATGTGCCAAAGTTAAAAAAGATAAGAAAGAATACATGATACAGGGAAAAAAGATGTCAGTGTGACAAGTGAGGCAGAAATCTCCTCCCAAAACCACATATAATACAAAAATACAGCAAATACACCTAATTACAAAACACTGATGAGAAATAAGATTGCACCAGTCAGCCTACGTTAGGGAAAAGAGAATAGCTCATGGAAAACAGATTATGAAAAGCAGAAGAACCTTGTTCAAACCAAAATCCCTCAAACACCAGAAAGAGGGCTCAGTAAAACTGAAATCACCAATCGTTCAGGAAAAGAATTCAAAAAAGAAGTTATAAGCATACTAATGGCATTACAGAAAAATAAGTTCTAAGGGACAAATTAAAGAAGAGATAGACACTTTGAGAAATACAATGGCTGAAATGAAACATACAATGGAGATATTTAAAAGCACAATACATGAGGTAGAGGAGATGGTAAATGGAGTACAAATTAAAGAACAGGAATACAAAGAACCAGACATAGAGAAAAAAAGAATCTTTAGGAATGAAAGAATATTAAGAGAACATGTGACCAATCCAAACAGAACAATAAGCGTATTATAGGAGTACTAGAAGAAGAAGAGAGAAAAAGGGATAGAAAGTGTGTTTGAAGAAATAATTGCTGAAACTTCCAAAATCTGGGGAAGGAGATAGTCTCTCAGGCCATGGAAGTGGACAGATCCCCCAAGACAAGGGACCCAAAGAAGACAACACCAAGACATATAATAATTAAAATGACAAAGGTCAAAGTTAAGGACAGGCTACTAAAAGCAGCCAGAGAGAGAAAAGATCACCAAAAAGTAAAATCCATAAGGCTATCATCAGATTTCTGAGCAGAAACCTTACAGGCCAGAAGGGAGGGGCATGATATATTCAATGCAATGAAACAGAAGGGTCTCACACCAAGAATAATCTACCCAGAAAGATTATCATTTAACTTTAAAGCAGTGATTAAACAATTCCAAGATTAGCAAAAGTAGAGGAAATTTACCACCCAGAAACCATCTTAATGGTGTATTTTAAAAGGAATGACTATGGACATCACAGAAATACAAAGAATTACTAGAGAATGCTATGAAAAATTATATGGAAACAAACTGGATAACCTAGAGGAAATGGACAACTTTCTTGAAAAATACATCCTTCCAAGGCTGACCCAAGAAGAAACAAAATCTGAACAGATCAATTACCAGCAATGAAATTGAACTGGTAATCAAAAACCTACAGAAGAACAAAATGCCTTGACCACATGGCTTCACCACTGAATTTTCTCAAACATTTAGTGAAGACCTAATAACCATCATCCTGAAAGTTTTCCAAAGAGAAGAAGAACAGGGACTATGTCCAAGCTCATTCTATGAGGCCAGCATCACTGTAATACCAAAACCAGCCAAAGACACCACAAGAAAAAAAGAAAGTTACAAACCAATATCCCTGATGAACATAGATGCAAAAATACTCACCAAATATGAGCAAACTGAATTCAAACATACAACAAAAGATCATCCTTCATGATCAAGAAGGATTTATTCCAGGGATGCAAGGATGGTACACCATACGAAAATCCATCAACATCATCCACCACATCAACAAAAAAGAAGGTCAAAAAACCCTCCTACAGTGTTGGTGGGATGTAAATTACTTCAACCATTGTGGAAAGTAGTATGGAGGTTCCTCAAAAGGCTAAAAATAGACATACCATTTGACCCAGGAATTCCACTTCTAGGAATTTAACCTAAGAATACAACAGCCCAGTGTGAAAAAGACATATGTACCCCTATGTTTATTGCAGCACTATTGTAAATATTTTAATATTTACAAAGCCAAGAAATGGAAGCAACCTAAGTGTCCATTGGTAGGCGAATAGATATAAAAGATGTGGTACACTCAACATAATAAAGGCCATATATGATAAACCCACAGCCAGCATTATTATTATACTGAACAGTGAGAAGCTGAAAGCATTTCCTCTGAGATCGGGAACAAGACAGGGATGCCCACTCTCCCCACTGTTATTTAACATAGTACTGGAGGTCCTAGCCACGGCAATCAGACAAAACAAAGAAATACAAGGAATCCAGATTGGTAAAGAAGAAGTCAAACTGTCACTATTTGCAGATGATATGATACTGTACATAAAAAACCCTAAAGACTCCACTCCAAAACTACTAGAACTGATATCGGAATACAGCAAAGTTGCAGGATACAAAATTAACACACAGAAATCTGTAGCTTTCCTAAACACTAACAAAGAATCAATAGAAAGAGAAATCAGGAAAACAATTCCATTCACCATTGCATCAAAAAGAATAAAATACCTAGGAATAAACCTAACCAAAGAAGTGAAAGACTTATACTCTGAAAACTACAAATCACTCTTAAGAGAAATTAAAGGGGACACTAATAAATGGAAACTCATCCCATGCTCATGGCTAGGAAGAATTAATATTGTCAAAATGGCCATCCTGCCCAAAGCAATATACAGATTTGATGCAATCCCTATCAAATTACCAGCAACATTCTTCAATGAATTGGAACAAATAATTCAAAAATTCACATGGAAACACCAAAGACCCCGAATAGCCAAAGCAATCCTGAAAAAGAAGAATAAAGTAGGGGGTATCTCACTCCCCAACTTCAAGCTCTACTACAAAGCCATAGTAATCAAGACAATTTGGTACTGGCACAAGAACAGAGCCACAGACCAGTGGAACAGACTAGAGACTCCAGAAATTAACCCAAACATATACAGTCAATTAATATTTGATAAAGGAGCCATGGACATACAATGGCAAAATGACAGTCTCTTCAACAGATGGTGCTGGCAAAACTGGACAGCTACATGTAGGAGAATGAAACTGGACCATTGTCCAACCCCATATACAAAGGTAAACTCAAAATGGATCAAAGACCTGAATATAAGTCATGAAACCATTAAACTCTTGGAAAAAAACATAGGCAAAAACCTCTTAGACATAAACATGAGTGACCTCTTCTTGAACATATCTCCTCGGGCAAGGAAAACAACAGCAAAAATGAGCAAGTGGGACTACATTAAGCTGAAAAGCTTCTGTACAGTGAAAGACACCACCAATAGAACAAAAAGGAACCCTACAGTATAGGAGAATATATTTGAAAATGACAGATCTGATAAAGGCTTGACGTCCAGAATATACAAAGAGCTCACACGCCTCAACAAACAAAAAACAAATAATCCAATTAAAAAATGGGCAGAGGAACTGAACAGACAGTTCTCCAAAAAAGAAATACAGATGGCCAAGAGACACATGAAAAGATGCTCCACATCGCTAATTATCAGAGAAATGCAAATTAAAACTACAATGAGGTATCACCTCACACCAGTAAGGATAGCTGCCATCCAAAAGACAAACAACAACAAATGTTGGCGAGGCTGTGGAGAAAGGGGAACCCTCCTACACCACTGGTGGGAATGTAAATTAGTTCAACCATTGTGGAAAGCAGTTTGGAGGTTCATCAAAATGCTCAAAGCAGACCTACCATTTGACCCAGGAATTCCACTCCTAGAATTTACCCTAAGAACACAGCAATCAAGTTTGAGAAAGACAGATGCACCCCTATGTTTATTGAAGCACTATTTACAATAGGCAAGAATTGGAAGCAACCTAAATGTCCATCCGTAGATGAATGGATAAAGAAGATGTGGTACATATACACAATGGAATACTACTCAGCCATAAGAAGTGGAAAAATCCAACCATTTGCAGCAACATGGATGGAGCTGGAGAGTATTATGCTCAATGAAATAAACCAAGTGGAGAAAGAGAAATACCAAATGATTTCACTCATCTGAGGAGTATAAGAACAAAGGAAAAACTGAAGGAACAAAACAGCAGCAGAATTACAGAACCCAAAAATGGACTAACAGGTACCAAAGGGAAAGGAACTGGGGAGGATGGGTGGGCAGGGAGGGATAAGTGGGGGGAAGAAGAAGGGGAGTATTAAGATTAGCATGCATGGGGGGGAGGGAGAAAGGGGAGGGTGGGCTGCACAACACAGAGAGGACAAGTAGGGATTCTACAACATTTCGCTAAGCTGATGGACAGTAACCGTAATGTGGTTGTTAGGGGGGACCTCATATAGGGGAGAGCATAGTAAACATAGTACTCTTCATGTAAGTGTAGATTAAAGATTTAAAAAGAAAGAAAGAAGAAAGAAAGAAAGAAAGAAAGAAAGAAAGAAAGAAAGAAAGAAAGAAAGAAAGAAAGAAAGAAAGTAAAGAAAGAAAGAAAGAAGAAAGAGAGAGAGAGAGAGAAAGAAAGAAAGAAAGAAAGAAAGAAAGAAAGAAAGAAAGAAAGAATGAAAGAAAGAAAGAAAGAAAGAAAGAAAGAAAGAAAGAAAGAAAGAAAGAAAGAAAGAAAGAAAGAAAGAAAGAAAGAAAGAAAGAAAGGGGGATTACTCCTTGATAGGATAAAACTATTGGTAAATCAAAGATCAACACATGCTTTAAATACCTTAGTGTTGATCACTTAAAGGGTGTCAGATGATCAGCTATGGAGGTACTCTTTTCTGATAATATTCCTTTCTCTTAATAAAAAGAAAAAGGCAGTCCCTGTGTGCTGACCTCCAATGAGTTCTGCACAGTGGTATAGAGGGCATGTCAAAGTGTGGGCAAAGGGTCCGTTTGTTTCTATGCAGAAGATCAAGGTCTAGCTTGGATACCCAGAAAATGAACTAAGATATGATATGAGGAGGAGCTTCCGGCATCAGCACTCTCTGGAGGACTCGTGCCGGAGGATGATCATCAAAAAGCCTCCACAGGGATCCGGGCAATGCTGCGGTTGTGGCTGCGTCCACCCCACCATTTCCTGGACTTGCCATTGGAATGAGGAGGGAGATGTCTAGGCTGGCATGTGCATACAGTGAGACAACGAATTTGACCGGATCTGTACTGTTGGAACTCAACCAGGAGTTGGGAGGGGTGCAAGGTGTAGCGCTCCAAAATCTTATGACTATAAACTATCTACGGTTAAAAGAACATATGGGATGTGAACAGATCCCAGAAATGGGCTGCTTTAATTTGTCTGATTTTTCTCAGACTGTTCAAGTACAGTAGGACAATATGCATCATATCATAGACAAATTTTCACAAATGCCTAGGGTGCCTAAATGGTTTTCTTGGCTTCACTGGAGATGGATGGTAATTATAGATTTGCTTTGTTTATGTCACTGTATTCCTATTATGTTAATATGTGTGTGCAAATTAGTTAGTAGTTTAAAACCTATACATACTTAAGGTACTTTACAAGAAGATATGTCAAAGAAATAATCAATCCTCCCATGTTTTCTTCCATCTGCTACCTCTATAGCTTTTCTTCTTCCTTCCTAATTACAACCCTTAAATAGAATGCATGCCTCATATCGAATTTACAGAGTATCATAATTCCTCCAGGTGGTAAAGATACGTCGAGACAAGTGCTGGGCATAGAAGCCACAGGGCATAAATCTGCAAAGAAGTAAAAAGCTAACTTTTTCAAACAATATGGCTTCTCTCTCACTGACCAACTTTACATTTCCCTGTATGGCCCCAGAAGATGACTGGTTAGCCAGAGACGGGTAAGATTCCTCAAGGGAGGAACAACCTAAGACAGGCACAGTGGCAGGGGGGCCATCAGGTGAGAAATTGGGGATCAACAGAGGTGAGGCTCAGAACCTCACCCCCCCTGCTTTGAGAGAAATCTTCTGCATCCATGGATGTTTTGCTGCCCTTGTCTAGCTTGGATTAATACTTAGTCCATAGGCACACATCTGATCATCTACATTTGTCCTCTTACAGCACTAAACTATGTTTTCTACCTTTATCTTGCATCTACCTACCACTTCAGCATTTTATTTAAAATAATAATAATAATAATAATAAAGGGAGAAATGTGGGATCAACATATAAATCAAGTATAAAAATCAAATGAATATTCATATTTGACCTGATTGTTTATAGTTCATAATGCATGATCAAAACCGAAAGTTTCTGTGATGAATGCTCTTGTACTGTTCACCATGTAAGAATTTATTCACTATGTAAGAATTCGTTCACCATGTAAGAACTTGTTAATTATGCTTCAGAAGATTGGAGACTGACGAGAATTAGGCTTGAGATGGATTAATGATTGTCCATTGAGCATTGACTCCCCTATACTGAATTTTATTGTTGTTAACAACCATTTGATCAATAAATATGAGAGATACCCTCTCAAAAAAAAAAAAGATGTGGTACATATACACAATGGTATATTATTCAGCCATAAGAAGAAAACAAATCCTAACATTTGCAACAACATGGATGGATGGAGCTAGGGGTTATTATGCTCAGTGAAATAAGCAAGGGAGAGAAAGACAAGTACCAAATGATTTCACTCAAATGTGGAGTACAAGAACAAAGAAAAACTGAAGGAACAAAACAGCAGCACAATCACAGAACTCAAGAATGGACTACCAGTTACCAAACGGAAAGGTACTGGGGAGGATGGATTGGAAGAGAGGGATAAGGGGGAGGAAAAAAGGGGGCATTATGATTAGCATGTATAAAGTGGAGGGAGGCATGGGGAGGGCTGTGCAACACAGAGAAGATGAGTAGTGATTCTACAGCATCTTACTACACTGATGGACAGTGTCTGTAATGGGGGTTGGGTTGGGACTTGGTGATGGAGGCAGCCTAGTAAACCGAATGTTCCTCATGTAATTGTAGATTAATGATACCAAAAAAAATACAACAAGAAAAGGACAAAAACCACATGATCAACTCCATAGATGCTAAAAAGTCATTCAACAAAATTCAACATCCATTCATGATTAAAACTACCAACAAAACGCGTATAGAGGGCAAGTACCTCAACATAATAAAGGTCATGTATGACAAGCCCATACCCAACATTATAGTTAATAGCGAGAATGTGAAAGCTTAACCTTTCAGATCGGGAACATGACAAGGATAACCACTCACTCCACTTTTATTCAACATAGTTCTGGAGGTCCTAACCAGGGCAATCTGAGAACACAAAGAAATAAAAGGCATCCATATCAGCAAGGAAGAAGTTAAAACTCACTGTTTGCAGATGACATGATATTGTACCCAAAAAAGCCTAGAGAATCTACTCAAAAACTACTAGAACTAATAGCTGAATTCAGCAGAGTTGCATGATACAAAATGAAGAGAAATAAGTTGCATTCCCATATACTAATGATGAACTAACAGAAAGAGAAATCAGGACAAAAATTCCATTCACAATTAGATCAAAAAGAATAAAACACCTAGGAGTAAACCTAACAAAGGAAGTGAAAGACCTATACCCTGAAAATTACAAGACATGCTTGAGAGAAATCAAAGAAACCAACAAATTTAAATACATACCAAGCTCATAGGTAGGAAGAACTAGTATTGTCAAAATGGCCAACCTACATGAAGAAATCTACAAATTCAATGCAATCCCTTAGCAAAATACTAACAGCAGTGAGGGAGACAAGATGGCAGCGTGAGTAGAGCAGCAGAAATCACCTCCCAAAACCACATATATCTATGGAAATATAACAAAGACAACTGTTTCTAAAATAGAGACCAGAGGACACAGGACAACATCCAGACCACATCCACACCTGCGAGAACCCAATGCCTCGCGAAGGGGCAGCCAGAGCTAGGCCATTCCCACAGCAACAGCGGAGATAAACTCCATAGCAGCCGGGCAGGAAGCAGAAGCACTGTCTGCTCACAGCTGCCCAGCACAAGCCACTAGAGGTGGCTATTCTCCCAGGAGAGGAAGGCCACAAACCAACAAGAAGGAAAGCTCTTCCAGCCGTCACTTGTAACAGCTCTACAAACTATCTCTATTACCATGAAAAGGCAAAACTACAGGCAGACAAAGATCACAGAGTCAACACCTGAGAAGGAGACAGACCTAACCAGTCTTCCTGAAAAAGAATTCAAAATAAAAATCATGAACATGCTGACGGAGATGCAGAGAAAAATGCAAGAGCAATGGGATGAAGTCCGGAGGGAGATCACAGATGTCAGGAAGGAGATCACAGAAGTGAAACAAACCCTGGAAGGATTTATAAGGAGAATGGATAAGATGCAAGAGGCCATTGAAGGAATAGAAACCAGAGAACAGGAACGTATAGAAGCTGACATAGAGGGAGATAAAAAGATTCCCAGGAATGAAACAACACTAAGAGAACTATGTGACCAATCCAAAAGGAACAATATCCGTGTTATAGGGGTACCAGAAAAATAAGAGAGAGGAAAAGGGATAGAAAGTGTCTTTAAAGAAATAATTGCTGAAAACTTACCCAAACTGGGGAGGAAATAATCAAACAGACCATGGAAATACACAGAATGCCCAACAGAAAGGATCCAAGGAGGACAACACCAAGACACATAATAATTAAAATGGCAAGGATCAAGGACAAGGAAAGAGTTTTAAGGGCACCTAGAGAGAAAAAGGCCACCAATAAAGGAAAAACCATCAGGCTATCATCAGACTTCTCGACAGAAACTCTACAGGCCACAAGAGAATGGCATGATATATATAATACAATGAAACAGAAGGGCCGTGAACCAAGGATACTGTATCCAGCACGACTATCATTTAAATATGATGGCAGGATTAAACAATTTCCAGACAAGCAAAAGTTGAGGGAATTTGCTTCCCACAAACCACCTCTACAGGGCATCTTACAGGGACTGCTCTAGATGGGAGCACTCCTAAAAAGACACAGAAAAAAACACCCAACATATGAAGAATGGAGGAGGAATAAGAAGGGAGAGAAGAAAAGAATCTCCAGACAGTGTATATAATAGCTCAATAAGCGAGATAACTTAGGCAGTAAGATGCTAAAGAGGCTAACCTTGAACCTTTGGTAACCACGAATTTAAAGCCTGCAATGGCAATAATTACATATCTCTCAATAGTCACCCTAAATGTAAATGGACTTAATGCACCAATCAAAAGACACAGAGTAATAGAATGGATAAAAAAGCAAGACCCTTGTATATGCTGCTTACAAGAAACTCACCTCAAACCCAAAGACATTCACAGACTAAAAGTAAAGGGATGTAAAAACATATTTCAGGCAAACAACAGCGAGAAGAAAGCAGGGGTTGCAGTACTAATATCAGACAAAATAGACTTCAAAACGAAGAAAGTAAGAAGAGATAAAGAAGGACACTACATAAGAATAAAGGGATATAACCAACAAGAGGATATAACCATTCTAAATACATATGCACCCAACACAGGAGCACCAGCATATGTGAAACAAATACTAACAGTACTAAAGAGGGAAATAGACTGCAATGCATTCATTTTAGGAGACTTCAACACACCACTCACCCCAAAGGATAGATCCACCGGGCAGAAAATAAGTAAGGACACACAGGCACTGAACAACACACTAGAACAGATGGACCTAATAGACATCTATAGAACTCTACATCCAAAAGCAACAGGATATACATTCTTCTCAAGTGCACATGGAACATTCTCCAGAATAGACCACACACTAGCCCACAAAAAGACAGCCAGTGAATTTCAAAATGTTGAAATTCTACCAACCAATTTTTCAGACCACAAAGGTATAAAACTTGAAATAAATTCTACAAAGAAAACACAAAGGCTCACAAACACATGGAGGCTTAACAACATGCTTCTAAATAATCAACGGATCAAAGAACAAATCAAAATAGAGATCAAGGAATATATAGAAACAAATAACAACAACAGGACAAAGCCCCAACTTCTGTGGGACACAGTGAAAGCAGTCCTAAGAGGAAATTATATAGCGATCCAGGCACACTTGAAGAAGGAAGTACAATCCCGAATGAATAGTCTAACATCACAATTATCAAAACTGGAAAAAGAAGAACAAATGAGGCCTAAAGTCAGCAGAAGGAGGGACATAATAAAGATCACAGAAGAAATAAACAAAATTGAGAAGAATAAAACAATAGCAAAAATCAATGAAACCAAGAGCTGGTTCTTTGAGAAAATAAACAAAATAGATAAGCTTCTAGTCAAACTTGTTAAGAGAAAAAGAGAATCAACACAAATCAACAGAATCTGAAATGAAAATGGAAAAATCATGACAGACTCCACAGAAATATAAAGAATTATTAAAGACTACTATGAAAACCTATATGCCAACAAGCTGGAAAACCTAGAAGAAATGGACAACTTCCTAGAAAAATACAACCTCCCAAGACTGACCAAGGAAGAAACACAAAAGTTAAACAAACCAATTACGAGCAAAGAAATTGAAACAGTGATCAAAAAACTACCCAGGAACAAAACCCCGGGGCCAGACTTATTTACCTCGGAATTTTATCAGACACACAGAGAAGACATAATACCCATTCTCCTTAAAGTTTTCCAAAAAATAGAGGAGGAGGGAATACTCCCAAACTCATTCTATGAAGCCAACATCACCCTAATCAAAACCAGGCAAAGACCCCACGAAAAAAGAAAATTACAGACCAATATCCCTGATGAATTTAGATGCAAAAATACTCAATAAAATATTAGCAAACGGAATTCAACAGCATATCAAAAGGATCATACACCATGGTCAAGTGGGATTCATCCCAGGGATGCGAGGATGGTACAACATTCGAAAATCCATCAACATCATCCACCACATCAACAAAAAGAAAGACAAAAACCACATGATCGTCTCCATAGATGCTGAAAAAGCATTTGACAAAATTCAACATCCATTCGTGATAAAAACTCTCAGAAAAATGGGAATAGAGGGCAAGTACCTCAACATAATAAAGGCCATATATGATAAAACCACAGCCAACATTATACTGAACAGCGAGAAGCTGAAAGCATTTCCTCTGAGATCGGGAACTACACAGGGATGCCCACTCTCCCCACTGTTATTTAACATAGTACTAGAGGTCCTAGCCATGGCAATCAGACATACCAAAGAAATACATGGAATCCAGATTGGTAAAGAAGACGTTAAACTGTCACTATTTGCAGATAATATGATATTGTACATAAAAAACCCTAAAGACTCCACTCCAAAACTACAAGAACTGATATCAGAATATAGCTATGTTGCAGGATACAAAATTAACACACAGAAATCTGTAGCTTTCCTATACACTAACAATGAACCAATAGAAAGAGAAATCAGGAAAACAATACCATTCACAATTGCATCAAAAAGAATGAAATACCTAGGAATAAACCTAACCAAAGAAGTGAAAGACTTATACTCTGAAAACTACAAGTCATTCTTAAGAGAAATTAAAGGGGACACTAGTAAATGGAAACTCATCCCATGCTCATGGCTAGGAAGAATTAATATCGTCAAAATGGCCATCCTGCCCAAAGCAATATACAGATTTGATGCAATCCCTATCAAATTACCAGCAACATTCTTCAATTAACTGGAACAAATAATTCAAAAATTCATATGGAAACACCAAAGACCCCGAATAGCTAATGCAATCCTGAGAAAGAAGAATAAAGTAGGGGGGATCTCACTCCCCAACTTCAAGCTCTACTACAAAGCCATAGTAATCAAGACAATTTGGTACTGGCACAAGAACAGAGCCACAGACCAGTGGAACAGATTAGAGACCCCAGAAATTAACCTAAACATATATGGTCAATTAATATTTGATAAAGGAGCCATGGACATACAATGGTGAAATGACAGTCTCTTCAACAGATGGTGCTGGCAAAACTAGACAGCTACATGTAGGAGAATGAAACTGGACCATTGTCTAACCCCATTCACAAAAGTAAATTCAAAATGGATCAAAGATCTGAATGTAAGTCATGAAACCATTAAACTCTTAGAAGAAAACATAGGCAAAAATCTCATGGACATAAACATGAGTGACCTCTTCTTGAACATATCTCCCCGGGCAAGGAAAACAACAGCAAAAATGAACAAGTGGGACTATATTAATCTGAAAAGCTTCTGTACAGCAAAAGACACCATCAATAGAACAAAAAGGAACCCTACAGTATGGGAGAATATATTTGTAAATGACATATCCGATAAAGGCTTGACGTCCAAAATATATAAAGAGCTCACACGCCTCAACAAACAAAAATCAAGTAATCCAATTAAAAAATGGGCAGAGGAACTGAACAGACAGTTCTCCAAAAGAGAAATACAGATGGCCAACAGACACATGAAAAGATGCTCCACATCGCTAATTATCAGAAAAATGCAAATTAAAACTACAATGAGATATCACCTCACACCAGTAAGGATGGCTGCCGTCCAAAAGACAAACAACAACAAATGTTGGCGAGGCTGTGGAGAAAGGGGAACCCTCCTACACTGCTGGTGGGAATGTAAATTAGTTCAACCATTGTGGAAAGCAGTATGGAGGTTCATCAAAATGCTCAAAACAGACCTACCATTTGACCCAGCAATTCCAGCCAGTTGGCATGGTACCAGGTTGGTAGCCACAGGGTCAAGCCCCAATAGACAGCCCAGCTGTCAGTGCAGACAACTATAGGAGAGGGCTTCTGGCTGATTACAAGTCACACGGGCCGCAACTCTGCCCGTTGACTGCTCTTCCCCTCCCCATCTTACATCCATAATGTCTCAGTCTTAGAATGGTAAGCTATGACCCTCCATTATAGGGGCTGCACACAGCTGGTGCCATCTGTCTACCATGCATCTTCGGGTATAGGGGCTCTTCCCTCCTGATAGGGACTCTCCGCTGTAATGGTTGAAAAGCAAATTCTTCCCACTTTTCACAGCTATATGTCACTGGCCCAAATAACGTTGGAATTCTTCACTCAACGGCCTACTAGAGTGGACACTAAACTGCTGCAGGGAAGCACCCCACTTGGCCAATGTGGGCGTTTGTGCCACAGTACTCCTTGGCTTTTGGGTCCAGTCTTGTACCGACCCTAAGATGGAATAGGTGGTTATTACCTTTATCAGGGCCATTCCAGCGATGGGTTCTGTAGCCAGCAACTGGATACGTAGTAGCCAGTTGTTTTTCTATCAAAGTGTTTCATATCTCTGCCCCTTTCAAGAGTTGTGACCACAATCTAATAGGTTGACAAGTTTGTTCAAGCCACTTCCAGAGACCGCAGCCATAACCAACTTCAGTCACATGAATATCCAGCTAACAGGTCTTTGATGAGTCTATCACACTCAAGGCCTGCATGGACTTGACTGCCTGTTTTGCTGTGGTAAAGGTAGATGCACCTGACCTGACACCCTTACATATGAACCGGTATAAGGGCTTCAGAATCTGTGCAAAGTGCAGGATAAACACTCTCCAGTAGCCTAGAAGATCCCAAAACTCCTGTAGCAATGCTACAGTTGTAGACATAGGAAAGGCCTGGACTGTATCTAAAACTGCTTCTGGTATAACTTTGGTCTTACCCGATTAGATGACCTCCAAGAATTTGACAGAAAAACCAGATCCCTGAACCTTTGTACTGTTCACAGCCCATCCTTTCTCCTGTAGATGTTGCCGCAGTCTAGGTGCTGCACCTTCTAGATCTGAAACAGAATCGGACATGAGCATGACATCATCAGTATAATGGTACAGCCACTCCATGGGCGGTTTCTCCCATGTGGCCAAGTCCTGGGCTACAAGTCCATGACAGATGGTGGGGCTGTGGAGATATCCCTGTGGAAGGACAGTTTAAGTCCATTGCCATCCTTCCCACATGAACACTGTTCCTGACTTTCCTGCTCATTGTGAATGGAAAAGAAGCCACTAGCAAGATTTACCATAGTTCATGGCTAAGGCGGATGAACTATCAGGCCTGCAATAGAGGTGACAGCAGTGTGTGTAGGGGGTATGTGACTTTATTCAATTCTCTGTAATCCACAAATGCCAGGAGCCATGTGGATATTAGACTGGCTACACTGGGGAATTGAAAGGACTATGGGTGGGCTTTATAAGACCCAACTTTTCCAGCTCCTGGAGAGTATATCCAATCTCTTTATGCTCTCCAGGCAGTTTGTATTGTTTCATACCAGTCACCCCCCGAGGTACAGGCAAAGCTATGGGCAGGTGCCTAGCATGTCCCCTCAGAACTGCCTTCACTACAGGTATGCTCAGTCTGAACTCACCTGCAGTGGTCTGCAACCATAGACACTGCAGGATGTCAATCCCCAAAATATACTCAGGAATGGGAGATATATACACACTATACCCTTTTGGGAGTAGATGCCCTATTCTCAAAGGGATTTGGGCCTTTTTCACTCTGAGAGTGTTACCCCCATATTCATCTATGATAGTGCGGGTCCCAGGAATCCGCTCAGGGTTATGATGAATGAGTGAACATTCAGCCCCTGTGTCCACCAGATCCAGGACATGTTGTATGTTCACTGAGGACCAATGGATAGCTATTTCAACATGTGGCCTCCAGTCCCCCCCCCTTGTCCCTCAGGGTAGATACCCCGAACATCCCCTCAGTCAAAATGTTTTCCCCAATCATCTTCCTGTGTGGGCTCAAGTTAGGTTGGCTCGCTTTCTAGCTGGAAGTCTTGCAAACACACAGGCCAGACTCATGGCTCTGTCTCTGACCTCTGCCTCTTTGGTCTTAATGGCTGGAACTGCTGCTCTGGTTTCAGCTGTTGCCATAGCTCTTGTAAGCTCCTACTTGGCTTCTCATCTAATTTCCTTCCATCTGCACCTGCCTGTATTAAAACAAGCCACATCTGTGTCCTTAGAACCTTCATGGGACCCCTTAAATTCTTCTTGTGAGTAGCAGACCTTATTTCTTATTGGGTTCTCATTGCTTCAGCTTCTCCTAGTCTGATACTGCATGTGTCACCTTGCTTATGGTATGCCCTAAGTGAGGGGAAAGAATGACCACTAGAGACCCAAAGAGGGATGTGGAAGCCATTTGAAGCACAAAATTTCACATCCCAGTAGTGAAAATCTCTTCATCTGGGCCATAGTTCTCTGGATTATGAATCACATTTCTTATGCCTAGCTCTTGTAACACTTGTTGGAGCTCAGCATATGTCTGCCTGCCATCTAACAGGAGAGGATGGTAGTTCACCCGGATTGGGCCACACAGCATGAAGTGCACCCATAGCCAATCAAAGAAGGGGTGACTCCTTGGGGTCTGATGTGCATTTTGTAATCACTGCCTCAAGGCAGGATGCACTGCCAGGGAAGCCAGCTTTCCCATTTCTGATTCCAACAGAACAATTCAATCTATGTCTAAGTCCCACAGATGCAGGACCCAAGTGGATACTGACTCCGAGGGCTTTTGCCTAAATTGGGAGCCCAAATCCACCAGCTCAGCCTGAGTATAGGGGCGGACCATAGAGTGCTCCACGACCTGGGGAGGGGTCTGCTCCTCTCCTTGGGGAACTTTCAGTTGCTGGGTCTTTATTTTCCTTACAACCATCTGGCCAGTTGTTTTGTTCTTAGGTAGTTTTTTGATTACCAGTTCAATTTCCTTGCTGGTAATTTGTCTGTTCAGATTTTCTGTTTCTTCCTGGGTCAGCCTTGGAAGGTTGTATTTTTTTAGAAAGTTTGGTTATCCAGTTTGTTATCATATAATTTTTCATAGTATTCTCTAATAATTCTTTGTATTTCTGTTGTGTCAGTAGTGATTTTTCCTTCTCATTTCTGATTCTGTTTATGTGTGGTAGACTCTTTTTTTTCTTGATAAGTCTGGATAGGGGTTTATCTATTTTGTTTATTTTCTCAAAGAACCAGCTCCTTCTTCCATTGATTCTTTCTACTGTTTCATTCTACCCAATTTTATTTGTTTCTGCTCTAATCTTCATTATATTCCTCCTTGTACTGACTTTGGGTCTCATTTGGTCTTCCGTTTCTAGTTTCGTTACTTGTGAGTTTAGACTACTCATTTGGTTTAGTTCTTCTTTCCTGAGGTACGCCTGTATTGCAATATACTTCCCTCTTAGCACGGCCTTCGCTGCATTCCACAGATTTAGTGGTATTGAATTATTGTTGTCATTGGTCTCCATATATTGCTTGATCTCCGTTTTTTTTGTTGTTTTTTTTTTTTTTGGTCATTTATTCATTGATTATTTAGGAGCATGTTATTAAGCCTCCGTGTGTTTGTGGGATTTTTCATTTCCTTTGTGTAATTTATTTCTAGTTTCATATCTGTATGATCTGAGAAGCTGGTTGGTACAATTACAATCTTTTCGAATTTACTGAGGCTCTTTTTGTGGCCTAGTATATGATCTATTCTTGAAAATGTTCCATGTGCACTTGAGAAGAATGTGTATCCTGTTGCTTTTGGATGGAGTGTTCTGTAGATGTCTGTTAGGTCCATCTGTTCTAATACATTGTTCAGTGCCTGTGTCTCTTTGCTTATTTTCTGTCTGGTTGATCTGTCCTGTAGAGTGAGTGGTGTGCTGAAGTCTCCTAAAATGAATGCATTGCATTCTATTTCCTCCTTTAATTCTGTTAGTATTTGTTTCACATATGTAGGTTACCCTGTCTTGGGTCCATAGATATTCATAATAGTTATATTCTCTTGTTAGACTGACCCCATTATCATTACATAATGTCCTTCTTTGTCTCTTGTTACTTTCATTGTTTTGAATCCCATTTTGTCTGATACAAGTACTGCAACTCCTGCTTTTTCCTCTCTATTAGTTGCATGAAATACCTTTTTCCATCCCTTTACTTTCAACCTGTGTGTGTCTTTGGATTTGAAGTGAGTCTCTTTTAGGCTTCATATAGACGGACCTTGTTTTTTTTTTTTGTCCATTCAGTGACACTATGTCTTTTGGTTGGTGCATTCAGACCATTTACATTTAGGGTGATTATCAATAGGTATGTACTTATTGTTATTGTAGGCTTTAGATTTGTGGTTACTAAGGGTTCAGGGGTATGCCTCTTTTTTTTAAATAGTTTTATGGTTCTATGTCTTCCATTCAGGTCTTTGATAGATTTGAGGTTTACCTTTGTGTAGGTATTTAGACAGTAATCCAGCTTCATTCTCTGGCATGTACCTCTCCAGTTTTACCAATACCAGTTATTGAAGAAGCTGCCTTTCCCCCATTGTATATTCATGGCTCTTTATCATGTATTAATTGACCACATATATGTGTGTGTGTGTTTATATCTGGGCTCTCCATTCTGTTCCATTGATCTATGCATCTGTTGTTGTGTCAGTACTATATTGTTTTGATTAGTAGTAGAGATTGAATTCAGGGAGCATAATCCCACCAATGGTGCTCTTCTTTCTCAGGATTCCTCTCTTTGTTTGGGGTCTTTTCTGGTTCCATATGAATTTTAGTACTATTTGTTCTAGTTCATTGAAAAATGCTGTTGGAATTTTGATAGTGATTGCATTGAATCTGTAAATAATTTGGACAAGATGGGCATTTTGACAATATTAATTCTTCCTATCCCTTAGCACAGGATGTATTTCCATTTATCGGTGGCTTTTATTTCTCTCATGATTGTCTTATACTTTTCAGAATATAGATCTTTCACCTCCTTAGTTAGATTTATTCCTGCGTATTTTATTCTTTTTGATGTAGTTGTAAATGAAATTTTTTTCCTGAGTTATCTTTCTGCTAGTTCATTGTTAGTTTATAGGAATGCAACAGATTTCTGTGTATTAATTTTGTGTCCTGCAATATTGCTGAATCTAGTTATTAGTTCTAATAGCTTTTTGGTGGAGTCTTTAGGATTTTCTGATTATAATATCATGTCATCTACAGATAGTGACAGTTTAACTCCTTCCTTACCAATTTGGATGCCTTTTATTTCTTTGTGTTGTCTGTTTGTTGTGGCTAGGACCTCCAGTACTATGTGGAATAAAAGTGGTGAGAGAGGTTATCCTTGCCTTGTTCCCAATCATAGAGGAAAAGCTTTTAACTTTTCACTGTTAAGTATGATGTTGACTGTGAGTTTTTCAACTATGGCCTTTATTATATTGAAGCACATACCCTATATGAACATTTTGTTGAGGGTTTTTATCATGAATGGATGCTGAATTCTGTGAAATGAATTTTTAGCATCTATTAAGATGATCATGTGATTTTAATCCTTCTTTTTGTTAATGTGGTATATGATATTGATAGATTTTTGAAAACTATGGCATCCTTACATCTCTGGAATAAATCCCACTTGGTTGTGATGGATGATCCTTTTGATGTATTTTTACACTCAGTTTGCTATATATATATTTTTTTCTCTTAGCACATTTTTGTTGTTGTTGTTATCATTAATCTATAATTAGATGAAGAACATTGTTTACTAGGGTCCCTCCTTCACCAAGTCAACCCCACAAACCCCATTACAGTCACTGTCCATCAGCATAGTAAGATGTTGTAGAATCACTACTTGTATTCTCTGTGTTGCACAGCCCTCCCCATGCCTCCCTCCACTTTATACATGCTAATCATAATGCCCCCTTTCTTCTTCTCTGCCCTTATCCCTCCCTTCCCTCCCATTCTCCCCAGTCCCTTTCCCTTTGGAAACTGTTAGTCCATTCTTGGTTACTGTGATTCTGCTGCTGTTTTGTTCCTTCAGTTTTTCTTTGTTCTTATACTCCACATATGAGTGAAATCATTTGGTATTTGTCTTTCTCTGCTTGGCTTATTTCACTGACCATAATACCCTCTAGCTCCATCCATGTTGTTGCGAATGGTAGGATCTGTTTTATTCTTATGGTTGAATAATATTACATTGTGTATATGTACCACATCTTCTTTATCCATTAATCTACTGATGGACACATAGGTTGCTTCCATTTATTGGCTACTGTAAATAGTGCTGTGATAAACATAGGGGTGCATATGTCTTTTTCAAATGGGGCTGCTGCATTCTTAGGGTAAATTCCTAGAAGTGGAATTCCTGGGTCAAATGGTATTTCTATTTTGAGCATTTTGAGGAACCTCCATACTGCTTTCCACATGGTTGAACTAATTTACATTCTCACCAGCAGTGTAGGAGGGCTCCCCTTTCTCCACTACCTTGCCAACAATTCTTGTTCTTTGTCTTTTGGATGTTAGCCATCCTTACTGGTGTGAGGTGATATCTCATTGTGGTTTTAATTTGCATTTCTCTGATAACTAGCAATGTGGAGCATATTTTCATCTGTCCGTTAGCCATCTGAATTTCTTCCTTGGAGAACTGTCTGCTCAGCTCCTCTGCCCATTTTTTAATTGGATTATTGGTTTTTTGGTTGTTGAGGTGTGTGAACTCTTTATATATTTTGGATGTCAAGCCTTCATCAAATCTGTCATTTACAAATATATTCTCCCATAATGTAGGGTACCTTTTTGTTCTATTGATGGTGTCTTTTGCTATACAGAAGGTTTTCAGCTTGATGTAGTCCCACTTGTTCATTTCTGCTTGTTGTTGCCTATGTTTTTTTCTAAGAGTTTTATGGTTTCATGACTTACATTAAGGTCTTTGATCCATTTCTAATTTACTTTCCCTTATGGGTTAGACAGTGATCCAGTTTCATTCTCTTACATGTAGCTGCCCAGTTTTGCTGGCACCATCTCTTTAAGAGACTATCATTTCCCCATTGTATGTCCATGGCTTCTTTATCGTAGATTAACTGACCGTATATGTTTGGGTTAATGTCTAGAGTCTCTATTCTGTTCCACTGGTCTGTGGCTCTGTTCTTGTGCCAGTACCAAATTGTCTTGATTACTATGGCTATGTAGTAGAGCTTGAAGTTGGGGAGTGAGATCACCCACACCCTTTATTCTTCCTTCTCAGGATTGCTTTGGCTATTCGGGGTCTTTTGTGGTTCCATATGAATTTTTGAACTATTTGTTCCAGGTCATTGAAGAATGTTGTTGGTAATTTAATAGGGTTTGCATCAAATCTGTATATTGCTTTGGGCAGGATAGCCATTTTGATGATATTAATTCTTCCTAGCCAAAAGCATGGGATGAGTTTCCATTTGTTAGTGACCTCTTTAATTTCTCTTAAGAGTGTCTTATAGTTTTCAGGGTATAGGTCTTTCACAGCTTTGGTTAGGTTTATTCCTAGGTATTTTATTCTTTTTGATGCAATTGTGAATAGAATTGTTTTCCTGGTTTCTTTTTCTATTGTTTCATTGTTAGTGTATAGGAAAGCTACAGATTTCAGTGTGTTAATTTTGTATCCTGCAACTTTGCTGTATTCTGATATCAGTTCTGGTAGTTTCTGAGTGGAGTCTTTAGGATTTTTTAAGTACAATATCCTATCATCTGCAAACAGTGACAGTTTAACTTTTTCTTTACAAACTGGATTCCTTGTATTTCTTTGTTTTGTCTAAATGCCATGGCTAAGACCTCCAGTACCATGTTAAATAACAGTGGGGAGAGTGGGCATCCCTGTCTTGTTCCTGATCTCAGAGGAAAAGCTTTCAGCTTCTTGCTGTTCAGTATGATGTTAGCTGTGGGTTTATCATATATGGTCTTTATTATGTTGAGTTACTTGCCCTCTATACGCATTTTGCTGAGAGTTTTTATCATGAATGGATGTTGAATTTTGTCGAGTGCTTTTTCAGCATCTATGGAGATGATCGTATGATTTTTGCCCTTCTTTCTGTTTATGTGGTGAATGATGTTGACGAATTTTTGAATGTTGTACCATCCTTTCATCCCTGAGATGAATCCCACTTGATCATGGTGTATAATACTATTGGTGTATTTTTTATTTCGGTTTGCTAATATTTTGTTGAGTATATTTGCATCTATGTTCATCAGAGTTATTGGTCTGTAATTTTCATTTTTGGTGGAATCTTTCCCTGGTTTTGGTATTACAGTAATGTTGGCTTCATAGAATGAGTTTGGGAGTATTCCCTCCTCTTCTATTTTCTGGAAAACTTTAAGGCGAATGTGTATATATCTTCTCTGTATGTCTGATAAAATTCCAAGGTAATCCATCTGGCCCAGGGGTTTTGTTCTTGGGTAGTTTTTTGATTACCACTTCAATTTCTTTGCTAGTAATTGGTTTGTTTAACTTTTGTATTTCTTCCTTGGTCAGTCTTGGGAGGTTGTATTTTTCTAGGAAGTTGTCCATTTCTTCTAGGTTTTCCAGCCTCTTAGCCTATACGTTTTTATAGTAGTCTCTACTAATTCTTTGTATTTCTGTGGAGTCTGTCGTGATTTTTCCTTACTCGTTTCTGATTCTGTTGATTTGTGTTGATTCTCTTTTTCTCTTAATAAGTTTGGTTAGAGACTTATCTATTTTGTTTGTTTTCTCAAAGAACCAGCCTTTGGTTTCATTGAGTTTTGCTATTGTTTTATTATTCTCAAATTTGTTTATTTCTTCTCTGACCTTTATTATGTCCCTCCTGCTGACTTTAGGCCTCATTTGTTCTTCTTTTTCCAATTTCGATAATTGTGATGTTAGACTATTCATTTGGGATTGTTCTTACTTCTTTAAATATGCCTGGATTGTTATATACTTCCCTCTTGAGATTGCTTTCGCTACATCCCACAGAAGTTGGGGCTTTGTGTTGTTGTTATTTGTTTCCATATATTTCTTGACGTCTGTTTTAATTTGTTCATTGATCCATTGATTATTTAGGAGTGTGTTGTTAAGCCTCCATGTGTTTGTGAGCCTTTTTGTTTTCTTTGTAGAATTTATTTCTCATTTTATACCTTTGTGGTCTGAAAAGCTGGTTGGTAGGATTTCAATCTTTTGGAATTTACTGAGGCTCTTTTTGTGGCCTAGTATGTGGTCTACTCTGGAGAATGTTCCATGTGCAGTTGAGAAGAATGTGCATCCTGTTGCTTTTGGATGTAGAGTTCTATAGATGTCTATTAGGCCCATCTGTTCTAGTGTTTTGTTCAGTGCCTCCATGTCCTTTCTTATTTTCTGTCCATGCATCTATCCTTTTGGAGTGAGTGGCGTGTTGAAGTCTCCTAAAATGAATGCATTACGTTCTATTTCCTCCTTTAGTACCGTTAGTGTTTGTTTCACATATGATGGTGCTCCTGTGTTGGGTGCGTATATATTTATAATGGTTTTATCATCTTGTTGGACTGAGCCCTTTATCATTATGTAATGTCCTTCTGTATCTCTCGTTACTTTCTTTGTTTTGAAGACTATTTTGACTGATACTAGGACTGCACCACCTGCTTTTTTCTCCCTGTTGTTTGCATGAAATATCTTTTTCCATCCCTTTACTTTTAGTCTGTGCATGTCTTTCGGTTTGAGGTGAGTTTCTTGTAATCAACATATAGATGGGTCTTGCTTTTTTATTCATTCTATTACTCTGTGTCTTTTGATTGGTGCATTCCATCCATTTACATTTAGGGTGATTATTGAAAGATATGTACTTACTGCCATTGCAGACTTTAGATTCATGGTTACCAAAGGTTCAAGGTTAGCTTCTTTAGTATCTTACTGTCTAACTTAACTTGCTTATTGAGCTTTTATAAACACTGTCTGGTGATTCTTTATTTCTCTCCCTTCTTATTCCTCCTCGTCTATTCTTTATATGTTGGGCGTTTTATTCTGTGCTCTTTTGTGTTTCATTTAACTGCTTTTGTGGGTAGTTGATTTTATTTTTTGCCTTTAGTTAGTATTTGGTTGGTCTGCTTTCTTTGCTGTAAGTTTATTTTCTCTGGTGACATCTATTTAGTCTTAGGAGTGCTCCCATCTAGAGCAGTCCCTCTAAAAGACTCTGTAGAGGTTGTTTGTGGGAGGCAAATTCCCTCAACTTCTGCTTGTCTGGGGATTGTTTGATCCCTCCTTCATATTTAAATGATAATCATGCTGGATACAGTATTCTTGGTTCTAAGCCCTTCTGTTTCATTGCATTAAATATATCATGCCATTCTATTCTGGCCTGTAAGGTTTTTGTTGAGAAGTCTGATCATAGCCTGATGGGTTTTCCTTTGTAGGTGACCTTTTTCCTCTCTCTAACTGCCTTTAAAACTCTGTACTTGTCCTTGATCTTTGGCATTTTAATTACTATGTGTCTTGGTGTTGTCCTCCTTGTGTCCCTTCTGTTGGGAGTTCTATGTACTTCCGTGGTCTGATTGATTATTTCCTCCCCCAGTTTGGCAAAGTTTTCAGCCATTATTTTTTTTTGGTATCATTAATCTACAATTACAGAAAGAACATAATGTTTACTAGGTTCCCCCCTTCACCAAGTCCCCCCCACATACCCCTTCACAGGCACTGCCCATCTGCGTAGTAAGATGCTGTAAAATCACTACTTGTCTTCTCTGTGTTGCACAGCCCTCCCCATGCCCCCCATGCACTATACATGCTAATTGTAATGCCCTCTTTCTTTTTCCCCACCCTTATCCCTCCCTTCCCACCCATCGTCCCCAGTCCCTTTCCCTTTGATAACTATTAGTCCATTCTTGGGTTCTGTGATTCTGCTGCTGTTTTGTTCCTTCAGTTTTCCTTTGTTCTTACACTCCACATATGAGTGAAATCATTTGGTACTTGTCCTTCTCTACCTGGCTTATTTCACTGAGAATAATACCCTCTAGCTCCATCCATGTTGTTGCAAATGGTAGGATCTGTTTTTTTCTTATTTCAGCCATTATTTTTTCAAAGACACTTTCTATTCCTTTTTCTCTTAATATTGTTTCATTCCTTGAGATCCTTTTATATCTCTCTGTGTCAGCTTCTATACATTCCTGTTCTCTGGTTTCTATTTCATCAATGGCCTATTGCATCTTATCCATTCTGCTTATAAATCCTTCCAGAGATTGTTTCATTTCTGTAATCTCCCTCTAGATGTCTTCCTTTAGCTCTTGCATATTTTTCTGCAGCTCCGTCAGCATGTTTATGACTTTTATTTTGAATTCTTTTTCAGGAAGATCAGTTAGATCTATCTCCTTCTCAGGGGTTGACCCTGTGATTTTGGTCTGTATCAAATTCTTCGCTTTTTCATGGTGATAGAGGTATTTGTGCTGAGCTGGTGCATGTGTTGGCTGGAAGAACATCCCTTCTTGCTGGTTTGTGGCCTTGCTCTCCTGGGAGAACAGCAACCGCTAGCAGTCTGTGCTAGGAAGCTGTGTGCAGACAGGGCCTCTGATTCTTGCCAGGCCAGTATGTAGTTAAGCTCCGCAGTTGCTGTGGGCGTTGTCAGCCTCAGTCTGCTGCTCCAATATGGTGGAGCTGCATTGGAGGGAAAACAGGTGGGAGGCTGTTTATCACCATGATGGGCCTCTGAGCTGCACTGCCATGCAGGGGTTTAGAGCACCTGGAGTTCCCCGGGATTCCCAGCTGCTGGGCTAAGTCTCCCGGGACACTTTCATCCAGCTGTGGGGTCCCTGTCCCTTTAAGACTTTCTAAAAGCACTCACTTTTCTTTGTCCCAGGGGTGGCAGCTGCAGAGACCCTCTCACAGGTCTTACTGACCTGTTTCCCTAATTTCCAGCACCCCATGCATGCACTGTGTATCTGTGCTCACCTGCGGATGGCTAGGGCTGGGTGTTTAGCAGTTCTGGGCTCCCTCTCCTTCCCCGCTCTGACTCCTCTCCTCCCTCTGGGAGCTGGGGTGAGGGGCGTTTGGGTCCCGCCAGGCTGGGGCTTGTATCTTACCACCTTCGCAGAGGTGCTGGGTTCTCACAGGTTTGGATATAGTCTGGCTGTAGTCCTGTATCTTCTGGTCTCTCTTTTAGGAATAGTTGTATTTGTTATATTTTCAAAAATATATATGATTTTGGGAGGAGATTTCCTCTGCTCTATTCATGCCACCATCTTGACTCCACCCCTCTCCAGTTTGCTATATTTTGTTGAGGATTTTTGCATTTATGTTCATCAGGCATATTGGTCTATAATTTTCTTTTTTTGTAGTGTCTTTGCTTGGTATTGGTATTAGAGTGAGGCTGGCCTCATAGAATGAGTTTGGAAGTATTCCTTCCTCTTCTCTTTTGGAATACTTCCATGACCTGAGTGTCTTTTTGTTTATCTTAAATACTTTAAGAATAGAATATTAGCTCTTCTCTAAATGCTTGGTAGAATTCATCTTGAAGTTATGTGGATGAAGAATTTTGTTTGTTGGGGGTTTTTTTTATTACCAATTTGATTTCATTGCTGGGAATTGGTCAGTTCAGATTTTCTTTTTCTTCATGAATCAGTATTGGAAGGTTGTATATTTCTAGAAAGTTTTCCATTTCTTCTAGGTTATCCAATTTATTAGCTTATAATTTTTCATAGTATTCTCTAGTAATTCTTTGTATTTCTGTGGTATCCATTATGACTATTCCTTCTTCATTTCTGATTTTGTGTACTCTTTCTTTCTGGGTAAATCTGGCTAGGGGTTTATACATTTTGCTTATTTTCTCAAAGAACTAGTTCTTGATTTTGTTAATTTTTTCTCTTGTTTTATTCTTCCCCATTTTATTTATTTCTGCTCTGATCTTTATTATGTCCTTCCTTTTACTAACTTTGGGTTTCATTTGTTCTTCTTTTTGTAGTTTCTTAGTTACGAGTTTCACCTGTTTATTTGGGATTGTTCTTGTTTCTTGAGGTAGGCCTGTTTTCCTTTGTTGATATGTATTGTTTGATTTCTGTTTTAATTTGGTCATTGATCCATTGATTACTTAGAAATGTTTTGTTTAGCCTCCATATGTCTGTAGGCTTTTTTTCTTTCTTTAATTTATTTCTAGTTCCATAACACTGTGGTCTGAGATGTTGCTTGAAATTATTTCAATTTTTGAATTTATTGAGGTTCACTTTGTGGCCTAACATGTGATCTCTTCTGGAGAACATTCTATGTGCACTCAAGATAAATATGTATTCTGCTGCTTTTGGGGAGTTTCTGTAGATATCTCTTAAGTTCATCTGATCTAATATATTGTTCATTGCCTCTGTTTCCTTATTTATTTTCTGTCACGTTGATTTGTGTATTGATGTGAGTGGTATGTTAAAGTCTCCTACAATGTACATGTTGTAATCTATTTCCCCCTTTAATTCTGTTAGTATTTGTTTTACATATTTAGGTGCTCCTATATTGGGTGCATACATATTTACAATGGTTATACTCTCTTGTTGGTCTAACCCCTTTACCATTATGTAATGTCCTTCTTTGTCTCTTGTTACTTTGTTTTGAAATCTATTTTGTCTGACATAAGTACTGCTACTTGTGCTTTTTTCTTCATATTGTTTGCATGAAATATCTTGTTCCATCCCTTCACTTTTAATCTGTGTATGTCTTTGGGTCTGAAATGAGCCTCCTGTAGGCAGCATATAGATGGGTCTTGTTTCTATATCCATTCTGCCAATCTATATGATTTGATCGGTGCATTCAGTCCTTTTACATTTAAGGTAATTATTGATATGTATTTACTTATTGCCATTTTATTAATTGTTCTGTTTGTTTTTATAACTCCTCTTTGTTCCTTTCTTCCTTTCTCATACTCTTCTCTTGTTATTTGATGATTTTCTTTAGTGTTATGGCTGGATTTCTCTTTTTAAACTTTTTGTGTATCTATTATAGGCTTTAGATTTGGAGTTACCAAAGCTTCAAGGATACCTTGCTGACTATATAAGTTTATATTGTTTCTGATTAGTCTATTTCAAACAAAATCTCTAAGTACTTCTTTTCTTCTCCTCTTCCACATACTATGTATTAGATGTCATAAATAGGTAATTAGTAGATCTACACTTTTATTGGAGGTTTATTTTCACTGATAAAAAGTATTTAGCCTTAGGAACATTGCCATGTACACAGTCTCTTTAATATATCCTGTAATGCTGTTTTAGTTGTCATAAATTCTTTGAGCTTTCATTTATCTGGGAATTGTTTACTCCTGCTTCAAATTTGAATGATAGTCTTGCTGGGTAGAGGTTCTTGGTTGAAGGTCCTTCTTTTTCAGTCCATTAAATATTTCATGCCACTCCCTTCTGGCCTGTAAAGTTTCTTCTGAGAAGTCTGCTGATAACCTGATGTGGTTTCCTTTATAAGTAATCTTTTTCTCTATCTGGCTGCTTGCAATACTCTGTCCTTATCCTTAATCTTTGCCATTTTAGTTATTATATGTCTTGATGTTGTCTTCCTGGGGTTACTTTTGTTAGGGGCTCTCTGTGCTTCCATGAACTGAGTGTCTACTTCCTTTCCTAGATTGTGGAAGTTTTCAACTATTATTTCCTCAGACTATCTATCCCTTTGTCTCTCTCCTCTCCTTCTGGTACCCTTATTACACAAATACTGTTTTGTTTGAATTGGTTGCATGGCTCTCTTATCATTCCTTCATTCCTAGAGATCCTTTATTTCTCTTAGTTTCTCAGGTCATTGTGTTTCTGTTCTCTAATTTCCATCTCATTCACTGTCTTCTTTATTTGCAGCAATCTATTATTCATTCCCTCCATTGTATGTTTCATTTCAGTTACTGTATGCATCACCTCATGTATATCTTTGTTGAAGTCCTCCTTGAGATCTTTACTACATTTCTGCAGATCAGTGAGCATATTTATGACTTTTACTTTGAAATCTTTGTCAAGAAGTTTGGTGATCTCCGTTTCATTTAGCCCTCTTTCTTATCCTGTAGTTTTGTTTGGAACATATTCCTCTGCCTCTTCATTTTGTCATGGTTTCTGTATTTGTCCTTTGTATTAAATGGATCTGCTATGCTTCTTGTCTAGAGAATAATGGCTTTATGAAAAATGTGTCCTGTGGGTTCCAGAAGCTCAGGACTCTTTCCTCTGCAGGGCTTGGTTCTCCTTTGCTTTGGAGCCCCAGTTGCTATTGGTGGGCTGCGGGCAGTGTCACCTTTCTGTCTGTCTGCCAGCAGTGGTTTATCTCATTCTGCTGTGGCTGGCAGTTTGCCTCAGACAGCCCACTGTGATCAAAGCAGTAGCTTCTGCTGGGATCACTGTGGATGGGGTTACCTTCTGCCTGCCCTGCAGCAGTGATGGGGCTATTTGGTTAATCGGGATGTGTGGGGCAGTTGATCAGAGATTTGTGCGATTGCAGGGTGTAAGGGCTTGTGGTGGTGGCAAGTCTCTCAGTTGCAGAACATGTAGGCACTGGGCAGTGACAACAAGCTGCCTTGTGGAAGAATGCACAGGTTCATGGCAGTAGTGAGTCCCACAGTGGGAGGCCTGCCTAGTGGAGGCAGTTAGTTGCGTGGGTACCTCTAACTGCAGCAGGGCATGCAGCACCAGGCTTGGCCCCCAATGGGAAGGAAGGAGCTCTTGAAGGGGCTCCTGCAGTTGCCCTCCAAGTTGGGCTGAAACAGGGCCACAAAAACTGGGAGAGTCTCCCTCTGCCCAGCAGCATTGGACTTTGTTGCCTGGTGGCAACAAAGGCAACAAAGTCCAATGCCGCTGGGCCAAGTGAGCTGGCCTGTTGGTAGTGTGGAGGGAAGTGCCTTGGGGCTGAGATGCCAGTGTGCAGATGGAGTATATGGGTCTCCCAGGAGTACCTGACCTGCTAGGGCAAAGGAGGGCTGAGGAGGTATCCTCCACCTACCCTTTCTCCTGTGGAAAAAGCCCCATCCAACACTTGTTCCTCTGGCTCCCCTCCCACTGCTGACACTTTTCCCAAACATCTGCCTGTGTTTCAGTGGGACCTGTGGAGCATGCCTGTCTTCCACGGGTGGCTACTATCTCGGCCTCCTACAGTGTTCCAACTGTTCCTGGTGTCCAGTCCCACTAATCACCAGAATCCAATGCGATGTGGACTCATGTTCCTGGAGCAAATCTATAGAGCCAGGTATTCAGAATTCTCGGGTGCCTATCCCTTCCCCTCTCTGTTCCTCTTCCTCCTGCTGATGGGCTGGGGCAGGGGAGGGGCTTGGGTCCCACTCCATCATGGCTCTTCCACTTAACTTTTCTCTGTGGTCTTTTTGTCTTCACCAGGAGTAGGTGGTCTGCTCTGCAGACTTCAGTTCATTTTCAAGTTAAGTTGTATTTGTTCTAGTTGCTTCCTTGGTATGTGTGTGCAAGGAGGTCCCTGTCTTGCCTTTCTATCTGCCATCTTGAGCCTCTCCACTGTGTCCTATCCTTTTTTCTTTCTTTTTTTTTTTTTTATTAAACAACAGGAATTAATTTTCTCAACGTTCTGGAGGCTGAAGTCCCAGATCAAGGTGCGAGCAGGGTTGGCTTCTCCTGACACCTCTCTCCTGGGCTTGCAGAGGGCCACCTTCTGATCCTCAAATTGGCGTTTTCTCTATGCATATATGCTCATAATGTCTCTTCCACTTGTTAAAATTTATCTTATTTAACAAATATTTTATTACAATTTTTTATTAAGATATTTTTATATACACTCTTCTGAAGGTTTCACATGAAAAACAATGTGGTTACTACATTCACCAATTTATCTAGTCCCACCTGTACCCCACTTCAGTTACTCTCCATCAGTTAGGTAAGATGCCTCAGGGTCCCTATTTGTCTTCTCTGAGCTACACTGACTTCCCTGTGACCCCACACAAACCATGTGCACTGATCATTATACTCTTCAATCCCATTCTCCCTCACTTCTCACCCACACTCCCCCAACCCTCCCCTTCGGTAACCGCTAGTCCCTTCTTGGAGTCTGTGAGTCTGCTGCTGTTTTGCTCCTTCAGTTTTGATTCGCTGTTATACTCCACAAATGAGGGAAATCATTTGGTATTTGTCTTTCTCCACCTGGCTTATTTCACTGGGCATAATATCTTCTAGCTCCATCCATGTTGTTGCAAATGGTAGAATTTGTTTCTTTCCTATGGCTGAATAGTATTCCATTGTGTATATGTACCACCTCTTCTTTATTCATTCATCTACTGATGGACACTTAGGTTGTTTCCGTATCTTGGTGATTGTAAATAGGGCTGCAATAAACATAAGGGTGCATATGTCTTTTTGAATCTCAGAAATTATATTCTTTGGGTAAATTCCTAGGAGTGGAATTCCCGGGTCAAATGGTATTTCTATTTTTAGTTTTTCGAGGAACCTCCAGATTTCTTTCTACAGTGGTTCAACTAGCATACATTCCCAACAGCAGTGTACTAGGGTACCCCTTTCTCTGTATCCTCACCAGCATTTGTTCTTCTTAGTCTTTTTGAAACTGGCCGTCATAACTGGCGTGAGGTGATAACTCATTGTGGTTTTAATTTGCATTTCCCTGATAATTAGTGATGTGGAGCATCTCTTCATGTGCCTGTTGGCCATCTGAATTTCTTCTTTGGAGGACTGTCTCTTCATATCCTCTGTGCATTTTTTAATAGGGATATTTGCTTTTTGGGTGTTGAGGCATGTGAGTTCTTTATATATTTTGGATGTTAACCTCTTGTCCGATATGTCATTTACAAATACATTCTTCCATACTGTAGGATGGCTTTTTGTTCTAATGATGGTGTCCTTTGCTGTACAGAAGCATTTTAGCTTGATGTAGTCCCATTTGTTCATTTTTTATTTGGTTTCCCATGCCCAAGGAGATGTGCTCAGGAAAAAGTTGCTCATATTTATATTCAAGAGAGTTTTGCCTTTGTTTTCTTCTAAGACTTTTATGGTTTCATGACTTACATTCAGGTCTATGATCCATTTGAGTTTACTTTTGTGTATGGGGAGAAACAATAATCCAGTTTCATTCTCTTGCATGCAGCTGTCCAGTTTTGCCAACACCAGTTGTTGAAGAGGCTGTCATTTCCTCATTGTATATCCATGGCTCCTTTAACATATATTAGTTAACCATATATGCTGGGTGCTCTAGTCTGTTGCATTGGTCTATGGGTCTGTTCTTGTGCCAGTACCAAACTGCCTTGATTACTGTGGCTTTGTAGTAGAGCTTGAACTCAGAGAGTGTAATACCCCCTGCTTTATTCTTTCTTCTCAGGATTCTTGCCTATTTGGCATTGTTTTATTTCCATATGAATTTTAGAACAATTTGCTCTAATTGGTTGAAGAATGCTGTTGGTATTTTGATAGGCTTTGCATTAAATCTGTAGATAGCTTTAGGGAGGATGGCCAAATTTTACAATATTAATTCTTCCTATCCATAAGCATGGGATGTGTTTCGATTTATTGGTCCCTTCTTTAATTTCTCTCATGAGTGTTTTGTAGTTTTCAGAGTGTGGGTCTTTCACTTCGGTTGTTGGGTTTTTTCCTGGGTATTTTATTCTTTTTCATGGAACTGTGAATGGAATTGTTTTCTTCATTTCTCTTTCCGCTAGTTCATCATTAGCATATAGGAGTGCGGCAGATTTCTGTGTATTAATTTTGTATCCTGCAACTTTGCTAAATTCAGATATTAGATCTAGTAGTGTTGGAATGGATTCTTTAGGGTTTTTTATGTACAATATCATGTCATCTGCAAACAGGACAGTTTAACTTCTTCCTCACCAATCTGGATGCCCTTTATTTTTTTTATGTTGTCTAATTGCTGTTGGCAAGGACTTCCAGAACTGTTGAATAAAAGTGAGGAGAGTGGGCATCCTTGTCTTGTTCCCGATCTTAAAGGAAAGGCTTACAGCTTCTCACTGTTAAGTATGATGTTGGCTGTGGGTTTGTCATATATGGCCTTTATTGTGTTGAGCTACTTGCTCTCTACACCCATTTTATTGAGAGTTTTTATCATGAGTGGATGTTGAATTTTGTTAAATGCTTTTTCTGCATCTGTGGAGATCACATGTTTTTTGTCCTTCTTTATGTTGATGTAGTGAATGATGCTGATGGATTTTCTAATATTGTACCATCCTTGCATCCCTGGAATAAATCCTACTTGATTATGATGTATGACTTTTTGATGTATTTTTGAATTTGGTTTGCTAATATTTTGTTGAGTTTCTTTGCATCTATATTCATCAGGTATATTGCTCTGTAACTTTCTTTTTTTGTGGTGTCTTTGCCTGGTTTTAGTATTAGAGTGATGCTGGCCTCATAGAATAAGTTCGGTAGTATTTCCTCCTCTTCTACTTTTTGGAAAACTTTAAGGAGGATGGGTATTAGATCTTCACAAAATGTTTGATAAAATTCAGCAGTGAAACCATATGGTCCAGGAATTTTGTGCTTAGATAGTTTTTTGACTATCAATTCAATTTCCTTTTTGGTAATTGGTCTGTTCAGATTTTCTATTTCTTCCTGGGTCAGCCTTGGAAGGTTGTCTTTTTCTAGGAAGTTGTCCATTTCCTCTAGGTTAACCAATTTGTTAGCATATAATTTTTCATAGTATTCTCTAATAATTCTTTGTATTTCTGTGGTGTCCATAGTAATGCTTCTTTCTCCTTTCTGATTCTGTTTATGTGTGAAGACTGTCTTTTTTTCTTGATGAGTCTGGAAAAGGGTTTATCTACTTTGTTTATTTTCTCAAAGAACCAGCTCCTGCTTTCATTGATTCTTTCTATTGTTTCATTCTTCTTGATTTTATTTATTTCTGCTTTGATGTTTCTTTATTATGTCCCTTCTTTTACTGACTTTGGTCCTCATTTGTTCTTCTTTTTCTAGTTTTGTTGTGAGTTTATACTGTTCATATGGGATTGTTCATCTTTCCTGAGGTAGGCCTATATTGCAATATACTTTCCTCTTAGCATGGCCTTCACTGTGTCCGACAGATTTTTGTGGTGTTGAATTAGTGTTGTCATTTGTCTTCTTATATTGCTTGATCTCTGTTTTTATTTGGTCATTGATCCATTGGCTATTTAGGAGCATGTTGCTAAGCCTCCATGTTTATGTTGGATTTTTCATTTTCTTTGTGTAATTTATTTCTCATTTCATACCTTTGTGGTCTGAGAAGCTGGTTGGTACAATTTCAATCTTTTTGAATTTACTGAGGCTTTTTTTGTGGCCTAGTACATGATCTATTCTTGAAAATGTTCTATGTGCACTTGAAAAGAATGTGTTTCTTGTTCCTTTTGGGTGGAGTGGTCTGTAGATATCTGTTAGGTACATCTGTTCTAATGTGTTGTTTAGTGCCTCTGTCTGCTTACTTATTTTCTGTCTGGTTGATCTGTCCTTTGCATTGAGTGGAGTGATGAAGTAAAATATAAGCATTGCATTTTACTTCCCCCTTCAATTCTTTTAGTATTTGTTGCACATATTTGGGTGCACCTATATTGGGTGTATAGGTACTTATAATGGTTATATCCTCTTGTTGGACTGACCCCTTTATCATTATGTAAAGTCCTTCTTTGTCTCTTGTGACTTTCTTTGTTTTGAAGTCTATTTTGTCTGACACAAGAACTGCAACTCCTGCTTTTTTCTCCCTACTGGTTGAATGAAGTATCTTTTTCCCTCCCTCCACTTTTAGTCTGTGTATGTCTTTGGGTTTGAATTGAGTTCTGTAAGCAGCATATGGAAGTGTCTTGTTTTTTAATCCACTCAGTGACTCTGTGTCTTTTGATTGGTGCATTCAGACCATTTATATTTAGGGTGATTATCAAAAGGTATGTACTTATTGCCATTTCAGGCATTAGATTCGTGGTTACCAAAGTTTCAAGGGTAACTTCGTTACTATCTAAGAGTCTAACTTAACTCACACAATATGCTATTTCCAACACAATCTAAAGGTTCTTTTTTTCTCCTCCTTTTCTTCCCCCTCCATTCTTTATATATTAGGTATCACATTCTGTACTCTTTGTCTATCCCTTGACTGACTTTGGGTGTAGTTGACTTAATTTTGCATATGCTTAGTAATTAATCATCCTACTTCCTTTACTGTGGATTTATTTTCTCTGGTGACAGCTACTAAGCCTTAGGAGTACTTCCATCTAGAGCAGTCCTTTTAAAGTACACTATATAGATAGTTTGTGGGAGGTAAATTTCCTCTACTTCTGCTTATATGGAAATTGTTTAATCCCTCCATCAAATGTAAATGATAATCTTTCCAGGTAGAGTATTCTTGGTTTCAGGCCATTTTGCTTCATTGCATTAAATATACTATGCCACTCCCTTCTGGCCTGTAAGGTCTCTGTTGAGAATTCTGATAGCCTGATGGGTTTTCCTTTGTATGTGATTTTTTTTTCTCTCTCTCTGGCTGCTTTTAATAGTCTGTTCTTATACTTGATCTTTGCCATTTTAATTATTATATGTTTTGTTGTTGTCTTCCTTGGGTCCCTTATTTTGAGAGATCTGTGCACCTCTATCACCTGAGAGACTATCTACTTCCCCAGACTGAGGAAGTTTTCAGCAATTACCTCCTCAAAGATACTTTCTATCTCTTTTTCTCTCTCTTCTTCTGGTACTCCTATGATGTGAATATTGTTCTGTTTGGATTGGTCACACAGTTCTCTCAATATTTTTTCACTCCTAGGGATCCTTTTTTTTTCTCTGTACCTCTGCTTTTTTGTATTCCTGTTCTCTAAAATCTATTCCATTTACCATCTCCTCCACTGTATCTAATCTTCTTTTAAATTCCTCCATTGTATGTTTCACTTCTGATATTGTATTCCATAATGATTGAATCTCCATCCATAATTCTTCACTGAGTTCTTGACTATGTTTATGTACCTCCATGAGCATGTATATTATTTTTATTTTGAAATCTTTTTCCAGAAGAGTGATGTGTTCAGTTTCACTTGATCCTTTTTCTGGTGTTTGTGGGATTTGGGGTTGAACCAGTTTCCTTTGACATTTCATATTTGTATGTGGGGCCCTCTATGGCCCAGAAATTCTACTCTATGGAGCTGCTCAGCCCCTGTAGCAATGTCAGGGGTCACAGGTGAGTGGCACTGATGCGTGGGGGAGGAACGAGGAGTTTCCTGCTTCCCAGCTGCTATGCCTGTCTCCACTGCCAGAACCTGTGGCCCAGCACACAGGTGTAAGCCTCTATGCTTTGCGTTTGTACCTGCCATAGGTGGGGTTTCCCTTGGGTGGCCTGATGCCAGGGCAGGGACTGCTGGTTTTCAAGCTGATGGAGGCTTGCTGTGAGGAATGTGCATCAGGTTGCATATCATGGTGGGGGTCCTTGGAGCTGTGTAGCCAGGCAGGGGCATGGAGTACCTGAAGCTCCTGGACGTTCCCAACCTGCCAGGCAGAATGCGCCTGAATAATTTTGTCCTTTCTCCTTAGCAGTAAGCTCTGTGCAATCCTTGCCCCTTTAGTAGGCCTCTCACTGTTAGGAAGTCTCTCAGACTGCCTGCCATTCTTTTGTCCCAGAGGAGCTGGATGTGCATCCCTGTTTTCCACAAGCAGCTAGACTCAGTCTCTCCAGGTATTCTGCCTGTTTTAACTTTCCAACCCCACTTATCTCCAGAGCACCATTCAGTGTAGGTTTGTGCTCCCAGAGCAGATCTCCAGGGCTGGGTGTTCAGCAGTCCTAGGCCTCCACTCCCTCCCAACTCCATTTCTCTTCCTCCCATTGTTGAGCTGGGGTAAGGGAAGGGCCTGGATCCTGCCAAATCATGGCTTTGATATGTTACCCTGTTCTGTGAGGTCTGTTCTTTACTCCAGGTAAATGCAGTCTGGCGCAGCCTTCTTTCCTGTTGCTCTCTCAGGATTAGTTGTATTAATTATATTTTTGTATTATATGTGGTTTTGGGAGGAGACCTCTTTCTCACCTCTCAGTCCACCATCTTTGGTCTACCTTATCCTCTTTGCAGTGCTCTTTCAGAGCAGAGGCATGTGTATTTTTGTGTTCCATATTTTAGTGGCTTCTCACTCCCTATATCTGTGAATATCCTTTTGTCCTACTTCCTACATATCTCTCAAATCAACTTCTTTTCTTTACCTTATGGCCACCACTGTACCCTGGACCATCAAATGCCAGACTTCTACAAATTCTCTCTGATTTCCTGAAAACGTTCATATTGCCTTCCCAACCCAAATCCTTAATGAATGTAAATTGTTTCATCCTCTGATTAAAATCCATCAGAAGCTTCCCACTGTCTTCAAACTTCTTAATGGGGTTCCAAGGTTCTCCACTATTTGGTCTAACCTTTCTTGCCACTCTCTGCCTTGCACTTTTTGACCCAGAAATGCTGGACTTCAAAGTTCCATGATCTTTGCATGATCCTCCTTTGCTTGCAAGCCTTTTCCATTAACATTCAGTTTGCATTACTTCCCTCCTTCTATATTCAACTCTTAGGCCTTTGCTCAGATGTTAGTTTTACAGGAAGATATTCTAGTAACATTCACTATAGTTTATTAAAATTACTTTAGTGTCTGTCTTTCACTGATAAAATAGTAATACTTACATGATGGTACAGACCATATCTAAGTTGTTTGTTTTTTATCCTAAAAGTCTGGGATATATTAGATGGTAAATAAATCTATGTAATAAATATGAATGAATGTATCACTGCCCTTTACTAAAGTGAAATGTAGAAATGTTTGTTGAGTAAATGAATGACTTTGAGAATGTGACATTGAATTAATACAGAGAAGACTCCTGGTAATCTAAAAGAAAATTATGTCAGTGGAGTGATAAAGAAGGAATCCAGTAGATTAGGCAGGAGAGGTAGTGAGGAAATAAAGACAGTTAAGATTTTAAATAATTTATAAGTAGTTCAATTAGGAAAGGAAGAAGAGAAGTAGAATAATAGGTAAAAGCTTATTGCAAAATCAAGAGAGGAATTCCTTTTCAAAGGCAGAAGAGGAAGATATCAGGTGGCAAGTGACAGAGAAGTCAACTTAAGGTGAGATTAAGGAATAAAGGGAATTGATTGACTTATGAGGCTGAAGTTCAGAGTAAGGCTAAGTTTAGGTATGGTTGGATCCAGAGTTTCAAGGTGTTATCAGGGTTCTGCTTTTAAAGATCTTTGATTTTTCTCAACCCTACCTTTCTACATTGATTTTATAGCCAGGCTGGCTTCCCTATAGTAGTAAGAATCACTCTCAGCAAATCCAGACTGCACAGAGATCCCCTTCATATTACCTCCTTTTCCACAAATCCAAAGGAAGAAAAAACACTTACATCATTCAGGATTCTTGTTTGCAAGGAATAGAAACAGAGTCTCCCTTACTTACACAGAAAAGGAATTTATGGTAAAGAGATCAGGAAGCTTCCAGAATCAAGTAGAAAGAGAACAGGACTTATAAAACAGGCAGAAATAAAGAGAGGCAGGCATTAGGAACCACAGCCAAGGTCAGCACAGGAAATGTCTGGTTAGGGCAAGTCTTGGACATTACCACCCACAGACATTGCTGTTGCAGAGCACTGCTGCTACTGTCATTGGATATTGCTGCCTCTGTCATGCTTGAATTATAAATTGTGTCGTCTTTCTGTCACTCAATATTCCAGTCCCTGACTAGAGTATCTGGCTGGTCAAGTCCATCATATCACCAGCACCTAAGCCACCATGAGGTGGAAGAGGGAACATTTGGTTTTCTAGGCTTCTGTAATGGGAATGGGGTTTTGTTTTTCACAGACTCATATAAAGGAAGACAAATTGGGAGGGCTTTTGGATGTTGGGCAGCCAAAAGGTGACAAACATCTAGTTTTTGGTCTTGGCCCCAAACAAGCTTTACGCTGTTTACAACAGACTCACCTAAAATTTAAAGGCATGAAACGATTGAAGGTAAAAGATATGCAAAAAGGTATATTAGGTAAATATTAACCAAAAGAAAACTTAGGCACTATATTAATATTAGAAAAATAAACCTTAGAACAAAAAGCATTATTAGGGTTAGAGAGGATTAATAGATTATGATGAAGTGTAAAATTCAGTTGGAAGATGTAACAGTTCTAAATTGTGTACACTTAATAAAATAGCCTCAAGGTAAATAAGAAAGCAATAGACTATAGAGAGAAATTTATTTAAAAATATCTAACAAAAGTTGAGAAGGACCTGTCTGGAAGAAATTATAGTGCATAGTCAACACATTCTTCTCAAGTACTGATAGGTCAACTAGGCAAAAATTAGTGAAAATATAGAGTATTTGAACAATACAATTAACAAGTTTGATTTATAAAACCGTGTATCCAACACTCAGAAAATCTATACTTCTCCATGTATGGTTTAATCCCACTTGAGTTGGGTTTTTGTTTTTGTCATGTGAAACTAAAAGTATCCTAATCCCATATATTAAATCCTTTTTTGCTTAAAATAGCTAGAAAAGTTTCTGCTCTCTGCAAATAAACCTTGATGGATATAAATACCAAGTTGAATATATCCTAGAAGTTTAAGTCTAGTTTACATTAGAAAATCTGTAAATTATATTATATATATATACATATATATGTGTGTGTATATATATATTCACATGGTATATATATATTATATATATATATATGAATACCTCAGTGGTTGCAGAAAAGGCATTTGGTAAAATTTAATTCTAATATAAAACCATATTAATATTCCTAGTAAAAAAGAGATAGAAAGGAACACCTTCAACCTGATAAAGATTATCAACCAAAAATATATACAAACATCCTGCTTAATGCTCAGAAGTTGAAAGATTTTCCTTTTAAATCAGGAACATAACAAACTTATCCATTATCTTCATTTTTATACAACATGATTTTTGCCAGTATAGTAAAATAAGATGAAGGGGAAAATAGATAAAAGGATTTAACAAGAAGACACAAAAATTTCTTTTCAGAAGAAACAAACAAACAAAAGAAACAATAATTGTTCATTATTCTAAGATATCATTGCCTACAGAATAGTCTACAGAAAATATGAGAAATAAGTGGAATTTAGTATCTGGATAAGATACACAAAGTTGCATTTCTAAATGGTCATAACAAACAAAAAGATTATTCATCCTAGCCATAAGGTATTTTAAAATAAATCTAACAAAAGTTGAGCAGGACCTGTATGGAAGAAATTAACAAACTTTACTGAAAGTCATTAAAGAACACTTAAATTAATGGAGGGATATACTATGTTCATGGATTCACCATGGTAAAGTTGTTAATTCTCCCTAAATTGATCTTTAGGTGCAATGTAATTCCATCAAAATCCCATCACGGCTTTATGAGAAAACTGACAAACTAGTTTTTTTAATTGTATATGGGAGCTCACAGTTCCAAGAATAAAGAAGGTAGTCTGAAGAAAAGAATAGGGTGGGGAGATTTCCCATACCATTTATTAAGGTTTATTATAGAACTATGGCATTTTGAACAGTGCAGGCATAGATAACAGACCATTTGAGCAGACTAGAGGGCTCAGAAACACATTATATATTTAAGGAAACTTCAATCATAGCAGAATGGGTACTGTTGATCACTGGAAAAAATAATGGACTCTTTAATAAATGATTCTGGAAAATAAGATGTCCACTTTAAAAACGACATCTATAGTTACATGTCAAAAGTAAACTTAAAAACCTTTACAAGAAAATACAGAATATCTTATGACCTCAGGATAGGAAAACATTTCTTAAAAAGGGCACAAATAATACAACATACATAAAAAATTGACAGATTTGACTTTACAGTTAACAACTGATTACCACACACACTATAATGTTTCATAACTTAAATGTTACACATCTTCTTTTGAATTATCAACTATTACAAAATTTAAAAGAGAACTAGGTTTGAGGGAGGCAGGGAAAAGAACAATTTTCTTGTGCTGTAAATGTTATCAGGAATCAAAAAATTATTTGGGATACAGTACTCATTGGCCCAAGATTACCATGTGTTTGTAGGGGGCTTCTCTGAAAAGTTGAAGAGGGGACAGCTTAGTAAGTGCTCATTGGAAACTCCTGTCCACACAATTTGTGGTTTTGGATGGGCAAAAAGCATTCCTTTCAGATAAGTTAGTTCTCAATGAGAACAATTCAGTGACAAGTGTGAAATGTAACATGGTGATGAACATGATTCTGTTGCCATTCCCTCTGGATTTGTGTTCCTGGCTCTAACAAAGCTTGGTGATTCTAAGCAAGTTAGTTAACTTTTCAGAGCCTTGGCTTCCTCATCTGTAAAGTGAAGGCTATTAAAACAATCCTATGAGATAGATATTGAGATTAAGTAAATGAATGCATTTAGTACACATGGAAAATGCTTGGCACATGGCAACTGCCGTGTAAGTGTTTGCTTTATTATCCTCAGGTTTACTCTGTTACTTGTGTCTTGCACCTTTTTCCTTGACATAGAGCATCTGAAAGTCATTGTTGTTTGAATTTTTCATTCAGGTAGAGTTCTGGAACATCCTCTTTATGTGTCACAGTTGTACATATTAAAAGTGTTTAACATCAACAGAGAAGGGAGGCAAAGAAGGTCTGGAGCCCCTAGTTAAGGTACTGACAACTACTGGGTTTCAGTTCATTTGGTGTTAGGATAGTAACAGGTATTCAATGTATGATATAACTTGAAGAAAGGGCTCCAATTTGAGTTTCGGCTGTGTGTGTCACAGAATTTAAATGCCAAAACAAGTCTTTATGATTGTTGGAAATGGGCCTTCCAGCCATCTGGTTTAGTTCTAGCTAGAGATTCTCCTGGGAGAGTTAATAAATAGTCCTTTATAGTTACTCTTGTCACTTTGCCTACAGATTTGCATGGTTTTGGAAATAGAGATTACAAACAGCCTTCCTCTGTTACTATTTGAACTCTATCAACTTTAAGTTTAATTTCAATGCACCATTTAATAACTCCAGAGCAAAAACTAGGTCCTGTGGGCCTAAAAAGATATGTAATAAGGCTTCATATCTGTCTTTAGAAATCTTGTAGTCTGGTATGGGAGATAATACATATCCATATAATTATGACATAGGTATAAAATGATAAGTGCCAAAACAGAAAGCAGTTGACTTCTCTGAAATTATCTGTCCCACACTTTCCCTCCTGTCCAAATGGCTGTTGTGGGAGCTACCATGTCCTGACATGGCCCTATCATGGTGGCTGTCACAGTTCAGTGATCTGGGGTAAGCACCTAAGCTGGGCTGGAGCTCTTCTCTTGAATCTTTGAAACTGGAAAGTCAACCTGGTATTCAATATAAATTTGCTCATAGTTGAGTTGTAATGAAATTTCACTGCACTTTTAATACTGTGCCTCTGTCTGTATATATCTCAGATGCCACTTTTTAGATATATTTCTTTTATATCTCATTACATGCATAGGCACATATCTTTTTTCATTCATCATTACATTCTCTCAAAAAGGCCATGTTATTTTACTCTGGCACCTACATATCTCACTAGACTGCTTACAGTCTATTTAATTAATTTTCCAACTGCTGTCAATTATTGCATTTCAGGAGACTTGCATCTTTCTTTAATTTCCTTTCATTTATTCTCTTTATCACAGATTTCTAGGTATGAATTTATACTATGTAAATTGTCTCAATTTTAATAAAGTTAAAGAGAAAAATAAACAAAAATATGGACTTCCTAAATGAAAACAAATAATTCCAAAGCAATCTGTGGGTAAAACTGTGAAAAGAGCACAAAGGGAAGAATAAAGGAAGGTTTTACTGAAGAGTCAAAAACATTAATTAAATTTATGCCTGAAAATGAGTAGGGTTTACTAGGAAGATGAAGGTGGAAAAGGAGAGCAGAAGCTATTCCAAGTACAAACATGAAAATAAGGACAGTGTAGCATGTTTGAGAAACAGTAAGTATTCAGTAAGTATTTCAGATATGCTCTCCTATTGAAGAAAAGGCAGGAGCAGTAACCTAGGCCCATTTACCAGACCCTGGACTCAACAAGTGGGGAGCCATTGGAAAGCCTTTAAACATGGACATTACACCATTAGATGTTTTTGTCAGAAAGTTCAGACTGGCAGGAATGTGGAAGGTACATGAGATATAAATTCACCTGATATTGTCCCATTAATATGAGCTGCTAGAGGGGCAAAAATATTATTTTTTTGATATTTTTTAAACTTCTCACAGCATAGATTAGCATAGTGCCTGCACCTAGTAGGAAATGTTTGTTGATGTGAAGACTTCAGTGTCAGAAGGAACACACTGCTGCTATTGGATATTGGAGAATGGACAGTATGACTCTACTCCAATTAACAAACTCAGTTGGGGTAGTAGTCATAGAAATCTTTCTAGAAGTGATGGCTGAGCTCAATATGGAACAAGGAGAGAACATCCCAAATGAAGGATGGAGACAAGGAAACATAGGGACTTTTTGGGAAATACTGCTTAATTCAGTATGATGGAGCTCATAAAACATCAAAGTGAAAGTATAAAATCATAGAATCTCATAGGTGGAAGGAGTCTTTAAAATTCATCTTATTGCATCAACCTTCTAATCATTTCTGCAAAGCCCCTGCTTTAATTGCTTGGGTGAGTTCCTCAGGGGCCTTCAAGGACAAGGAAGTCCACTCTCTTCCTTATCATCCAAGGCAGTCTATTCTTTAAAAGTAATTCTTTACATCAAACCAAATCTGTCTACTTAGCACTGCTCTGCTTTTAACTTAGGGCCAGACAGGGCAATGCATATCTTGTCCATACCCAAGATTTTCAGGATTTGGAGATAGCTATCAAGAACTTTTTGACTCATTCACTCAATCATTTCATCATTTATTTCACAGAGAACATGGTTTTTCTGTCACTCTAGCCTTTTTCCATTGAAAAGATTCTAGTGTGTTTATTTCCCTTTTAAAATGTAGTACCTAATGCATAATACAAAACCCCTGTAAACTCAGGATTATTCATTTAGATACTATACTTCTGTTTCTTGGAATCAGTCCAAGATGAGCCTTGAAAATCAGGGTAAAGAATTTGAATTTTATTCTTCCAGGAATAGGGGAGCCACTGAAGGATTTTGAGCACATAGATGCCTTGAGAGCAGGGGCCATAACTTACTGTGTATCCCACTGGCTAATTAGAATGCAACCTCTAAGTGTTAAGTCTGTACCTGCCCCATTCATGGCATAGCTTCAGTGGTGAGGGCAGGGCTGGCACACAGTAGGTATTTGATAGACCTACATAAATGAGTATCTATTTTAGTGCCAGGCACATTGTACATACACAATTCATGCTTGTTGAATGAAGAAAGGTAAATAATCAAAGCCATATTTCAAGGAGATAACTGGCAACAGTATGCAAAAATATTGGAGACAGAAAATAACAGAAACCATAGGGTGGAAAACAATAAGGATGAATTGTAGCAGTCTCAGTAAGAGGTAACGGAAGTATAAACCAGGATAACAGAGTAACAAAAAGGAAGGAATGGGATATGAGATTGTGAAAGAGGATTTGACAAGATTTATAAATTAAATGTACATAAAGTGTGAAGAAGAAGGAAGTGATAAAGAAAACTCTGGGGCTTAAATTTGGATGGCTGAAAAAAATGTTGCCATTCACAGAATTATTTATTTTAGGAATAGCTGATATTTTAAGGGACTATGACAAATTCAGTTTGGGGTGGGTTGAATTTAAAAGTACTGGTGTGGTATGCAGGAGGAGGCAAAATGTGGGACTAAAGTTTATGAGTAAGGAAGAGCAGGATCTTTACAGCTGAGAATCACCCAAATATGATCGTTGAAATCATAGAAGTAGATGAGATGGAGAATTAGAAACAAGGGAATCTTTCCTCCATGAAGAAAAGAGGTTAAGGAACCAAAGATGGAATAGTTATTACAAGTATAAAACCTGAAAAGTATAGTCATGAAATTGAAGAGATGAGAGAATTTCAAGGAGGGAGTTTGCTAAATATGCTATAGAGAGAAGGAAAACCTTCAGTATCTGGAAATTGGAAAACAAGTCTTTTTTTATTCTCCTTCTCTCATTCATAGCTGCCAAATTCCGATAAGCTAAATTTTGCTCCTGTTAGGCTAATATCTTTTCTCCCTCCCCCTTAAAGAGTAAAACATTCTTATTGAAAAAAAGAAATGAAAAAGGCTGATGTTGTATTGGTTGCAGGTATACCATGTATGTTTTTTACTCTTTTTTTCATACAGAGGGATCAGATCTAGGTTGTATAGGGTCTTGAGTTTATACAAGTTGGAAGTCTCTCTTTAAGAAAAAGAACATAAGATTTTGAATACAAAATTAGGTAAAAAGTTTTTTAAGAATGGAAAAAAAAGATCGCACCAAATATTTGGAGCTTTGGATATTCAGTTTTCCTTCTTCTGATATCTCTTAGGCAAAACAGCTTTCCTTGATAGGTACAGATGACAGATAAAATGGTAAATCCAAAATCTGTTTTCCAAGAGAAGACTGCCCTAGAATTTTTTAAGTGGCTCCTAAGGCTCCTGTTTTGTTTGAGATGAATAGCAGCACTGCTCAAGACTAGAATTGGGAAAAGGAGGTGAGGCATGAATCTACTGGTTTATGTAAAATTTGGTGCCACTAAAGTAGGAAACAGAATAACAGCATTTACAAATCTGCAGCACACTTCCTCTTTCACTTAAAATTTCCCAGAAAGAGCAATCTTCCTTGTGTTATCTTCCCAAATCACTTCAGTTTTCTTATCTGTAGTGCCTTATAATTCTTTGAAAAAAAAAACACCCAAAACAAAAATCAATTTAGACTTAGATTTTCTCTCCTGAACATAAATTTACTCTGAAGGGAGAGGTAATGGTGAAGAAATACAATAATGAATTTTTCTTACTATAATCCCAAAAATCAAAGACATCCTCTAGCTAAAAGAACCAACAGAGGTTCCCCCAACTTGCCTCAAAACATGACTAGGCCTAAGACATCCCCTTTCAGATGACAGTTTCACTTTTCCAAAAAAAAACTCTTTACTTTCCACAGTCATTTGCCTAATACTTCCCATGTTTGTAGAAAAAGTGCTCTTAAACTCAGAAGAGTTGTTGGAATTATTCCCTTAAAAACTTTATCAGGGAGGCAATATGCATAGTTACTTACTTTTGAGAGAGTGATATCCAAGGCTGGCTGTTGGCAGGGCAGTCTCCTACTCAAGCATATCTCTTGGCAGCCTCTCCTCTTTTTGTCAACCCCTCTTACAAAGGGAGAGGATTTGGTAGCACTCTCCCTTTTTCACAACCACACTGAACTCAGAAGCTTCATGAATAGTTCAACTAAAACAAGATCAAGTTTCAGACACTCCCATACTGAATGAGAAAATGATACTGCTCCCTAGATCAGTAGGAAAATATTTCCATAACGCTGCCAGGGCTGGGGCAGCCAAGGTTAATAGCTCATCATACCTTCTAAGTAGGATCACATGGGTGGTAGAAGATGGGTTAGTAGCCAGCTTTTTTATCTATACAGTGGTTCTCTGGATTAGTAGCATCACCTGGAAAATTGTTAGAAATGCAAATTCTTGGCCCCAGCTTTAATGAATCAGAAACTTTGGGGTTGTTGGTGTCGGTGCTTTAACCAGCCCATTAGGTGGGTGACTGTTTGAAAACTACTTGTCAACAAGATCAGTGAACTCTAAAATCTCCTTTTTTCCTCCAAAGAATTTCCTTACAACATTTGGATCAGAAAAGTTGTCAAAACTATTTCACATAGTATTAGTCATTATACACGTTCATATATGCCTTGAATGCACAATTTACTACTATTTCCTCTAAGATTTTATTTGGCTCATTAAAAAAAAACTTCCATAGGATCTGCATGTGTGCATGTCTGTATATATGATTATAAATATACAGAACATTTCTAGAGGGACACACTCCATCCAGGACTTCAAAGTGAGGGATTAGATGGCTTATGTTGTACAATGTGCATATTTTCTACTCAAAATTTATTTTTTTCAAGTAGATAAAATTTCGAAATATTATCATAGCTTAAAAAAGTAACTCTTCTAATAAATGTGCTATATTTAATAAAATTACTGAATGCCTACTGTCTCACTTAAGGGTTTCAGCCCCAGGCATGTTCACTATGGATTTAGTGAGACTGAGAAATGACAATGGGGTAAAAAGGTTTATAATCGGCTTTATTCTCCCAGAGGTAGGTCGAGCACTAAAATCCTTAGCTTCCAACAGTCTGCAGGTCCATAATCTACCTCCCTCTCTGCCTTCCCCCAGAGCACTGGGCAGAGCTCTTTATAAAGTGATTCAATCAACAACAGCTCATTGCCTGCAGGTGTGAAAGCAGTAGCCCAGCAGTAGGCCAATTATATCATCAAGTAGTTTAGGGTTATGTGAGGATCCTGGCCATGGGAACTTCCATTTTTCCCACACCTACTATGTACCAATCACTGTGCTGGATGCTGGGGTCAAAATGGAAAATGATGTATAATCCCAGCCCTCAAACTTTTATTTTCCCAAAAAACACTAAATAAAGCAATTGATTTTTCTGTTTGCTTGACCACAGCATCTCAAATTGTGTGGAAGAGTTGAGGGAAGTTAAAGATAATATCTTTTTCTTTCCAGGGTGGGAAAAACTGAGCCTGAAACAAAACCAGATTTTGGAACTCATTATAATAGCTACTATTTATTTAGTGATGAACCTTAAAGCAAAATTGTTACATGTGGGTAAAATTGTAACATTTCCAGAATATCTCGCCTGGCTTTAGTACATCTGCATATCAATAAGCATTCAATAGAGGAAAGAAGTATGGCTTTAGTACATTTGCATCATTCCTCAGAGATGGAGAAAAGTTCATCTCCATATCAATGGGCAATGGAGGGCTTATCAGTACCTGATAGGTGAGGGGGGAAGGGCTCATTTTACTTCTGCTAGAGCAGGAAAGAGAGAAGGGCCGGGACTGCAGTTTGTGTGCAATAAACAGATTTTAAACTTTATCTCTCCCTTTGACTGATTTTGGTTTTTAGAGGTATTTTGCCCCGGGATTTCCTCTCCCTGGACTTAACACCTGGAGTAGTTGGCAGGATTTCTCTGAGCCTGAAATTGTCATAATGGGTGTGACCTTTGGGAGGGACACCCCTAGAAATGATGGAGAGAAGTGGCGCTTGCACCGAGGAACGTGTGTCCACACTCCTGGTGTCATGGAGGTGCCACCACCGCTGCTTGCCACACTGACCCTGGCCTGTGGCCTGAGCCTATGCTTCTGCCACTGCTGCTGCTCTTGCTGCTAGCCAGAGCCTGGTCACAACTATGGAGAGGAGCAGAGGTCCGGGTCACCTTGATAGAAAAGCAACTAGCTGCTGTGTACCACACCTTGCTGGCTATGGAGTCCATTGCTGGAAAAGCTCCAACCAAGGTAATAACCACCTATCCCATTGTGGGGTGGGTGAGAGACTGGACCTGAAGGCCACGGAGTGGTGTGGTACAGACACCTACTGTATATCATGTGACTGGCCATTTGCCTTTGGCATCCATAGGGAATGATGAAGCAGACACATTGGCACATGTGTGCTGGCTAGAAGGAAAGCCTGACTCTGATGTGGCCCAATGGCTACACCAGCATTTATTGCATGCAGGGCAAAAGACAATGTGGCTCGACAGTGGGGCGTGCCTTTGAGGAAGTCAATCGAGCCCGGAAGGAGTGGCTTACATGTTGTACAGATCATCAAACCACCAAGAGGGACCTAGAGCGTCTCTTTGCAGCCTATGGCTGGTCGCTGATGATTGAGAGCAATCAAGAAACCCACTTTATTGGACATGCATTGTAAGGATGGGTACAGCAATTAGCAGTAAAATAGCTCTGGCCCTGGACATTTCAACACATGGATCAGCGATGGCTGGCTCTTCTGGCATCTTGGGGAAAAGACCTGGAAGCTGGCCTCCTGTGTATTCCTAGAATAACAGAAAAAGTGTCCCCCCCACAATCAGGGTTATTTGCTTCTACAGTCCTTGTGTCCTGGATGCGCCCCCTGGCTGCAGCTGCCATGTGATGGCTGGAATGGATGAGCTTTAGACTTAAATCTCCATGGGACTTTGAACCTAGCTGAATCCTCTGGCTTGAGAATTATCATGATTGTGTTGCTGTTGTCAATAAAAAAAATGCTTAAAGAGAGGCTTGACTTTGTCTAATGTTTAGTAAAAGTTTTGTGAGCAATCTAGCATAGTTGTTAGGAATGAGTAAACAAGTGTAGAAACATATTTTATGCTTAGTGAGAGATTGTTCTGTAAAGTACATTTACTCAATCTACATAGGCTGAATCCTCTGGCTTGAGGATTATCAAGATTTTATGGCTGTTACTATCTAAGTTATTAGATAGGTCAGAAGAGGGGGAAGAAGTAAATTGTAAGGTGAGATCTCTTGAGGGGTGGCCTGTGTGTAAAATTGTTAACATTTACAGAATGTCTTGCCTGGCTTTAGTACATCTGCATATCAATAGGAGTTCAATAGTGGAAAGAAGTATGGCTTTCATGCATTTGCATCATTCCTCAGGAGTGGAGAGAAGTTCATCTCCATATCACTGGGTAAATTACCTGGGCAAGAAGGGTTTATCTGTACCTGAGAGGTGAGGGGGAGTGCCACTTTTCCTTCTGCTAGAACAGGAAAGAGAAAAGAGCCTGGACTGCAGTTTGTGACAGAATTCCACTCTCCAGAGATACACTTAACAGTTTGGTGGATTTCTACAACTCTAATTTCTATACTTATTATAATTTTTATTACTTATAAAATAATACTTTTAAAATGCATTTTTTATTTAACAATTTATCTTGGCCATCTTTTTGTTTTAATACATATAGACTCACTTTATTCTTTTTAATATCTGCTGAGTACTCAGATACTCTATTACATAGATGTCCCACAGTCCATTGTGGAGAAAGTGAAGGTTCCTATAGCTAGGATTCTCACCTGGCACTGGTTGGCTAGCTCACTACACAAGTCTGGGCAATGTGTTGTTATTGACTCTACATAAAGAACTCTGCCCAGTGCTCTGGGCTGCACAGCTGCATGGCTGCAGAAGAGCAGAGGCTGGAGTGGTGGCAGCGCTAAGGACAGAGACAGACAGCTGCAGTGGGTAGAGAGGCCCAGAGGTAGAGACCAACTTGCTGCATGCAGACTTGCTCTGAGTGGACAGGATTCCGGTGATTGAAATACCACCATGGGAATAAAGTTGGGCATAAACCTTTTCACCCCAAGAATGTTCCAGTGTCATTTTTTCAGTCTCACTGAATCCATAGTGAACTTACTTGGGGCTGAAACCCATTGGCAAGACATACATTTTCTCTATTAGTGTGCATTGGGTTGCTTCAGATTTATTATTATACCAACATTGCCTTGGATATCTTTGTACATATTTCTCTGGGTACTCATGGGCTTGTTTTCTTGGGCACATATATTTTCTTGCATTTTTAATTTGCTCCTTTCACAAGCTCAGTCTATAGACATGTTTTGCTATTCCCACTACTATCCTATCCCCCATCCCAGCTATTATTTGGGTATTTTCTCTTCATTATTTCTTGAAAAAGTGGTGTATGCCAGTTATCTGTCTCTATTTGCTCACTTTCTATTTACTTGTTATTCACCTGAACTACAGTTTCCACTCCCTCTCCTTTCCTTAGATTTGCTCATCCTCAGCTCTGAAAGTAAGATGCTGTTGCTCAAACCCTTTTATCTTGAATTCCTTTGGCTTCCACTTCCCTGTTCCTTCTAGGCAGCCTCTTTGTTTAACCAATGTGTTTCAGCCCCTGGCAAGTTCACTATGGATTCAGTGTAACCAAAGGAATAGACAGCAAAACGTTCTTGGGGTGAAAGGGTTTATTACCCGGCTTGTTCGCGGGTGGTAGGTCAAGCACTAGTATCTCTGCCTCTGCCCAGAATACTGGGCCGAGCTCTCTATATAGCAATATAATAGCTTATTGCCTACAGGTGTGGAAGTGGCAGCCCAGCAACAGGCCAGTTACATCAGGTGGTTTAAGTTCAGTGAGGATCCTGGCCATAGGAACCCCAATTCCCACACTCCACTCCTCCAGGATTCTCACCTTACAATCTACATGCTTTCAATCTTCTGCAATGGTCCCTGCGTGAGAAAGCTGGAGCACTGTAACCATATTCCACAATAGTGACAGAGGATAACAATAACTTAGAGATAATAAAAATTAAGATAATAAAAATTAAGATTTTGATACAGGTAACAAAAATTATAATAATCCTCAAGCCAGAGGAGGTTCCTAATAACAAAAATTATATGAATCCTCAAGCCAGAGGAAGTTCCCAATCCACCAAGACTTTAGGGGTGATAAGACTAACTTCTTCAAAGGTCAAAGGCAAGCCGCACCAATGGGCTACAGCCCACATTGTCTTTTGCCCTGCATGCAACAAATGCTGATGTAGCCATTGGGCTACATCAGAGGCAGGTGTTCCTTCTAACCAATGTATCTGGGCCAATTTATCTGCCTCATCATTTCCTGGAGATGCCAGTGGAAAATGACCTGTCACATGGTATACTGTAATTATTTTGGTCTGACCATAGACCCATAAGTCTTGCCATAATTCTTGCCCCCAAAGGCGTCAGTGACCAACCAGCCAGTTGACATGATACCAAGTTGGCAGCCACAGGATCAAGCCTCAATAGATAGCCCAGCTGTCAGTGCAGACAACTATAGGGGAGGGCTCCTGACTCATCACAAGCCATACAGCCGGCAACTCTGCCCACTGGCTTCTCTTCCCTTCACCATCTTCCATCCATATTGTCTCAGTCTTAGGATGGAAAGCTATGACCCTCCATTTTGGGGGCTGCCCATAGCTGGACCCATCTGTGTATCATGCATCTTTGGGTACAGGGGCTCTTCCCTCCTGATAGGGACTCTCTGCTACAAATGGTTCAAAGGCAAGTTCTTCCTGCTTTTCACTAGTATATGTCACTGGCCCCAACAAGCATTGGAGTTCTTCACTCAAGGGGCTACAAGAGAGGGCACTACACTGTTTTATGTAAGCACCCCACTTGGCTAGTGTAGGTGTTTGTGCCACACCACTCCTTGGCTTTTGGGTCCAGTTTTGTACCTACCCCAAGATGGGATAGGTGGTTATTACCTTTACTGGGGACATTCCAGTGATGGGTTCTGTAGTCAGCAAGGCATGATACACAGCAGTCAGTTGTTTTTCTATCAAAGTGTATCATACCTCTGCCCCTTTCCAGAGTTGTGACCAGAACCCAACACGTTGGTGAGTTCATTCAAGCTGCTGCCAGAGACCCCAGCCATAACCGTCTTCAGTCACATGAACATCGAGCTCACAGGGCCTTAATGGGTCTATCACACTCAAGGCCTGCATGCCCTTGACTGCCTGTTTTGCTGTAATAAAGGCAGATACACATGTCTCATCCCAGTCCCACCTGATGCCCTTATATACGAACCGGTATAAGGGCTTCAGAATTTGCTCCAAGTGTGGTATAAACACTCTCCAGTAGCCTAGAAGACCCAAAAATTCCTGTAGCAATGCTACATTTGTGGGGGTAGGAAAAGTCTGGACTTTGTCTATAACTGCTTCTGGTATAACTTTGGTCTTACCAGACCAGATGACCCCCAAGAATTTGACAGACAAACCAGATCCCTGAACCTTGGTGTTGTTCACAGCCCATCCTTTCTTCTGTAAATGTTGCAGCAGTCTAGGTGCTGCACCTTCTAGATCTGAAAGAGAATCATATGTGAGCATGACATCATCAATATAATGGTACAGCTGCACCATTGGCGGTTTCGCCCATGTACCCAAGTCCTGGGCTACAAGTCAATCACAGATGGTGGGGCTGTGGAGGTATCGCTTCAGCCTCTCCTAAGTCTGCCACTGTACGTGTCACTTCACTTATGGGATGTCCTAAGTGAGGGGAAAGAATGGCCACTAGACACCCAAAGAGGGATGTAGGAGCCATTTGAAGTACAACATTTCTCATTCAGTAGTGAAAATCTCTTCATTTGGGCCATAATTCTCTGTACTATAGATGGCATTTCTTATGCCTAGCTCCCGTAACACCTGTTGGAGCTCAGCATACATCTGCCATCTAACAGGAGAGGATGGCAGATCACCCAGATTGGGCCACACAGCACGAAGTGCAGCCATCAGCCAATCGAGGAGGGAGTGACTCCCTGGGGTCTGATGTGCATTTTGCAATCGCTGCCTCAAGGCAGGCTGCACTGTCAGGGAAGACAGCTTTCCCATCTCTGATCCTGACAGAACAATTCCATCCACCCCTAAGTCCCATGGACGAAGGAGCCAAGCTGATATTGACTCTGAGGGCTTCTCCTAAACCGGGAGCCCAAATCCACCAGCTCAGCCTGAGTATAGGGGCAGACCATAGACTGCTCCACGACTGGGGAGGGGGCTGCTCCTCTCCTTGGGGAACTTTCAGCTGCTGGATCTTTATTTTCTTTACAACCACTGGGCGTGCTTTCAATACAAGAGGGGCCAGTGCCTCTGGCACCACCCCTTCATCCTTCCCCAGCTCCTCCATTTCTGGGACTGATGGCACTTTTCTCTCCCCTCCCCCTGAGTGCCTTCTCTGCTACAACCTTCACCTTTTCTACTGTCCCTCGCAGCAAATGCCAGCTCAGTCTTCAGAAGCTCTCTTACCTTCACCTCAATGCTTCACAGCTGACGTTCTCGTGCCACCTCCATCCGTGCTTCCCTCAGGACTTTGTCCTTTTCCTTGATGGCCTCTTCCTCCTTCAGAATGCCTGGCCACGCTGCTGTCTCATCTACAATGGCACCTTACTGCCAGCGCTCTCGTGCTGCCTCCTCCCACATCAAGGCCATCTCCCTCCTCAGAGAACCCACAGAAGTTTGCAGCTCGTGTTCTCACGTCGCCTCCTCTCGCATCAATGCCATCTCTCTCCTCAGGGAATCTACTGAAATCTACAGCTCACATTCTCGTGCCATTTCTTGGGTCTCCTCTGTAGACCTTTTTAAGACTGTGAGAAGCAGCCAGCCCACAGTGCCTGCTGCCTCACGGGAACTCTGCTTCTCAAAGGATATGCTTATTATATCAAGAGCCACACCTGCTGCCTCAGGTGTCACCTCCACTTGCCTCCTCCTGTCCTGGGGTGGGGACCAGTCCTCTAGGAGGCAAACCACCTCAGACCACATACCCATTGGGGAATGATCCACTGTCTCCCCTTTCACAGGGGCAGCCTGCTAAAGCACCCCTCCCATAAGGGAAGCCTGTCTTTTCCCTTGGTCAACAGTGAACCCTGCCGACTTTCGCCAATTGTCTTGCCAATGGGTTTCAGCCCCAGGCAAGTTCGCTATGGATTCAGTGTGACCAAAGGAATTGACAGCAAAACTTTCTTGGAGTGAAAGGGTTTATTACCTGGCTTGTTCCCCTGGCAGTAAGTCGAGCACTAGCATCTCTGCCTACACGCAGAACACTGGGCCAGGCTATCCATATAGTGCAATAATAGCTTATTGCCTACAGGTGTGGAAGCAGCAGCCCAGCAATAGGACAGTTACATCAGGTGGTTTAAGCTCAGGGAGGATCCTTGCCACGGGAACACCAACTTTCCCACACCATTCATCTACTGATGGACACTTAGGTTGCTTCCATTTGGCTATTGTAAATAATCCTGCAATAAACATAGGGGTGCATATGTCTTTTTCAAACTGGGTTCCTGTGTTCTTAGAGTAAATTCCTAGGAGTGGAATTTCTGGGTCAAATGGTATTTCTATTTTGAGTTTTTTGAGGAAATTCCATATTGCTTTCTACAATGGTTGAACTAGTTTACATTCCCACCAGCAGTGTAGGAGGGTTCCCCTTTCTCCACAACCTTGCCAACATTTGTTGTTGTTTGTCTTTTGTATGGTGGCCATCCTAACTGGTGGGAAGTGATATCTCATTGTGGTTTTAATTTGCATTTCTCTGATGATTAGCGATGTGGAGCATCTTATCATATGCCGGTTGACCATCTGGATTTCTTCTTTGGAGAAGTGTCTGTTCAGTTCCTCTGCCCATTTTTTAATTGGCTTATTTGCTTATTGTTTGTTTAGGTGTGTGAGCTCTTTATGTAATTTGGATGTCATCCCCTTATCAGATATGTCATTTATGAATATATTCTCCCATACTGTAGGATGTCTTTTTGTTCTACTGATGGTGTCCTTTGCAGTAACGAAGCTTTTTGTTTGATATAGATCCATTGTTCATTTTTGCTTTTGTTTCCCTTGCCCAGGGAGATATGCTCATGAAGAAGTTGCTCATGTTTCTGTCCAAGAGATTTTTGCCTATGTTTTTGTCTAAGACTTTTATAGTTTCATTCCTTACATTCAGGTCTTTGATCCATTTTGAGTTTACTTTTGTGTATGGGGTTAGACAATAATCGAGTTTCATTCTCTTAAATGTAGCTGTACAGTTTTGACAACACCAGCTGTTGAAGAGGCTGTCATTTCCTCATTGTATCTCCATGGCTCCTTTATCATATATTAATTGACCATATATGTTTGGGTTAATGTTTGGAGTCTCTATTCTGTTCCACTGGTCTGTGGCTCTGTTCTTGTGCCAGTACCAAACTGTCTTGATTACTGTGCCTTTGTTATAGAGCTTGAAGTCTGGGAGTGTAATTCCCCCTGCTTTATTCTTCCTTCTCAGGTTTGCGTTAGCTTTTTGGAGTCTTGTCATTCCATATGAACTTTAGAGCTATTTTCTGTAGTACATTGAAGAATGCTCTAGGTGTTTTAATAGGGATTGCATTGAATCTGTAAACTGCTTTAGGTAGGATGGTCATTTTGACAATATTAATTTTTCCTACCCCAGACCATGGGATGAATTTCCATTTGTTAGTGTCCTCTTTAATTTCTCTCAAAAGTATCTTGTAGTTTTCAAGCTTTAGGTCTTTCACTTCCTTGGTTAGGTTTATTTCTAGGTATTTTATTCTTTTTGATGCAATTGTGAATGGAATTGTTTTCCTGATTTATCTTTCTGCTAGTTCATCATTAGTGTATAGGAATACAACAGATTTCTGCATATTAATTTTGTATTCTGCAACTTTGCTGAATTCAGATATTATATCTAGTAGTTATGGAGTGAATTCTTTAGGGTTTTTTATGTACAATATCATGTCATCTGCAAAGAGGGACAGTTTTAACTTCTTCCTTGCCAATATGGATGCCTTTTATATCTTTGTGTTGTCTGATTGCCGTGGCTAGGCCCTAGAGAACTATGTTGAATAAAAATGGGGAGCGTGGGCATTCTTCTCTTGTTCCCAATCTTAAAGGAAAAGATTTCAGCTTCTCGCTGTTAAGTATAATGTTGGCTATGGCTTTGTCATATATGGCCTTTATTATGTTGAGATACTTGCCCTCTATACCCATTTTGTTGACAGTTTTTATCATGAATGAATGTTGAATTTTGTTGAATGCTTTTTCAGCGTCTATGGAGATGATCATGTGGTTTTTGTCCTTTTTGTTGATGTAGTGGATGATGTCAATGGATTTTCGAATGTTGTACCATCCTTGCATCCCTGAGATGAATCCCTCTTGATCATGATGGGTGATCTTTTTTATGTATTTTGGAATTTGGTTTCCTAATATTTTGTTGAGTATTTTTGCACCTATTTTCATCAGAGATATTCGTCTGCAATTTTCTTTTTTGGTGGTTTCTTTGCCTGGTTTTAGTATTAGAGTGATGTCCTCATAGAATGAGTTTTGGAGTACTCCATCCTCTTCTACTTTTGGAAAACTTAAAGGAGAATGGGTATTAGGTCTTCACTACATGTTTGATAATATTCAGCAGTTAAACCATCTGGTCTGGGGTTTTGTTCTTAGGTAGTTTTTTTATTACTAATACAATTACTTTCCTGGTAATTGGTGTATTCAGATTTTCTGTTTCTTCCTGGGTCAGCCTCAGAAGGTTTTATATTTCTAGACAGTTGCCCATTTCTTCTAGGTTATCCAGTTTGTTACCATATAATTTTTCATAGTATTCTCTCATAATTCTTTGTATTTCTGTGGTGTCCATAGTGATTTTTCCTTTCTCATTTCTGATGCTTTTTATGTGTGAAGACTCTCTTTTTTTCTTAATAAGTCTGTTTAGGGGTTTATGTATTTTATTTATTTTCTCAAAGAACCAGCTCCTTCTTCCATTGATTCTTTCTATAGTTTTATTCTTCTCAGTTTTATTTATTTCTGCTTTAATCTTTATTATGTCCCTCCTTCTACTGACTTTTGGACTCAGCTGTTCTTCCTTTTCTAGTTCCATTAATTGTGAGTTTAGACAATTAATTTGGGATTGTTCTTCTTTCCTGAGGTAGGCCTGTATTGCAATATATTTCCTGCTTAGCCAGGCCTTCACTACATCCCATAGATTTTGTGTTGCTGAATTTTTCCTGTCCTTTGTCTCCATGTATTGCTTGATCTCTGTTTTTATATGGACATTGATCCATTGATTATTTAGGAGCATGTTGTCAAGCTTCCATGTGTTTTCAGGCTTTTTCATTTTCTTTGTGTAATTTATTTCTAGTTTCATACCTTTGTGATCTGAGAAGCTGGGTGGTACAATTTCAATCTTTTTGAATTTACTGAGTTCTTTTTGTGGCCTAGTATATGATCTATTCTTGAAAATGTTCCATGTGCACTTGAAAAGAATGTGTATCCTGTTGCTTTGGGATGGAGTGTTCTGTAGATGTCCATTAGGTTCATCTGTTCTAATATGTTGTTCAGCGCCTCTGTCTCTTTACTATTTTCTGTCTGGTTGATCTTTCATTTGGAGTGAGTGGTGTTTTGAAATCTCCTAAAATGAATTCATTGCATTCTATTTCCCCTTTTAATTCTGTTAGTATTTGTTTCACATATGTCAGTGCTCCTGCATTGTGTGCATAGATATTTATAATAGTTATATCTTCTTGTTGGACTGACCCTTTTATCATTATGTAATGTCTTTCTTTGTCTCTTGTTACTTTCTTCATTTTGAAGTTTATTTTGTCTGATACAAGTACTCCAACTCCTGCTTTTTTCTCCCTATTAGTTGCATGAAACATCTTTTTCCATCCCTTTACTTTCAGTCTGTGTATGTCTTTGGATTTGAAGTGAGTCTCTTGTAGGCAGCATATAGATCAGTCCTCTTTTTTTATCCATTCAGTGACTCTATGTCTTTTGATTGGTGCATTCAGACCATTTACATTTGGGTGATTATTGATAGGTATGTACTTATTGCCATTGCAGGCTTTAGATTCGTGATTACCAAAGGTTCAAGGGTAATTCCCTTACTATCTAACAGTCTAATTTAGCTCACTTTGTATGCTATTACAAACACAACATAAAGGTTCTTTTTTTTCTCTCCTTTTTCTTCCTCCTCCATACTTTGTATATTACAAATCATATTCTGTCCTCTCTGTCTATCCCTTAGGTGACATCTATTTAGCCTTACAAATACTTCTTTCTATAGGAGTCCTTCCAAAATGCACTCTAGATGTGGTTAGGGGGAGGTGAATTCTCCCAGCTTTTGCTCATCTGAAAATTGTTTAATCCCTCATTCAAATTTAAATGATAACCTTCCCTGATAGAGTATTCTTGGTTCAAGGCCCTTTTGCTACATTGCATTAAATATATCAGGCCACTCCCTTCTGGCCTGTTAGGTTTCTTTTGAGAAGTCTGATGATAGCCTAATGGGTTTTCCTTTGTATGTGATCTTTTTTCTCTCTCTACCTGCTTTTAAAAGTCTGTCTTTTATTTGCCATTTTAATTGTTATATGTCTGGTTGTTGTCTTATTTGGGTCCCTTGTGTCGGGAGATCTTTGCACCTCCATCACTTGAGAGACTATCTCCTTCCCCAGATTGGGGAAGTTTTCAGCAATTACGTCCTCACTGACACTTTCTATCCTTTTCTTCTCTCTTCATATTCTGGTACCCCTATAATGCGACTATTGTTCTGTTTGGATTGGTCACACAGTTCTCTCAACATTCTTTCATTCTTAGAGATTCTTTTTTCTCTCTATGCCTCAGTTTCTCTTTATTCCTCTTACCTAGTTTCTATTCCATTTACTGTCTCTTCTACTACATCTAATCTGCTTTTAAATCCCTCCATTGTATGATTCATTTCAGATATGGAATTCCTTAATGATTGAGTCTCCATCTTAAATTCGTCCCTGAGTTCTTGAATATTTTTCTGTACCTCCATAAGCATGTTCATAATTTTTATTTTGAACTCTCTTTCAGGAAGATTGGTGAGTTCAATTTCATTTGGCCCTTTTTCTGGGGTTTGTGAGATTTTGATTTGAACCATGTTCTTTTGATGTTTCAAATTTTGTGTGTTCCCCACTAGTGCCCAGAAGTTCCAGTCTCTGGAGCTGCTCAGCCCCTAGAGTGAGGTTGGGCATCATTGGAGAGCAGAGCTGGTAACTGGGAGGAGGAAAGATCTGTTTCCTGCGGTGCCTGTCTCCAGTATCACAGCCAGTGGGCCAAGCACACAGGTGTAAGCCTCTGTGCTTTGTATCTCTAGCTGTTGTAGGTGGGGCCTCCCTCTGGCTGGCCTGACGCCAGTGCGGTGACTGCCAGTTTGCAAGCCAGTGCTGTCAGTTGAGGAGTAAGGCTTGGAAGCCTGCATGTCACAGTAAGGGGCCTCAGAGCTGAATAGGCAGCCAGGGGATGGAGTGCCTGTGGCTCCTCAAAGTTTGCAACCAGCTGGCAGAGTGCACCCAGACAACCATGTCTAGCTCTCCACTCCCCTGCATAGCATGCTCCATGCAAACCCTGTCCCTTCAGCAGCCCTCTTCCTACTAGGAAGCCTGTCAGACCACTTGCCTTTCCTCTGTCCCAGAGTGGCTGGATGTAGATCCTGGTCCTCCACAAATGGACAGAATCTCAGTCTCTCAAGCACTCTGCCTGTCCGAGCTCCCCAACCTACAGAGCACCACACAATGTAGGTTTCTCCTCACAAAGCAGATCTCTAGGGCCAGGTGTTCAGCAGTCCCACACTTCCAACCCCTCCCCGCTCTGTTTCTCTTCCTCCTGCCAGTGAGCTGGGGTGGGGGAAGGGCCTGGGTCCCTCTGGATTAAGGCTTTCGTATGTTACCCTGTTTCATGAGGTCTGCTCTGTTCATGAGGTCTGTATGCAAGTCTGGTTCAGCCTTCTTTCTTGTTGCTGTTTTAGGGTTAGTTGTATTAATTAACTATATTTTTGCACTATTTGTGGTTTGGGGAGGAGTTCTCCACCTCACCTCTCATGCTGCCATCTTGAATCTCCCTATGCAGTGTAGGAGGGTTCTCCTTTCTCAGCATCCTTGCCAGAATTTCTTGTTGCTTGTCTCTTGGATGTTGGCCATCCTAACTGGTGTGAGGTGATATCACACTGTGGCTTTAATTTTCATTTCCCTGATAATTATGATATGGAATATCTTCTCATGTGCCTGTTGGCTATCTGAATTCTGCTTTGGCAAAGTGTCAGTTCAGATCCTCTGCCCACTTTTTAATCAGGTTATTTGCTTTTTGGGTGTTGAAGCATGTGAGCTCCTTATATATTTTGGATGTTAACCCCTTATTGCATATGCCATTTATGAATATATCCATACTGTAGGATGCCTTTTTGTTCTATTGCTGGTGTCCTTTGCTGTACAGAAGCTTTTAGTTTGATGTAGTCCCACTTGTTCATTTTTGCTTCTGTTTGCCTTGGCCAAGGAGATAAGTTCATGAAAATTTTGCTCATGTTGGTATTCAATAGAATTTTGTCTATGTTTTCTTCTAAAAGTGAGTTTCATGACTTATATTCTGGGCTTTGATCCATTTCGAGTTTATATTTGTGTATGGAGTTACACAGTAATCCAGTTTCCTTCTCTTATACATAGCTGTCCATTTTGCCAACACCAGTTGTTGAAGAGGCTGTCCTTTCTCCATTGTATATCCATGGCTCCTGTGGGGAAGATGGGGTTCCTATGGCCAGGATCCTCACTGAATTTAAACGACTTGATGATGTAACTGGCCAGCTGCTAGGCAACCCCTTATACACCTTTAGGCAAAAAGCTATTATTGCACTATATAGAGAGCTCAGCCCAATGTTCTACGCAGAGGCAGAGATGCTAATGCTTGATCTACCATCAGGAAAACAAACCGGGTAATAAACCTTTTCACCACAAAGAACATTTACTTTCATTTTCTTTGTTCACATTGAATCCATAGTGGAATTGGCCAGGGCTGAAATCCATTGGCAAGGCAATTGGCATAGTCAGCAGGATACATTGCTGACCAAGGAAAAAGACAGGCTGCCCTTATGGGAGTGGTGCTTCAGCGGGATGCTCCTGTGAATGGGGAGACTGTAGATTGTCCCCCAGCAGGTATGTGTTCTGAGGTGGCTTGCCTTCTAGAGAACTGGGCCCCACCCCCAGGACTGGAGGCAATTGTAGGTGATACCTGAGGCTGTATGGATAGCCCTTGGTATACTAAGTAGGTCTTTTGAGAGACTGAGTGCCCATGAGGCAGCGGGGACTGTGGGTTCGCTGCTTCTTTCAGTATTAAAAAAGACTAAAGAAGAGAAGGACATGCTCCTGAGAAAGACCCAAGAAATGGCAGCACGGGAATGCAAGTTGCAAACATCTGTGGATCCCCTGAAGAAGAAAATGGCATTGATGTGAGAGGAGGCAGCACAAGAACACTGGCAGCAAGGTGCCATTGAAGAGGTAATAGATTCCTTACAGAATGAGACAGCAGCACTGCTGGGTGGTCTGAAGGAGGAAGAGGCCATGAAAGGAAAAATATGAACTCCTGAGGGAAGCATAGGCAGAGGTGGCATGAGATGAACGTAATTGAGGTGAACGTAAGAGAGCTATTGAAGACTGAGCTAGCATTGGTGCGAGGCATGGTAGAAAAGGTAAAGGTTGTAGCAGAAGAGGCACTCGGGGAAGGGGAGAGAAAGGTGTCATCAGCCCCAGAAATGGAGGAGCTGGGGAGGGGTGGTGTTGGAGGTACTGACCCCTCCTGTATTGAGAGCACACCCAGTGGTTGTCAATAAAATAAAGACCCAGCAGCTGAAAGTTCCATAAGGACAAGAGGACCCCCCTCCACAGGTCATGGAGCACTCTATGGTCCACCTCTATACATACTCAGGCTGAGCTGGTGGATTTGGGCTCCCACTTTAGGCAAAAGCCCTTGGAGTCTGTATCAGCTTGAGTCCTGCAACATCTGTGGGATTTAGAGGTGGATGGAATTTTTCTGTTGGGTTCAGAGATGGGAAAGCTGGCTTCCCTGACAGTGCAGCCCACCTTGAGGCAGCGATTCCAAAATACACATCAGACCCCAGGGAGTCACACCCTCCTTGATTGCTATAGCTGCATGTCATGCTGTGTAGCCCAATCTGGGTGATCTGCCATCCTCTCCTGTTAGAGGGCAGGCAGATGCATGCTGAGCTCAACAGGTGTTACAAGAGCTAGATGTAAGAAATGCGATCCATAGTCCAGAGAATTATGGCCAAGATGAAGAGATTTTCACTACTGGGATGAGAAATACTGTGCTTAAAATGGCTCCCACATCCCTCTATGGGTCTCTAGTGGTCATTCTTTCCCCTCATTTAGGGCATCCCATAAGCAAGGTGACACATATAGTAGCAAACTAGGAGAAGCTGAAGCAATGAGAACCCGAAAAGAAATAAGGTTTGCTACTCACAAGAAGAATTGAAAGGGCCCCATAAAGGTTCTAAGGACCCAGATATGGCTTGTTTTAATACAGACAGATGCAGATGAAAGGAAATTAGATGTGAAGCCAAATAGGATCTTACTAGAGCTATGGCAACAGCTGAAACCAGAGCAGCAGTTCCAGCCATTAAGACCAAAGAGGCAGAGGTCAGAGACAGAGCCATGAGTCTGGCCTGTGTGTTGGCAAGCATTCCTGCTGGAGAGCGAGCCAACCTAACTTGAGCACACACAGGAAGATGATTGGGGAAAACATTTTGACTGAGGGGAAGTTCGGGGTATCTACCCTGAGGGACAAGGGGGGGACCGGAGGCCACATGTTGAAATAGCTATCCATTGGTCCTCAGTGAACATACAACATGTCCTGGCTCTGGTGGACACAGGGGCTGAACGTTCACTGATTCATGGTAACCCTGAGCAGTTACCTGGGACCCCCACTATCATAGATGGATATGGAGGTAAAACTGTCAGAGTGAAAAAAGCCCAAATCCCTTTGGGAATAGGACATCTAGCCCCAAAAGAGTATAGTGTGTATGTATCTCCCATCCCTGAGTATATTTTGGGGATTGACATCGTGCAGGGTCTATGGTTGCAGACCATTTCAGGTGAGTTCAGACTGAGCATACCTGTGGTGAAGGCAGTTCTGAGGGGACATGCTAGGCACCCACCCATAGCTTTGCCTGTGCCTCTGTGAGTGACTAATACCAAACAATACAAACTGCCTGGAGGGCATAAAGAGATTGGATAAACTCTCCAGAAGGTGGAGAAGTTGGGTATTATAAAGCCCACCCATAGTCCTTTCAATTCCCCAGTGTGGCCAGTGAAATATCCACATGGCTCCTGGCATTTGTGGATTACAGAGAACTGAATAAATTCATACCCACTACGCACACTGCTGTCCCCTCTATTGCAGGCCTGATTGATAGCCTTAGCCATGAACTATGGTAGATCCTGCTAGTGCCTTCTTTTCCAATGACTTTGAGCAGGAAAGTCAGGAACAGTGTTCCTTCATGTGGGAAGGATGGCAATGGACTTAAACTGTCCTTCCACAGGAATATCTCCACAGCCCCACCATCTGTCATGGACTTGTAGCCCAGGACTAGGGTACACGAGAGAAACCACCCACAGGGTGGCTGTACCATTATATTGATGATGTCATGCTCATGTCCGATTCTCTTTCAGATCTAGAAGGTGCAGCACCTAGACTCCTGCAACATCTAGAGGAGAAAGGATGGGCTGTGAATAGTACCAAGGTTCAGGGACCTGGTTTGTCTGTCAAATTCTTGGGGATTGTCTTGTCGGGTAAGACCAAAGTTATACCAGAAGCAGTTATAGAGAAAGTCCAGGCCTTTCCTATCCCTACAATTGTAGCATTGCTACAGGAGTTTCTGGGCTTTCTAGGCTACTGGAGAGTGTTTATCCCACACTTGGCACAAATTCTGAAGCCCTTATACCAGTTGGTATGAAAGGGCATCAGGTGGGACTGGGATGAGATATGTGCATCTGACTTTACTACAGCAAAACAGGCAGTCAAGGCTGTGCAGGTCTTGAGTGTGATAGACCCATCAAGCCCCTATGATCTGGACGTTCATGTGACTGAAGATGGTTATGGCTTGGGTCTCTGGCAGCAACTTGAACGAACTCACCAACCTGTTGAATTCTGGTCACAACTCTGGAAAGGGGCACAGGTATGACACACTTTGATAGAAAAACAACTGGCTGCCATGTATCATGCCTTGCTGGCTACAGAACCCATCACTGGAATGGCCCCGATAAAGGTAATAACCAACTATTCCATCTTAGGGTCGGTACAAGACTGGACCCAAAAGCCAAGGAGTGGTGTGGCACAAACGCCCACATTGGCCAAGTGGGGTGCTTCCCTGAAGCAGTTTGGTGCCCTCTCCAGTAGCCCCTTGTGAAGAACTCCAACATTATTTGGGCCAGTGACATATAGTAGTGAAAAGCAGGAAGAATTTGCTTTTCAACCATTACTAGCAGAGAGTCCCTATCAGGAGGGAAGAGCTCCTATACCCGAAGATGCATGGTAGACAGATGGCTCCAGTTGTGTGCAGCCCCTATAATGGAGGGTCATAGCTTTCCATCCTAATAATGAGACAATATGGATGGAAGATGGGGAGGGGAAGAGCAGGCAATGGGCAGAGTTGTGGGCCATGTGGCTTGTGATCAGCCAGAAGCCCTCCCCTATAGTTGTCTTCACTGACAGCTAGGCTGTCTATTGGGGCTTGACCCTGTGGCTACCAACCTGTTACCATGCCAAGTGGCTGGTTGGTCACTGACCCCTTTGGGGGCAAGAATTGTGGCTAGTCTTATGGGCCTGTGGTCAGACCAAAATAATTACAGTATACCATGTGACAGGTCATTTTCCACTGGCATCTCCAGGAAATGATGAGGCAGATAAATTGGCCCAGATACACTGGTTAGAAGGAACACCTGCCTCTGATGTAGCCCAATGGTTACATCAGCATTTGTTGCATGTGGGATAAAAGACAATCTGTGCTGTAGCCCGTCAGTGGGGCTTGCCTTTGACCTTTGAAGAAATTAGTAGAGCCTGGTAGGAGTGTTTCATGTGCTCCAAAATAGACTTATACCGAGTTCCACAGCAAGATGGGACAATAGCTAAGGGGCCTAAAGCCCTCTTCAAGTGGCAGATAGACTATATTGGGTGTCTACCTGTGTCAGAAGGATATCGGTATGTCATGATGTGTGTGGACACAGCTACTGGAATTCTGGTTGCTTTTCCTACCCACTGTGCAGACAATTAGATGACCAAAAGAGGCCTGGAGCTTCTCTTTGCCACTTGTGGCGGACCAGTAATTGAGACAGGTAATTGAGAGTTTTCAGGGCACCCATTTTACTGGACATACACTGAAAGAATGGGTCGGACAGCTGGAAATCAAATGGAAGTTGCATGTGCCATAGTATCCTACCACAGCAGGTATGATGGAGAGGCACGGTTGCTTGTTAAGGTCAGATACCAAGAGTCTGTGGGGATCGTCAGTCCACTTTGGACCATGCTACAGCGTTTGAATGAGAGACCTCAAAAAGAAGCCCTGAGGCTGTAGACATGTTAACACATATTGCTGTCTTCCCTATACAATTGCAAGCACAAACCAAGGAAGAATCACTGAAGCCGAGGTTCAGCCACCAGAATAATATGTTACTGCCAGCACCAACTGCACTGAACCCTGGAAACTCTATTGAGTGGACGTGGCTTTGACCCTTTTGACACATGGACCAATGATGGCTGACTCTCCTGGCACCTTGGGGACAAGGACTGGAAGCTGGCTTCCTGTGTATTCCTGGAATAACAGCATAGTGGCCCCCAAACATCACAGTAATATATTGTGAATGACCAGAAGGTAGGAGCATCTTACCAGGGATTTTTGTTTTATCATTATGGCCAGTGCATACACCTCCAGTAGCACTGTATATAGACCCTTCAGCAACCTCCACGGGGAAAGGAGTAAAAGTATGGTATATTAGATTTGGAAGGGACACCCTTTCTGCTACAGTCCTCTCACCAGACCACTGTCTTGCATGCATCCTACCTGATGGACAATATTTGCCTATGTTGGTGTCATTAAAACATGTCTTATCACCTTTATGTCTTTGTGGATTGGGAACTTCCTCTAGCTTGAGGATTATTATAATTTTTGTTACCTGTTTCAAAATCCTGTTGTATTGAAATTTTTGTTACTATCTCTAAGTTGTTGTTATCCTCTGTTGCTGTTGTGGAATCTTGTTACAGCTCTCCAGCTTTCTCACACAGGGACCACTGCTGAAGATTGAAAGCATGTAGATTGTATGGTAAGAATCCTGGTGGGGTGGAGTGTGGGGAAGTTGGGGTACTTATGACCAGGATCCTCAGTGAACTTAAACCACCCGATGATGTAACTGGCCTGTTTCTAGGCTACCACTTTCACACCTTTAGGGAATAAGTTAGTATTACACTATATAGAGAGCTCAGCCCAGGGCTGTAGGCATAGGCAAAGACCCTAGTGCTCAATCTACTGCTAGGAGAACAAGCCCGGTAATAAACCCTTTCAGGCCGAAGAGGGTTTGCTGTCATTTTCTTTAGTCACATTAAATCCATAGTGAACTTACCCATTGCTGAAACCCACTGGCAAGACACTCCTTTATCATACATTAATTGGCCATGTATGTGTGGGTTTATATCTGGACTCTCTATGGAATAGTCCATTGATCTGTGGCTCTGTTCTTGTGACAGTACCAAATTGTCTTGATTATTGTGGCTTTGTAGTAGAGCTAGAAGTTGGGGAGCATAATGCACCTCTTTATTATTCCTTCTAAGGATTGTTTTGGCTATTCATGGTCTTTTGTGGTTCCATATGAATTTTAGAACTATTTGCTCTAATTCATTGAAGAATGCTGCTGGTATTTTGATAGGGATTGCATTGAATTTGTAGATTTCTTCACATAGGATGGCCATTTTGACAATACTAATTTTTCCTACCCATGAGCTAGGGATGTATTTACATTTGTTGGTTTCTTTGATTTCTCTCAAGCATGTCTTGTAATTTTCAGAGTATAGGTCTTTCACTTCCTTGGTTAGGTTTATTCCTAGGTATTTTATTCTTTTTGATGCAATTGTGAATGGAATTGTTGTCCTGATTTTTCTTTCTGCTAGTTCGTCATTAGTATATAGGAATGCAACTTATTTCTCAGTATTAATTTTGTATCCTGCAACTTTGCTGAATTCAGGTATTAGTTCTAGTAGTTTTCGAGTAGATTCTCTAGGGTTTTTGTGTACAATATCATGTCATCTGCAAACAGTGACAGTTTTAACTTCTTTCTTCTGATGTGGATGCCTTTTATTTCTTTGCGTTCTCCGATTGCCCTGGTTAGGACCTCCAGAACTATGTTGAATAACAGTGGGGAGAGTGGACATCCTTGTCTTGTTCCCTATCTTAAAGGAAAAACTTTCAGCTTCTCACTGTTAAGTATAATGTGGCTATGGGTTTGTCATATATGGCCTTTATTATGTTGAGGTACTTACCCCCTATACCCATTTTGTTGGTAGTTTTAATCATGAATGGATGTTGAATTTTGTTGAATGCCTTTTCAGCATCTATGGAGATGATCATGTGGTTTTTGTCCTTCTTTTGATGTGGTGGATGATGTTTATGGATTTTCGAATGTTGTACCATCCTTGCATCCCTGGAATAAATCCTACTTGATCATTATGGATGATCTTTTGATGTATTTTTGAATTCGGTTTGCTAATATTTTGTTGAGTATTTCTAAATCTATGTTCATCAGGGATATTGTTCTGTAATTTTCTTTTTTTGTGGTGTCTTTGCCTGGTTTTGGTGTTAGAATGATGCTGACCTCATAGAATGAGCTTGGAAGTATTCCCTCTTCTTCTACTCTTTGGAAAACTTTAAGGATGATGGGTATTATGTCTTCACTAAATGTTTGAGAAAATTCAGTGGTGAAGCCATGTGGTCCAGGCATTTTGTTCTTCTGTAGGTTTTTGATTACCAGTTCAATTTCATTGCTAGTAATTGATCTGTTCAGATTTTGTTTCTTCCTGGGTCAGCCTTGGAAGATGTATTTTTCTAGAAAGTTGTCCATTTCCTCTAGGTATCCACTTTGTTACCATATAATTTTTCATAGTATTCTCTAATAATTCTTTGTATTTCTGTGGTGTCCATAGTGATTCCTCCTTTCTCATTTCTGATTCTGTTTATGTAAGTAGAATCCTTTTTTTTTCTTGATAAGTCTGGCTAGGGGTCCCAAAGAACCAGCTCTTGCTTTCATTGATTCTTTCTATTATTTTATTCTTCTCAATTTTATTTATTTATACTCTAATCTTTATTATGTCCCTCCATCTGCTGACTTTGGGCCTCATTTGTTCTTCTTTTTATAGTTTCCTTTATTGTGAGTTTGGACTGCTCATATGGGATTGTTCTTCTTTCCTGATGTAGGTCTGTATTGCAATATACTTTCCGCTTAGCAAGTGCTTCGCTGCATCCCAAAGATTTTGTGGTGTTGAATTATTGTTCTCATTTGTCTCCATATGTTGCTTGATCTCTGTTTTTATTTGGTCAGTGATCCATTGGTTATTTAGAAGCGTGTTGTGAAGCCTCCCTATGTTTGTGGGGTTGTTCATTTTCTTTGCATAATTTATTTCTATTTTCATACCTTGTGGTCTGAGAAACTGGTTGGTACAATTTTAATCTTTTTTAGTTTACCAAGGCTCTTTTTATGGCCTAGTATATGATCTACTCTTGAAAATGTTTCATGTGCACTTGAGGAGAATGTGTATTCTGCTGTTTTGGGGTGTAGAGTTCTGTAAATGTCTGTTAGGTCCATTTGTTCTAATGTGTTGTTCAGTGCCTCTGTCTCCTTACTTATTTTCTGTCTGGTTGATCTGTCTTTCAGAGTTAGTGGAGTGTTGAAGTCTCCTAGAATGAATGCATTTGCATTCTATTTCCCCTTTTCATTCTGTTAGTATTTGTTTGACATATGTAGGTTCTCCTGTGTTAGGTACATAGATATTTATAACAGTTATATCTTCTTTTTGGATTGACCCCTTTGTCATTATGTAATGTCCTTCTTTGTCTCTTGTGACTTTCTATTTTGAAGTCTATTTTGACTGATACAAGTGTTGCAACTCCTGCCTTTCTCTCCGTATTAGTTACATGAAATATCTTTTTCCATCCCTTAACTTTTAGTCTGTGTAGGTCTTTGGGTTTGAAGTGAGTATCTTGTAGGCAGCACATAGATGGGTTTTGTTTTTTATCCATTCAGTCCATCTACATTTAGGGTGATTATAGATAAGTATGTATTTATTGCCATTGCTGGCTTTAGATTTGTGGTTACCAAAGTTTCAAGGTTAACTTCCTTACTCTCTAAAAGTGTAACTTAACTCACTTAATATGCTATTACAAACACAATCTAAAGGTTCTTTTTTTTCCTCCTTTTTCATTCCTCCTCCATTCTTAATATATTAGGTATCATATTCTATACTCTTTGTCTATCCCTTGATTGATTTTTGGAATAGTTAATTTAATTTTGCATTTGCTTACTAATTAGCTGTTCTACTTTCTTTACTGTGGTTTTATTACCTCTGGTGAGCACTATTCAACCTTAGGAACACGTACATCTATAGCAGTGCCTCTGAGATGCACTGTAGAGATGGTTTGTGGGAGGTAAATTCTCTCAGCTTTTGCTTATCTGGAAATTGTTTAATCCCTCCTTCAAATTTAAATGATAGTCTTGCCAGATAAAGTAATCTTGGTTCAAGGCCCTTCTGCTTCATTGCATTGAATACATCATGACACTCCCTTCTGGCCTGTGAGGTTTCTGCTGACAAGTCTGATGATAGCCTTATTTCTCTGTCTGGCTGCTGTTAGTAGTCTGTCCTTATCCTTGATCTTTTCCATTTGCATTATTATATGACTTGTTGTTTTCTTCCTTTGGTCCCTTGTGTTGGTAGATCTGTGCATATCCATGGCCTGAGAGACTATCACTTTCCCCAGATTGGGGAAGTTTTCAGCAATTACCTCCTCAAAGACACTTTCTATCCCTTTTTCTCTCTCTTTTTCTGATGGTACCCCTATAATGTGAAAATTGTTCGGTTTGGATTAGTCACACAGTTCTCTCAACATTCTTTCATTCTTAGAGATCCTTTTTTCTCTGTGCCTCAACTTCTTTGTAGTCCTCTTCTCTCACTTCTATTTCACTCATCTTCTCCCCCACCATACCTAATCTGCTTTTAATACCCTCCATTGTGCTCTTCAATGATTGGATCTCTGACCGGAATTCATTCCTGAGTTCTTGAATATCTTTCTGTACCTCCATGAGCATGTTAATGATTTTTATTTTGACATCCCTTTCAGGAAGATTCATGGGGTCGATGTCATTTATGTCTTTCTTGGGAGTTGTATTCATAGTTTTCCTTTGAACCAGGTTCCTTTGGCATTTCATGTTTGTATGTGGTGCCCTCTAGTATCCAGAAACTCTACTCTCTGGAGCTGCTTAGCCCTTGAGGCAATGTCAGGGCTTGCAGGGGAGTGGTATTGGTGCCTGGGGGGAGGAAAGAGCTGTTTCCTGCTTCCTGGCTGCTATGCCTGTCTCCACTGCCTGAACCAGTGGGCCAAGCACACAGTTATAAGCCTCTATGCTTTGCATTTGTAGTTGCTGTAGACAGATCTTCCCTCTGGATGGCCTAATGCCAGGGTAGGGTTTGTCAGTTTGCAAGCCAGGTGGGGCTGGCCAGTAGAAAGGCTTAGTAGGCTGCATATCATGGAAGGGGTCCTTGGAGCTGTGTAGCCAGTCAGGAAGCTGGAGCATGTGAAGATCATGAAAGCTCCTAACCTGCTGGGCAGAGTGCACCTGGACAATTTTGTCTACCTGTCCTATCTTCTGAGCAGTAAGCTCTGTGCAGTCCTTGCCCCTTTACCAACCCTCTTGCTAAGGGCTTTCTTGTTAGGAAGTCTCTCAGACTGCCCACCTTTCTTATTTCCCAGTGCAGCCAGATATGGATCCCTGCTTTCCACAATCAGCTAGAATCTCAGTCTGTCCAGGAATTCTGCATGTCTTAGCTTTCCAACCCTCTAATCATAAGAGTACCATGCAAGCGCTATGAAATGTAGCTTCGTGCTCTTAGAGCAGATCTCTGGAGTTAGGTATTCAGCAGTCCCAGGCCTCCACTCCCTCCCTGCTCCATTTCTCTTCCTCCCACCAGTGAGCTGTGGTGGGAGAAGGGCTTGGCTCCTGCTGGGCCACAGTTTTGGTATGTTTCCCTGTTCTGTGAGGTCTGCTCTTTTCTCCAGGTGTATGCAATCTGGAACAGTCCTGTTCCAGTTGCTTTTTTAGGATTAGTTGTATTAATTATATTTTCATATTATATGCAGTTTTAGGAGGAAGCCTCTGTCTCACCTCTCATGCCACCATCTTTAATCCCTCCATTCACATTCTTCTTCTGTAGGTTCATAAATTGCTTTAATGATCTCAAATCACTTGTCAAATAGAGGATGTTAGAGAACAGCATACTTCCTTTCAAGTTCATGGACTTCCTCACAGAATTTGGCTTCTATATGTGTACATTCAATTTGTAGGTTTTTTAGAGCATTCACTCGTCTTTTAAACTACCTTAGGAAAACTTTCAATGTATCCTGTTGGTGTTCTACCAGACCATTAATTCTTTATTAAGGGCTGCAAGAATCTGAGGATTTTGCATCATCTGAACAGTTAGGTAACATGCTCTGATTTTTGTTTCTTCACCAGTTTCTTCTTCTACTTCAGCATCATCCAAATCTAGGTCAAGTTTAGACTGCTCTTTGTTGTCAATGTCTGCCATGCTCTAAGAACTCCAAATATTGGTGGCTGACATGGGGAGCCAGGAGGCCAGGGCTATGCAGCCCATGACACAGGGTAGCAGAAGGAGGAACTGGAGGCAGTTTTGCAAGTAGATGGCACTAAAAGAGCATTTCTGTGTATATTCCATTGTGTATATATACCACTTCTTTATCAATTCATTTATTGGTAGACCCTCAGGATGCTTCCATATCTTGGTTATTATAAACAATGTAGCAACCAACATAGGGGTGCATATGTCCTTTGAAATCAGGGATTTTGTGTTCTTCTTTCTTGGGTAAATTCCTAGAAGTGGGAGTACCAGGTTGAATGTATCTCTATTTGTAGTTTTTTGAGGAACCTCAATACTGCTTTCCATAGCGCTTGCACCAACTTACATTCCCACTGGCAGTGTAGGAGGGTTCCCATTTTGCTACATCCTCACCAACACTTGTTATTTCTTATCTTTTGGATAGTGAACATTCTAACTGGTGTTAGGTGATATCTTATTATGGTTTTGATTTGCATTTCCCTGATGATTAGTGATGTGGAGCATCTTTTTTTTTGGTATTGAGATATATGAGTTCTTCATATATTTTGGGAGTTAACCCCTTATCAGATAAATCATTTATGAATATATTCTCTCATACAGTAGGATGCCACTTTGTTCTGCTCTTATCCTTTGCTCTACAGAGGCTCTTTGATTTGATGTAGTCCTACTTGTTCATTTTTTATTTTGTTTCCCTTGCCTGAGATATGTCCAGGACAAAATTGTTCATGCTTATGTTCAAGAGATTTTTCCTATGTTTTCTCCTAAGTGTTCAATGGTTTCATGCCTTACATTCAGGTCTTTGATCCATTTTGAGTTTACTTTTGTGTGTGGGGTTAGACAGTAATCTAGTTTCATTCTCTTGTATGTAGCTGTCTAGTTTTCCCAGCATCAGTTACTGAAGAGGTTGTCTTTTCCTCACTGTATATGCATGGCTCCTTTGGTCTGTTAATTTTTATATATGGTATGAAATCCTACTTTTGTATATGGCTATCCAGCTGTCCAAGAACCAGCTGTTTTCTTTCCTCAATGAATGAATGTTGGTATCCTTTCAAAAATCACTTGTTAAGAGATATATGAGTTTGTTTCTGGACTCTCAATTCTATTCCAATGGTCTTTATTTTTTTCCTTATGACAGTGCCACATTGTCTTAATAACTTTAGCTTTGCAGTGCATTTTGAATTTCAGAGGTGGGAGTCCTCTGACTTTGTTCTTTTCAGTATTATTTTGGTGGACTAACTTTTAATAACTGAAATTGATAACTTCTTAGACATATCTGATTTTTCAGCGAGAGATGAGAATGACAGCAGAGTTAAACATAGTGATTAGAAAAAATAAAACAATTTTATGTTCATACTCAGTAAGTTAAGACCCCCACAATAAATCAGTTACAATAAGTACTGCACAATGTGCAGGGCACTCTTTCTGGGCTTTGCTGACTTCTTCAAAGGTGAAAGACAAGCCACACTGATGGGCCCACATTGTCTTTGAAGGTGTTACAATCAGTTACAATAAGATTTACAATTTTTTTAAATCTTAGAAAAGGACTTGGACTTAGCACAGAACTGGAATGTTCAAGACAGTGTTACCTGGATCTTACAGGGCAAGGAAACCCCACTTGATTTCTGAGTTATAAATATTGCTTATGTTTTACCTTGGATTAATTCTCAAATATTTTATGTGTTTATGTACGTATATCTTGAAAGTCACCTATACTAACTCTATCAGTTTCATAAATACTTCTTAAATAAATCTTGCTGACTTTTTTTTTACAAACTCTTTTGTTTCCATATAGTGTTGTTAAGAAAATTTATACATAATCAACTACAATTTTTTAAAAGGAAAACACATACATTCATACATATACCAGCCACTAAACTTGTTTTATTCTCTTTTGTCCAGGAATATGACAAATCTGAAGACAGACCTGAGGAGGTAGCTATAGCTGCACCAGGATAAAGAGGTGTGTGTTCCCATGGACGACTCAAGCCCCTTCAGCAGTGTTGATGTAGACAAAGACCTTGTCATTGCCTTTGTTCTTCTGTTTCTGTTCCTTTTAGTGATGATTTTTCAGTGTGCCAATGTGGGTAAAATTGAAACATTTCCAGAATTTCTCTCCTGGCTTTGCTGCATCTGCATATCAACAGGCATTCAGAGGTGTGAACAAGTAGGCTTTAGTGCATTTGCATCTTTCCTCAGGGGTGGAGAAGTTCATCTCCATATCAATGGGTTAATACCTGGGCAACAGAGGGCTTATCTGCACCTGAGAGGTGAGCGGTAGGGCCGATGTTGTGGCTGCTTGAGCAGGAGAGAGAGATGGGCCAGACTCCAGTTTTGTAAGCAATAAACGGGTTTTAAACTTTATTTCTCCCTTTGACTGATTTTGGTTTTTAGAGGTATTTTGCCCCAGGATTTCCTTTCCCTGGACTTACAATTGGCGCAGTCGGCAGGGTTCCTGTGAACCTGAAATCTGTCATAGTGGGTGCGGCCTTTGGGAGGGCCCCCCTAGGAATGATGGAGAGAAGTGGCACTCGTGCCAAAGGACATGTGTCTACACTAATGTGGTTGTGGAGGCACCACCACTGCTGCTGGCCATGCTGACCCTGGCCTGTGGCCCAAGCCTAAGGCTACTGCTTCTAACACTGCTGCTGCTCCTGCTGCCAGCCAGAGCCTGGCCACAACCATGGAAAGGAGCAGAGGTCTGGGTCACTTTGAAGCAACTGGCTGCTGTGTACCACACCTTGCTGGCTACAGAGCCCATTGCCGGAACAGCTCCGACCAAGGTAATAACCTCCTATCCCATCGCAGGTTGGGTGCGAGACTGGACCCAAAGGCCACAGAGTGGTGTGGCACAGACACCTCCTAAGACAATGTGGGCCCATCAGTGTGGCTTGTCTTTCACCTTTGAAGAAGTCAGCAAAGCCCAGAAAGAGTGCCCTGCACATTGTGCAGATCAGCAAACCACCAAGAGGGGCCTAGAGTGTCTCCCTGCAGCCTACAGTCAATCACCATTTACTGAGAGCAATCAAGGTACCCACTTTATTGGACTTGTGTTGCAAGGATGGGTGCAGCAATTAGGAGTAAAATGGATGTGGCCCTGTTGGATCTCCCCAAAGGAGGACGCCACCCCAATTCACTCATGGAAGACGTCTCTTGATGCAACAAGCAAGAGGACTTTATTCAGGAACCAGCTAGCTGGGGTCCAAGTGTCAGCCCAACGCAGCAGGTTTCAACAAGGACCCCGAGCACTCAAAGCCAAGGGTTTATATAGCATTTTCAAAACACTTAACTCATAGTAATTTTCCACAGCTGCACATTATTCTTGCAAGACATACATCCTGGGGTTAGGTAAGAGCAAGATAAGACCACTCCTCAATTGTCAGGGAGGTTCTGCACGATAAGCTTGGTATGTAAGATTAACTGACCAAGGTTAGCTGACTAAAGGCCACAGCTGCCCACCACCTGGTGTTCATGATTAACTTGTTTTTCAAGGCCTTACCCAGTTTCAGTTTTTCTTTCTTAGTCACATACTCAGAAAATGGCTTCTAGGCCCTTAAGATGGCTATGCTTATGCTAACCTATTTCTATTCTCATTTGATGCTTAGATTCTACAGCCCTGGACATTTCAACACATGGATGGGCGATGGCTGGCTCTTCTGGCACCTTGGGGAAAAGGCCTGGAAGCTGGCCTTCTTTGTATTCCTGGAATAACAGCAAATTGGCCCCTGACAATCACAGTTATTTGCTTCTATGGTCTTTATGTCCTGGATGCACCCCCTGGCTGCAGCTGCCGTGTGATGGCTGGAATGGATGAGCTTTGGACTTAATCTGCATGGGACTTTGAACCTAGCTGAATCCTCTGGCTTGAGAATTATGATTGTGTTGCTGTTGTCAAGAAAATAATGTTTAAAGAGAGGCTTAACTTTGTCTAATGTTTGGTAAAAGTTTTGTGAGCAATCTAGCATGACTGTTAGGAATGACAAGTGTAGAAATGTATTTTGTGCTTAGTGAGAGATTGTGCTGTAAAGTACATTTACTTAATCTGCATAGGCTGAATCCTCTGGTTTGAGGATTATCAAGATTTTATTGCTGTTGCTATTGCATGTTACTAGATTGGTCAGAAGAGGGGGATCGAGTGAATTGTAAGGCTAGATTTCTGGATGGGTGAACTGTGGGTAAAATTGAAACATTTCCAGAATTTCTCAGCTGACTTTGGTGCATCTGCATATCAACAGATGTTCAGAGGTGTAAACAAGTAGGCTTTAGTGCATTTGCATCTTTCCTCAGGGGTGGAGAAGTTCATCTCCATATAAGTGGGTAATTATCTGGGCAACAGAGGGCTTATCTGTACCTGAGAGGTGAGGGGGAGGGCCGGTGATGTGGCTGCTTGAGCAGGAGAGAGAGATGGACCGGACTCCAGTTTTGTAAGCAATAAACGGGTTTTAAACTTTATTTCTCCCTTTGACTGATTTTGGATTTTAGAGGTATTTTGCCCCAGGATTTCCTTTCCCTGGACTTACAGCCAAATTTTTGAAGAATCCCTATGAAGAAAGCTCTACAACCACAGAACTGTCTCTGAGTTGAACTATGAAAAAGCCTGGTAGACTCCTCCTCAAGGGAGATTTGAAATCTTCTATACAGACATTTATAATCCAGATTTTATATTAATTTCACCTCCCAATGTCTGGGCTGTTTCAGTCTTGCAGTCCACAATAGGCACATGAGGGTGAGTTGAAAATAATAAAAAGGATGAAACACAAGCCAGTTTCTATTTGTTCCTGTTTAGGGAAATAGTTACCAAAGTGGGACAGAGACAGGTTGAACTCATTGATTAAAATTAAGCCATGAGTTTCAATCCTCCAATATCAAATGTCCTTAAGATAAAACAGTTGCCATACTCACATGATGTAATGTAATATCGTATCATGATGCTTGGTAAGGCACACCCAACACTAGAACTCCTCGATGTGGTCCTAGGAGGTGGTTCTAGGAGGTCCCCTTAGTTATGCAAATGCAAGGCCAACAGGAACCAATTGTCTTGCAATAAGAGTCTAACAGGACCTTTTTAATGTGTGAGGCTTTATGAAATCTGCTGCCTTTTCAAGTGGGTAAAGCTCTGTGGTAGAGGAGGATTAATTTGCCTTAGGTGAATCCCTTAATCTCTCTCAGCCCAAATTTCCTCATCCATAAAATAATATCTAGTGGGTTGAAAGGGGCTCTCAAGAAGACATGTCCATATTCTCACTTCCAAATCCCATGAATGTAAACTTACTTGGAAAAAAGATGCTGGCAGATGTAATTAAGGATATCAAAATAAACTCATTATGGATAGTCTGAGTGAGCCCTAAATCTAATGATAAGTGCTTTTATAAAAGATAGAAGAGAAGAAGACACAGTAAGACAGAAAAAAAGGCCAAGGGAAGATGGAGACAGAGATGGGTGTCATGCAACTACAAAGTGAAAAACCCTTGCCCAGAATCAGAAGAAGCTGGAGGCAAAGAAGGATTGTCCCCTGAGCCTGAGAAGGTGCCCTGCCCACACTTTGATTTTTGGACTTTAGCCTCCAGAACTGTGAGAGAATAAATTTCTGTTGTTGTAAGCCACATAGTTTGTGGTAATTTTACTGTAAGATAAATTCTAGTCAAAATAAGCAGGTGACGAGAGGCAACAAAGGACCAGGCAGTTTATTTGAGCCCAATTCCCTGGCAAGGTTCCCTGGTCTGGCTATCACAGGCCAAGGAAGTCGCCCCAGAAGGGGAGGTGGGGAATTTTTAAGAGAACAGGGAAGGGAGAGTGAAGTGGGCTGCGCTATTGGTAGGTGAGGAATTTCTTATTGGCTCAGGGTTGGGTGATGGACAGCCAGAGGTCTCCTTCTGGATGGAGGGGTTCTGCATCTGGGGTTTGTTGGCACGTCATGGGATTGGAATCCAGGAAGAGCTGTTCATTCCTTCCTTATATGGCACGGAGCTACTTGGTGCTGTCTCTGCTCCGCCTGCATTGTCCTCGCCCTTCTCCCTCCAGTGCCTATAGCCTTACAGAAACTAATATATAATACATCAGACCTTTTAAGAGAAAAGAGAAAGAAAGAATAATCCCTACTCTCCAAAGTCTGCAGTTAGGGAAATTTGGTAGACTAGACTATGGTCAACTGGCAGAAAAGTCAATAACAGAATTCACTAGAAGGAAGGGGCACATCTCAGCCACTGACCAAGGCTTCAACACAGGTTTGGCTGAAGAGGATTGCTTCTGGCACAAGTGATAGAGGCTGAAGCTCTCAGGTCCAGCCAGTCATGCTGGCCAGATGTTCTAGGCAACAGTTACCTAGCATGTGAATGTGAACTAAGAGAGCCATAACCTTGAAATCTAACTATGGGGCATCACATGGGCTTGTACAGGGACTTGGACCAGCATGCAGTCACTTCAGAGAAGATACGTATCCATGGGGCCATGATGGACCAGACTTTAGCAGCAATACCAAATACCATGCACTGTTAGCAGAGACTGATAATTGTTCCTGTCTTCTGGAAGCAGGACTGCCCCTATTCTTGGCCTGAGTAAGTTACCAAAATTATCTGAAAATGGAGGCAGGGAAGCCAGAGCTTTCCAGTGGAGTACTAGACTTTGCCTTCACCAAAACAGAAGGTGCTGTATCGGTTAAACTATAAGGTGGATGGGGTGAGAGTGGGAATTTGTTCCCTGATATAATGAAAAGAAATTCAAGACAAAGTGCAGGTCAGGGTAAAGTGGGATCAAATTAAGATTGATGTCAGTTCTTGAGGGCTACGGTGTGTTCCCTCAAGGAACTCAAAAATTAACCTTTCCCTACCCCTTAAAATAAAATGTAAGACAAACACACTAATGAGAGCATCAATATATAGCCACTGGAGAGTCACAGATTTTACTGTCATCTGCCTTTCCCTAGTAATCTATCCAAGAGAAAATGTATTAGAAGAAGTGGGCCATCTGTGGAAGTAGAGAAAGAGGAGCAACCCACGACAAACTCACACAGGGGCAATATGAATGCTGTTTAGGAGAGAGGGCAATTTAACCTTTGGACAGGGGAGTATATCCAGTCCCAGTGGCCAGATAGTCGTTGGTGTCTTGACTTAGGGAGTTGCAGCCCACAGACCTTCTGTCTATCTGTTTTTTGGGTTTTTTTATTAAGGTATCATTGATATACACTCTTATGAAGGTTTCACAAGAAAATCAATGTGGTTATTACATTCACCCTTATTATTGAGACCCCCCCATACACCATTGAAGTCACTGTCCATCAGTGTAGTAAGATGCCACAGAGTCCCTGTTTGTTTTCTCTGAGCTACACTGTCTTCCCCATGATACCACACACACCATGTGCACTAATGACACCCCACAATCCCATTCTCCCTCTCACCCTCACATATCCCTCCCCTTTGGTAACCACTACTCTCTTCTTGGAGTCTGTAAGTCTGCTTCTATTTTGTTCCTTCAGTTTTGCTTCATTGTTATATTCCACAAATGAGGAAAATCATTTGGTACTTGTCTTTCTCTGCCTGGCTTATTTCACTGAGCATAATGTCCTCCAGCTCCATCCATGTTGTTGCAAATGGTAGGATTTGTTTCTTTCTTATGGCTGAATAATATTCCATTGTGTATATGTACCACACCTCCTTTATCCATTCTCCTACCAATGGACACTTCAGTTGCTTCCATATCTTGGCTATTGCAAATCGTCCATCTGGTTTTATTGTCCATTATTATCTGATAATCTGATGTCCTTTCACCCACCTTAAACTAGCAGTTTACAGATCCAACTGGTCTGCAGAGTTTTATTGGGCCAGCCCTTCCCAGTGTGTAGGTGTGTGTTGGGTTCTATATTTGGTTAGTGAACCACATTTTAGAATTATTATAGAAGTAATATATGCACATAGTAAAAAAAAATTTTTTTCAAACATTACCTAAGGATAAAAATGCAAGAGTTTCCTAGACACTGTTTGGTTTCCAAATCCTTCTTTGCAGAGATAACTGATGTTAAGGTAGTCTGTTTCTGCATGTGTATTTATCTTTCTATAACTTTTACCAGTCTTCTTATTTTTAACATTATTGAATTAACTATCCATTTTCATGTTTCAAAATTCAAAAGGTATAAAATAGGTGAAAAATAATGGTGAAAACCCTTATTCCCACTCTTGTCCTTCCGTTTGCCCTCTTCAGAGACAACCAGCATTAATTTCTTATGTATCCTTCCAATGGTATTTTATGTATATGTAAGAAAAAAATATATTTTTGTCATTACTTACAAAAATAATAGCATGCTATACACTATGTTCTATACCTGCTTTTCTCATTAATATACCTTTAGAGATGACATCATATCAGTTCATAGCTTCCTCAACATTTTTTTCTTAAATACAGCTTAAGTGTATTCCATTGTTTCAGAGTGCCATAATTTGTTTAATCAACCCCTGCTGATATAAATTTATATGGTTTCTGAATATTTTGCTCTTTCAAACAGTGTTACAGAAGATAATTTAGCACTTACATCATTTCAAAGGTTCACATATTCAAAGTATGCAATTTTGGACATATATGTGGTTTAATTCCTAGAAATTGAATTTTTGGTTTAAAGAGTATTGGAGAATTTATAAATTTTTTTAAATTAGCTGTCAACATTCAACACTCAGAAGCTTTCATATAAAAAATATGAGTTAATTACCTAGTCTTACTAAAATTCAGATTCTGATTCAGTACATCCTGAGTTGGGTCAGAGATTTCGAATTTTTTAAGTTTATTTAAAATATTGGAGATTGTATCTATCACATAGGACAAAAATTAGCTGGAGCTAAGTAGCATCTGCTTCCTATAGGTGAGACATGTATTTCCAGGTGACCACAGTCCTCACCCACCCCATTTTGCTCCTTGTTACTTTCCTGATGCCTGAAAATCTTTGAGATTTTTACCCCCATCATGTTTTATTTTGATTTTGAGATCACCCAACAGCTTTTAGATTATAATATAATTTCCCTTAAGTCTGTCAATAGGGAAAGGAACATTTGGCATTCCAAGGTTTTGACTCCTGTGCTATGATTTCTCTTGGTCATACCATTGTGATTTTTTCAGTGTATCCCAGTGGATTGCAAGAGTGAATGGGCTGAACACACCAACATGAGTATTCCAATTGGTGTATCAGTTATTTTTTACTTTATATTATTAAACTGGCAATAAACTGTCTACCTCAATAATTTGTAAATTTTAATGTGATTCTTGTATATCAGGGCCTGATCATCTCTGACAAGAGTTTGTCTTCAGACCTTAACAAAAACAAAGTCAGAGCTTGGCTCCCTAAATATCAAGGCCCTACCCTGGAAAGGATTACACAGCTCAAACCTGCTTTTCCTACAGAGCTTCTCAACTTTTAGTGAGCAAACAAATTACCTGGTTTTACTAAAATTTAGATTCTGACTCATCACATCCTGAATGGGGTCAGATATTTAGAATCTCTAAGAAGCTACCTGATTGCTTGCTGAATAGCAAAGCCATAGAAGATACTTTCTGAGTCCTACTTCGGATTTCTACAGGACTGATCACTTCAGCCTTCTTAGAGCAATGAAGAAATCAGACTGGTATAGGATGCCGCAAATAGCTCCTATTTCCCTTCAACATTTCCCATTCCTCATTTCCTCCCAACCCACCCACATACATCAGAAAACTGAAATCTAATTAATAGAAACATAATCAGGGCAAAGCAAAGATTTCCCCTCATTCATCACACATTACAGGGCACCACAGGTACAAGGCAGTATGTCAGGCACGATGGGTAACAAATGATTAAGAAGGGACTTCAGCCTTGAGTTGATTACAAACCAGCAGAAGAGACAAGACATACACAAATAACTCACAAGAAGAAAGAAACTAAGGTAATGGAAGCACAGAGGCACGAATTAATTCTGTGGGGATGAGTGATGGTCTAGGTCACAAGACCAATAGTAACATGGACATCACCTAGGAAAATGTTAGACTTGGAAATTATCCAGAGGTAGTGTGGAACTAGTAGTCTGTGATTCAATAGGCCCTCAGATACATGTTAAGCCCTCAGATAGCATGTGGACTCTGATACATGCTAAAGTTTAACAACTGCTGGTCTATGAAAACTCAGAGAAGACATTTGAATTGGATCTTAGAGAATTAATATTTCACCCAACAGAAAAGAAAAGGGTATTCCTTCATTTTCTGTCTCGTGAACAAAGGTATGGAGATATAAAAGTGAAATGTCTAAAAATGTTAGGGAAATAGCACATAATCAATAGTGTGAAGGGAGGAATGGGAAACATGGCCAGAGGCACAAGTTGGGGCCAAATTATGAAGAGCCTCCAACTTCATACCATGAAGTTTGAATTTTGTAAACATAAAGAAATCAGTTTTGAAGCAGGAGAATGACATGATTAGAACTGTATTTAAGAGCAACATGTAGGATTGATCTACAATAAGGCTATCAGTTAGGAGCCTACTTTGTCCTGGCAAGAAATAAGAGCTAAACAAAGGCAGTAGACTAGGAAAATAAAAAAAGGAATAAATATATACAAACTAGGATAAATAAGCAATATTGAATAATGGTTTAAGATGAAAAACTGTAAGGCCAAACTACCTGACTCTGACACTTTTTAGCTCTATAGCTTTGGGAAATTTAACTCTGCCCCTCAGTTTCTCATTATTAAAAAAGACAGTAACAATTGTTTCTACCTCATAGGATTACTGTGAAGATTAAAGAAATTACTAACTGTAAAGTGCTTGGAAGAATGCTTGATATGAAGTAAATACTCGATAAATACTGTGTTTGTATATGTGTGTGCATGTTTTATGGGGAATGGTATGTCTAAAATTTCTAGCTCAGGTTAGAAAATAATACCATGATAAGAAGTTTGGAACATGCTGAATTTTAAATACCTAGAGAACCTTTCATTCCTCTGTACCTAAACTTCTATCTTACCATCTGGGATAGTTACTTAGGGTGATCCCAGGAAACTGGTGGGCAGATGAAATGAGCAGAGATGAAAGTGTGCTCAGCAGAAAAGGATTTCAAGGCTGCTTGGGCCCTGTTTTCAGTCTTACATAGAAAGTTCTCATTTACAGTTTTTAAATGAAGTTAGGTTCAGTTAGTGTAAAGATAGCTGAACAAATTAAAGCAATAATGAGATACTGTGGTGGCCAATAGTGCCGGTTCATCAAATGCACCCAGTTCTGCCTCCTTCCAGAGATGAAACATGACTGTTCCTCCTGACCCCCTTTTTGGTTAGGTACGGTCTTATGATTCATTTAGGCCAATGAATTGTAAATGAAAGTGCCCTGAGTCACTTTAACTGCTAATGTGAGACCTGTGAACATTCTTTCCCTCTGGCATGGTTCCTGAGTAGCTATCATGAGTAGAGCTCCACTATCAACTTTCTAGAGATGAGCAAGAAATATATTTTTTGTTTTGAGCTTTCACAGTTGTTTCCACAAGATAACCTATTTTATCCTGATACAGGTACTATTTTAACACACGTCAAATTCTTAAAAATTAAATAGACAGTTAACATCCAGTCCAAATGAAGGTGTGAGGAAACAGATAATTTCAGAGATTTGCTAGTAGGAGTAAACATTGTTTCAACCTTTTTGAAAAGTAATTTGACAGCAGATTCTATTAAAATAGAAAGTTGTTTTTTTTTTAACTCAGATACCATTTTGGAGAATCTCTCCCACAGGAATAAAAGTACTATTTCAAAAGGATGTTACTGGTTGTTATTGCATTATTTGTAGTAGCTAAAACCTGAAAACAATCTAAATTTCTAAATGTGGTTGAGCTATTTTTTTCCTTTTTATTAACTTCAAGGAACGTTCACGTGTTAAATTAAAACAACACACAAAAAAATCCACATGCATGATTTTGCATGCACATGCCTAGAAAACTAAGCTGTTTTACCTCAAGGGGCAGGGGTGGTGACAGGAGAGATTACCATGTTTTTCTTTTTATATCCCGATATATCCTTTGACTTGTTACAATTTGTATGACTTATGCAATAAAACTCAAGTAAAAGTGAGGAAAAGAAGTCTAAATTTAACAGTGCTTGTCTACTGAATACACGGTAAACTTAATTTTGCTACCGCTACGCTAGCTGGGAACCGTAGAAGACGCGGAACTTCTGTAACATACTCCAGGCCACGCCCACATAACCCTGCCAGATGCTGCTCAGACGTGTCCTGGGAGGCTCTGTGTTGACGCAGGCGTACTCGTCTGAGTGTGCCTAACCTCTGAGGGGCGCCTTGCGGCCTTGGGTTTGACCCTGTCAGGCTACCGTCGTGGTGACCGGAACGGCACCTGAGATTTACTTCCGGGCGTCTCTTTTGCTAACCCAGTTCCCTCCCTCATGCTTCTTCCCCTCCCCCTGTTCCCGTTTACGTTTCTTTTCGTTCTTTCCTATCGAGGCCAATCCCTGAGTCGGGAGTCTGGGGTCTGGTCAGTGAAAAATACCCATTGTAGCTGGAAGCAGGGTGGTGTGGGAAACACTGATACTTGAGGTATTTGGAGACCAAGGACTTTTCTGGAATGCTTTGTGTGAGGAGGTCGAAGAAGAGTGGGAAGAAAGCTTTCCCCGAGAGGCGAGCGGGGGCGGGGTTGAGCGGGTTTGCGGGTGGGTGGGACGCACCCCTAAAATGGGTAGCACCGGGGTGGGGCGGTGTGTGGGCAAAGGAAAAATGGAGGCAGTGGGAAGTGGCAGTGGGGTCGCACGGCATTCTGGCATCGATTTTGCTTTAGCCGTTTGATCATAAAAGCAGTTAACACCAATATGTGGATTATTTGGATTGTAGATTTTAGATAGCCATATTTTATTACCAGATTACTTTGTTTCTCTTTACTCTGGGGAATATTCTCTGCTGTAAGCTTTTGTGTGCTTAAGTATTAAGGCTTTTAAAAAAGTACGTTTCTGCGGGGGTGAGGGAGAAGAAGGGGATTGAGAGGTATTATGATTGGCACACATGGTGTGGGGGGGATTATGGGGAAGACAGTGTAGCACAGAGAAGGCAAATAGTGACTCTGTGGCATCTTACTATGCTGATGGACAGTGACTGCAATGGGGTATGGGGTGGATGGACAGTGACTGCAATGGGGTATGGGGTGGACTCGATAATATGGGTGAATGTAGTAACCACATTGCTTTTCATGTGAAACCTTCATAAGAGTGTATATCAATAATACCTTAATAAAAAAAAGCAAGTTTCTACATGGAATCATTGTAATGTAAGGGAAACAAGGAATTAGTGAGTTACAGACCAACTCCTCTTTTCCAGGTGGAGGTATTTGTTCAAATTAGGCGTGACATGCAAACTGAGACAGCTTCCTCCGTAAATTGGTTCTTCCCAGTTTCCTAAAACACTGTTTTCAGTAGCTCCTTGTTTCATAATATATGTTCTCCATGTCCTCTCAAATGTTTAGATCTTATTCAGGCCTATGGTCTATAATAAGACCAGAACTCTACAAAATCTCAGCATAATTCTGGAGAATGGGGGGAGAGAACAGAGAATCAAACTTAACTATATTTGATTAACAAGTAGCAGAGTAGGAATGAATTTTATTAGGAGACTGAATTCTCTGTTGTGTTTATAATGACTCCAAAGGTAATTTTAGTTTTCTGTTCCAGGTAGAGGACAACAGCATGTCCTCCCTCCCTGGGTACATTGGTTTGGATGCAGCAACAGCTGCAGTGGAGTCGGAAGAGATTGCAGAGTTGCAACAAGAAGTGGTTGAGGAGCTGGGTATCTCTATGGAGGACCTTCGGCAGTTGATTGATGAAGAACTGGAAAAGATGGACTGTGTACAGCAGCGTAAGAAACAACTAGCAGAGTTGGAGTCATGGGTAATACAAAAGGAATCTGAGGTGGCCCATGTTGACCAGCTCTTTGATGATGCATCCAGGTGAGGACTGCATGGGAAATCTCTCAAATTGGCAGGAATTTTTAAAGTATAATTGTTCATGACATTGTGCCTAGTACTTTATACTTGACAAGATAAAAATGTGTAGAGCTTTACTCTTCCCTCAAAGGTTAGGGTCCAAAATCTGACCTCACAACCACCCATAAATAGAATATTCATCTATCAGAGGCTAATACATGATCAGCAGTAGGGAAGTCCAGGTCTTGGGTCTCTTCCCCTTCTTTTTCCTGCACTCTACTAAAGAACAGTTATTTTTGTTTTCTTAGTAGGACCACAACCACCTAGGGAGTAAGAGTTGCTGTCTTATGTAACTGTGGAGCATCAGTAAGTTCCTAGAGCCCTATATCTAGAAGATATGTTTCTGGTGCCCTTATTGTCAGAACACATTTTCAAATGACAGCAAGGTAAATAATGAGGTAAGGTTGAAAGAACCATACTTTGAGCCTAGTTTGGATTTTTGAAGAACTAGTTTGAAACCACTATTTAAACATTTTTCTGTGAGAAAAGAATTTTAAATACTAAACAAATTCTTTGGACTATAGCCTATTTAAATTGAGATCAGTTTATAGTTAAATATATATAAATTCTGATAGCTCCTACACCTACTCATACTGGCTTTGACTTTTTCTACATGTGTTCTAATATTAGGGCAGTGACTAATTGTGAGTCTTTGGTGAAGGACTTTTACTCAAAACTGGGACTACAGTACCGGGACAGTAGCTCTGAGGATGAAGCTTCCCGGCCTACAGAAATAATTGAGATTCCTGATGAAGATGATGATGTTCTCAGTATTGATTCAGGTAAGAAATAAGACTACAAGTAGGAAAGTCTCAGGATTGAAATTAAAACATGGGAAGGTGAACAGAAGAGAGGAGAAACTATTGTCACTAACTCCATATTTCAAACTGTTGGATTTATCTGTTAAAGAAAAAATTTGAATGTTTGTGGTATCATAGATGTTCCTATTCCTAGTTCCTGACTGAATTACCATCCTTTCCCCAATTCTATGTAACCTCTTTTCTGAATTCCCATACTTTTCTGTATAAGTGGCATTAGCACATGTATACATCTCAGAACAGTAGATTGTTTTTTTCTATATTTTAACAGTTTTTAAGGTATAATTTATATACTATAAAATTCACCCACTTAAAGTGCATAGTTTCAGTTTTAGTAAATTTATACAGTAGTCCACTCTTCCCCACAATCCAGTTTTAGAACACTTGCGTCATCCCAGAGTTCCCTCAATCTTATTTGCCATCAGTCTCCATCATCACCCCTAGCAACTACTGATACATGCTTGCTTTCTTTTTGCCTTGTCTAGAAATTTCACATAAATAGAATCACAATATGTCATCTTTTGTATCTGGCTTCTGTCACTTAAGAGTGTTCTTGAGGTTCATCCATGTTGCATGAATCAATAGTTTATTCCTTTTTTGCTGAATAGTATTCCATTGTGCAAATATACTATATGCTTTTATCCATTCCCCAATTGATAAACATTTGGGTTTCCAGTTTGGAGCAATCATGAATAATGCTGCTGTGAATATTTGTGTATAAGTCTGTATGTGGACATTTTGCTTCATCTATCATGGATATTCCACTAGGAATGGAATTGCTGGGTCCTATGGTAAGTATAGGTTAGAGTTTTTATGAAACTGCCATACTGTTTTTATGACATTTTACATTCCCACTAGCAAAATATGGGTGGATTCTATTTTCTCTACATCCTTGTCAATGCTTGGTATTGTCAGTCTTATAACCATCCTAGTGGGTGTGTGGTGGTATCACATTGTAATTCTGGCTGCATTTTTTTAAGGATATTGAGTATCTTTTCACATACTTATTGCCATTTATGTTGGTTCTTTTGAGAAATATGTGTTCAAGTCATTTTTAAAAAATTGGTTTGCCTTTTTTATTATTGATTTAAAAGACTTCTTATACTTCAGGTACAATTCATTGATCAGGTAGACTTTATAAATATCTCCTAGGTGTGGTCTTTTCATTTTCTTAATGGTGTTTTTTAAGAATAAAAATTGTTACGGTAAGGGTTGAGGGTGGTTTGTTTGTTTTGCTAATGGCTAGTTGTTCTGGAGAAGACAAGGGTCCTTTTGATACCCTTGTCAAAAATCAGCTGGCCATGTATATTAGGATCTATTTCTGGATTCTGTTCTGTCACATTGACCTAAATGTCTGTCTTTATGCCAGCATCACAGTGTCTTAATTATGTAGCTTTATGGTAAGTATTAAAATCACTTAGTGAAAGTCATCCAAATTTATTTGTATTTCATATATCTTCCAAATAAATTTTAGGATCAACTTGTCAGTTTCTACCCAAAAAAAATTTTTTTAACTTGCTAGAATTTTTAATAGGAACTATATTGAATGTAAAAATCAGTTTGAGGATTATTACCTTTTTAACAAATATTGAGTCTACTAATACACGAACATGGTACATCTTTCTTAAGTATTTTATTTTTTCTGTTGCTAATGTGAATTGTATTTTCTTTATTTCTTTTTACGATTATTGCTAGGATATAAAAATACAGTTGAATTTGTGTATTGATCTCATAGTCTGTGACCTCACTAAGCTCGCTAACTATTCCTAGCGAGCTATTCTATGTCCATAAAAGCTTTTTATGCATCCCTCGGAATTTTCTGTAAGATCATGTTGTCTGCAAATAAAGTCAATTTTACTTCTTCGTTTCTAATCTACTTTACTTATTTACTTATTTCATTTTCTTGCCTTATTGTGCTTACTAGAACCTCCAGCACAGTGTTGAATAAAGGTTTCAAGAGCAGACATCCTTTCCTTGTTCCTGATTTTAGGGAGAAAGCTTTTTGTCTTTAGGTGTTCATTACAATGTGAGCTATAGGTTTTGGGTACATATCCTTTATCAGATGGAGGAAAGTGCTTCTGTTTCTAGTTTGCTGATAATTTTTAATCATTGCTGGATTGGATTTTATATTTTGTCAGATTTTTCTGTGTTGTCATCAGATGGTCATATGGCTTTTACCCCTTATCCTTTTAATAGGGTATATTACACTAATTTTTTTTTAGATGTCAAATCAACCTTGCATTCCTGGGATTAACCCCCAACACACTCCTTTGTCTTAGTGTATAATCCTTTCTATATGTTGCTGTATTAGATTTGCTAATATTCTGTTAAGAATTTTTGCACCTATATTCTTGAGGGCTGTTGGTTTATAGTTTTATTGTGATGCCTTTGCCTTTGGTGTCAGTGTAATATGGGCTTTACAAGATTGCTGGGGAATGAAATAGTATTATTCTATAAATGTTTGTTAATTCAGTAGTGAGGCCATCTTATTGTAGACTTTCTTTGTGGAAAGATTTTTTAAAGTAAGCTTTTTAGTTTAGAATAATGTTAGATTTACAGAAAAATCTCAAAGATTATACAGAGAGTTCCTGCGTACTTTTCACCAGTTCTAGTGTTAATACCTTATGTTACCATGGTATGTTGAGCAAAACCAAGAAACAAATATCAGAACATTACTTTTATCTAAACTCCAGACTTTATTTGATTTCTGGGCTCTTTCTATTCCAGGATCCAATCCAGGATACCACTTTGAATATATTGTGCAAAGGTTTTTAATTATTAATTCATTTTCTTTACCTGATATGTCTATTTAGATTTTCTGTTCTTTCAGTTTTGTTAATTTGTGTTTTTCTAGGAATTTGTCCAGTTCATCATGGTTATCTCAATTATTGCCATAAAGTTGTTCATAATATTCCCTTATGATCCTTTTAAAGTTCTGTAGGATATGTAGTGATGTCCCTTTCATTCCTGATATTAGTTATTTGGGTCTCCTTTTTTTGTTATTGTTTTTGGTTAGTGTACCAAATGTACCAACTTTTTTTTTTTCTTCAAGGAACCAGTTTTTTTGGTTCATTTTCTCTACTGTTTTTCTGTTTTTTATTTCATTTATTTCTACTCTGATCTTTATTACATTCTTCCTTTCATTTATTTGGGTTTGATTTGCTCTTCTAGCTTCTTAAAGTGGAAACTTAGGTAATTGATTTTAGATCTTTCTTCCCTTCTCACATAAACATTAAAGCTATGAATTTCTCTTTAAGTACTGTGTCAGTGCAACTCATAAGTTTTTATGTTGTATTTTCATTCAACTCATAATTTTTAATTCCTTTTGATTTTCCTTTGACCAATGTACTATTTAGAAATACATTGTTTAATTTCTAAATATTTTAAGATTTCCCAGATTTTTCTGTTTTGAATTTGTAACTTCATTGATTTAATTTCACAAAACATACTTTGTACTGATTTGAATCCCTTTACATTTATTTAGACTTTTTTAAATGGCCTAGCATATTTCTCTCCTTGAAAATGATCTATGTGTGCATCAAAAAATTTGTATTCTGCCACTATTGGATGGCATGTTTTACAAATGTTGGTTAGATTAAATTGGCTGATAGTGTTGTTCATGTCTTCTGTGTCCTTATTAATTTTCTGTCTAGTTGTTCTAACAATTACTGGGAGTTTTGAAACCTTGAACTAAATTGTTGAATTATTTATTTCTTCTTTAAATTCTTTCAGTTTTTGCTTTCTGTGTTTTGAGGCTCTGTTATATATACATTTCTAATTGTTTTCTCTCCCTGATGTATTGATCTTTATATCTCTTTACATTTCAAGTAATATTCCTTGTCTTAACGTCTATTTTGTCCAATATTAATGTCATTTCCATCTCTATTGTGTTTCCTATTTGCATATTGCATCTTTTTCTGTCCTTTCAATGTTTTTGTCTTTGCATTTGTGTATCTCTTGTAGACAGTATATAGTTAGATCTTTTTTTAAAATCTATTCTCACAGTTTCTGCCTTTTAATTAGAGTGTTCAATCCATTCATAGTTAATGCAAATCCATATGGTTGGATTTACATCAGCCATTTTACTCTTTTTACCCCCATATGTCTCATATTTTTATATTCATATGTCTCTTCTTTTACTGCCTTCTTTGTGTTGAACCCATATTTCAGTAAATCATTTTAATTCATGTGATTACTTTTTGCTTTTTAAAAAGTGGTTGCATATTTATCTGATCATTATCTACTGCAAACTAACACAATTATAGTAAAATATAGCAGCTTTGTACCAGTATAGCTCCATTTTCACTCTCTTCGTATGTTGTACTAGTATCAAATATATCACATCTACATCTGTTTAAAGCCAGCAATTTAGCTGGCTTTTATAATTATTGCCATAAGCAATCTTATGTTTAAAGAAGCTATGGGAAGAAAAAGAGAAAATTATATATATACTTACCCAGATGTTTATCATTTCCATTGCTCTTCATTCCTTCCTATGGATCCGAGGTACCATCTAGTGTTATCTTTTTCCAGCTGGGAAGATTTCCTTTAATACCTCTTTTAGTTATACTAAAAGTCAGTTCTCTCATTCTTTACTTGGAATATAGAAATTTTGATTGTTCTTTTGGCACTGTGAATATGCCATTCCAGGGCCTTCTGGCCTCCATTATTTCTGGTGGAAGGTCATGAGATTGTACCTTGTATGTGAGTTCATTTTTACTTATGGCTTTTAAGATTTTTTCTGTCTTTTGATTTTAGTATTTTAACAGATGTGTGCATCAGCTTTGATAATTTGTAATTTTCCAGTAATTTATCCAATAAGTTTTCAATTTATTGGCATTAATTTTTAGTAGAGTTTGACATTTAATTCAGGCCTTTTAGACATTACTACCTTGATCACTTTCAACTAGTGTTTCCAATACTTCTTTACATAGGGAGTGCTGTTCTGTTCCCCATGTCTTAATTTGGTGACTTAAGAGTTCTGAAGATGGATGGCAGTGATGGTTCACAACATATGTATATACTTAATACCACTGAACTGTATTCTTAAAAATGGTTAAGATGGTAGCTTTTATGTTGCATTTTATCAAAATTTTAAAAGTTGGGGAAAAAAGAATCAGATTTATAAGGACTAGGGAATACTTTCAAATATATTTTAAGTGGGGAATAAAAAGCAACACAAAGACTGCATATTGAATATGAGTAAAAGGATGGAGTGGGGAGAGAATGCATATGTACATTTACAGAATATCTTTGGCCACAGAAGAAACTGATAATATTGGTTATTTCTGAGGAGAGTAACTAGAAGCAGGGGTTGGAGGGAGACATTTTCCCCTATGTGTCCTTTTATGATGTTTGAATTTTTTACCACATGAATGTTTTTAAATGTACTTTAAAAGTAAAAATAAAAGCCTTACAAAATTAACAGCCATCCTTCCTCTCTTCAAATAGATAATATGTATTTGAGGCCTTTTACAGTTGAGGAATTTAGCCATAAACCATAGATGAGATATTCAGTCATAAACAGTCATAGCTCCTTAAGGATTGTGTATACATGCATAGCTATATACCTATTCTCTCCAGGGTTGGGTTTTTATCAAATAATTTTTATTCTAACTTTTAAAACAGTATTTCATTGGTATTTGGAGGTGTTATAGTTTATTTAATCATTTTGTTAACATTTGTTTAGGACATTTATATTGCCCTCCCTTTTGCTTATTTATTTGGCTACCTTCCCCCCCAAGTTTGATTGAGATATAATTGACATATAACATTGTATTAGTTTAAGGTTTGTAAAACTATGATTTGATATATGGGTATGTTGTGAAATGATCACTGCCATTGCTTTCCATTTTTAAATGTATGTTATAAATCTCTAAAACAACAATGTCCAATACAGTGGCCACTATCCACATGTGGCTGTTTAAATTATGTCAAATGTGAAGGGTCTAGTATTTTCCAGAATATATAAGAAAACCCTTAGAACTCAAGAAAGAATAGAGAGACAACTCAGTTAAACACTTGGAAATGATTTGAATACATATTTCTTCAAACAAGATTTGCAAGTGGCCAATAAGTGAAAAGATGCTCAACATCATTGGTCATTAAGAAAATGCAAGTCGGATATTTCTCAAGATGGTGGTGTGAGTAGGGCGGTGGAAATCTTCTCCCAAAACCATATATGTTTTGAAAATACAGCAAATACAACTATTCCTAAAAGAGAGACCAGAAGATACAATACAACAGCCAGGCTACATCTACATCTGCAGGAACTCAGCATCTCACAAAAAGGGTAAGATAACAAAGCCATGACTTGGCAGGATCCAAGCACTCCCCCCACCCCAGCTCACTGGCGGGAGGAAAAGAATCGGAGTGTGGAGGAAGTGGAAGCACAGGACTGCTGAATAACCAGCCCTAGGAATCTGCACTGGGAGCACAGACACACACTGCATGGTGTACTGGATATTAGAGAAACGGGAAAGTAATATCGGAGACTGAGACTGTGAACACATCCCCATAGCCAGCTGCCCTGGGACAAAAGAAAAGCTGGCACTTTAAAAGTCTTAAAGGGACAAGGGTTTAACAGATGGACAAAATTGTCCTGACACACTCAGCCCAGCAGGCTGGGGATTTTAAGGAACTTCAGACTCCCTAACCCCCTGGGTGTCAATGCAGCTCTGAAGCCCCTCACAGTGATAAGCAGCCTGCTGTTCATTCCCCCCTGCTGGCACTGCAAGAAAACTGGCTGACCTGCCATTGGTGCAGACCATCTGGGGAGCAGCCCCACCCACAGCAACCACACAGAGTCTTCTCCTAGCACACAGCTAACTGGGCCAGACACAGAGGCTGCCGCCGGCACGCAGCTGCCCAGCACAGGCAGAGGACTCCAGCGCAAAGTCTGGAAGGCATGAAGGGACACCATTCCCACAAAGAACACACAATGTTTGCCTCTGACCCCTGCCAGTGCCCTAGGCTATCCCAAGGACTGCTGTGCCCATGGCCGCTCAGGGGATTAACCCAGACACTGCTCCCTGTGTGTGGTTAACCAGTACAGGCAGCAGAGAAGGGCAATGCGACCAGCAAGCAGGAAGGGACTTTGTTCTCCAAGCTGACACATGCACCACTCACCAGCAATCAATTCAGTTGCCATGAAAAGGCAGAAGAATCTGGTCCAATCCAAAACCACCACCAGAGAGAGGGCCTGATGAGACCAATATAACCAATCTTCCTGAAAAAGAATTCAAAATAAAAGTTATAACCATGCTGATAGACCTGCAGAGAAATGTGCAAGAGATGAGGGATGAATTCCAGAGGGAGATAACAGAAATAAAACAAACAATGAAAGGATTTAAGAGCAGACTGGGTGAGGTGCAAGAGACTGTTAATGGAATAGGAAGCACAGAACAGGAATACAGAGAAGCTGAGGCAGAGAGAGAGAGAAAAGGATCTCTAGGAATGAAAGAATATTAAGAGAACTGTGTGACCAATCCAAATGGAACAATTCACATTATAGGGGTACCAGAAGAAGAAGAGAGAGAAAAATGGATAGAAAGTGTCGCTGAAGAAATAACTGCTGAAAACTTCCCCAAGCTGGGGAAGGAAATAGTCTCTCAGATCATGGAAGCCCACAGATCACCAAACAGAAGGAACCCAAGGAGGACAACACCAAGACATATAATAATTAAAATGGCAAAGATCAAAGACAAGGACAGAGTATTAAAAGCAGCCAGAGCCAAAAAAGATCACCTACAAAGGAAAACCCATCAGGCTACCATAAGACTTCTCAACAGAAACCTTACAGGCCAGAAGAGAATGACATGATATATTTAATGCAATGAAACAGAAGGGCCTTGAACCAAGAATACTGTATCCAGCAGAATATCATTTAAATTTGAAAGAGGGATTAAACAATTCCCAGATAAGTAAAAGTTGAGGGAATTTGCCTCCAGCAAACCACCTCTATCTACAGTATATTTTAAAGGGATGCTCTAGGTGGAAGTACTCCTAAGGCTAAACAGATATTACCAGAGAAAATAAAATCGCAGCAAAGAAAGCAGACCAACCAAATACTAAATAAAGGCAAAAAATTAAATAAGCTATCCAACAAGCAGTGAAGGGAAACACAAAAGAGTAAAGAATAAAACACCTAACATATAAAGAGTCGAGGAAGAAGAATAAGAAGGAGAACAAATAAAGAATCATCAGACTGTGTTTATAATAGAATAATAAGTGAGTTAAAGTTAGATGGTTAGATAGTACAGAAGCATACCCTTGAACCTTTTGGTAACCATGAATCCAAAGCCTACAATGGCAATAAGTACATATCTATCGATAATCACCCTAAATGTAAATGGACTGAATGCACCAATCAAAAGACAGAGAGTCACTGAATGGATAAAAAAACAAGACCCATCTATATGCTGTTTACAAGAGATTCACCTGAAACTCAAAGATATACACAGACAAAAAGTGAAGGGATGGAAAAAGACATTTCATGCAAACAATAGGGAGAAAAAGGCAGGTGTTTCAGTACTTGTCTCAGACAAGATAGACTTCAAAACAAAGAAAGTAACGAGATAAAGAAGGACATTACATAATGATAAAGGGGGCAGTCCAACAAAAGGGTATAACCATTATAAATATCTATGCACCCAACACAAGAGCACCGACAAATGTGAAACAAATACTAACAGAATTAAAGGAGGAAATAGAATGCAATGGATTCATTTTAGGAGACTTCAACACACCACTCACTCCAAAGGACAGATCCACCAGACAGAAAATAAGTAAGGACACAGAGGCACTGAACAACACACCTAACAGACATCTATAGAATTCTACACCGAAAAGCCGCAGAGTACACATTCTTCTCAAGTGTACATGGAATATTCACCAGAATAGACTACATACTAGGGCACAAGAAGGCTCAGTAAATTCCAAAAGATTGAAATTCTACCAACCAACTTCTCAGACCACAAAAGTATAAAACTAGAAATAAACTGTACAGAGAAAGCAAAAAGGCTTACAAACACATGTAGGCTTAACAACATGCTCCTAAATAATCAGTGGATCGATGACCAAATTAAAATAGAGATCAAGCAATATATGGAAACAAATGACAACAACAACACAAAGCCCCAATTTCTGTGGGCCGCAGCAAAAGCAATTTTAAGAGGAAAGTATATAGCAATCCAGGCATATTTAAAGAAGGAAGAACAATCCCAAATGAATAGTCTAAAGTCACGATTATCGAAATTCAAAAAAGAAGAACAAATGAGGCCTAAAGTCAGCAGAAGGAGGGACATAATAAAGATCAGAGAAGAAATAAATAAAATTGAGAAGAATAAAACAATAGAAAAAAATTAATGAAACCAAGAGCTGGTTCTTTGAGAAAAAAATAGATAAGCCTCTAGCAAGACTTATTAACAGAAAAAGAGAATCAGCACACATCAAAAGAATCAGAAACAAGAAAGGAAAAATCACGATGGACCACACAGAAATACAAAGAATTATTAGAGAATACTATGAAAACCTACATGCTAACAAGCTGGAAAACCTATAAGAAATGGACAACTTTCTATAAAAATACAACCTTCCAAGACTGACCAAGGAAGAAACAGAAAATGTAAACAGACCAATTATGAGCAAGGAAATTGAAGTGGTAGTCAAAAAAACTACCCAAGAGCAAAACCCCTGGGCCAGATGGATTTAATGCGGAATTTGATCAAACATACAAAGAAGACATAATACCCATTCTCCTTAACGTTTTCCAAAAAATAGAAGAGTCGGGAATACTCCCAAACTCATTCTATGAATCCAGCATCACCCTAATACCAAAACCAGGCAAAGACCCCACAAAAAAGAAAACGACAGACCAATATCTCTGATGAACATAGATGCAAAAATACCCAACAAAATATTAGCAAACTGAATTCAAAAATTCACTAAGAGGATCAGACACCATGACCAAGTGGGGTTCATCTCAGGGATGCAAGGATAGTACAACATTCGAAAATCCATCAACATCATCCACCACATCAACAAAAGAAGGTCAAAAGCACATGATCATCTCCATAGACGCTGAAAAAGCATTTGACAAAATTCAACATCCATTCATGATAAAAACTCTCAGCAAAATGGGGATAGAGGGCAAGTACCTCAACATAATAAAGGCCATATATGATAAACCCACAGCCAACATCATACTGAACAGCGAGAAGATGAAAGCTTTTCCTCTAAGATAGGGAACAAGACAGGGATGCCCACTCTCCCCACTGTTATTCAACATAGTACTGGAGGTGCTAGCCACTGCAATTAGACAGAACAGAGAAATACAAGGAATCCAGATTGGTAAAGAAGAAGTCAAACTGTCAGTATTTGCAGATGACAGGATATTGTACATTAAAAAACCCTAAAGACTCCACTGCAAAACTACTAGAACTAATATCAGAATTCAGCAAAGTTGCAGGATACAAAATTAATACAGAGAAATCTATGGCTTTCCTATACACTAACAATGAACTAATAGAAAGAAAAATCAGGAAAACAATTCCATTCACAATTGCATCAAAAAGAATAAAATATCTCAGAATAAGCCTAACCAAGGAAGTGAAAGACCTATATCCTGAAAACTACAAGACACTCAAGAGAAATTAAAGAAGTCACTAACAAATGGAAACTCATCCCATGCTCTTGGGTAGGAAGAATTAATATTGTCAAAATGGCCATCCTACCCAAAGCAATCTACAGATTCAATACAATCCCTATCAGATTACCAACAGCATTCTTCAACGAACTGGAACAAATAGTTCAAAAATACATATGGAACCGCAAAAGACCCCGAAAAGCCAAAGCAATCCTGAGAAGGAAGAATAAAGTGGGGGGTATCTCACTCCCCAACTTCAAGCTCTACTACAAAGCCACAGTAATCAAGACAATTTGGTACTGGCACAAGAACATACCTACAGACCAGTGGAACAGAATAGAGACTCCAGACATTAACCCAAACATATATGGTCAATTAATATACAATAAAGGAGCCATGGACATACAATGGGGAAATGACAGCCTCTTCAACAGTTGGTGCTGGCAAAACTGGACAGCTACATGTAAGAGAATGAAACTGGATTATTGTCTAACCCCATACACAAAATAAATTCAAAATGGATCAAAGACCTGAAAATAAGTCATGAAACCATAAAACTTTTAGAAAAAGACATAGGCAGATATCTCTTGGACATAAACATGAGTGACTTCTTCATGAACATATCTCCCTGGGCAAGGGAAACAAAGCAAAAATGAACAAGTGGGTCAATATCTAGCTGAAAAGCTTCTGTACAGCAAAGGACACCATCAGTAGAACAAAAATGGATCCTACAGTATGGGAGAATATATCCATAAATGACAGTTCTGATAAAGGGATGATATCCAAAATATATAAAGAGCTCACACACCTCAACAAACGAAAAAGAAACAATCCAATTAAAAAATGGGCAGAGGAGCTGAAGAAAGGGACTGGAGAGGATGGGTGGGATGGGAGGGATAAGGGGGTAAAAGGCATTACGATTAGCACACATAATATTGGTGGGTGGCACGGGGAAAGCAATACCACACAGAGAAGAAAAGTAGTCATTCTGTTGCATCTTCTTATGCTAATGGACAGTGACTGTAATGGGGTATGTGGTGGGGAGTTGCTAATGGAGGGAGTCTGGTAACCATAATCTTGCTCATGTAATTGTACATTAATGATACCAAAATAATAAAAAAAGAAAATGCAAGTCAAAATCACTTTATACTCATTAAGATGGCTATAATCAAAATGCTAGACAATAACAAGTGATGATGAGAATGTGAAAAATTGGAACTCTCTAAATTACTTAGGAATGTGAAGTGGTACAGCCACTTTGAAGTCTTTCATTTCCTCAGAAGGTTAAGAACAGAGTTACCATATAACCCAGCATTTCCACCTCTAGCCATATACCCAAGAGAAATGAGAACATATGCCCACATAAAAACTCATCCATGAATGTTTGTTTTAGCATTATTTATAATAGCAAAAAGTGGAAACAATTCAAATGTCCATCAATCAATGAATGGATAAACAAAATATGATATATCAATACCATTGAATTTTTTTTATTAAGGTATCATTGACACTCTTATGAAGGTTTTATGTGAAAAGAATGTGGTTACTACATTCACACCCATATTATCGAGTCCTCCCTCATACCTCATTGCAGTCACTGTCTGTCAGTGTAGTAAGATGCCACAGTCACTACTTGTCTTCTGTCTGCTACACTGTCTTTCCCATGATCCCCTTCACACCATGTGTACTAATGATAATAACCCTCAATCCCCTTCTCCCTCCCTCCCCACTCACCCTCCCCTTTGGTAACCGTTAGTCTCTTGGAGTTTGTGAGTCTGCTGCTGTTTTGTTCCTTCAGTTTTGCTTCGTTGTTATACTCCACAAATGAGGGAAATCATTTAGTACTTGTCTTTCTCTACCTGGCTTATTTCACTGAGCACAATACCCTCTACCTCCAACCATGTTGTTGCAAATAGTAGGATTTGTTTCTTTCTTATGGCTGGATAGTATTCATTGTGTATATGTACCTCATCTTCTTTGTCCATTCATGTACTGATGGACGTTTAGGTTGCTTCCATATCTTGGCTATTGTAAATAGTGCTGCAATAAACATAGGGGTGCATATGACTTTTTTAATCTGAGATCAATACCATGGATTATTACTCAGCCATAGAAAGGAATGAAGTACTGATAAAAGCTACAGCATAGATTAACTCTGTATGGTAAACAACATCCAGTGTAACTCCATTCATGTGAAGTGTCCAGAATAGATAAATCCATGGAGACGGGAAGTAGATTACTGGTTGCCAGAGGTTGGAAGGAGGATGGAATGGAGAGCTACTACTAATGGGTATTTTCATCACCCCAAAAAAAGAAACACCTCTAATAAGTATGGAGTTTCTTTTTGGGGTAAAGAGAATGTTCTGGAATTAGTGGTGATAGTTGTATAACCTTGTGAATATACTAGAAACCACTGAGTGAAACATTTTAAAAAGGTAATTTATAGGGTAAGAATGACATCTGAATTTCAAAATTTTCTAGTGGAATTTAAAGTTCATTTTCTCAGTTGCACCAGCCACATTCATGTGCTTAGCTGTCAGATGTTAACATTGGATAGGGCAGATACATTTCTGTCATAGCAGAAAGTTCTGTTGAAGAGCACTACTCAAGAATAAATGCTTTAGCTTTATGCATTGACGACATCTCATTTTTTCTAATTATTCACATAACCCATATAAGTAAATAGTTGTTACAAAAATTCAAATAAACAATGAAAACTCAAAATCCCATAGACCTGCCCTAGTACATTACCCCCAGGTAAGCACTGTCACCTATTTGTTCTTTACCTTTCTGGACCCTTTTAGCATTTGTACATATATGTATCTATACCTAGTTTTCAGTTGTCAGTAATGCCTATAATAATGTGTCCAAGTAGCTTATTTCTTGATTTCTTGGGTTTAAGGGTAACTCTCTTACACTCATTAGTTTTTCCTATCCATAGGTGATGCTGGGAGCAGAACTCCAAAAGACCAGAAGGTGAGTTGGAATGGGTAAGGGAAGGTGAGAAATAAGAATACAAAAATGGGAGAAACTTTTGACCTGACCATTTAATCAGTTCAGACATCAACATCATCCTGTAATCAGTCCTGTAGGTTGTATTCCTCTAGTAGATGTTATAAGAATACATAAGAGGTTACTTAGAGATGCATGCACTGAGTGCTGTACAAATGTAGAGTTTGGCAGTGATCAGCTAGGTGAAGTTAACTGGGAAAACCTTCCTAAAGCTGATTTCTGAACCAGATTTGTAAGATAAGGCAGTTTTGCCTGATAAAGTAACCGTAAGCTTCCAAACGTAACTCAATTCTGTTTTGATTTTTGAAAGATGAGTTCTTATTAAGTTATTCCTAACCCATGCTACTATTTTAAAACTTGTTTCCCTCATCACCTTCCTCACAGCTCCGTGAAGCTATGGCTGCCTTAAGAAAGTCAGCTCAAGATGTCCAGAAGTTCATGGATGCAGTCAACAAGAAGAGCAGTTCCCAGGATCTACATAAAGGTTAGGGTCAGGAGGTACCTTGGTACAGGTGGGGTTTGGGGGGTGAATTCCTGCAGAGATTTCATGGATAACTGGCTTTGTTTAAGCAACTCGGATTCCTTTCTCACCTCTGTCGGGTGCTTCTTCAGGTGTGTGATGGCTTTATCCAAATACGTTTTTAGCTCCATGCTCAGAATACTTCTTCCAAATGGAGATTAAAAATAAGAGAGTAACTCAAACTCTTATAAAGAGGTCTGAGGAAAGCTTTATAGAATGGAGCTGTTAGTATATCCCCTACAAGAAACTGTTTTATAAATGCTGCTTAGCATTTAATGACTGCTAGTTAACATTGTTGTTAATAGGGAATTGGAAACATTTAGTTTAAGTAAGGTATTCTTGAACTGTATGTGAATTTAAAATCCAAGTTTTTCCTGTTGTGTCAGCTGTGCCTTGTGTTTCTGTCCTTGGCCAAGAGAGCAGGAAAAGTGGCTAAGGATCAAAGATTACACTATTTTCCCTTAGTACCCTACTGCCCTATTTACTCTCCCCAGTTTCTACCATATCTCTTTAGAACTTTTCTTTCTTCCATAGGAACCTTGAGTCAGATGACTGGAGAACTGAGCAAAGATGGTGACCTGATAGTCAGCATGCGCATTCTGGGCAAGAAGAGAACTAAGACATGGCACAAAGGCACCCTTATTGCCATCCAGACGGTTGGTATGTTCAAGCTAGAGGAAGAACTAATGAAAGGCAACCTGCAGGTCTCCATTGCTGATGGTTTCTTTTCTCCACAGTCTTGCCTTTTGTCCCTCACATAGCAGCTAGGATTTACATGGAAACTGATGGGGTTTTTTTTAATTTTGTTTATCTTTCTCTGTTACTTAGGGCCAGGAAAGAAGTACAAGGTGAAATTTGACAACAAAGGAAAGAGTCTGCTGTCCGGGAACCATATTGCCTATGATTACCACCCTCCCGCTGACAAATTATATGTGGGCAGTCGAGTGGTGGCCAAATACAAAGATGGGAATCAAGTCTGGCTCTACGCTGGCATTGTAGCTGAGACACCAAACGTCAAAAACAAGCTCAGGTACCTGGATGGGACTGTAAAGAGAGCGGAGGCCAGGGACACAGCACCTGCCCTGTTCAAGCCATAGTCCAGATGGCCTTTGTGTTCTCCATCCCCAGTGGCCAGGCACACTTTCTTGTTCTTTGCCATAGGAGTAATGTGGCAGTCTTTCTTCCTTTTTTTTTTTTCCTTAAGGGGAAAACTAGGAAAAAGTAATCAAATTTGACTAATGGTTAAGGGAATAGGGAGTTCGTATAGGAAGAAAAAATGAAATGGAGACTAAATTGTTTTCAGCAGAATAGGAATCTATTCTGATAGTGGAACAAAAAGAAGTAGCTTTTGGAAAAGTGGGGATATGTTGGTTAGGTTAAGGAAAGTTCTTAACTCTTGGAGTAGGAAGAAAGAGTAATAGAAAGAAAGTAGTACAATGAAACATCTTCCCTGGAGTGTATGCTGTTAGTGATCCAGAGGAGTAGAAGCCACAAGATAATTTCTGACCCCGATCTTTCTACCATCACTTTCTTTACAGGTTTCTCATCTTCTTTGATGATGGCTATGCTTCTTATGTCACACAGTCTGAACTGTATCCCATTTGTCGGCCACGTAAGTGACCTTCCTTTCTTCCTGAGTTCTATCCATTTTCTTCTCTGCCTTGTATTTCTTGGGAAGACAGCCAGTTGAAAAGCCCTGATGTTTTTGGTGCTATGTCTTAAAGAGCATAAGTTTAATAAGTGTTCTTTGGGAGATACAGTTTTATTTGCTCATCTCTAAGGCTGTCTTTATAGCCAAAGAGTGAGATGCTAGAAGATCATGACTGACTTGGGTGGATGCTCATATTGTAGATGTGTTCTGATTTCATGTCAAAGTGCTTTAGGTTTGAGAAGATGTTAATTCTTTGCTAGTCTCATGCTTTATCTAATGTTTTTATAAATCTGGTCTGCATAGTGTTTCTGCAGAAGCTGTGATATATCATATTTGTGACTCTTGTTTGAGGACAGACTCCTATGGAAGCAGCTGTTTTTAATTGCAGAAGAGTCAACTAACACTGCTATCTTTCCATATAACATGGCAGTAAATGCACTCAGGGTCCCTTAAAAGCCTGTTAGAGAATGAGAAAGGAGGACAGATTTTTTTTTTATCAATTTCATTATGCCACCTAATCTTTGTTGATTTACCTCTAGACTCATATCATATTAGCAAGAATTTTCCCAAGGTGAAACATCCATTTTTTTAATAATGAGGGACTCAACCTTATTTGCATATTATTTATTTAGTATTTACTTGATTTGTATAGCATTTACACATTAGGTTCAATTCTTTCAGATGGTCTTGGTTTTGCTTCCCCTGAGGTTATGATTTCTTCATTTCTTTTCTCCCTCCCAACTTGAAAAATATCAAATGCCTCCTTGACAATCATTTTTCCCTATCAAGACATGCCCTACCTACCCTTTCTCAGCCCTGCTTCTTCCTTGGGACAGTGAAAAAGACTTGGGAGGACATAGAAGACATCTCCTGCCGAGACTTCATAGAGGAGTATATCACAGCTTACCCCAACCGGCCCATGGTGCTGCTCAAGAGTGGCCAGCTTATCAAGACTGAGTGGGAAGGCACATGGTGGAAGTCCCGGGTCGAGGAGGTGGATGGCAGCCTAGTCAGGATCCTCTTCTTGGTACTGTTCTTCCCTAGGGTTTTGGAGGCAGGGGTTGGGGTGGAATGGGAGAGCATAAGAGGCAATAAAGATGATTTTATAGCTACTACATAATTTTTCTCTCTGTTTTCCTCCTATCTGTTCTGTTTTGTGTCTAGTTTTACTTTGTCCTTTTTGTTCATCTGTGAGTGGTTATTGAAAATAAATTACCTCAATTTAGGATAACACTAATTGGCTTTTTTTCGTTCCCCCTCCTTCTAGGAATATTCACATTGCATGTAGGTACAGAGAATGCTGCTAGTTCCATTTGTCCAGGTTAAGGTTTTGGTGGCATAGTGGGACAAAAAAGGAGTCAAGGAATTGGAGGTCCTGATATTTCAAGGCCCAATTTAACTGTTAGATGTTATGTACCTATCTGTTTTGTCCTTCTCACACTTTTCTTAGAACTATAGTTTTTCTCTGAACTATCTCAGTCAGATGTTTCTAAAGCCTTAGGATTCTTGTCACACTTTTTATACTCAGTATAAACATTTGTCTCTCCTGTAATTTCTTAAACAAGGAATATGTGTTTGTCTTCTTTATATTCTTGATTCTTGTCATATAAGTTTATTGAATAGGTAGCGAATTCAAGGCTCATCAGGGAGATTTCTCTCAAGGAAGTGACAGGATAGATTCTAGCCTGTAACTCATTTCCACCCACTCTTCCTCCCAATCCTCCAGGATGACAAAAGATGTGAATGGATCTACCGAGGCTCTACACGGCTAGAGCCCATGTTCAGCATGAAGACATCCTCAGCTTCTGCACTGGAGAAGAAGCAAGGAGGACAGCTTAGGACACGTCCAAATATGGGTATGTCCCAAAAGATACCCTGGGGGAGAGAAGAAATGGGCAAACTAGCAAAGGCGATTATATACAGTAGCTATTGCCTTTGTCAGAATGACACTGCTGATTCACTAGAAACAGGACATGTGCCCTGAGTGGTTTCCAGTAGTGGTGATGGATTTGTAGTGCTATTGTGCTGTGGCTCTGGGTCATTCTAAACAGCCACATAAAAATCTGATGGCTTAGGTTAGAGGTATTGGTAGTAGTAGTAACCTCTGTTATCCACATGAGGATTATATGCTTTGGGTTACCTATGGTCAGTTTTCTTAAAGCCCAGACTCTTTTTGTTTTTATGTGTTCCTGGCATACTTTCTGATTGATTTTTCCTAACAACATTAGTTGTTCTAAGAATGCAGTTTTTAAAAAATCTCACCCAAGTATAAAATAATTACTAATGTAAATCATTTCAAGCAGGAAGATAAAGCCCTATTACTGAGGTCATATCGGTAAGAACTGACAGTCTTAGCACTTAACTCAAAATGTTTCTTTTGGTGCTGTTCATATTACATAAATAGAGCATCAGGTGTGTACATGAATATAAGTGAGACTGCTGTCTTTCTCAGTGACCAATTTCCTTTTTCCTATAGGTGCTGTGAGGAGCAAAGGCCCTGTGGTCCAGTACACCCAGGATCTAACCAGTACTGGAACCCAGTTCAAGCCAATGGAGCCTCCACAGCCTACAGCCCCACCTACCCCACCTGCTGCACTCGCCCCACCTGCTCCACCTCTATCCCCCCAGGCAGGTGACAGTGAGTGAGTGCTGTTTCTTCTTTTTCACCAGTTTCTTTCATATTGTATTTTCTGTATCCCTTACTATATGATCTCTAATCTCCTAGAAATTTGGAAAGCCAGCTTGCCCAATCTCGGAAACAGGTAGCCAAAAAGAGCACGTCCTTTCGTCCAGGATCTGTGGGATCTGGTCATTCCTCCCCTACATCCCCTGCACTCAGTGAAAATGTCCCTACTGGGAAACCTGGGATCAACCAGACGTATAGGTGAGAAAATCTCAGGCTCTCTGTTGGGGGGTTAGTGTGGACTTGAGTGGTCACAGTATAGGGAGGTGGGAGGTTCCTTGGCTCCAAGGACTTAGTTGTTATGACAGTGAGGAGTTTGGACTTGAAAGTTTAACCTTGGAAGTTTCCAAGAAACAGAACATAACAGTAATTGAATTACAAGTCAGGTGCCTAGAAATACAGAATCACCAGAAAGTCATTTGTTAACTTTCTTGTTGAATGTTGTGTCACGGTTGGTCCAGTAAAAGGGAAGGGTACAGCCTCTTTCCTTGAATCATTGGAGTTAATAAGGACATTTATAGGACCTGTAGCAGGAAAAAAAGGATTGGTAGAAACCTGGACTCTACTTCCATAATTCACAGGCCAAAGAATTTTAGGGAAAGGTACACTGTTAGAGATATTATCAACTAGTAAAGAGTAACCAGGCATTTTGTTGTCTTGAGTTGGTAAGGCAAGGAAAAATCTGACTTTCTTGTGTTATCTTTAGCTTCAAGAGCACGGCTATTTGAAAGATGAGAGAAGTGGCTTAGCCAGCTAGAGGGGTAATTATGCAACAGAGAGGTCCTGTTGCCATCTTATATGATCTCTTGCATCTTATTTGCAGATCCCCTTTAGGCTCAACATCTTCTGTCCCAGCACCCCCAACACCTCCAGCCCCATCAGCCCCTCCTGCCTTCCACGGCATGCTGGATCGTGCCCCAGCAGAGCCCTCCTACCGTGCTCCCATGGAGAAACTTTTCTATTTACCTCATGTTTGCAGCTATACTTGTCTGTCTCGGGTCAGACCTATGAGAAGTGAGCAGTACCGGGGCAAGAACCCTTTGCTCGTCCCATTACTATATGATTTCCGGCGGATGACAGCCCGGCGCCGAGTTAACCGCAAGATGGGCTTTCATGTTATCTATAAGACACCCTGTGGTCTCTGCCTTCGGACAATGCAGGAGATTGAGCGCTACCTTTTTGAGACTGGCTGTGACTTCCTCTTCCTGGAGATGTTCTGTTTGGATCCATATGTTCTTGTGGACCGGAAGTTTCAACCCTATAAGCCTTTTTACTATATTTTGGACATCACCTATGGGAAGGAAGATGTTCCTCTATCCTGTGTCAATGAGATTGATACAACTCCCCCACCCCAAGTGGCCTACAGCAAGGAACGAATCCCAGGCAAGGGTGTTTTCATTAACACAGGCCCTGAATTTCTGGTTGGCTGTGACTGCAAGGACGGGTGCCGGGACAAGTGAGTTGTTAGGGAATTGCCAGCCCTGCTTCCAACTTTGTTATGGTTGCCTTTCGTAACACCTCTTCCTTTGTCTTACATCTGCATGCCTTTCCTCCTCTCCCCACCTCCCTTTACTTCCTTACTCAGCTGGGTCTTCTGCCAGAAGGCCTCCATAAGAGCCATGAGGTAGAGAGGCTGGCGTCCGACTTGTCCCACTGCATGACCCTAGGCACATGTATTCTGTGTTTGTTTCTCTGATTCTCCTACTTTTTGTTTCCCTCCATCATGCTTTCAGTTGCTACTTCATTCTCTGTCTCTATTTTACTGTCACTCTGTCATGTCATGTCATGTCATGTTCTTACTCTTATCTTTTCCTTTTTCATTCACATGTATGAGGGAAGAAAAATTTCACTACCTCGTTCCCATACTTTTATTAGTACTTCTTGCTTCTGAAGAAGGTGTCACAGCTGTAGCTATTGTACTCATCCCTCTTATACAGGTCCAAGTGTGCCTGCCATCAGCTGACTGTCCAGGCTACAGCCTGCACCCCAGGGGGCCAGATCAACCCTAACTCTGGCTACCAGTACAAGAGACTAGAAGAGTGTCTGCCCACAGGGTAAGTAGTCAGGGGAAAGTAGGGCACCTCAGAGACTGAATTCTTATTTTTCTATGCTTGTGGGAATCATCAGAATTCTAAAATGTGGAGCTAGAAATAGAATAACTGAAACAGGCAATTTATCAGTGAAATCTTATTTACTGAATTCCCAGCATACATTTCTCCCTTCGGTTTTCCTTGAATTAAAGGCATGTAAGGCCTAGATTGAATAACATATAGCAATTTTCTATTCAGTAAAAGATTATCTTAATTTCATAGCTGTGTGAATATCTTAACAGATTGTGGGTTATAGCAAGTAAGATGTGTTCAGAGGGGTGAAGTAGGCAGCAGGCAGGGATCTAATTATATAGAACCTTGTAAATCAGAATAAAAATTAGAATCAAATTCATGGTGTAACAGGAAGCTGCTAGAGAATTTTAGGCCAGCAGATAACGTGATCTGTCTTTTGAAGATTACTCGACTTCTTTCTTTATGGAGAACAGGTCTTAGGACAGCAAAAGTAGAATTTGGAAGACCACCTAGGAGATGATTACAGGAAGATAAGTGAGAGATGGTGGTTGCTAGGGCTTGTACTAGAAGGAAGGTGGCAGTAGAGATGAAAGAGGATAGACTTGGAATGCTTTTGGAGATAGAACTATAAAACTTGATAGATTGAGAAAGTTGGGGAGAAGGAGCAAAATTAAGAACAAGTTCTAAATTTTATACTTGAGTAACTAAGTAAGTGTGCTTTTTTACTGAGATGGAAGATTAACAGAGTTGCAAGTCTGAGTGGAATTCGGCTTCTGTTCTGGCCATGTTAAGTTGGAGGTGCCTGTTATGCAATACAAGTAGAAGTGTCAAAAAGGCATTGAGATTTCTAGAGAGAAGTGTAAGAGTTAGACATAAAGAATTAGGAATCATCAGCACAGGAGTGGTATTTAAAGCCTGAATGAGTTCACCTAGGAAGAATATTGATGGTAGAGAAGAGGCGGCGGCCCAGGGGTAAGTCCTGCACTCTCCAGCTACAGATTGGATGGAGGAGGGGAGCCAGCATGTGAGATTGACAAGGACAGGTCAGGAGAAGAGGAAGACCACTGTACTGTAATGTGGTGAATTGGTTATATATGAACATGGAAACTAATAAGCCTAGTGCTCAAGATATGTAATTAGCAGAGAGAACAAAAAGGAGAAAATGCATAAGTGAAATAATTCAGGAATTTTCCCATAATTGAAGGGTATCTGTTTCCAAATTGAAAGGTCCAATTAGGTCCCAGCATTATGGATGAAAGTAGATCCCCATAAAATACATGATAATAAAATGCGATCATTGTGTCCACAGAACTCTGAGGACAAAAAGAAAATCGTAAACACTTCTGGAGAAGAAAGGTAGACCACAAAAAAAATTAGAAATCAGATTGATTTCAGCCTTCTCAAAATAACATGTGGAAGCTAGATGGCAATTAGGGAATTTATTCAGAATTCTAAGGGAAAATTACTTCCTACCTGGATTTCTAAACCCAGGCAAGCAATCAATTAAGTGTCAGGATAAGCTAAAGACATTTCTAGGTATGAAATACCTCAAATTTTTCTATTATTCCCCTTCTCAGAAATTTACTAGAAATGTTTGCCAAGATAACAATAACAAGGAACAAAGGCATACTCATCCAGGAAACAGAGGATCCCACTCAAAAGTGGAGTGAAGGGGTCCCACAGATAACAGCGAAGTAAAGGGAGCTTTCAGGCTGACAGCTGTGTGCTAGATTTAGAGGGACAGAGTGTGAGAACAGGTCAGATCTGGCTGCAAGTCAGACTTCAGAAAATTGGGTTTGATAGAAAACCCGCTGTGTCTGAGTATCTTGAGATTGAGACTTGGGAAATCAGGAAATGAACTTGTGCTGAATGCATATGGAAAATTAAGCAAAGGAAAAGACAGTTGTGAGCTTTAGCTGCATCTCTGTATCATTTATGTTTCAATTATAAACAAAAATGTGAATCTTGTAACAATGTTTAAATAGTGCTGGGTGGTAGGAATGTTTGTATATCTCTTTACATGTGTGAAACTTTTCAGAAAAATACTTCAAAATAACCACAAGTGATACATCACTCCCTTGCTTAAAACTCTTTAATTGCTTCCACTGCACTTTGGATTTTATTCTAACTCTTAATCTTAGGTCACAAGACGCTATATTATCTAGCCCCTCTTCTCTGTCTCCCTCCAAAACTGTCCAACCACACTGATACTTTTCAGCTTCTGGGTCCGGCTCTCCCAAAGGCCTTTGTAAATACTGTGCCCTCTTGTTGGCATCCTTCTACTGTTCTCTCGGTGTGGCTATCTTTTTCAACCTTGAGCTCTCAGCTTTAATCTTACCTCCTCAAAACTTTCCTGGTCACTCTAAAACTAAGTCATTTTCATTCCCTTAATTCTCTCATTGAGCAATCTGTTTGTATCCTTTAGAGCATCTGTGACAACTTTATTGATTATTCTTGCTGTCTTTTCTATTAGAATGTAAGCTCCATGACAGTGGAGACCTTCTCTGTCTTGCTCACAGCTGTATCACCAGCAGTTAACTTATCCAGTGCCTGGCACATAGTAACCACTCAAATAAATTTTGTTGAGTGAATGAGTGACATTCAGTATACCTACTGAGTCTCACATGGTTATGATTAGACCTGAGTTCAAATTTATTTGAACTGCCTTTGTTCCTTCCAAGCTGATCTTGTTTTTATCAGCTGTCAACAGTTGTGAATACTAACACCTCCCCAACCCTAGGGGGTTTTAAGGAATCTGACAGTTGTTTCTTTTTTTTTTTTTTTTAATTTTAATAAAAATCACAAAAACTTTACTCTCTATGATTTATGGATATAAACACGTGCAGTGGTGCAGTTCCTACCAAGTTCACACTTGGGGTGGTCTTGGTAACAGAGAGAAGGAGCTGAGGCTCAAGCGGACATTCTGATGTGTCAGTAACACTTAACAAAAAAGTTCTGAAGCAGAAATGACAGCATGTTATGTTAATTCTGTTGGTTTTGTTCTTTTAACTTTTTTTTTTTTTTTGAGAGGGCATCTCTCATATTTATTGATCAAATGGTTGTTAACAACAATAAAATTCAGTATAGGGGGGTCAATGCTCAATGGACAATCATTAATCCATCTCAAGCCTAACTCTCATCAGTCTCCAATCTTCTGAAGCATAACGAACAAGTTCTTACATGGTGAACGAATTCTTACATAGTGAATAAATTCCTACATGGTGAACAGTACAAGGGCATTCATCACAGAAACTTTCGGTTTTGATCACGCATTATGAACTATAAACAATCAGGTCAAATATGAATATTCATTTGATTTTTATACTTTATTTATATGTTGATCCCACATTTCTCCCTTTATTATTATTATTATTTTTATTTTTAATAAAATGCTGAAGTGGTAGGTAGATGCAAGATAAAGGTAGAAAACATAGTTTACTGTTGTAGGCGAGCAATTGTAGATGATCAGGTGTGTGCCTGTAGACTATGTGTTAATCCAAGCTAGACAAGGGCAATAAACCATCCACGGATGCAGAAGATTTCTCTCAAAGCAGGGGGGATGAGGTTCTGATCCTCACCTCTGTTGATCCCCAATTTCTCACCTGATGGCCCCCCTGCCACTGTGCCTGTCTTAGGTTGTTCCTCCCTTGAGGAATCTTACCCGTCTCTGGCTAACCAGTCATCTTCTGGGGCCATACAGGGAAATGTAAAGTTGGTAAGTGAGAGAGAAGCCATATTGTTTGGAAAGGTTAGCTTTTTACTTCTTTGCAGATTTATGCCCTGTGGCTTCTATGCCCAGCACTTATCTCGAGGTATCTTTACCACCTGGAGGAATTATGATACTCGGTAACTTCAATATGAGGCATGAATTCTATTTAAGGGTTGTAATTAGGAAGGAAGAAGAAAAGCTATAGAGGTAGCGTATGGAAGAAAACATGGGAGGATTGATTATTTCTTTGACATATCTTCTTGTACAGTATCTTAAGTATGTATAGGTTTTAAACTACTAATTTGTACACAACATAAACAAAGCAAATCTATAATTACCATCCATCTCCAGTGAAGCCAAGAAAACCATTTAGTCACCCTAGGCATTTGTGAAAATTTGTCTATGATATGATGGATATTGTCCAACAGTACTCGAACAGTCTGAGAGAAATCAGACAAATTAAAACAGCCCATTTCTGGGATCTGTTCACCTCCCATATGTCCTTTTAACCATAGATAGTCTATAGTCATAAGATTTTGGAGCGCTACACCTTGCACCCCTCCCAACTCCTGGTTGAGTTCCAACAGTACAGATCCGGTCAAATTCATTGTCTCACTGTATGCACATGCCAGCCTAGACATCTCCCTCCTCATTCCAATGGCAAGTCCAGGAAACGGTGGGGTGGACGCAGCGAGGACCACAGCATCGCCTGGATCCCTGTGGAGGCTTTTTGATGACCATCCCCCGGCACGAGCCCTCCAGAGAGTGCTGATGCCGGAAACTCCTCCTCATATTGTATCTTAGTTCATTTTCTGGGTAGCCCAGCTAGGCCTTGATCTTCTGCATAGAAACAAACAGACCCTTTGCCCACACTTTGACATGCCCTCTATACCACTGTGCAGAACTCATTGGAGGTCAGCACACAAGGACTGCTTTTTTTTATTATTATTATTAAGAGAAAGGAATATTATCAGAAAGAGTACCTCCATAGCTGATCATCTGACACCCTTTAAGTGATCAACATTAAGGATATTTAAAGCATGCGTTAATCTTTGATTTACCAATAGTTTTATCCTATCAAGGAGTAATGCCCCTTTTCTTTCTTTCTTTCTTCTTTTTTTTTTTTTTAATCTTTAATCTACACTTACATGAAGAGTACTATGTTTACTATGCTCTCCCCAATATCAGGTCCCCCCTAACAACCACATTACGGTTACTGTCCATCAGCTTAGCAAAATGTTGTAGAATCCCTACTTGTCCTCTGTGTTGTGCAGCCCACCCTCCCCTTTCTCCCTCCCCCCCATGCATGCTAATCTTAATACCCCCTTTCTTTTTTCCCCCACCTTATCCCTCCCTGCCCACCCATCCTCCCCAGTTCCTTTCCCTTTGGTACCTGTTAGTCCATTTTTGCGTTCTGTAATTCCGCTGCTGTTTTGTTCCTTCAGTTTTTCCTTTGTTCTTATACTCCTCAGATGAGTGAAATCATTTGGTATTTCTCTTTCTCTGCTTGGTTTATTTCACTGAGCATAATACTCTCCAGCTCCATCCATGTTGCTACAAATGGTTGGATTTTTCCACTTCTTATAGCTGAGTAGTATTCCATTATGTACATGTGCCACATCTTCTTTATCCATTCATCTACCGATGGACATTTAGGTTGCTTCCAATTCTTGGCTATTGTAAATAGTGCTGCGATAAACATAGGGGTGCATCTGTCTTTCTCAAACTTGATTGCTGCGTTCTTAGGGTAAATTCCTAGGAGTGGAATTCCTGGGTCAAATGGTAGGTCTGTTTTGAGCATTTTGATGAACCTCCAAACTGCTTTCCACAATGGTTGAACTAATTTACATTCCCACCAGCAGTGTAGGAGGGTTCCCCTTTCTCCACAGCCTCGCCAACATTTGTTGTTGTTTGTCTTTTGGATGGCAGCTATCCTTACTGGTGTGAGGTGATACCTCATTGTAGTTTTAATTTGCATTTCTCTGATAATTAGCGATGTGGAGCATCTTTTCATGTGTCTCTTGGCCATCTGTATTTCTTTTTTAGAGAACTGTCTGTTCAGTTCCTCTGCCCATTTTTTAATTGGGTTATTTGTTTTTTGTTTGTTGAGGCGTGTGAGCTCTTTATATATTCTGGACGTCAAGCCTTTTTTGGATCTGTCATTTTCAAATATATTCTCCCATACTGTAGGGTTCCTTTTTGTTCTATTGATGGTGTCTTTCGCTATACAGAAGCTTTTCAGCTTAATGTAGTCCCACTTGCTCATTTTTGCTGTTGTTTTCCTTGCCCAGGGAGATATGTTCAAGAAGAGGTCACTCATGTTTATGTCGAAGAGGTTTTTGCCTATGTTTTTTTCCAAGAGTTTAATGGTTTCATGACTTACATTCAGGTCTTTGATCCATTTTGAATTTACCTTTGTATATGGGGTTAGACAATGGTCCAGTTTCATTCTCCTACATGTAGCTGTCCAGTTTTGCCAACACCATCTGTTGAAGAGACTGTCATTTTGCCATTGTATGTCCTTGGCTCCTTTATCAAATATTAATTGACCATATTTGTTTGGGTTAATGTCTGGAGTCTCTAATCTGTTCCACTGGTCTGTGACTCTGTTCTTGTGCCAGTACCAAATTGTCTTGATTACTATGGCTTTGTAGTAGAGCTTGAAGTTGGGGAGTGAGATCCCCCCTACTTTATTCTTCTTTTTCAGGATTGCTTTGGCTATTCGGGGTCTTTGGTGTTTCCATACGAATTTTTGAATTATTTGTTCCAATTCATTGAAGAATGTTGCTGGTAATTTGAGAGGGATTGCATCAAATCTGTATATTGCTTTGGGCAGGATGGCCATTTTGACGATATTAATTCTTCCTAGCCATGAGCATGGGATGAGTTTCCATTTATTAGTGTCCCCTTTAATTTCTCTTAAGAGTGACTTGTAGTTTTCAGAGTATAAGTCTTTCACTTCTTTCGTTAGGTTTATTCCTAGGTATTTTATTCTTTTTGATGCCATTGTGAATGGAATTGTTTTCCTGATTTCTCTTTCTATTGATTCGTTGTTAGTGTATAGGAAAGCTACAGATTTCTGTGTGTTAATTTTGTATCCTGCAACTTTGCTGTATTCCGATATCAGTTCTAGTAGTTTTGGAGTGGAGTCTTTAGGGTTTTTTATGTACAGTATCATATCATCTGCAAATAGTGACAGTTTAACTTCTTCTTTACCAATCTGGATTCCCTGTATTTCTTTGTTTTGTCTTATTGCCATGGCTAGGACCTCCAGTACTATGTTAAATAACAGTGGGGAGAGTGGGCATCCCTGTCTGGTTCCCGATCTCAGAGGAAATGCTTTCAGCTTCTCGCTGTTCAGTATAATGCTGGCTGTGGGTTTATCATATATGGCCTTTATTATGTTGAGGTACTTGCCCTCTATTCCCATTTTGCTGAGAGTTTTTATCATGAATGGATGTTGAATTTTGTCAAATGCTTTTTCAGCATCTGTGGAGATGATCATGTGGTTTTTGTCTTTCTTTTTGTTGATGTGGTGGATGATGTTGATGGATTTTCGAATGTTGTACCATCCTTGCATCCCTGGGATGAATCCCACTTGGTTGTGGTGTATGATCCTTTTGATACACTGTTGAATTCTGTTTGCTAATACTTTATAGAGTATTTTTGCATCTACATTCATCAGGGATATTGGTCTGTAATTTTCGTTTTTGGTGGGGTCTTTGCCTGGTTTTGGTATTAGGGTGATGTTGGCTTCATAGAATGAGTTTGGGAGTATTCCCTCTTCTTCTATTTTGTGGAACACTTTAAGGAGAATGGGTATTATGTCTTCTCTGTGTGTCCAATAAAATTCCGAGGTAAATCCGTCCGTCCCCGGGGTTTTGTTCTTGGGTAGTTTTTTGATTACCGTTTCAATTTCTTTGCTTGTAATTGGTTTGTTTAACTTTTGTGTTTCTTCCTTGGTCAGTCTTGGGAGGTTGTATTTTTCTAGGAAGTTGTCCATTTCTTCTAGGTTTTCCAGCTTGTTGGCATATAGGTTTTCATAGTAGTCTTTAATAATTCTTTGTATTTCTGTGGAGTCTGTCGTGATTTTTCCATTCTCATTTCTGATTATGTTGATTTGTGTTGATTCTCTTTTTCTCTTAATAAGTTGGGCTAGAGGCTTATCTATTTTGTTTATTCTCTCAAAGAACCACCTCTTGGTTTCGTTGATTTTTGCTATTGTTTTATTCTTCTCAATTTTGTTTATTTCTTCTCTGATCTTTATTATGTCCCTCCTTCTACTGACTTTAGGCCTCATTTGTTCTTCTTTTTCCAGTTTCAATAATTGTGATGTTAGACTATTCATTTGGGATTGTTCTTCCTTCTTGAAGTGTGCCTGGATTGCTATATACTTTCCTCTTAAGACTGCTTTCACTGCGTCCCAGAGAAGTTGGGGCTTAGTGTTGTTGTTGTCATTTGTTTCTATATATTCCTTGATCTCTATTTTGATTTGTTCATTGATCCATTGATTATTTAGTAGCATGTTGTTAAGCCTCCATGTGTTTGTGAGCCTTTTTGTTTTCTTTGTAGAATTTATTTCTAGTTTTATACCTTTGTGGTCTGAAAAATTGGTTGGTAGAATTTCAATATTTTGGAATTTACTAAGGCTCTTTTTGTGAGCTAGTATGTGGTCTATTCTGGAGAATGTTCCATATGCACTTGAGAAGAATGTATATCCTGTTGCTTTGGATGTAGAGTTCTATAGATGTCTGTTAGGTCCATCTGTTCTAGTGTGTTGTTCAGTGCCTGTGTGTCCTTACTTATTTTCTGCCTGGTGGATCTATCCTTTGGGGTGAGTGGCGTGTTGAAGTCTCCTAGAATGAATGCATTGCAGTCTATTTCCCTCTTTAGTTCTGTTAGTATTTGCTTCACATATGCTGGTGCTCCTGTATTGGGTGCATATATATTTAGAATGGTTATATCCTCTTGTTGGACTGAGCCCTTTATCATTATGTAGTATCCTTCTTTATCTCTTGTTACTTTCTTTGTTTTGAAGTCTATTTTGTCTGATATTAGTACTGCAACCCCTGCTTTCTTCTCGCTGTTATTTGCCTGAAATATGTTTTTCCATCCCTTTACTTTTAGTCTGTGCATATCTTTGGGCTTGAGGTGAGTTTCTTGTAAACGGCATATAGATGGGTCTTGCTTTTTTATCCATTCTATTACTCTGTGTCTTTTGATGGGTGCATTAAGTCCATTTACATTTAGGGTGACTATTGAGAGATATGTACTTATTGCCATTGCAGGCTTTAGATTCGTGGTTACCAAAGGTTCAAGGTTAGCTTCTTTAGTATCTTACTGCCTAACTTAGCTCGCTTATTGAGCTGGTATATACACTGTCTGGAGATTCTTTTCTTCTCTCCCTTCTTATTCCTCCCCCTCCATTCTTCATATGTTGTGTGTTTTTTTCTGTGCTCTTTTTAGGAGTGCTCACATCTAGAGCAGTCCCTGTAGGATGCCCTGTAGAGGTGGTTTGTGGGAAGCAAATTCCCTCAGCTTTTGCTTGTCTGGGAATTGTTTAATCCCACCATCATATTTAAATGATAGTCGTGCTGGATACAGTATCCTTGGTTCAAGGCCCTTCTGTTTCATTGCATTAAGTATATCATGCCATTCTCTTCTGGCCTGTAGGGTTTCTGTTGAGAAGTCTGATGTTAGCCTGATGAGTTTTCCTTTATAGGTGACCTTTTTCTCTCTAGCTGCCTTTAAAACTCTTTCCTTGTCCTTGATCCTTGCCATTTTAATTACTATGTGTCTTGGTGTTGTCCTCCTTGGATCCTTTCTGTTGGGGGTTCTGTGTAATTCCATGGTCTGTTTGATTATTTTCTCCCCCAGTTTGGGGAAGTTTTCAGCAATTATTTCTTCAAAGAGACTTTCTATCCCTTTTCCTCTTTCTTCTTCTTCTGGTACCCCTATAATACGAATATTATTCCTTTTGTATTGGTCACATATTTCACTTAGTGTTGTTTCATTCCTGGAGATCCTTTTATCTCTCTCTGTGTCAGCTTCTATATGTTCCTGCTCTCTGGCTTCTGTTCCTTCATTGGCCTCTTGCATCTTATCCATTCTGCTTATAAATCCTTCCAGGGATTGTTTCACTTCTGTGATCTCCTTCCTGACATCTGTGATCTCCCTCCGGACTTGATCCCATTGCTCTTGCATTTTTCTCTGCATCTCATCCCATTGCTCTTGCATTTTTCTCTGCATCTCTGTCAGCATGTTCATAATTTTTATTTTGAATTCTTTTTCAGGAGGACTGGTTAGGTCTGTCTCCTTCTCAGGTGTTGTCTCTGTGATCTTTGTCTGCCTGTTGTTTTGCCTTTTCATGGTGATAGAGATAGTTTGCAGACCTGGTACGAGTGACCGCTGGAAGAGCTTCCCTTCTTGTTGGTTTGTGGCCTTCCTCTCCTGGGAGAATAGCGACCTCTAGTGGCTTATGCTTGTCAGCTGTGCGCAGACAGGGCTTCTGCTACCTGCCCGTTTGCTATGGAGTTTATCTCCGCTGTTGCAGTGGGCGTGGCCTGGCTGGGGCTGCTCCTCCAAAGTGGTGGAGCCTCGTTGGAGAGGGAGCGGCCGGGAGGCTATTTTTCTCCATAAGGAGCCTCTGTGCTCCCTGTTGCCCAGGGGGTTAGAGTGACCAGAGATCCCCAGATTCCCTGCCTCTTGTCTAAGTGTCCTGTCCTGCCCCTTTAAGACTTCCAAAAAGCACTCTCCAAACCAAAACAACAACAGCAACAATGAGAGAGGGAACAGAAAAAAAAAAAAAGGAAAAAACACGCGATTTTTTTTTTTTTTTTTCCTCAGGCGCCGGACCCAGGCACCCGCTCTCTGTTCCTGCTGCCCTGCCTCCCTAGCACCGCGGTCCCTGTCCCTTCAAGGCTTCCAAAAAGCACCGGCCCACGGGTCCCACAGGGGAAAACGCGCGATATTCTTTGTCTTCAGGTGCCGGTCCCAGGCACCCTCTCACCGGTCCTGCTGCTCTGCCTCCCTAGCACCGGGGTCCCTGTCCCTTTAAGGCTTCCAAAAAGCACTCGCCAAAAAGAGAAAAAGAAAAAAAAAGGGGGGGGGGGGAACGCGCGATTTCCTCCGTCCTCAGGCACCATTCTCAGGCACCCGCCCACCAGTCCCGCAGGGAAAAACACGCGATATTCTTTGTTCTCAGGCCCCGGTCCCAGGCACCCGCTCACCGGTCCTGCTGCTCTGCCTCCCTAGCACCAAGGTCCCTGTTCCTTTAAGGCTTCCAAAAAGCATTCGCCAAGAAGAGAAAAAAAAAAGGGGGGAAAAACACGCAATTTCCTCCATCCTCAGGCGCCGGTCTCAGGCACCCGCCCACCGGTCCCGTAGGGAAAAATGCGCGATCTTTGTCCTCAGGCGCCGGTCCCAGGCACCGCTCACCGGTCCCACCACCCTGCCTCCCTAGCAATGGGGTCCCTGTCCCTTTAAGGCTTCCAAAAAGCAACCCCCAAAAAAAAAAAAAAAGCCACTCTGGTTTCTTTCCACCCGCCAGGAGCCGGGGGGAGGGGCGCTCGGGTCCCGCTGGGCCGGGGCTTGTATCTTACCCCCTTCGCAAGGTTCTGGGTTCTTGCATGTGTGGATGTGGTCTGGATGTTGTCCTGTGTCCTCTGGTCTCTATTTTAGGAAGAGTTTTGTTTGTTATATTTTCATAGCTCTATGTGTTTTTGGGAGGAGATTTCCACTGCTCTACTCACGCCGCCATCTTGGCTCCGCCTCTGACAGTTGTTTCTTGATGTGGTGCTGGTTACATGGTATGTTCAGTTTGTGAAAACTCACTGAACTTACTGGCTTAGTGTGTACTTTCCTCTGTGTATAATATACTTTAACAATTTTTTAAGTTAAATAAAACACCGTTATAGGGTTGCTTTGAGGATGGAGTAAGAGGATATACATGAAGTATCAGCATAGTACCAAACACAGAGTGTATGTTCAGTAAACAGAAACTGCCCTTACCATCTTTATCCAGAGGGATATGACTAATGTTATCAACCAATTAATCTTTCCAAAAGTAAATGTCTTCCTAACATTTAATACCAGAAAAATAAGAAGTAAAATCCTAATACTGAGCAAAGGAGAGCAGAAACATCAATACCTAAAAAGGTGACAGGTTTCTCAATATGACTATATTAACTTCTTTTAATGTTGATATTTGCTAGATTCTGATTGACTCTAGTAGTTTATTTTTAAAATAATTTTTAAGCTGTTACATTCCTTAAACTAGATAGAATATGAGCTCCCTGAGAAACTGACCTTTTCAATTGTATTCCCAATGTCTAGCATAGCTCTTGGAGTTCAATAAATGTTCTCTAAATGCAAGAATGAAAATCGACTTTACCAAGAAAGAACCCCATGAACTATAGTTCAGTTCCTCCTCTTTACTCTTTCAGTATCTGTTAATGGCTTCTGTTTTTCTCATTTATCTTTATTTTATGCATCTATTTCTACAAATTGACATAGCCTAGCTACTTATTTTAATGGCTCTTAATCTGTATTCACATCATAGTTGTTTAGCTTTCTCCAGATATTAGGCATTCTGTATTCACTGTTAACTCACTGTAACCCACTGCTGTAAATATCTGTGTAAATCACTTTTCCCCCTCTTTGAAATACTTTGTTGGGCTGTATTCCCAAATGAATCAAATAGCATAGGCAGTTCAATATTCAATAAATCTGCTCACTTTGATCATTACCTAGTGAATAGTGGTGCTGTGGTGATCATGTTGATTGATTTCATTGTAAATTCCTCCTAGAGTTTATGAGTGTAACAAACGCTGCAAGTGTGACGCAAACATGTGCACAAACCGGTTGGTGCAACATGGACTACAGGTTCGGCTGCAGCTATTCAAGACACAGAACAAGGGCTGGGGTATCCGCTGCTTGGATGACATTGCCAAAGGCTCCTTTGTCTGTATTTATGCAGGTTGGTAATGAAATGAGAGGACTGTTTTCTGATGCTAAAATGTGGGAAATTGAATCACAGACAAGTCGAACATAAGAACAAAATGCTTGATGTGTGAATTGGGAGAAAGAGGCCAGGATTTTCTTCTCTAAAGAGCATGTCAAGTGATGAGCCTGTCTTGATGGACCAGGGAGGGACAAAAGTTCTTCATAAGGACAAGAATGAGGAGGGATGGAGTTGTGGATGTGATGATGTTTCAGAGGAGAGGCATGATAGTAAAGTCCCACACCATAATCTTCTACCCAGACATCTATTAGCATAGCTGAGAAATCTCTTTTGGTAAACAAAGAGTAAGAATGGGAAAGCAGGGTGAGATTTAAAACTACAGAAAACTTCCTATACTCTTACTGTAATTACAGCAGTAAGGAGGCTATCAAGAAAGAGAAGTGAGAGAACATAATGAAGGCATTTTGACTCTGCTGGTGGGCTGGATATTGATTGAATGACCCCTATTCTTTCTAAAAGATCCTCATAACCCTGGAAGGCCTTTAATTCTCTTCATTCCCAGGCAAAATCCTGACAGATGACTTTGCAGACAAGGAGGGCCTGGAAATGGGTGATGAGTACTTTGCCAATCTGGACCACATCGAAAGTGTGGAGAACTTCAAGGAAGGATATGAGAGTGATGCCCCCTGTTCCTCTGACAGCAGTGGTGTAGATTTGAAGGACCAGGAAGATGGCAACAGTGGTACAGAGGACCCTGAGGAGTCCAACGATGATAGCTCAGATGATAACTTCTGTAAGGATGAGGACTTCAGCACCAGCTCTGTGTGGCGCAGCTATGCTACCCGGCGGCAGACCAGAGGCCAGAAGGAGAATGGATTATCTGAGACAGTTTCCAAGGACTCCCGCCCTCCAGACCTTGGGCCCCCACATGTTCCTGTCCCTCCATCAATTCCTGTAGGTGGCTGCAATCCACCTTCCTCTGAAGAGACACCCAAGAACAAGGTGGCCTCGTGGTTAAGCTGCAATAGTGTCAGTGAAGGTGGCTTTGCTGACTCTGATAGCCGTTCATCTTTCAAGACTAGTGAAGGTGGGGAAGTCCGGGCTGGGGGAGGCAGAGGGGAGGCTGAGAAGGCCTCTGTCTCAGGGCTGGGCTTCAAGGATGAGGGAGACATCAAGCAGGCCAAGAAAGAGGTAAGTAGTGGCAGAAAATTCTGAGAACGGTGGCTTTTGTGTAATTTTGGCACAGTAACAAATGATGCACTCTCACCAGGAGTCTTCACATGTAGATTATTTACTTGATGGATATCATTTTAAATGTATTTTCAATGCTATTGAAACTTAACCACATCACAGGTGGTGAACCATGTCTCCTTGTCCTTGTAAGAGTCCACCCATAGTGTTTTCCATGAACATTTTATGCCCTATCATTAGAAAGAGTTAAAGACCCTTCCCAGGGAGATTTCCTGAAAAAAATGTGATTGTTACTGTCAAGTTGCATAGTAATTTCTCCACATACATCCCACTTTAAATAGTGTACCTTTCACTGGCTAATGTCTTTGGAGGTCATTTGAGGTGAAGTCTAATTGTTGAATTTGTTACCTAGGACCACGAAAACATTTAACCCTTCATTACTCTTTTCCAGGAGCCTGATGAGCAAAACAAGATGTCAGTGTAAGTGTCTTACTTTTTGACCTATTTCTAAATCTGCCTCCCCTTGAGCCTGCAAAAACCTAAGCAGCAGCCAGTAACCTGACCCACTCTCATTCCTTCCTGTGCATCAGAGTTACTGAAAGCTCTCGGAATTATGGTTACAGTCCTTCTCCCATGAAGCCTGAAGGACTTCGCCGCCCACCTAGTAAGACTAGTATGCATCAGAGCCGACAACTTATGGCCTCCACTCAGTCCAACCCTGATGTAAGTGGCCTCCTTTCTCAAGCTCTACCTTATCCAGCCTTCTGTTTTATTCAGTCTTAGTAAAGGAACATTCTCCTCATCAGGTCCTTCACCATAATTAGGTTTTTTTCTCAATTCTTTGGTCTTGACTTCCTGCCTCATTTTCCTTTATCCAACAGTCTTCCTCTTGCTATACACTCAGCCCATTCCTGCCTAATCACAGGTAAGAGCAAGGACTTGAAAGGGCCCTCTCTTCTTCCTTCTCATTTTTCTGTTTCCCCAGGATGTTCTGACACTGTCCAGCAGCACAGAAAGTGAGGGGGAAAGTGGGACCAGCCGAAAGCACACTGCTGGTCAGACTTCAGCCACAGCAGTTGACAGTGACGATATCCAGACCATCTCCTCTGGCTCTGAAGGGGATGACTTTGAGGACAAGAAGAACATGTCTGGTAGTGTGAAAGAATTTTCAGGGTAGTAGGAAAGAAAAGTTGAGATAGAGGATTTTTTAAGGGAACTACAGAAGGGGGGCATATTCAGATGCTGGGTTGAAGCATCTCTGGGAGGGGCTCCCTGACTCCCTGACAAATCTTTTATGTTGTTTGACATGACCCTTTCTCTCTTTCCAGTTACTTTTTACCCTTAACTCCTTTATCCAGCAGATCTAATCCTGCTGGAAACACTGCCACTTAAGATCTTTGGCTCAGAGCTCTAGCTTGTTGATATTCCTGCGCTGCAAATGGTGGAATGAAAATGGGGGTGGAATAGCCAGTCACAAGGTGGGGTGGGTCCTGATCCCATTCCCTTTTCTGTCCAGGTCCAATGAAACGCCAAGTGGCTGTAAAATCAACCCGAGGCTTTGCTCTTAAATCCACCCATGGAATTGCCATCAAATCAACCAACATGGCATTTGTGGAAAAGGGGGAGAGCGCACCTGTTCGTAAGAACACACGCCAGTTCTACGATGGTGAGGAGTCCTGCTACATCATTGACGCCAAGCTTGAAGGCAACCTGGGCCGATACCTCAACGTGAGACCCCTTTCCTTTACCTCTGAAGACTGGGTTACCCCATGGTCCTCAAATACCTTGTTCTTCTAACGCAACTGTGTAAACCCACCTTTTCTTGTCATAAATTTTTTATCTCAGAGGACCTTAAAGAGGTAGCTTTCTTCTAAAATTTCTGTTATTAAGGGGAGGATCATTTGGGGTTGTTTTTCATCCAATTCTCACTTGGTCCACAAAACCAGGTTTTTTTTTCCTTGGTTCTTATTCAGTCCTGTCCTTAAACTTACAGCACAGTTGCAGCCCCAACCTGTTCGTCCAGAATGTCTTCGTGGATACTCATGATCTTCGCTTCCCCTGGGTGGCCTTCTTTGCCAGCAAGTAAGAGGGAGTCAGGAAAGGGGATGGTTGGGTAGGAAAAGCCCAAGCCTGGGGAGAGACAGACTATGAAAGTTCTCTGGCCCCTCCTCCCTCTGATCTGGCTCACCTGAACACTCCAGAAGCCCAGCACCAGCCCCAGGGCATTGCTTTCTTCACCACTCTCCCTCTTTTCCTTCCCTGTCAGGAGAATCCGGGCTGGGACAGAACTTACTTGGGACTACAACTACGAGGTGGGCAGTGTGGAAGGCAAGGAGCTGCTCTGCTGCTGTGGGGCCATCGAATGCAGAGGCCGTCTTCTTTAGAGGACAACCTTCTTCTGAATCTTCTGAACCCTTCCTGAACTGTTTTCCAGAACTGGGTCTTCCTGACTGTTGAACTCTGACCCAAAAATCTGCAGTTTAACTACTCCCCTAGCTCCTCAGAGATAGAAATGGGGGTTCTGGATCAGAAGACCCCTTGCAATATGGTGCTAGCAGGCAGGGTCCCTCCTCCATCTCCTAAGGCACCGGGGGTGAGGAGAGGTTACCGCTCTTAACCTAAGCCTGACATCCCTTCGGTCCTCCTGTTGCTCATGCCTCCCAACTTAACATCTTGTTCAAGTGTCCATGCCTCTAAGGGACTTTATTCCTGGAGTGAGGGCTCTGTATTTACTTTCCCTGGTTTGTACTGTTCTTGTAAGTCTTTCAACAAGATGTTAAAACCAAAATTGTGATTTGGATTCTCTGCCTCAGCTCCTATACTCTCAATTCGGGGTCTTTCAATGAGAGGTCTGTCCTTCCCTCCCCCTGACCCATCCTTCCCAATGGGCAGCAATCATTAATCTCATACATTCTCTACCTTGGCTCTCTCTTATTTGCCATGTGAAATTTAGGAAAGAAAATGTTACATAACTGTGAGAAAGACATGAGGAAGACTAGTTTATTTAGTTGACCCCCCCTTCTCAATTCCTAATAGTCTCAGACACTTGTTGCCATGTTTTACTTAATCTTTAATATATTTTAATTAAAAAATACTTTTAACAGTACATTTTGGTCTTAAGTGGTCCCTCTGCTGAAATGCCAGGTGCTAGCTGTAATTCTGGGTTTAAAACCAAAACCCCGAATGTTTAATAAATAAAAATTACAACTAGTTGCCATTCTACTCCAAACCAGCTAGCCTAGGGGAAAAGGCCAGAGAAAGGAGGCAGTTAGATCTTAGACCTGTGACTAGGGGAACAGCTAGCAGAGAAAGAGCACAGGCTGGCTGTCAGCAGTCCCCAGGATGGCCCCACATTTTGGCAGAGGTAGGGTAAGGGTCATGTGTACCCTCCTACACTCAATTCATTTGTATCTGAGGAGGGAAGAAGTTAAGTCAGCTTTGGTTTCTGGCCCGACTTAGGGAGCTTATAGAAAGGTGAGCCTTGGTCCAACTTTGGCAGAAGGAGGCCCACAAATGGGATGGTAAGGCACAACCCTGGCTCTGAAAGTCAAAGAGTCAAAGGCGAATAGCTAGGGCCAAATTCTGAAGAATAAGGAATGTGAGTTGTAACTCTCCCACCCCTATAGCTGAGTAAGGGTCTCAAAAGCAATGGAAAGGACAACTTAGAAAATAGAGAGGAAAATTAGACTATCCCCTCTCTAGCAAAGATAAACCAACCTCCCCTGTACCTGGGGATAAGCTGGTTCAAATTTGGTTTAAAGGCAACTGGGTGACAAGCAGGGCTTTCTCCTTTCTCCCCAAAACTTAAAGCAATCCCATGGGGAAGGTCCTTGGCCTTATGCATTAATCTGAGGGGCAGCAGGGACACAGTTCAATCATTCTTATGATGGTTATTGAGGATGAGGTGGCCATTGGCTAGGGTCCGACTCTTTGCTACTCCCCCAGCTGCAGCTTCGTCCCCCTCTGAACTCTCTGTTTCTTCCCGGTCGCTGCGTTCGTCTTCTACCAGCTGTGGAAACGGATTAAGAAGGGTTACACTATGTCATCAATCCTCTAAGGACTGCCTCTGAGCAGGCTTGTTCTGGCTGTACCCAGGGCCCCACAGTAGTTTTGGGGAGGATTACTGGTATGGGAGGGAGTTCGGGCAGTGTCTAGAGTTGATGGTAATAGGGCCTATAAAATGGGGACAGAGCCTTTACCTTTCCAGTTATGAACTTGTGGGCCATGCGCAAAATGAGGTAAGCCCAGAAGATATGCAGCATCTGTAGCACTCCCATCATGGAATTGAAGAAGTAATAGCCAAAGAAGGCAGGATAGAGCTCCAGTGGGTACACCACAGTGCAGTGCAGTATCCTGGAGACAAGAACACAGAAATGGAATTGTAGACACAGAAAGGATGGGGTTGAGATGGAGGATAGATAAATGGGAGGTAGGGGATGAGGCGAGACTCCTGATTTCTTGAGAACAGGAGTATAGTGTGGTCTCCTACTCACCAGAAGGGCAGAATGACCAGTCGGGTGATGATGAAGACAATGGCGAAGACGATGAAGATGTTGTTGCAGGTGTTTTTCCAGCCCGCATAGTTAAACATCTTGGCTGACTGTATAGATAGTCCCCATCCATCATCATGGGTGCCTGACTCCCATACACAGGCACATGTATACCCCCTGTTACCACACTGGCTCTGTGCCCCTACCTCCTTGGTCCCAGGAATGTCAACCCTCCACCAAAAAACAAATTCAGAGGGACAGGAGAACCTGCACCAGGGTCTCTAGGTTTGAAGAAGTACCCAGGAAGCCTGACCTCAAGCAGGTAGTCAGAAGAGTCATGCAGAGCCATGATAAGAGTTCCCGCTCGTATATAATTGGCAAACCAGGAGAAGCTGATGAGAATGATGGTGGCCACATGGTGGATGATCTGTTCCTTGAAATCCTGAAGAAAAAATACAGGTTCCAAGGGACTCTTTCCTGGCCTCCAGCCCCCACTGTCTCCTCTACCTCCCTCTTAGAGTTTCCCTTATCCCACAACTCCAGCCAAAGTGCCCAGAGATCAAAAGGGAGACTGTTCATCTCAGGGATTGATTTTGGCCCCTAGGCTTAGTGGCACAGCCCCTTGATCCACCTTTCGCTTGACATCAGAGGCAATGCTGAAGAGCAGGGACCAGTAGAAGGAAAGTTCAATCATGTAGTACCAATACTGGGAAGGGATGGTGCTCTGAGAGGAGAGAGAGAAAGGTAAAGGACCACAGTGCAACTAAGCCCAAGGGTCTCACCTCTCCAAACCCAGTCCCTCTAGCACCTGAGGTCATGTTTAGCATCGTGACTCCAGTCCCTTCTGCTACATATTCCAGAGATGATCTCCGAAGGGTGTATATGTCCTAGTCCTATCCTACACTGATTCTCCTGATGACCCCCATATAAGGAATCAGGACACCCATCTCATACCTGTATGGGATATCCCTCCCAGACTTTCTTCATGTCATAGAACCAGGGTTTCTGCAGAGAGAAGTGAGAGGTTGAAAGAGAAGGAACCCAAACTCTAGGGGCTCACCCCACCTTGCCAGAAAATCTACTCCTATCTAATCATCCCAACTCACATCCACAATGACAGCCATGCCAGCAATGAAGGCAATCAGGTAAAATGTGAATCTCCAGCTGGAAGAGAAAGTGGAAATGGCTAGGAAAATGGGTTGGGAGAATAGCCAGCCCTCCAAAATCCCCCAAATATCCTCTCAAGAATACTGCCAGCCAACCAAATTCCCCTCCTCACCTGGGTATAGTCTCCCTGCAGACAGCCATGGCCCACCCCTCCCAGCAATATACAGCAGATCTGCCTCTGCCACCCGGCCTCTCTTGCCCAAACCTCCCCTACCTGGCTTCTCGGAACTTCTTGAGGAGACTGGGCCGGTCCTGGTTGCGGCGGCGGCGGAACCAGCGCTCTACCTGGCGGCCAGAGAACCCACTCTGCCGTGACAAAAGCTCTACCTCTACCTGTATGTCGTGAAGGAGCCTGTTACATTCAACCTCAGAACCCAGCAGCACCCCAACCCTTCCACCCTCTCCCAGTAATAACAAGTCAGCACCACTGCCTTCCCATCTCTTCACCCACCAAAGCTAGCATTCCACCCAAACCTGTACCTTCCCTTCCCCTCCCCACTGTAATTCCGAACACAGCAGGGTCTGCAGCTCATACCTGTTTGGGCTGCTTGCCACTGGTCAGGTAGAAATGCTCCAGAGTGGGGTTGGGAGGTGCCCGCAGCCGAGTTTTCTCCTTTACATTCAGGAGGGAGGCCAGTGGTGTAGCCACATAACTAGGGAAGGGATATGAGTGAGAAGTGTCTGGCTCTCTTGAAGGCCCTCAATCTCTTGGCAATCTCTAAGCTGAGAGAGGAAAAGACTGCAAGCTCAGGCAACTCTATCCTGGGCCTCAGTTTCCCAGCAACCCCCTCTCTGGTCAACTTGGGCTGCCTATAGCTAACAAAGACGTCTGTGTTCACTAGTGACCAGGAGGGGTGGAGGGTAAGAACAAATAACCATTGAAGGAAAGGGCCTGGGGGTGCTGAACCCTCAGGAAAACAATGCTGCCTTTAGCTGGGCAGGGGGAGGGGGGACCCACACAGTAGGCAGGGACTGGGTGGCCAGAACACAGGGGTCCGGGACCAATTAAACAGCAAGAGACAACTTGAAGTGCAAGAAGCTGTGTGGCTGGCAGCCAGGGAAAGCACAGGGCTAGGCTGGTACGCTCACAGCTCAAAGAAGTATCGAATGATGAGGAAGAGTAAGGCCAGGGGTAGTGTGATATAGAGGTCTGAGGCTTTGGCGTAGACACGTCCATCTCGGTCTTCTAGATCAGCCCAGGTTAAGTTCACAGGCAGCCAGAGTCGTTCCCACCAGAAGTAGTCATACAAAGTCTGGAGCATCCTGGGAGAGGGGAGGGTAGAGGGCATCAGAGGGACCAGCTATAGCAGAAGAAATAAATGAAAGTTTTCATGGTATAACAAAAGGAGCAGGGGGCAGAGACTCACGCTGTGGGTTCTGGTCCTGGCCATGTGGCCTTGGACAGATCAGCTTCCTCATCTGTAATATGGTGGCCTTCCAGTTCCAGCCTTTACTATTTACAGCAACCAGAGGTGATACTGACATCCCCTAGAAGTCCTTACTCCCTAGAAGTAAGAACCTTAGGGTCTCCCCATCATTTTGCTATTCCAAAATGGAGGCCAGGCAGGATCGGGCCCTAAAAGCTGTAGCCAACAATCTGAGTAAAACCAGAGGCACCCTCCCTTCCCCTCGACTCTCTAACCCCACTGTCAGCCCCCAAGCCAACCTACAGCTGGAAGCTTCCTTGCCAGGGAAGCCCAAAAACAGATTGCTGGGCTGGGGTAAACCTTTTCTCCTTCCTAAAACCCATCTGGGTAGCAGGTCCTTAGGGAAAACTAAGAGGTCAGAGTAAAGCGAAATTCCATCCCTAAATGATATTGAGCTTCAAGACAAGCAGTGGACAGCAAACTACTGCACACAAGATTAATACCCCATGCCAAGCCATCCAATCTCTACACACAGAACAGAAGAACCCTCTCTGAAGCCTCCTTTGAGAAACAGAGTGAAGGTCAGGCTGCAGAGTCAGGGATTACAGAACAGAATTGAGACAGACAACCAAGACATCTGGTAGAATTAGGACTTGTTCCTTATTAGGACTCATTCAGAAAACAAAATACTAGTCTGCAGGGGAACACCCACGAGAAATATCCTCAGCTTAGAAAAAGCTGCTGCTTTACACTCCCTGCCCCTTTTCCTTCACTGAAAGAAAAAGGATAGAGGGGATGGTACCGACTATTTGGATATTTGAATGAGGGAGGGAATGAATGATCTTTGGCACATGAGAGGATAGCGGCTGCTTGGAGCTGAGAATAGCAAGATGGAGAGAAATAGCAAGATGGTCTGAAGAGTCAGTGCAAGCAGCACAACACCTGGCTGGGAATCAGTAACCAACACCAGCATAATGACAAGGGCAATATTTTCCAGATTCCCTACCCCTCACCCCCCCGAGAGAGAGGAGAGGTGGTAGTATTCAGGCTGGCCCGACATCAAAGGAAGGTGGTCCCATCCCGGACAGGGAGGAAAGAGAGTGGGGAGACTGCTCTCCACTGAGCACTGAAGACCAATCGGTGCCACTGGCTGAAGCCGATCAGATAGATCACAGGGGAGCTGGGCTGGTCTCCCGCGTGTTCCTCTGACAGCTCCACCCCCACCCACCACAAAAGCACTTGCGAAATCCCTCTCAGCCTGTCACGGGTCAGTATTCCAGCTCAAGGACTTTACCCTCTTGTCCCCACTCCTGGTCACTGCTCTCTCGGATGAAATCAGAGTTCAGCACTGACAATAAAGGCACCCCAGTAACACATACACAGACACACATGCTCCAAGCCTCAGCTCCCAAGGGTATTGCTCCTTCCCCCTCCACCTTAGCCAAAATAAATATTTAATTAGCTAAAGAGATGAAAGCCTTTTGAGCTGAACAAAATTAAACATAATTATTCACAGTAGAACTTTACCCACACAACCAGGCACACACACACACTTTTTTCCTAAAGAAAAGCTGAAGAAAACTTAATAGAGAAAAGACATGGCAGAATGCCTAGATGGTAGCACACCTATGGCTCTTCCTTTCCACCTTTGTCACTAACTAGATTGGAGGTAAGGAGATACACCAGACACAGTCACCTGACTGCTATGTCTCTTGGAATTCAACTTGTTCTCCCTGAGATCTAAAGCCAAAGGTACAGAAGGCCTGTACTGGACCCCATCCCCACCCTGGTCAGTGGAAAGTGGCAGGGAAGTTGATCTCATCAGGGATGTTCAGAGGACTGGCTTGGCATCCTACAGGGTGGGAGTGGAGCCCCTCTCCTTGGCTCCTAGGGCTCAGTAATGTTTTGTGCCAGTCTTCTCCCTAGAGAGAAGGTGAGGAGCTGGGGAGGTAGGCAGAGAAAGTGTCAGAGTGGCCAAGGGCAAGCACCTGGAGAGTGCAACTATCTCAACTCCACAAGATAACACCTATCTCCTTCCAACTCCATGAAGAGAGTGTGGAAGGTGGCATGAGGAGAGCCTGATGTGTCAGGAGTTCAGAAAGGCAGGTGAATGGGGGCTCTCACACCTGGGTTTCAGGCTTTCTGTGCCCACAGCCCTACCTTGCCACCCAGTACTTCCATTAACAGAGGAGCACTACCCTATCCCCACCCACCAGGGCCTAGCCCAGCAGGGAGAGGCTTCAGTTCAGCAAGGTCAGGACTTCTGACTTAACATGGGGGGAAGGGAAGACACCTGGGGCTCCCAGCCGGCCTCACTTTACACACCCCCACAGAACCAACGGGTCTGCTCCCAGGGGCAGTCCTGGTGGCTCCTTCCTCGGCATCAGCACACCAAGACAAGCAAGGGCTCTCAAACATAAGGCAGGGGCAAGAAGAGGGGGTGTGTACTCAGGACAGGGGGAGATGTCAGTTACTTCTTTTCTGGCAGAGAAAATCACACCTACAGATATTTTCCACTCATTGACTTTGCTCCCTCCCTCCCTCCCACACATGAAAAGACAATAAGGAGAGAGAGAGAGAGGAGAGAGAGAGAGAGAGAGAGAGAGAGAGAGAGAGAGAGAGAGAGAGAGAGAGAGAGAGGAGAGAGAGAGGAGAGAGAGAGGAGAGAGAGAGAGAGAGAGAGAGAGAAGAGGAGAGGAGAGGGAGGGAGAGAGAGAGAGTGTGTGTGTGTGTGTGCGCACGCGCGCGCCACTTTCGGAGACAGGCTGGAAGGGGGGCCAGCAAAGCGGGGATTTCATGGGCATTGGATTCCGTTTCCACTTAGTTTGCCCCAACTCTGACTGACCCCTCCCAGACTCTAGTAGATAGATGAAAGAGGGTAAAGGTCTTCACGGGAGCCTGGAGACCCAGCGGCTGAGAGGGCAGAAGTTTCTAAGAAAGGTATCTCACAGACTTACAACAGTCCCGCTGGCTCTCAGAGCTTGGAGAAATAACTGAGGAAAATTAAAATGGATCAGAGCAGGAGAGAGTAACAAGGAGAGGGTCCCAGAGATTCCTGGTTTCCACTAAAGCCTGAGGGACTACAAAAAAGTGGAAGAGGATCTTGAATAGTCTTCCTTGTTAAAAACTTTCTTTTCAGGCAGCAACAGCAGGTCATGAACTAAAAAGCTGTGAGCAATGGATGAAGCCAAGATGTGTGTAATTCTCCAGGCTGAAGTGTAGGTCCCTAAATTTAGTTTGTCTGGGCTGCTCCATCAGAGGCCCCAACACACCCAAATACTGCATTTGACAATAGCCCCCAGGGGTAGGGAGCAACCCACAAGGCAGATGGGGGTGGTGTTGCAAGGCTGTGCGGAGGATCAGCCGGCCTGTGCCCAGTGACAGGGGAAGGAGAGGCCCTTCCTCCCAGGGGGAAACCTGGCCAGAGGCTCCAGTGAAGGGAGTGGATTGTGGGGTACCAAGGGAGACCAGGAACTCTCTCTTTGGAACAGAGTCTGTCCAGGTCACTGTATGATTAGAGTCAGGCCCTTAGGGATGAGGCTGCAGACTAGTTCTTACCCTGAGGCTCCCCATCACATGGGCAGTTGGCCACCACATTCAAGCCCAGTCACCTGATTCTGGTATGGGACAGTGACCCTCCAACACAGATGTAGTGGTGACTGCCTGCCAGAGGCCTTCCCTGATTCAGTTCTCTGGGAAGAGGGGCTCACTCCATTCTTCAGGATCCTCAGAACCCCAATTCCTCAGCCTAGCAACTCAGGTTACTGAGACCAAGTCTTGAGGCCAGGAGCCTGGCATAGGGGGAGAGAAAAACCCCCGAGCTGAGGCCCGAGATCAGTGCCGCACACCTGCAATTAACCTACTTGCCAGAGAGGCTCTGGGCCAGTACTTGGCAGGCTGTGGCCAAGAAAACCAGTTTCGCCAGCAGCTTCCCCCATCCCAGCTACACACCCCGTAACGGTATAGGAGCCTTAGCCTTGGGGGAGGAGGGGGTCAAACACTCAGAGCCACTCCTTCCTGTTTCCCGTTAAGCACATGGACGTTCTGACCTCCCCTCCCACAGTGGGCACAGTGGGCGGGTAAGGAAAAGAAGCTAGACCCCCTCTGCCCTCCCACTCCAGCCAGGGGACCCGTGCAGGCCAGGGGCAACGCCGCGGGCCCACTGCCGGCCTGGGGCTCTCGCGCCAGTGGTCACCAAGCTCCTACTCCCCAGCAAGGGGGCGCCGGTGGCTAAGGCCCTCCTCGAGCAGCCCCCGCGTCCCCACCTCGCAGTCCCTACCTGTTGCCCAAAAGGGCTCTATGGGCTCGCGGCGGCGCGCCCGAGAAGGCCAGGGCGCCTGGCCAGCCGGCCCTCGGCTGCGCTGGGGGCCCGGCCGCTCCCGCGAGGCGCTCCAGCCCGCCCTCCGCCAGGACCGCCGCCATGAGCGCTCGGCCGGAGGCTCCCGCGCCGCCTCCTGCCGCCCCCTCTCCACCGCCCCGCGCTTGCGCCCGGGACCCCCATCCTTTCCCAGCAGCCCTCCCCGGCCGGGGACCCCTCCGCAGAGGCGCGCCGGGGCGGCCCCCAGTTCTCCCAACTTTTCCGCGGCCGCTCCCCGCCCCACCCCCGCGCGCCGCTCCCGAACTGGGGTCTGCACTCACTCGGCGGCGGCGGCGTCGCGGAGCTGGCCGGGCCGGGAGCCGCTGCTCCGTGTGCCCTCGTCCGCGCTCCGGGGCCCCTCCGGACTGGCTCGGCCCGCGCCTCTCCTCCCCCTTCCGCCCGCCCGCCGGCCCGCTCCCTCCTCCCCCCGGCCTCCTCCTCCCGCCGCCCGCTGAGCCCAGCCCGGGAGAGAAAGGCCGCGGGCGCCACAGGAGCCGGGGATGGGCGTGGGCCCGCGGCCGGCGGCGGGAGGGCGGCGGGCCGGGCCTCGGAGTCGGGGCCCCGCGGCCGCGCCTGCTCCAACCGCGGCCCCGGAGAGGAGTGCCGCCGGGGGAAGGCGGTGTAGGCCCCTCCGGCCACTGGTCGCTCCGTGAGAGGCGCCGAGACAAAACCCTGCGCCCCCCCGGCCCGCAACCTCAGCCCGTCCGCGGCGCCCCGTTCTCTCGGCCCGACCCACAGCCGCAGCCCTCACGTCCAGCCCCACGGGGCGGCGGTGGGAGGCGGGCGGCCTGGCGCAGCCCCGGGGAGCCGGTCACGGGGGCCGCGCGCTGAGGCTGAGGGCCGCCCGGGGTAGCGGGCCCGTAGGTACGCGACAGACCCCCAGCGCAGAGCCGGCGGCCCCGGGGCGGCCCCACCTCGGCCCCCGCCGTAAAACCCGCAGCGCTCACAGTGGAGCGCTGCAGAACCGAGCCACGATGGCGCACGCGCCATACTGTAGTGGGCTGAAATTGCCATCCCCCAACTTTTGTAAAATGTATTTGAGTTTTCAATCTATACCACGTTTATTCGTATCCAAATTCATATTTTAGAAACATTTTCCCTTAGTCTGGTAAAACTGGTGTTTTAGGAAGATGCAACATGTTTATCCAGAAAACCGGCCTTGACTTCTAGAATGGACAGAGGTTGACTGCGATGTGTTTGAGGGTTTGTTTGGAGAGAGCTACAGCTTACTCCACGTAGAGGTAACTTGATTTTTTACCTTGAAGAAATGTTGGCATTTTTATATGGTCACAAAACCTCTGACAGCAGCTTTTTCGTGACTTACCTAGTCAAGTTCAGGTGCTTTGATAGTTCTCTTAGGAAGAAGGGTTGACGTCCCACTAATCCAATTTGAGAGTTTGGTATTCACCTAGGTAAGATTCTTTCCTGGGAGGCAGAGAGACAGAAGCTGACTGGTTTCCAAACTGTTTGTTTGCCTTTTGCAGTTGGACTCCGTGCGCAGGCCTGCCACTGGAGAAATGAACCTTGTTGGCCATCTCACTGGAACCAGCCACCAAGAGACTCCTCACCCTTTTTTAGCTCCAGACCTGCCTGGTTTTCTGTTACAGAAACCTATCCAGCCGTTTTCCTTTGCCGCAGGCTGACCTCCTCCCATGTTAGCATAGCTTCTATCTTTCTACTCCTTCATAACTCTCCTTCCTTCAGCCTTCCAATTCAAAGTTCCCTCTGCCTCTCTGGAATGCCCTTCCCAGTTTCCTCGTCTGCTAGACACCCACCCACTCATTTCCAGCAGACTCCTGTGTCTCCTCTTTGGGCTCCCTTTAACTGCTCCCCACACCTCTTTTCTACTAGGGCCCCTTTCTAACAGCTCCCCATACCTCTTTTAACTTCTGAATCCTTTTTTCAAGCAGTTTTCCTAGGTGCCAGGCTTTCCCATGGTCCCCACCAGACTTTTTAAATGATTACTCAGAGAACTGAAGACAGTTAGCTTTTTTTAAAGATAGCAGTGGGGAAAGGAAGTTTTGGGGCAGAAGCTATATAGTCAAGGCCTGAAAAAGAAGATAGAGGGTGTACCCTACCCCAAGAGACAATGGAGAAGGGGAAACTGGGCCCTGGGCAGCATTAGAATGATGCTACCCGTTCTGTCAACATACATAGGACACACACACTCCTAGGCTAGAACAGGAGATTTTAGTCACTGCCCTTCTAACCCATCCCCCACCATGCTAGGCTGGCATGGCCATGCCCACAGTGCCCCAAACTGTTAACAAAACTGCCTGCTTTACTGTGACCCACTTCCTCTACATGGGCCTCTGAGGTGTCCAGAGGGAGAGGACATCACCAGGCCTGCAGCCTAGCATTTAGGTATCTGGGCAGGCTTCTGGGACAGGCAAAGACATGGACCCCCACTGTGGAAAGTGGTCAGGCTTTCTAGGTCAGGCTGGCTTGTGCAACTCAGAGGCCTGTTTGGGTAAAGGAGTAGAGCCTGGCTAATACATGAACGGACGGATCCAGGTATCAATCAGTTCTGGGGAGAAAAAGTTTCATAACAAGAAAAATAACCAGGAGGAGTTTCTATACATTCTGAAATGATGCAATGTAAAGTCTTCGCAGAAAAGCAATGTGTAATTAGAGCTGAACAAGTATTCATGAGTCAACAGCTGAGGCTCTATATATTACTGCTGGTTCCCCTTTATTCCACGAAGAAGGACTCCAAATCAGCCATGCCTTCATCTGAGTGATGAAGGAAAAAAACACTGGATTCTGATTCCAAAACACAGCTTTGAGATGTCATTCAGTCTCCTTGAGTCAGTAACAAGAGGGGTAGTAGACTGGGTCATCTCTAAGATCTCCAACTCTGAAATTTTAAATTTTAGAGCATGGGGGTGAAGGGTGACTAGTAAAATCTGGAAACAGCCTCAATCTGATTCTGGAGTGGAACAAAACAAAACCCCGGGACAAAAGAGATGAAATTCCACTGAGCTTTAGTGGAGCAATTGTAAATGCATCACAGTCCTCAGGCTCCCAGGCCACAAGGACTACTCTCCTGCTGGGTGCCTGGGATTCTGCTGCCTTCTCCCAATTCAGCCTCACAGATCAGCCATAGTCCCTTGCAGAGACTTGGGCTGGGGAAACCCCCTTCATTTCTTCCTAGGCCTACTTGGAACATGCACCCAAAAGATACTCTGAATTGTACAGAAGGCGAAGGTGTGGGGACCCTGGATGTGGAGCCACTGTATTGCAACAGCCCAGCCTAGGAAGTCTCCTGCAGGTGTCCTGAGGTCTGTCCCAGAGGGGTCCCTTGAATACATGTCTACTTAAGGCTTTTCCCCTGACCCTGCCTGCCCACCAGGTCAACCTAGGAACCTGATGCCCTCAGCAAACTGCATTTTTCAGCAAGTGGACAGCTGTCTCTGGGTGGAACCAGAGCCTGAGAGACCTTAAGTGGGCATGAGGGGGCTCAGAGCTCTCAATGGGTTCTGATGCCCTCTTGTGGCAATATTGGTCATTGGCTAGAAGGAAGTTGCAGAGGAGAGCCAAGATTGGACTGGACTCCTTAGGGGAGACAAGTCACCTGTAATAACAGTTACCATTATAAAATAACATTATAACAATAGTTAACATTTTGACCTGTTCACTTACCACTCTGTATCTAACACTCCTAAAATGGTTTGCATATATTACTTGATTTCTCACAATAGCCTGTAATATAAACACTTGTTATCTCTGCTTTAACCATGAGCACAAAAAGGTTAAGGTAGCTGCCAAGGTCACACAGCAGATCAGAATTCTAAGTTTGAGGAATCTTGCTCCAGGACTTTTGCTTTTAATTACCATGCTGAAACAGTCCCATTTCCATGGTTACTAGGTAAAATATACAATGCTCAGATTACAATTTCAGATAAACAACTAATAATTTGTTAGCCTAAATATATCCCATGAAATATTTGGTTCATACTTAATACCAACAAATTATTTGTTGCTTATCTGAAGTTCTAATTTAACAGGTGTCCAGTATTTTTATTTACTAAATCTGGCAACCCAAATTTACAAGGCACTTTTCTTTGCCAAATGCCATCACATATGTTACCTAATTTGATCTCCCAGGAAGCCTACCCTCAGGTGCTCCAGCGTGGTCCCCACCCCACTTCAGGCTTTCCCAATATTTCACTTTTTTTTTTTTCCAGGTAAAGAAACAGAGACACAGAGACCTGAAATGGCTACCTGAAGTTACAAAACATGACAAGTGGCAGAGCTGGGATTGAGCCCACGTCCTCCAGCAAAGCTGGTGTGTGTTTTGTTCTCCAACAAAAACCAATGCACGGTTTCCATTGTAACAGGAGAGACAAGTGAATAGCAGTGACTGTCACATGGAAATCTCCCTTTGTGACATCTTGGACCTGGTCTGCTATTCAGAAATATATGAAAACCAGTGAGGGTCTTTCCAGTTTGGGAGAGGCAAGGGAGTGGACACAGCTCTCTAAGGTTTATGCTCAGTCCTGCCTGACCTCTCTAGGGAGGCAGGAAGGAGACTGCTATTAGACCCTAGGGAGCAGCTATGAGGCTCCTATAACAGCCTGCTCAGGAGCACCTGAGGCTCCTCAGGACTGTTTACCTGCTGCTCTGCACACCGGTAGCCTCAAGCCCAGCTGCTGAGGTTGCATCACCCACAGCTAAAACAGCCTGGCAGCCAAAAGGCAACAGAAGGAATCTAAAACACCAGGGCCCAGGGAGCCTCCCCCACCTCGCTGTTGCTTTTTGGGAGTGTGGTGCTTCTGTCCACAGAAAACACCCTTTACATTTTTCTCTCTTGACTCCATTGATCTGCTCCCACCCCAAATACCTGTGCTTTTTCTTCCTAACAGATACAAACCGTCCCTTTGCCCTCCGTACCAGGGCTGGCTGGCTCTAATAAGACAGTAGTCAAGGGAATTTCAGCATTGGGGCCTCCATGGGGTGCAGGCTGGGGTGCCCCGCTGGTATGTGCCACACAGGTTTGTCAACCTCAAAATTAGCCTGGAGCCTGTATGACCTGCCACCACCACTACCCCGCACCTCCAGGAAGTTGGAGCCAGAGGCAGAGCCTGGCCAGAAGCTGGACTTAGAGACTGGGCTTCTCTGATCCCACCTGGCCCCACAGGGAAAGCAGTGCACAAGGCCTCCAGGGGTCCAGGGCCAGGCTGCTGAGAAGGCGAGTGCAGTTCTCTTGCACGGGTTGAGGCCCAGCTCCTGGGAAGAGAAATGCTTGGTAGGGAGGTGTTTGCATGTGCAACCAGGTACAGCCTGGTCCTCTCCCACATCTGGGAGGGGCCAGAGCCCAGACAGGTCTACCAGCAAAATCATCTGACTGGGTGTTCAGCCCAGGCTGCACACGGGTCCCCCTCTCCTCTCAGGGCTATAGAGGAGCTGGCGCCCACACAGGCACACCTCTAGGCTGGACAACACCCACCTCACCTCTAGATAAGCACTGGATCTGGGCCCTCATGCTGGAGCTTGAGAGATCTTGTCAATCCATTGGGGGAAGCAAGAAAGGAGTTTTCCTGTTCTAACATGGGTGCCTGCTCCCTTGTCTAGACATCCATGTCCCCGCAAGAACACATACATCAACTGAGTGTACCTGCTGACTTAAAGATCCCAGGGGAGACTCTGAGGGTAAAAGGCAGACAGCAGGTAGGCATCTTCGTGGGCAGGGGGCAAGGGCTTGTGTGGAGGCTGGGGCTGAAGGTAGGGAAAGGTGTCAGTAGGAGTTATCTCCCAGCACACATACTGAATTACTGAATCCTGCCACCTAGCCTCACTTCCCCTACACTGGCCCAGGGACACCCAGCCAGGCCATGAAAGGAAGGAATTTTGAGCTCAGAAGGGGCCCATCCACCTTAAACCAAGAGTTGGGGAGCCTTGAGACCAACCCTGGTGTCAGGGAGAGCGCGTTTGGTGCTAGTTCCAGCAGCAGTCCTGATCAATCCTTGTTTCCTGAAGAAGGGGTGAGAGGGAGGGAAGGTGGGGACTCCCAAGCAGGTTGATGTTCTATTTCTGCAACAAAGAAGTGAACTGGCAATAGGAGCCTAGGCTCCAGGGTCTTGGGGTCATAAAGAGGCCCAGGAGGGCCAGGAAGTTCTCCTCAGTTGACTCCTGTCTCCCTTCCCAGGGCAGCCATGTCTGTGACCAGCAGGAAGATGAGACCATCCAGAACCCAGGAGACCCCCAGCCACCTGGGCATTGCCGACAAGGTAGGAGCTGCTGGGCTGTAGAAATCATTTTTACTCCATCAACCCAGGGGCTGTGAGAGCAGGCCCTGAAGTCATGCCAAGCGCCAGGCTTGAACATTGGGGAAAACCATGGGCAGACCTGCAAAGTACCCCCTACCCCTGTGCTCTCTAGACTGCAGCTTGAGGGATGCTGGGCACCCGCCAGACCTTCTTGAGCTTCAGTGTGGACAAGAACATGCAGAGGCTGCTGAAGGCCATTGCAGGCCAAGGTGAGCCCCTTTCCCTCTGCACTTGGGGACCTTTTAGAAATCTTTTAGAAACCAGTCTGTAGACCAAGAAGGAGCCAGGAAGGAGGAGCTGATGACACTTAATAAATGTTTGTGGAATGACTTAATTCCTGAGTGTCAAGTGCAAGGGCAGGTGTGTCACAGCCATTCCCATAACACCCCTGTAAGGTAGGTCCTAGTATTTCCACTTTACAGACGAGAAAACTAGGGCTCAGGGAGATCAAGAGACTTGCCTGAAGTCACATAGCTCATAATGACAAAGCTGGGATTCTAGTCCATGTCTGTGATCCCAAAAAGGCCATTTCTCCCCCACAACACCTTTACCTAAATTTAGGTCAGATTTGCACACCATTTGGCATCTAATTTGCATCTTCTCCTGAGACCAAATGCAAGTGGAATTGATGTGGCACTTGTTCCTGTCCTTCCCAGTTCTTTCTTAGATCTTGTTCTGTCCTCCTCTGGAGGCTCTAAGTCCAACGCGTAAGGGGACCCCAACTCCGTGAAGACCCTGCTTAGGCTCTGCTCAGCTGAAAGCCCAGAATGTCTTGGTTCAGGGGAACCACAAAGCCATTGTGGGTGTGCTGAGCAGTCGGAGCAGAGAGCAAAGGCAGCTTCTCTCTCAAGCCTTCCAGGGGTGCACCCAAGAGGTGAGACTGTTCTGACTTCCTAGAAGTGACAGACTTGAGTAAGAAGCTCCCTGGAAAATTCAGGGCACGGCAGCAGCAGATGAGACCAGCCCCTGGCTAAACAGATGCTTCAAGCCTGAGATGAAACCCAACCAAGTACCCCAACCTCTCCACATGTGTGAGACCTTCATGCCTCTGCACTAAGGACCATTTATTGTAGGACCTGCTGAAGTCCCTGCAGGCAGCACTCTCTGGCAACCTTGAGAAGATCATGGTGGCTCTTCTGCAGCCTGCAGCCCATTTTGATGCCGAGTATTTGAGAACACCTTTGAAATTACCAGGTGAGGTGGCTTGCTGGAGTATCTGGAATTAAGGGCACCATTGAGGGAAGGAGAGGGTTGCCTGCCCTGCCTTTGCCAATAACAGAGGAGTTGACTTGGCAGAGGCCCGCTTTATACATCCCATATTGACCCTTAGAAGGACAAGCAGTCAGCATCTGCTCTCTGCCATCCTATTTCCCAATGTCCTGTAGAACTCAGGTTCTGCTGAGGATGTTGCCATGGAGATTCTTGCCATCCGAATGCCACCATATCCGCAGGAGTGCCTGGCAGTCCACAAACACAGTGAGACCATGGAGGGAGGGGACTCCAAGAGCTGGGAAAGGATCACCAGAAAGTCCTCTCCTCTCCTGCACTCCCTACAGGTGAGCCTCTTGGAGTATTTCTGCCCAGGTTCTATTCCCCTGGGGTCCCTACCACACCCCCCACCCACCAGTGCTCAGACTCCTCAGGGGAGAGAGACAGATGTTACCACCAGAGAAACAGAAGCCAGGATTAGCCACGTCAGTCCAGGACTCCAGGGCAGAGTGTAAGGGGATGACAGTGCTGAGCACTGTGACAGCCCCAGGACTCCCTGTCACCCTCCCCTACTGATCCCACCTCCACACCACACCCCAAGCTGCATGGAACCTTGCTCTGGATTGGTGGGGACCCGCTTTCAAAGTCACAGTGTCACCTCCCAGGCCCTGGCTCCTGGCCCTGCTTGGCTGCCACATTCCTCACCCACTAATGGGGGATCAGTTGTTTCTCATACTCATCTTAATGCTTTCCTCTTTTTGTTGCTTTCCCCAATTTTCCTTTAATGTCCAATCTTATTTTTTATTTTTATTTTTGGTATCATTAATCTACAATTACATGAGCAACATTGTGGTTACTAGATTCCCCCCATCACCAAGTCCCCCCAACATACTCCATTACAGTCACTGTCCATCAGTGTAATAAGATGCTATAGAATCATTACTTGTCTTCTCTGTGTTGTACAGAGCTCCCCATGCCCCACACCTACATTATGTCTGCTAAGCATAATACCCTTTTTTCCCCCTTGTCTCTCCCTTCCCACCCAACCTCCCCAGTCCCTTTCCCTTTGGTAACTGTTAGTCCATTCTTGGGTTCTGTGAGTCTGCTGATGTTTTGTTCCTTCAGTTTTTTTCTTTGTTCTTATACTCCACAGATGAGTGAAATCATTTGAAACTTGTCTTTTTCCACCTGGCTTATTTCACTGAGCATAATACCTTCTAGATCCATCCATGTTCTTGCAAATGGTAGGATTTGTTTTCTTCTTATGGCTGAATAATATTCCATTGTGTATATGTATCACATCTTCTTTATCCATTCATCTATTGATGGACACTTAGGCTACTTCCATTTCTTGGCTATTGTAAATAGTGCTGCGATAAACATAGGGGTGCATATGTCTTTTTCAAACTGGAATGTTGTATTCTTAGGGTAAATTCATAGGAGTGGAATTCCTGGGTCAAGTGGTATTTCTATTTTTAGTTTTTTGAGGAACCTCCATACTGCTTTCCACAATGGTTGAGCTAATTTACATTCTCACCAGCAGTGTAGGAGGGTTCTGTTTTCTTCACAATCTCGCCAACATTTGTTGTTGTTTGTCTTTTGGATGGTGGTGATCCTTACTGCTGTGAGGTGATATTTCATTGTGGTTTTAATTTGCATTTCTCTGATGATTAGCGATGTGGAGCATCTTTTCATGTGCCTGTTGGCCATTAAAATTTCTGCTTTGTGGAAATGTCTGTTCAGATCCTCTGCCCATTTGTTAATTTGATTATTTGCCTTTTGTTTGTTGAGGTGTGTGAACTCTTTATGTATTTTGGATGTCAATCCTTTATCGGATCTGTCATTTATGAATATATTCTCCCATACTGTAGGATACCTTTTTGTTCTGTTGATGGTGTCCTTTGCTGTACAGAAGCTTTCCAGCTTGATACAGTCCCACTTGTTCATTTTTGCTTTTGTTTCCCTTACCCAGGGATATATGTTCATGAAGAAGTTGTTCATGTTCATGTCCAAGAGATTTTTGCCTATGCTTTTTTCTAAGAGTTTTATGGTTTCATGACTTACATTCAGGTCTTTGATCCATTTTGAGTTTACTTTTGAGTATGGGGTTGGACAATGATCCAGTTTCATTCTCTTACATGTAGCTGTCCAGTTTTGCCAGCAATAACTATTGAAGAGGCTGTCATTTCCCCTTTGTATATCCATGGCTCCTTTATCATATACTAATTGACTTTATATGTTTGGGTTAATATCTGGACTCTCTATTCTGTTCCACTGGTCTGTGGCTCTGTTCTTGTGCCAGTACCAAATTGTCTTGATTACTGTGGCTTTGTAGTAGAGCTTGAAATTGGGGAGCGAGATCCCCCCACTTTATTCTTCCTTCTCAGGATTGCTTCGGCTACTCGGGGTCTTTTGTGGTTCCATATAAATTTTAGAACTATTTGTTCCAGGTCATTGAAGAATGTTGTTGGTATTTTGATAGGGATTGCATTGAATCTGTAGATTGCTTTAGGCAGGATGGCCATTTTGACAATATTAATTCTTCCTACCCAAGAGCATGGGATGAGTTTCCATTTGTTAGTGTCCTCTTTGATTTTCTCTTAGGAGTGTCTTGTAGTTTCCAGGGTATAGGTCTTTCACTTCCTTGGTTAGGTTTATTCCTGAGTATTTTATTCATTTTGATGCAATTGTGAATGGAATTGTTTTCCTGATTCCTCTTTCTGTTAGCTCATCAATAGTGTATCAGAAAGCAACAGATTTCTGTGTATTAATTTTGTGCCCTGCAACTTTGCTGAATTATATTACTTCTAGTAGTTTTGGAGTGGATTCCTTAGGGTTTTTTACATACAATATCATGTCATCTGCAAATAGTGACAGTTTGACTTCTTCTTTACCAATCTGGGTGCCTTGTATTTCTTTATTTTGTCTGATTGCCATGGCTAGGACCTCCAGTACTCTGTTGAATAACAAAGGGGAGAGTGGGCATTCCTGTCTTGTTCCTGATCTTACATGAAAAGCTTTCAGCTTCTCGCTGTTAAGTATGATTTTGGCTGTGGGTTTGTCATATGTGGCCTTTATTATGTTGAAGTACTTGCCCTCTATACACATTTTCTTCAGAGTTTTTATCATGAATGGAGTTGAATTTTGTTGAAAGCTTTTTCAGCATCTGTGGAGATGATCATGTAGTTTTTGTCTCTCTTTTTGTTGATGTGGTGGATGATATTGATGGATTTTCAAATAGTGGACCTACCATCATTGCATCCCTGAGATGAATCCCATTTGATCATGGTGTATGATCCTCTTGATGTATTTTTGAATTCAGTTTGCTAATATTATGTTGAGTATTTTTTCATCTATGTTCATCAAGGATATTGGTCTGTACTTTTCTTTTTTGGTGGGGTCTTTGTTTGGTTTTGGTATTAGAGTGATGCTGGCTTCATAGAATGAGTTTGGAAGTATTCCCTCCTCTTCTATTTCTTGGAAAACATTAAGGAGAATGGGTATTATGTCTTCTATAAATGTCTGATAAAATTCAGCTCTGAATCCATCTGGTATGGGACTTTTGTTCTTGGGTAGTTTTTTGAATATGGACTCAATTTCATTCCTGGTAACTGGTTTCTTTAGATTTTCTGTTTCTTCCTTAGTCAGTCTTTGAAGGTTGTATTTTTCTAGGAAGTTGTCCATTTCTTCTAGGTTTTCCAACTTGTTAGCATATAGATTTTCATAGTATTGTCTAATAATTCTTTGTATTTCTGTGGTGTCCGTTGTGATTTTCCCTTTCTCATTTCTGATTCTGTTTATGTGTGTATATTCTCTTTTTCTCTTAATAAGCCTGGCTACAGGTTTATCTATTTTGTTTATTTTATTAAAGAACCAGTTCTTGGTTTCACTGACTTTTTTCTATTGTTTTATTCTTGTCAATTTTATTTATTTCTTCTCTGATCTTCACTAATTCCCTCCTTCTGCTCACTTTGGGCCTCATTTGTTCTTCTTTTTCCAGTTTCAATAATTGTGACTTTAAACTATTCATTTGGGATTGTTCTTCCTTCTTTAAATAGGCCTGGATTGCAATATACTTTCCTTAGAACTGCCTTCTCTGTGTCCCACAGAAGTTGGGGCTTTGTGCTATTGTTGTCCTTTGTCTCCATATATTTCTTGACCTCTGTTTTAATTTGGTCATTGATCCATTGATTATTTAGGAGCATGTTGTTAAGCCTCCACGTGTTTGTGAGCCTTTTTGTTTTCTTTGTAGAATTAATTTCCAGTTTTATACCTTTGTGATCTGAGAAGCTGGTTGGTGGAATTTCAATCTTTATGAATTTACTGAGACTCTTTTTGTGGCCTAGAATGTGGTCTATTCTGGAGAATGTTCCATGTGCACTTGAGAAGAATGTGTATCCTGCTGCTTCTGGGTGTAGAGTTCTGTAGATGTCTATTAGGTCCATCTGTTCCAGTGTGTTATTCAGTGCCCCTGTGTCCTTACTTATTTTCTGTCTGGTGGATCTGTCCTTTGGAGTGAGTGGTGTGTTGAAGTCTCCTAAAATGAATGCACTGCATTCTATTTCCTCCTTTAATTCTGTTAGGATTTGTTTCACGTATGTCTGTGATCCTGTGTTGGGTGCAAAGACATTTATAATGGTAATATCCTCTTGTTGGACTGACCCCTTTATCATTATGTAATGTCCTTCTTTATCACTTCTTACTTTCTTTGTTTTGAAGTCTATTTTGTCTGACAAGAGTACTGCAACACCTGCTTTTTTCTCCCTATTGTTTGCATGAAATATCTTTTTCCATCTCTTCACTTTTTGTCTGTAATATATTTGGGTTTGAGATGAGTCTCCTGTAAGTAGCATATAGATGGGTCTTGCTTTTTTATCCATTCCATTACTCTGAGTCTTTTGATTGGTACATTTAGTCCATTTACATTTAGGGTGATTATTGAAAGATATGTACTTATTGCCATTGCCGGCTTTAGGTCCGTGGTTACCAAAGGTTCAAGGTTAGCTTCTTTACTATCTTACTGTCTAACTTACCTTGCTTATTGAGCTATTATAAACACAATCTGATGATTCTTTATTTCTCTCCCTTCTTACTCCTCCTCCTCCATTCTTTATATGTTGGCTGTTTTATTCTGTGCTCTTTTGTGTTTCCTTTGCCTGCTTTTGTGGGTAGTTGATTTCATTTTTTGCCTTTAGTTAGTATTTGGTTGGTCTGCTTTCTTTGCTGTAAGTTTATTTTCTCTGGTAATATCTGTTTAGCCTTAGGAGTACTTCCACCTAGAGCAGTCCCTTTAAAATACACTGTAGATAGAGGTGGTTTGCTGGAGGCAAATTCCCTCAACTTTTACTTATCTGGGAATTGTTTAATCCCTCTTTCAAATTTAAATGATAATCTGCTGGATACAGTATTCTTGGTTCAAGGCCCTTTTGTTTCATTGCATTAAATATATGCCATTCTCTTCTGGCCTGTAAGGCTTCTGTTGAGAAGTCTGATGATAGCCTGATGGGTTTTCCTTTGTAGGTGACCTTTTTTCTCTCTCTGGCTGCCTTTAAAACTCTGTCCTTGTCCTTGATCTTTGACATTTTAATTATTATGTGTCTTGGTGTTGTCCTCCTTGGGTCCCTTCTGTTGGGAGTTCTGTGTGCTTCCATGGTCTGAGCGACTGTTTCCTCCACCAATTTGGGGAAGTTTTCAGCAATTATTTCTTCAAATACACTTTCTATCCCTTTTTCTCTCTTCTTCTTCTTCTGGGACCCGTATAATGCAGATATTGTTCCTTTTGGATTGGTCGCACAGTTCTCTTAATATTGGTTCATTTCTGGAGATCCTTTTATCTCTCTCTGCATCAGCTTCTATGCGTTCCTGTGCTCTGGTTTCTATTCCATCAATGGCCTCTTGCACCTCATCCATTCTGCTTTTAAGTCCTCCCAGAGATTGTTTTATTTCTGTGCTCTCCCTCCCTACTTTGTCCATTAGCTCTTGCATTTTTCTCTGCAGCTCCATCAGCATGGTTATGACCTTTATTTTGAATTCTTTTTCAGGAAGATTGATTAGGTCTATCTCCCCAAGCTCCTTCTCAGGGGTTGTCTCTGTTAGGCTGGTCTGGATCAAATTCTTCTGCCTTTTCATAGTGATAGAAGTAGTTTTGTGGGGTTGGCACGTGTTTCAGCTGGGAAAACATCCCTTCTTGCTAGTTTGTGTCCTTCCTCTCCTGTGAGAACAGCAAACCCTAGTGACTTGTGCTGGGAAGCTGCACGGAGACAGGGCCTCTAAGTCTTGCCCGGGCAGCTGCTGTGGGCATGGCCTGCCTCAGGCTGCTGCTCCGTTATGGCCGAACTGCACAGGAGGGGAACCGGCAGGAGGCTGTTTATCACCATGAGGGGCACCAAGCTGCTCTGCCGCCTAGGGGGTTAGGGCGCCCGGAGTTCCTCAGGATTCCCAGCTGCTGGGCTGAGGGCACCAGGATGCTTCTGTCCAACTGTGAGGCCCCTGTCCCTTTAAGACTTTCAAAGAGCACTCACTTTTCTTTTGTCCCAGGGGCACCAGCTGTGGGGACCCACTCACAGATTTTACTGTCCCATTTCCCTAGTATCCAGCACCCCATGCACTGTGTGTCTGAGCTCCCAGTGCAGATGGCTAGGGCTGGGTATTTAGCAGTCCTGTGCTCCCTCTCCCTCCCTGCTCTGACTCCTCTCTTCCCAGAGGGAGCTGTGGTGAGGGTCACTTGGGTCCCGCTGGGCCATGGCTTATATCTTACCCGCTTCGTGAGGCAGGTGTAGATGCAGCCTGGCTGTTGTACTGTATCTTCTGGTCTCTCTTTTACGAATAGTTGTATTTGTTGTATTTTCAAAAATATATATGGTTTTGGGAGGAGATTTACGCTGTTCTACTCACACCGCCATCTTGGATCCCCAGGTCTCGCTTTTTTATCCATTCTATTACTCTGTGTCTTTTGATTGGTGCATTCAGTCCACTTACATTTAGGGTGATTATCGATAGATATGTACTTATTGCCATTGCAGGCTTTGGATTCATGGTTACCAGGTTCAAGGGTAGCGTCTTTACTATCTAACCGTCTAACTTAACTCTCTTATTAAGCTCTTATAAACACAGTCTGATGATTCTTTATTTCTCTCCCTTCATATTCTTTCTCCTCCATTCTTTATATGTTAGGTGTTTAATTCTGTACTCTTTTGTGTTTCCTTTGACTGCTTTTGTGGATAGTTGATTTTATTTTTTGCCTTTAGTTAGTATTTTGTTAGTCTGCTTTCTTTGCTGTATTTTATTTTCTCTGGTGACATCTATTTAGCCTTAGGAGTGCTTCCATCTAGAGCAGTCCCTTTAAAATACGCTGTAGAGGTGGTTTGTGGGAGGCAAATTCCCTCAACTTTTGCTTGTCTGGAAATTGTTTAATCCCTACTTCAAATTTAAATGATAATCACGCTGGATACAGTATTCTTGGTTCAAGGCCCTTCTGTTTCATTGCATTAAATATATCATGCCATCATCTTCTGGCCTGTAAGGTTTCTGTTGAGAAGTCTGATGATAGCCTGATGGGTTTTCATTTGTAGGTAATCTCTTTTCCCTCTCTGGCTGCCTTTAACACTCTGTGCTTGTCTTTGATCTTTGCCATTTTAATTATTATACGTCTTGGTGTTGTGCTCCTCGGGTCCCTTGTGTTGGGAGATCTGTGGGCTTCCATGGTCCAAGAAACTATTTCCTTCCCCAGATTGGGGTAGTTTTCAGCAATTATTTCTTCAAAGACACTTTCTATTCCTTTTTCTCTCTTCTTCTCATACCCCTATAAGGCAAATATTGTTCCATTTAGTTGGTCACACAGTTCTCTTAATATTGTTTCATTTCTGGAGATCCTTTTATCTCTCTCTGTCTCAGCTTCTCTGTATTCCTGTTCTCTGATTTCTATTCCATTAACAGTCTCTTGCACCTCATCCAGTCTGCTCTTAAAACCTTATGTTGATTGTTTCATTTCTGTTATCTCCCTCAGAACTTCTCCACTTAACTCTTGCATATTTCTCTGCAGGTCCATCAGCATGGTTATGACTTTTATTTTGAATTCTTTTTCAGGAAGATTGGTTATATCTGTCTGATCAGGCCCTCTCTCTGGGGTTGTCTCTGTGATTTTTTTTTTTTTTGAGAGGGCATCTCTCATATTTATTGATCAAATGGTTGATAACAACAATAAAATTCAGTATAGGGGGGTCAACGCTCAATGTACAATCATTAATCCATCTCAAGCCTAATTCTCGTCAGTCTCCAATCTTCTGAAGCATAACGAACAAGTTCTTACATGGTGAACGAATTCTTACATAGTGAATAAATTCTTACATGGTGAACAGTACAAGGGCATTCATCACAGAAACTTTCGGTTTTGATCATGCATTATGACCTATAAACAATCAGGTCAAATATGAATATTCGTTTGATTTTTGTACTTGGTTTATATGTTGATCCCACATTTCTCCTATTATTATTATTATTTTTATTTTTAATAAAATGCTGAAGTGGTAGGTAGATGCAAGATAAAGGTAGAAAACATAGTTTAGTGCTGTAAGAGGGCAAATGTAGATGATCAGATGATCAGGTGTGTGCCTATGGACTAAGTATTAATCCAGGCTAGACAAGGGCATCAAGACATCCACGGATGCAGAAGATGTCTCTCAAAGCAGGGGGGGTGAGGTTCTGAGCCTCACCTCTGTTGATCCCCAAATTCTCACCTGATGGCCCCCCTGCGACTGTGCCTGTCTTAGGTTGTTCCTCCCTTGAGGAATCTTACCCGTCTCTGGCTAACCAGTCATCTTCCGGGGCCATACAGGGAAATGTAAAGTTGGTAAGTGAGAGAGAAGCCATATTGTTTGCAAAGGTTAGCTTTTTACTTCTTTGCAGATTTATGCCCTGTGGCTTCTATGCCCAGCACTTGTCTCGAGGTATCTTTACCACCTGGAGGAATTATGATACTCGGTAAATTCGATATGAGGCACGAATTCTATTTAAGGGTTGTAATTAGGAAGGAAGAAGAAAAGCTATAGATGTAGCATATGAAGGAAGCATGGGAGGATTGATTATTTCTTTGACATATCTTCTTGTATAGTACCTTAAGTATGTATAGGTTTTAAACTACTAACTAATTTGCACACACATATTAACATAATAGGAATACGGTGACATAAACAAAGCAAATCTATAATTACCATCCATCTCCAGTGAAGCCAAGAAAACCATTTAGGCACCCTAGGCATTTGTGAAAATTTATCTATGATATGATGGATATTGTCCAACTGCACTTTAACCATCAGACAAATTAAAGCAGCCCATTTCTGGGATCTGTTCACATCCCATATGTTCTTTTAACCATAGATAGTCTATAGTCATGAGATTTTGGAGTGCTACAACTTGCACCCCTCCCAACTCCTGTTTGAGTTCCAACAGTACAGATCCGGTCAAATTCGTTGTCTCACTGTATGCAGATGCCAGCCTAGACATCTCCCTCCTCATTCCTATGGCAAGTCCAGGAGACGGTGGGCTGGATGCAGCCATAACCTCAGCATCATCCGGATACCTGTGGAGGCTTTTTGATGATCATCCCCCAGCACAAGTCCTCCAGAGAGTGCTGATGCCGGAAGCTCCTCCTCATATCGTATCTTAGTTCATTTTCCGGGTATCCAAGCTAGGCCTTGAGCTTCTGCATAGAAACAAACAGACCCTTTGCCCACACTTTGACATGCCCTCTATACCACTGTGCAGAACTCATTGGAGGTCAGCACACAGTAACTGCTTTTTTTTTTTTTTTTTAATTAAGAGAAAAGAATATTATCAGAAAAGAGTACCTCCATAGCTGATCATCTGACACCCTTTAAGTGATCAACATTAAGGATATTTAAAGCACGCGTTGATCTTTGATTTACCAATAGTTTTATCCTGTTAAGGAGTAATCCCCCTTTTCTTTCTTTCTTTCTTTCTTTTTTTTTTTTTAATTTTTAATCTACACTTACATGAAGAACACTATGTTTACTATGATCTCCCCTATATCAGGTCCCCCCTAACAACCACATTACGGTTACTGTCCATCAGCTTAGCAAAATGTTGTAGAGTCACTACTTGTCCTCTCTGTGTTGTGCAGCCCACCCTCCCCTAGCTCCCTCCCCCCGATGCATGCTAATCTTAATACCCCCCTTCTTCTTCCCCCCCCTTATCCCTCCCTGCGCACCCATCCTCCCCAGTTCCTTTCCCTTTGGTACCTGTTAGTCCATTTTTGGGTTCTGTAATTCCACTGCTGTTTTGTTCCTTCAGTTTTTCCTTTGTTCCTGTACTCCTCAGATGAGTGAAATCATTTGGTATTTCTCTTTCTCTGCTTGGCTTATTTCACTGAGCATAATACTCTCCAGCTCCATCCATGTTGCTGCAAATGGTTGGATTTTTCCACTTCTTATGGCTGAGTAGTATTCCATTGTGTATATGTACATCTTCTTTATCCATTCATCTACCGATGGACATTTAGGTTGCTTCCAATTCTTGGCTACTGTAAATAGTGCTGCGATAAACATAGAGGTGCATCTGTGTTTCTCAAATTTGATTGCTACGTTCTTAGGGTAAATTCCTAGGAGTGGAATTCCTGGGTCAAATGGTAGGTCTGTTTTGAGCATTTTGATGCACCTCCATACTGCTTTCCACAATGGTTGAACTAATTTACATTCCCACCAGCAGTGTAGGAGGGTTCCCCTTTCTCCACAGCCTCGCCAACATTTGTTGTTGTTTGTCTTTTGGATGGCAGCTATCCTTACTGGTGTGAGGTGATACCTCATTGTAGTTTTAATTTGCATTTCTCTGATAATTAGCGATGTGGAGCATCTTTTCATGTGTCTGTTGGCCATCTGTGTTTCTTTTTTAGAGAACTGTCTGTTCAGTTCTTCTGCCCATTTTTTAATTGGGTTATTTGTTTTTTGTTTGTTGAGGCGTGTGAGCTCTTTATATATTCTGGACGTCAAGCCTTTATTGAATCTGTCATTTCAAATATATTGCTCATTTTTGCTGTTGTTTTCCTTGCCCGGGGAGATATGTTCAAGAAGAGATCACTCATGTTTATGTCGAAGAGGTTTTTGCCTATGTTTTTTTCCAAGAGTTTAATGGTTTCATGACTTACATTCAGGTCTTTGATCCATTTTGAGTTTACCTTTGTATATGGGGTTAGAGGATGGTCCAGTTTCATTCTCCTACATGTAGCTGTCCAGTTTTGCCAGCACCATCTGTTGAAGAGACTGTCTTTTTGCCATTGTATGTCCATGGCTCCTTTATCAAATATTAATTGACCATATATGTTTGGGTTAATTTCTGGGGTCTCTAATCTGTTCCACTGGTCTGTGGCTCTGTTCTTGTGCCAGTACCAAATTGTCTTGATTACTATGGCTTTGTAGTAGAGCTTGAAGTTGGGGAGTGAGATCCCCCCTACTTTATTCTTCTTTTTCAGGATTGCTTTGGCTATTCGGGGTCTTTGGTGTTTCCATGTGAATTTTTGAATTATTTGTTCCAATTCATTGAAGAATGTTGCTGGTAATTTGAAAGGGATTGCATCAAATCTGTATATTGCTTTGGGCAGGATGGCCATTTTGACGATATTAATTCTTCCTAGCCATGAGCATGGGATGAGTTTCCATTTATTAGTGTCCCCTTTAATTTCTCTTAAGAGTGACTTGTAGTTTTCAGAGTATAAGTCTTTCACTTCTTTCGTTAGGTTTATTCCTAGGTATTTTATTCTTTTTGATGCAATGGTGAATGGAATTGTTTTCCTGATTTCTCTTTCTATTGATTCGTTGTTACTGTATAGGAAAGCTACAGATTTCTGTGTGTTAATTTTGTATCCTGCAACTTTGCTGTATTCCGATATCAGTTCTAGTAGTTTTGGAGTGGAGTCTTTAAGGTTTTTATGTACAGTATCATATCATCTGCAAATAGTGACAGTTTAACTTCTTCTTTACCAATCTGGATTCCTTGTATTTCTTTGTTTTGTCTGATTGCCATGGCTAGGACCTCCAGTACTATGTTAAATAACAGTGGGGAGAGTGGGCATCCCTGTCTGGTTCCCCATCTCAGAGGAAATGCTTTCAGCTCTCGCTGTTCAGTATAATGCTGGCTGTGGGTTTATCATATATGGCCTTTATTATGTTGAGGTACTTGCCCTCTATTCCCATTTTGCTGAGAGTTTTTATCATGCATGGATGTTGAACTTTGTCAAATGCTTTTTCAGCATCTATGGAGATGATCATGTGGTTTTTGTCTTTCTTTTAGTTGATGTGGTGGATGATGTTGATGGATTTTCGAATGTTGTACCATCCTTGCATCCCTGGGATGAACCCCACTTGGTCATGGTGTATGATCCTTTTGATATACTGTTGAATTCTGTTTGCTAATATTTTATTGAGTATTTTTGCATCTACATTCATCAAGGATATTGGTCTGTAATTTTCGTTTTTGGTGGGGTCTTTGCCTGGTTTTGGAATTAGGGTGATGTTGGCCTCATAGAATGAGTTTGGGAGTATTCCCTCTTCTTCTATTTTGTGGAACACTTTAAGGAGAATGGGTATTATGTCTTCTCTGTGTGTCTGATAAAATTCCGAGGTAAATCCGTCCGGCCCCGGGGTTTTGTTCTTGGGTAGTTTTTTGATTACTGTTTCAATTTCTTTGCTTGTAATTGGTTTGTTTAACTTTTGTGTTTCTTCCTTGGTCAGTCTTGGGAGGTTGTATTTTTCTAGGAAGTTGTCCATTTCTTCTAGGTTTTCCAGCTTGTTGGCATATAGGTTTTCATAGTAGTCTTTAATAATTCTTTGTATTTCTGTGGAGTCTGTCGTGATTTTTCCATTCTCATTTCTGATTATGTTGATTTGTGTTGACTCTCTTTTTCTCTTAATAAGTTGGGCTAGAGGCTTATCTATTTTGCTTATTTTCTCAAAGAACCAGCTCTTGGTTTCGTTGATTTTTGCTATTGTTTTATTCTTCTCAATTTTGTTTATTTCTTCTCTGATCTTTATTATGTCCCCCCTTCTGCTGACTTTAGGCCTCATTTGTTCTTCTTTTTCCAGTTTTAATGATTGTGATGTTAGACTATTCATTTGGGATTGTTCTTCCTTCTTCAAGTGTGCCTGGATTGCTATATACTTTCCTCTTAAGACTGCTTTCACTGCATCCCACAGAAGTTGGGGCTTAGTGTTGTTGTTGTCATTTGTTTCTATATATTCCTTGATCTCTATTTTGATTTGTTCATTGATCCATTGATTATTTAGTAGCATGTTGTTAAGCCTCCATGTGTTTGTGAGCCTTTTTGTTTTCTTTGTAGAATTTATTTCTACTTTCATACCTTTGCGGTCTGAAAAATTGGTTGGTAGAATTTCAATATTTTGGAATTTACTGAGGCTCTTTTTGTGAGCTAGTATGTGGTCTATTCTGGAGAATGTTCCATGTGCACTTGAGAAGAATGTATACCCTGTTGCTTTTGGATGTAGAGTTCTATAGATGTCTATTAGGTCCATCTGTTCTAGTGTGTTGTTCAGTGCCTGTGTGTCTTTACTTATTTTCTGCCTGGTGGATCTATCCTTTGGGGTGAGTGGTCTGTTGAAGTCTCCTACAATGAATGCATTGCAGTCTATTTCCCTCTTTAGTTCTGTTAGTATTTGCTTCACATATGCTGGTGCTCCTGTATTGGGTGCATATATATTTAGAATGGTTATATCCTCTTGTTGGACTGAGCCCTTTACCATTATGTAGTATCCTTCTTTATCTCTTGTTACTTTCTTTGTTTTGAAGTCTATTTTGTCTGATATTAGTACTGCAACCCCTGCTTTCTTCTCACTGTTGTTTGCCTGAAATATGTTTTTCCATCCCTTGACTTTTAGTCTATGCTTATCTTTGGGTTTAAGGTGAGTTTCTTGTAAGCAGCATATAGATGGGTCTTGCTTTTTTATCCATTCTATTACTCTATGTCTTTTGATTGGTGCATTAAGTCCATTTACATTTAGGGTGACTATTGAGAGAAATGTACTTATTGCCATTGCAGGCTTTAGATTCATGGTTACCAAAGGTTCAAGGTTAGCTTCTTTAGTATCTTACTGCCTAACTTAGCTCGCTTATTGAGCTGTTATATACACTGTCTGGAGATTCTTTTCTTCTCTCCCTTCTTATTCCTCCTCCTCCATTCTTCATATGTTGTGTGTTTTGTTCTGTGCTCTTTTTAGGGGTGCTCCCATCTAGAGCAGTCCCTGTAGGATGCCCTGTAGAGGTGGTTTGTGGGAAGCAAATTCCCTCAGCTTTTGCTTGTCTGGGAATTGTTTAATCCTGCCATCATATTTAAATGACAGTCGTGCTGGATACAGTATCCTTGGTGCAAGGCCCTTCTGTTTCATTGCATTAAGTATATCATGCCATTCTCTTCTGGCTTGTAGGATTTCTGTCGAGAAGTCTTATGTTAGCCTGATGGGTTTTCCTTTATAGGTGACCTTTTTCTCTCTAGCTGCCTTTAAAACTCTTTCCTTGTCCTTGATCCTTGCCATTTTAATTACTATGTGTCTTGGTGTTGTCCTCCTTGGATCCTTTCTTTTGGGAGTTCTGTGTAATTCCATGGTCTGTTCGATTATTTCCTCCCCCAGTTTGGGGAAGTTTTCAGCAATTATTTCTTCAAAGAGACTTTCTATCCCTTTTCCTCTTTCTTCTTCTTCTGGTATCCCTATAATACGAATATTATTCCTTTTGTATTGGTCACATATTTCACTTAGTGTTGTTTCATTCCTGGAGATCCTTTTATCTCTCTCTATGTCAGCTTCTATACGTTCCTGTTCTCCGGCTTCTATTCCTTCAATGGCCTCTTGCATCTTTTCCATTCTGCTTATAAATCCTTCCAGGGATTGTTTCACTTCTGTGATCTCCTTCCTGACCTCTGTGATCTCCTTCCGGACTTCATCCCACTGCTCTTGCATTTTTCTCTGCATCTCATCCCACTGCTCTTGCATTTTTCTCTGCATCTCATCCCATTGCTCTTGCATTTTTCTCTGCATCTCTGTCAGCATGTTCATGATTTTTATTTTGAATTCTTTTTCAGGAGGACTAGTTAGGTCTGTCTCCCTCTCAGGTGTTGTCTCTGTGATCTTTGTCTGCCTGTAGTTTTGTCTTTTCATGGTGATAGAGATAGTGTGCAGAGCTGGTACAAGTGACCGCTGGAAGAGCTTCCCTTCTTGTTGGTTTGTGGCCTTTTCCTGGGAGAATAGCGACCTCTAGTGGCTTGTGCTGGGCAGCTCTGCACAGACAGGGCTTCTGCTTCCTGCCCAATTGCTTTTGGGTTTATCTCCGCTGTTGCTGTGGGCTTGGCCTGGCTTGGGCTGTTCCTCCAAAATGGTGGAGCCCCGTTGGAGGGGGAGCGGCCGGGGGGCTATTTATCTCTGTAAGGGGCCTCTGTGCTCCCTGCTGCCCCAGGGGTTAGAGTGCCCAGAGATCCCCAGATTCCCTGCCTCTGGTCTAAGTGACCTGTCCTGCCCCTTTAAGACTTCCAAAAAGCACTCTCCAAACCAAAACAACAACAGCAACAATGAGAGAGGGAAAAGAAAGAAAAAAAAAAGAAAAAGCACGCGATTTTTTTTTTTTTTCCTCAGGTGCGGGTCCCAGGCACCCGCTCACTGGTCCTGCTGCCCTGTCTCCCTAGCACCAGGGTCCCTGTCCTTTCAAGGCTTCCAAAAAGCACCCACCCACCGGTCCCGCAGGGAAGGAACGCTCGATATTCTTTGTCCTCAGGCGCTGGTCCCAGGCACCCGCTCACCAGTCCCGCCGCCCTGCCTCCCTAGCACCGGGGTCCCTGTCCCTTTAAGTCTTCCAAAAAGCACTCGCCAAAAAGGGAGAAAAAAAGGGGAAAAATGCGCGATTTCCTCCGTCCTCAAGTGCCGGTCTCAGGCACCCACCTCCCCCCGGTCCCGCAGGGAGAAACGCGGGATATTCTTTGTCCTCAGGCGCCGGTCCCAGGCACCTGCTCACCGGTCCCGCCACCCTGCCTCCCTAGCAATGGGGGCCCGTCCCTTTAAGGCTTCCAAAAAGCACTCGCCAAAAAAAAACCGCTCCGGTTTCTTTCCACCTGCCGGGAGCCGGGGGGAGGGGCGCTCGGGTCCCGCCGGGCCGGGGCTTGTATCTTACCCCCTTTGCAAGGCGCTGGGTTCTTGCAGGTGTGGATGTGGTCTGGGTGTTGTCCTGTGTCCTGTGGTCTCTATTTTAGGAAGATTTTTCTTTGTTATATTTTCATAGCTCTATGTGTTTTTGGGAGGAGATTTCCACTGCTCTACTCATGCCGCCATCCTGGCTCCACCCCTGTCTGTGTGATTTTTTACTGGACCAGATTCTTCTGCCTTTTCATGGCAATAGATAGAAATGGTTGCAGGCAGGTGGCACATGTGTCAGCTGGGAGAACAAAGTCCCTTCCTGCTTGTTGGTCACCTTGCCCTTCTCTGCTGCCTGTGCCATCTACCCGCACACCAGGAGCACCCTCTGGGATAATCTCTGAGCTTCCATGGGTGGTGCCACCCTTGGGCTAGCCTAGAGCACTATGGGGGGTTGCAGCCCCACCAGGTGTGTTCTCCTGCAAGAATGGCACCCCTTTGCGCCTTCTGGACCTTGCTCTGGCTTCCTCCATCTGTCCCAGTTAGCTGCACGCTGGGAGGAGACTGTGTGGTTGCTGTGGGCAGGGCCACTCTTCAGCTGCTCTGCAGCTGTGGCAAGTCAGCCGGTCCGCTTGCAGTTCTGGCCAGGAGGAACAAATTGCAGGCTGCTTATCAACATGAGGGGCTTCACGGCTGCTTTATTCCCAGTGGGCTAGGGGGCCCAAAATTCCTCAAGATTCCCAGCCTGCTGGGCTGAGTATGCTGGGATGATTTTGTTCAGTTGTTGAGCCCTTGTCCCTTTAAGACTTTTAAAAAGCACCCACTTTTCTTTTGTCCCAGGGAAGCCAGTTGTGGGAACCAGCTTGCAGTCTGTCTCAGACCCTACCCTTCCATTTCTCTAATATCCAGTACACCATGCAATGTATGTCTTGCTCCCAGTACAGATTACTAGGGCTGGTTATTTAGCAGCCCTGTGCTTCCAGTCCTTACCCACTCTGATTCTTTTCCTCCTGCTGGTGAGCTGGGGAGGGGTTAATGCTCGGGTCCTGCTGGGTCATGGCTTTGTATCTTACCCCCTTCGTGAGATGCTGAGTTCTTGCAGATGTAGATGTAGCCTGGCTGTTGTACTGTATCTTCTGGTCTCTCCTTTAGGAATAGCTGCATTTGTTGTATTTTCAAAAATATATATGGTTTTGGGAGGAGATTTCCACCATCCTACTCATGCTGCCATCTTGAGCCCCTTCTGTATTGCATCCAATCTTTTTTTAATTGAAGTATTGTTGATACACAATCTTATGCTGATTTCAAATACACAACTCAGTGGTTCAGCAGTTACCCATATCATAAAATCCTCACACCGTCCAGTGTGGTTACTATCTATCAGCATAGAAAGATGTTACAGAATCATTGACTGTATTCTCCATGCTGTACTACTGTCCCCATGTTTAATGTCCAATCTTGGCCTACCTTCCTAATCCCCCTCCGGCCTCTTTTCTTGCTTCTGTTTTTCTCTTTTCCCTTCCTTTACCACTTTCCTGCTCTTTCCCTTCTTCACATCTACCTACCTCCCACATCACTTTTCCTTGCCTCCAATGAGAGGGCCAGACCCTCACCATCTTGCCTCATAATATGGGCTTTCCTATCTTCCCTTTACTGTCTGGTCACCACTTGAGTAACAGATGCCTTCTGCTCCTAACAGGTTGGCACCTGGGGACGAGGCCATCCTATAGAGCGTGAGTCCACAGTGCATGGGTTACTCACAGTTTAGGGATGTTTTAAGGGTGGCCTGATGGTGCTCCTGCCTTACACCCTGGGAATGAGCAGCCATCAAGGTGCTCCAAGCAGGGGACAGCAGTGTTGGCAAGGTACAGTGCATCAGGATTTTGACAGGTCCTGGGGGTATCCATATTGGGAAAAATCAAGAGGATTCAGAAAGCTCCAACCCCACCCCAGATTTCCAGGTGGAAGCTGAGGGTATCAAATCTGAGACCGGTGGCACCTTGAAAGAGCTGCTCCTGGCCCTGGCCAAGGTTAGGAAGGCTGGCCTGCTGGGGAGGGAAGTTACACCACCTGGGGAAGGGGTGGGACAGAATGGGAAGCATTGATGCTTGGTTTGTTGGCCTGGAGATAATAAAAAAGCTTCTCCTCAAAGAATCCTCCTGAGAGGGTGTCTCCTCCTGGAGGGGCCATGAGAGCTACTCTGACATCATTGACTATAACCTGGCAGAACAAGATGTCCAGGTAAGCAGGGGCTTGGAGTTTGCACAGCCATGCACATAAGATGCCCTCCTGTACCAGAGCTTAGAGCCAGTGACCCATTCACCCTGGGAACCTGCCACTGCCTTGGGGAAGGGGTCCTCAGTGACAGAGGTGGGGGTGGGCTGTTAGCGCCACCTCTGAAGCCTTTTTATTCACCTATCCTCTGACTCCTGAACTCAAGGAAGTGAGCACATCAACTGAGAGTCTCCTCTCATGGGCATTTGGGTGGGGGAACCCTCCTCAGACCCTCCATTGGGGGTTTTAATTCTTTGAGTGCCAGGATTTTCCCAAACTGGGAAATCTAACTTCTCTCAGCCCTGTTCCTTTATTTTTCTTTTTTAATCACAAAAGCAGTTTACAGATTAAATAATTTATGGGTTGAAATAACCCTTTCTATACTTAATCCCATTTCCATCATCATCATGGATTCTGAGAACATTGTAACCATGGCTCCCTAGCCTCCAACCACTGATCCTGGCTGACTCCTCCCCCCAGGCACTGAAGCAGCCTGAAGGATCCTGCAGAGGCAATGTGGGTCCTATAATCTTCACCCAGTGAAATACCGAACACCTCATCCGAGGTACACACAAAACTCCTTGTTTCCCCAGTTTTCTCTAATGATGATCTCTGGCTGAGGAAGGTGGTGAAGGTTCATCTTTCTCTGTGATATCAACACTTGCTCCCTTTTATCTTTCTACCTACCTCCCCCTGGCACAAGTGTTTGATCAGTACCAGCGGTACACTGGGCATGAACTGGAGAAGACTGTCCAGAACTGTTTCCATGGAGAAACTCAGGTGGCTCTGATCAGCCTAGGTAGGGGCCTGCTCAGGACATGTAGGATAGAGGTCTCTCCTGAAATGGAAGCTTCCTCTCTCTCCACCTTTCCCTCTTAGCTTCCAGCCTCAGTGATCAGGAACACACCGCTGTTCTTTGCTGATAAACTTCATCAAGCCCTCCAGGTGAGAGGGCCACTCCTTATGGCTCCATTTGGTGGGGTGTGTACTCCTAGGCAAGAGAATGTTTCACACTGCTGCTAATGTGACAGCCCATATTTACTTTATAAACATCTAGCAGCTCTCTTATCCTAGTGTCTTACCAATGGTTTCAGCCCCAGACAAGTTCACTATAGATTCAATGTGACTAAAGAAATGACAGTAGAACGTTCTTGGGGTGAACAGGTTATACCCAACTTTATTTCCACGGTGGCAGGTTAATCACTAAAATCCTGTTCACTCAGAGCGAGTCTGCATGCAGCAAGCTGGTATGGATAAAATGAGAGTTCCTATGGCCAGGATTCTCACCTGGCCCTGGTTGACTAGCTCACTGTACATGTGCGGGCAATACATTGCCATTGACTCTATATAAGGAGCTCTGGCCAGTGTTCTGTGTGACACGGTGGCACGGCTGCAAGGCTGCAGGAGAGCAGAGCAGAGGCTGGAGTGGTGGCAGCCCCAGGGACAGAGACTGAGTTGGCTGTGCAGGCAGAGAGGCCCAAAGGATGGCTGGCAGGGAAGGAAAACAGTGATGCTAAGGGGTCTGACCAGGAGAAGCTGCTGTGTAAAAACCGGTCCTGCTGGGTCAGGATCAGAAACAAAAGCCACATGACCCTGCTCCCTATCAGAGCCCTGTCAACTCAGTTTGGGGGTAGGGTGGGTATATCTTCCTTGGACATTCACTTATTTGAAAGTTAAAAAGTATTCTTGGCTTTCATGCTGTAAACTTTATAGGTGGCAAGTCTTTGCTATCCATTTTTGAGTGCCTGCCTTTGGAGCTGCCTCCACTGAGCTCTGGCGGAGGAGGCTCTGAGCTAGCAGCAAGGCCAGGAAAGATGTGAAAGGAATGAGAACTGCTCCAGCTGCCCACAGAGAGACTGCCCACTGTGTCATCTCCCATGAGATTGGACAGAGACAACTTTTGCCCCTACACAGTGTATACTTCTCTTTTCCCTGAACTCATACCTCCCCTCCCCTTCCTAGGATAATTTACCATAGCATCTGTGGGGAAGTTGGGGTTCCTATGGCCAGGATCCTCACTGAACTTAAACCACCTGATGATGTAACTGGCCTGTTGCTAGGCTACCACGTCCACACCTTTAGGCAATAAGCTATTATTGCGCTATATAGAGAGCTTGGCCCAGTGTTCTGGGAGGAGGTGGGGACGGTAGTGCTCGACCTTACACTGGGAGAACAAGCTGAGTAATAAACCCTCTCACCCCAAAGAACATTTTGCTGTCAATTTCTTTGGTCACATTGAATCCATAGCAAACTTGCCCGGGGCTGAAATCCTTTGGCAAGACAATTGGTGAAAGTCAGCAGGGTTCACTGTTGACCAAGGTAAAAGACAGGCTGCCCTTATGGGAGGGGTAGTTCAGCGGACTGCCCCTGTGAATGGGGAGACCGTGGATTGTTCCCCAATCAGTATGTGGTCTGACGTGGCTTGCCTCCTAGAGGACTGGGCCCCACCCCAGGACTGGAGGCAAGTGGAGGTGACATCTGGGGCTGTAGGGGTGGCCCTTGGTATAGTAAGTAGGTCTTTTGAGAAAAAGAGTGCCTGTGACGCAGCAGGGACTGAGGGTTGGCTGCTTCTCACAGTATTAAAAAAGTCTTCAGAAAAGACCCAAGAAATGGCAGCATGAGAACACAAGCTGCAAACTTCTGTGGATTCCCTGAAGAAGGAAATGGCATTGATGCGAGAGGAGGCAGCACAAGAATGCCACAGCAAGGTGCCATTGAAAAGATAAATTATTTCTTACAAAACGAGATGGCAGCACTGCCAGGTGCTCTGCAGGAGGAAGAGGCCTTCAAGGAAAAAGATGAACTCCTGAGGGAAGCACAGGCGGAGGTGACACGAGAACATCAGCTGTGAAGCATTGAGCTGAAGGTAAGAGAGCTGCTGAAGACTAAGGCAGCATTGCTGTGAGGCACAGTAGAAAAGGTAAAGGTTGTAGCAGAGGAGGCACTCAGCAGAGGGGAGAGAAAGGTGCGATCGGCCCCAGAAATGGAGGAGCTGGGGAAGGATGAAGGGATGGTGCCAGAGGCACTGGCCCCTCTTGTATTGAAAGCACGCCCAGTGGTTGTAAAGAAAATAAAGACCCAGCAGCTGAAAGTTCCCCAAGGAGAGGAGCAGCCCCCTCCCCAGGTCATGGAGCAGTCTATGGTCTGCCCCTATACTCAGGCTGAGCTGGTGGATTTGGGCTCCCGGTTTAGGCAGAAGCCCTTGAAGCCAATATCAGCTTGGCTCCTGCATCTGTGGGACATACGGGTGGATGGAATTGTTCTGTTGGGATCAGAGATGGGAAAGCTGGCTTCCCTGACAGTGCAGCCCACCTTAAGGCAGCAATTACAAAATGCACATCAGACCCAGGGAGTCACTCCCTCCTCGATAGGCTTATGGCTGCACTTCATGCTGTGTGGCCCAATCCGGGTGAACTACCATCCTCTCCTGTTAGATGGCAGACGTATGCTGAGCTCCAACAGGTGTTACAAGAGCTAGGCAGAAGAAATGCCATCTATAGTCCAGAGGATTATGGCCCAGATGAAGAGATTTTCACTACTGGGATGAGAAATATTGTGTTTCAAATGGCTCCCACATCCCTCTTTGGGTCTCTAGTGGCCATTCTTTCCCCTCACTTAGGGCAGCCTATAAGTGAGGTCACATGTACAGTAGCAGACTTAAGAGAGGCTGAAGCAATGAGATCCCAGAAAGTAATAAGATCTGTTACTCACAAGAAGAATTTAAAGGGTCCCATGAAGGTTATAAGGATCCAGATGTGGGGTGATTTAATACGGGCAGGAGCAGATGGAAGGAAATTAGATGGGAAGTCATATAGGTTCTTACTAGAGCTATGGCAACAGCTGAAACCAGAGCAGCAGTTCCAGCCATTAAGACCAAAGAGGCAGAGGTCAGAGACAGAGCACAAGTCCAGCCTGTGTGTTTGTGTGTTTGCAAGACTTCCAGCTGGAGAGCAAGCCAACTTCACCTGAGTCCACACAGGAAGGTGACTGGGGAATACGGTTTGACTGAGGGGAAGGTTGAGGCATCTACCCTGAGGGACCGGAGGCCACATGTTGAAATAGCTATCCATTGGTCCCCAGTGAACATACAATGTGTCCTGGCTCTGGTGGACACAGGGGCTGAATGTTCACTGATTCATGGTAACCCTGAGCAGTTCCCCGGGACCCCCCTATCATCGATGGATATGGGGGGAAGGCTATCAGAGTGAAAAAAGCCCAAATCCCTTGGGAATAGGGCATCTACCCCCAAAAGAGTATACTATGTATAGATCTCCTATTCCTGAGTATATTTGGGGGATTGATATCCTGCAGGGTCTATGGTTGCAGACCACTGCAGGTGAGTTCAGACTGAGAATACATGTGGTGAAGGCAGTTCTGAGGGGACGTGCTAGGGACCTGCCCATAGCTTTGACTGTGCCTTGGTGGGTGACTAATACGAAACAATATAAACTGCCTGGAGGGCATAAAGAGGTTGGAGAAACTCTCCAGGAGCTGGAAAAAGTGGATATTATAAAGCCCACCCATAGTCATTTCAATTCCCCAGTGTGGCCAGTAAAAAAGCCAGATGGCTCCTGGCGTATGACTGTGCATTACAGAGAACTGAATAAGGTCATACCCCCTATGCATGCTGCTGTCCCCTCTATTGCAGGCTTGATGGATACCCTCAGCCATGAAGTAGGAACATACCATTATGTGGTAGATCTTGCTAATGCCTTCTTTTCCATTGATACTGAGCAGAAAAGTCAGATACCAATAGTCTGTGGGGATGGTAGTCCACTTATGGACCGTGCTATGGCATTTGAACAAGAGACCCCAAAAGGGAGCCCTGAGCCCTGTAGACATGTTAGCACATATGGCTGCCTCCCCTATACAACTGCAAGTACAAACCAAGGAAGAATCACTGAAGCTGAGGTTCGGCCACCAGAATAACATCTTGCTGCCAGTACCAACTTCACTGAACCCCGGAGACTCCATTGAGTGGGCATGGGCTTGGACCTTTCAGAACATGGACCGATGACTGGCTCTCCTGGCACCTTGAGGACAAGGTCTGGAAGCTGGCCTTCTGTGTATTCCTGGAATAACAGCAGAGTGGCCGCCAAAGGTCACAGTAATATATCCTGAATGGCCAGAAGGTAGGAGCATCTTACTGGGGAGTTTTGTTTTATCATTATGGCCAGTGCATATACCTCCAGTAGCACTATATATAGACCCTTCAGGAACCCCCATGGGGAAAGGAGTAAAAGTATGGTATACTAGACCTGGAAGGGACCCCCTTCCTGCTACAGTCCTATCACAGGACCACTCTCTTGCATGCATCCTACCTGATGGACAAGATTTGCCTATGTTGGTGTCATTAAAACATGTGTCTTATTGCCCCTAAAGTCTTTGTGGATTGGGAACTTCCTCTGACTTGAGGATTATTATAATTTTTTGTTATTAGGAACCTCCTCTAGCTTAAGGATTATTATAATTTTTGTTACCTGTATCAAAATCTTATTGTATCTTAATTGTTATTATCTCTAAGTTATCGGTAACCTCTGTTGCTATTGTGGAATTTGGTTAGTGCTCCAGATTTCTCGCCCAGGGACCACTGCCGAAGACTGAAATCATGTAGATTGTAAGGCGGAATCCTAGAGGAGTGGAGTGTGGGGAAGTTGGGGTTCCTATGGCCAAGATCCTCACTGAACTTAAACCACCTGATGATGTAACTGGTCTGTTGCTAGGCTACTGCTTCCACACCTTTAGGCAATAAGCTATTATTGCACTATGTAGAGAGTTCGGCCCAGTGCTCTGGGTGGAGACAAGAGACGCCAATGCTCAACCTTCCTCCGAGGAGAACAAGCCAGGTAATAAACCCTTTCACCCCAAAGAACATTTTGCTGTCATTTTCTTTGGTCACATTGAATCCATAGCAAACTTGCCCAGGGCTGAAACCCACTGGCAAGACACCATCCAATCTCTGCACTGTGAGAATCTTACTACCCCGCCCTCCCCATTCTGTTTCTTACTCTACCAGGAAACTGAACCCAAATCCCAAGTCCTAATGTGCATTCTTATCTTTCGAAGTGAGACTGACCTTCTAAGAATCCGAGCTGAATTCAAAAAGAAATTTGGGAAGTCCCTGTACTCTTCTCCCCAGGTGAGATGTGGCTAGTTCTTAACCTGGAGCCCCAAAGCTCACCCCTCACTCACCCCTCACCTCCCTTCAGCCCTCCCTGCACACAGCTGAGCACACTCACATCCTGGACAACTCAGGAATCTTTGGTTAACTTAGTGCAGGTTTCCAGACACCATATAGTTTGGGACCAGCACAAGGAGGGGACAGAATGCCTGGGCCATGGTGATGGTTGGTCTTTCTAACACTTGACTCATTGTCTACAGGATGCAGTGAAAGGGGTCTGCTGGGCAGCCTTACTAGCCCTATGCATAAGACCTCCCTGCCCCCCATCCCCACATGACATTCAAGTATCTGAGATTCCCACTTTTGGCTGAGCCTGCAGACCACCTGGGCCTCCAGAGAGAATAACCCCTCACTGAGCATGACATGTTCTAGCTTCTTGTTGAAGCTGGAACTCAGAAGTTCTTTTAAATCCCTTAATTTCCATCTCAAAGTGATGTCTGTATCTGGGTCCCCCAGCTCTGTTTTGGGTATAGGATAATGGGATCTCTTTGATGGTTTCTGTCCTACTCACCCTCCCCATGCCTGCCCAGAACATCTTACTGATACTTGAATTCTTTTGGCAAACTTCATGGTCATGTGTGGTCTCCAACTCAAGTCTGTGTGAAACAGGACGTGGGCCAGGAGAGGGCCTTCAAGTTGGAGGTGCCTTTGATGTGCACCTGGGTTTTCAACAGGGATTCTGTTTTGGGCTCTACTGCCACAGTTTTCAATAACTCCCTCCTCTCCATGTCTCCCTCACCCCCATTATTCTCTCTTTGCCTGTAAATTTCAGGCAAAATAATTGAGAAGCAGGAACCAGAACAAGGTCAGAAATGAAACGGTCAGAGGTAGGGAAGGAGCATCGGGCTAACTGGGATCGAGCTGGCCTCCCCTGCCTGGCAAGTCTTGAGTTAGCAGGAAGCATGATCCCCAAATTTATCTGTCCTAAAGCAGGACTTAGACACCCACCTCTCAAATTAGAGGGTTGTTCTCACAGAAGACCGGTCAAAAACAGATAAACACAAAGAAGGAAAAAGGCTTTGGTCCCCCCTGCTGGCTCTAATGGAAATAACAGGCAACTTCCTCGCGCCTCTCTACACCGCCGCCCACCCCCTTAAGCCAACGGCAGTCTTTTCACATTCCTTAATTGGGTCAAATACTTATCCCCATTGCTGCAGGGTAAGGTAAACAACAGATCTCAGGAAAGTTTTATTTCCAAACCCCTAGAAAGATATTACAAATAATGGAGATAGAAACCCAAATCAAACTCTGAAACAAACGGAGATGGGTTCTCAAGATAGTCAGGAGGACCCAGCCAGTCAAGGGTGGGAAGTTGGGAGATGCATTCTAGACATGGACTTCTCCTGGAGCCTGAGTCTGTATATTAGTGTAACTATTCTGGGGGAAGGCAGTTAGGATCAGAAATCCTCACCCCACCAGTCCCAACATTGCCTGGGATGAATGGGAGTTAGAAAGGCTGAGCAGCCCATGAGGGTAAAGATGTTATCGAGTCTGACCCTGGCGCTTACTGCCTGCTCTGATCCCCAATAGTCCATAAGTAAGTTACCCTGTGTATCTCAGGGTTGAGCTAGAGGAGCAAGCAAAATAGCCATGACCTCTGAAAGAAGAGACAGGGCGGCCTGGCACTTGGCAGAGCTACAGGAGGACACAGTCGGACTCCTGCTTCAGCCTCTGCCGACGGTCCCCAGCTGGACGTCCAGATGTGGCTCCTCTCCCCTGCATCAGATTTAACAGTTGGTCATCCATCAGCCTTGGCAGAGCACAAGGATAGAGATTCTAGATGGAACCAGGGTCAGGATCAAAAGGGACCAAGGGGAAAAACAGGAAGGGACCCAGGGGAGAGGGACAGACAGGGGAAAGGCCCCATGGGAAAGCTTGAAGAGGCAACTGCAGGAATGACAAGTGTTCAGATCAGAAGACGCAGGGGCTGAACACTGGGCAGGAGGCAACACCAGAGGGGAAGCGGTGCAGAGGGCAGGGGGCAGCAGGCTTACGGGCGGTGGCAGGACCCGCACAGGGGCAGGCAGGACTGCTTGCTGCTGTTGGTACTCCTCTTGCTGAAGCTGCTGGGCCAGCTCCAAGTCACTGAGCCCCAGTGCACCTTGTGGCTGCTGCTGCAGGGACAGAGCAATCAGGTAGTCCTGGAGAGGGGGTACGAAGAACAAGAGTTTGAGGCGGGCTGGGGTCTGGGAGAAATTTGGGCTAGCTTTAGGTTCCCAAACCAGTTTTGCCTCATCCTTCAAATTCTCCAGCTCCTCCTCCAGATCAAAACACAGAGCCACGTGTGCCAGAGAACACATACACAGCACAGAGATGGTCCGAAGGCAGCAGGGAGTAGAGGGCTTGGGTACAACACATTATAATCTCTGGATGACAAAAGGCATGCACCTCATCTATGGCAAAAAAAAATTGCTCTCTGAAGCAAATGAGCTCTCCGCACCCTGCCCAAAGGCCACACACACCTGGTCTAACTGCTGCTGCTTTTCTGAGGAGCCATTCCCATATCCTGCTTCAGGTCCCCTGCCCAGAGAATGACTTAGGTGAAAGTCAGAGTCACAAAAGCAGCTGTCCCCATCCACATTGTGCAGGCTCTCCCACACCACTTGCTCCTCCTGTAGAAAGCCCTGGTCAGTGACCAGTAAGTACAAGTGACTCTGCAAAAAAGAGCACAAAGCTAACTGGTAGGACAGGTAACAGAGAGGCAGTTTACTGCCAGAAATTATCTGAAATACAGAAACCATATGAATCAATTGGTGTGCTAATTGGAATGTGTCATTGTGAGCATTTATAAATTTGTGCAGCTGTGGGGAGAAGAAAGGGGTGTCTGTGTATGGTCAGCTGGGTGTGAGTGTGGCAGTCACTGTGGTCCAGCATAAAGTCCTCAGGGCTGGGGTCCCACACAATATCCTGCTTCTCACCATACTTTGAATGTTTTTCTGGGCTTGCCTGATGGCTACAGGATAAATCCGTTGAGAACCAAAGACCTTTCCCTCCTCTACTCAGTTCCTAGAGAGCATGACAACTTCTGACTTTGGAAGACTATAATATTGTTCAAAAATTCCACTGTCCCTTCCTGGGAAAGTATACTACTTTCTTCCATTGATGGCAGGCTTATTTCTTATGGCTTGCTCTGGCCAGTAAGATGTTAGCAGAAATGCCATGTAGCATTGCCAGGTGGAAGCACTAAAAGCAAGTGCACAGTGCCCCCATCTTTTCCCTCCTGTATTCCAGATACATGCTGTTTTGTCAGCTTGGGCCCAGAGTTGGGGAGGCCATGGGACAGAACTGCAGCCAGTCTGCTATAGACATGCAGCATGAGTGAGAAAGAAAAGTTTGGTGTGGTAAACCACAGGGATTTTAGGGGCCATTTGTTCCCAGAGCTTTATCCTATCCTGACTGAAACACTAAAGAAGGGGCATAAGGAAATGAACACACTCCAACCCCACCACCTCCAGAGCCTCATCACCTTGTGCTTAGTCATAGTGCTAAAGTGGTTGTTTCGGAAAAAAATGCTAAGTTCGCCCTCCTTGGCAGCTGCTGTTAGCTCACACAGTCCATGGTAGGTCAGCTGTGTCGCCGTGGTCTCCAGGAACTGCTCTGCAATCAGGCCTGCCAGGAGGGCACAAGATTGTGGAGGGGAGACTTGGCTTACATCCAAAGTCCACAATAGGAAGTATCAGCCAGAGAGTTCCTGTCAAAAACCCTAGTGGTTGTCCCACCTTCTGAAATTCCTTCCTTGAAGCCTGGCTGTGGTCATTCATTCAACAAATAGTTACTGAGTTTTTCCAGGCCCTGTACTGCACACTGGGGACACGTCAGTGAACTAAAGAGACAAGTCCCCCAACTCCCTCCCATGGAGCTTGCATTCTAGTGGGGTGTGGTGAGGGGAGACAAACAATACACAATAAACCTAAGTAGCCACCTTTCCCTCCACAGAAGACCTAAAGAAGGGAGGGATATCACCTTCCGTCATGAGGTTTGTGTCACTGGAGTGCTTGCAGGTAATGATCTTCTCTGCCAGCTGGTTGTAACTCAGTTTCCCAACTGCACTCACAGCCTCAGGATTCTGCACAGGCAGCAGGGTAGGGTGATACAAAAAAAGAAATTGAGATCTGTTTAGAAAGGAAATGAAGCAAGCCCACAGGGCTGCAACCCTACAACCAAGGGCTCCTGAAACTTCTGAAGCTGAAGAACTGACCTATTTGTATTTGAATGTTACCCCCACCTAAAAAAAGGTTGAAAGACAAGGAATTCTGCACTGGGTTCAGCCTCTAAATCCTACTCCTCTTCCAAGCCAGTCTCATCCCCACCACCCCTGCCTCTGCCCCACAAGATGCTGCTTCTCTGAGAGCACAAGTCAGGTAAGCACCACATCTGAGCCCTCTCACTCGCACCTGCGGATCAACAAGCCAGCCATGGTACAGAGGTATGCCTAGTAGGTCAAAGATACTGCACTCAGGTGTGTACTCGAAATCAGAGACACCTGTGAATTGCACATTGACATCCAGACCTGTGGCCAGTTTAGGCAGCACTGTCATTGCATCGTCCACATTCTGGGGGTAGAAAGGAAAAGGACAGATGTATCAAATCAGCACATTGTACATCTTAAACTTACACAATGTTATATGTCAATCATGTCTCAATAAAGCTGGAAAAAGAAAAAGAAAATGATGGATATTCTAGCCTGCCTACTTGCCCCTCCACTCCCACCTCCAGAAATAAAAAATTAAATCCTGCTGCTTTTCTTCCCTGAGTCTCTTACAGGAAATTCCATTGCTCCCCTGCCTCAACCCTTCTTTATCTTATGTAAGTGAACACATTTCTAGGACAGAGATATACCCTCCTCCTGCAGAAAGAAGTCATAGTTCAAGGAACCCTCTTGAGAAGCAGAAGAAAGGATTCTCTTTAATAGCCTAGATGTTTCCTTATAAACCCGCAAACCCCTATGTCCACAGAGCTGTTGCCTCACCTGCTGAAAATTAAGCTGAAGTCCCTCTGATTTCTCCTGGGGCTTGATGGAGAGGAGGCAGTCCCCTACAACACAGGATTCCTTATTAGCTTACCCCACCAATTGTCCCAAAAGCTGCTTCCTCTTCTCCTGGATAATGGGAATCATGTCACAGAACCACAGATTCCCAGAACTGAAAAGAGCCTTAGAATCTAATCTAGACCTTCCATTTCTCAGAGGAAGAAAAAGGCTCACAAAGATGAAGGACCTACCCAGGGTCACATCCAAAAGTTAAAGACAGAATTGGGATTACAAGTCAGGACTCCCAACACTTTGAATTTTGCTTTTTATTCCCTGGCCTTGCAGAGAAGCCCCATGGCACATCAGAAACCCAAATGCGGAGTCCCTCAATATTCCAGATTTCAGGCTGAGTGGACAGTTCTTGAACTTGTGTGCCATTCCTCTTCAGGTCCAGTCACTCACCAAGATGGGCCATGAGCTCATCTGATGTGATCACTTCCTTCTGAGGAGGCAGCGTCACCTGGAGACAGAAGGGGCGATCAGGGCTTAGCTGTGTGTGTGCTTTCTTTCCCAGAGCCCCGAAGGAGAAGCCCCTAGAAAGGGGTTGGATGGGGGTTGTCCAGTGGTAGGTTGTGGTGGAAAAAAAAAAAAAGGCTTGCAACTGGAGCAAGGGGATGAATGTGAAATACTGTAAAGCATTCTCATTTGCTGGAGAAGAGTAAGGCAGATCATTGTTTTGTTTTGTTTTGTTTTTATAAACATCTTATTTCATTTGTTTAAGCTAGATAAATAGGGAGAATAACCTGGAAAGTTTTGACTGGTTTTAAAAAATCAGGATGACCAAGGAGGTGGGTCAGGTAAGAGTACTCTCCCCCAAATTTTCTGAGCCCCCATCCACATTCTCTTACCTTCCACTGAAGAAAGAGGATGTTCATGATGGCAAGGAGAGGACAAGGGCCATTTGTGCTCTGGGTAATGATGGGTGTCCGTTCTCCCTTCCAGGGTATCCACTTTACACAGTAGAAATCTAGCTCAGACTGTTGGACCCTGGGGGACTGGGGAAGCTCCTGGGGTCTGGAGCATACCCCCATGGTCTCTACCTCAGGTAACATCCCATGGGCTGGCCCCAGTTGGCTTGAGCTGGCATGAGGTAGAGGGAACTGGAGGTTATCCTGACCCTGGGCAGGCAGGGAGGCTTGGTCTCCTGGCTCCTGTTCTCTGACTGCCCCATCAGCATTTCCAGCATCTATATCCTGAGGATGCTCATCTAGTTGTGAAAGGACCTTGTGATTTTCAGAGCTGACTGCTTCTGCAGTCCTGGCCTTACCAGAGGCAGGATGCTCAGGCTGCTGGCGTTCCATGATTACAGGAGTCAACTGAAGGGCACCAAAGGACTTTACTGAGTGAGTTGCCTAATTTAGGCTTGGTATGCAAAAGAGAGATGATCCAATAAGAAGGAAATTGGGCTAGAAAGCAAAGAGACCCAGAAAAGTCTTAGCAAAGGAATATAGTATGGAAGGCTGGAGAGTGTCTGTACAGTCCCTCCTGGCTATGGGGAGGACATGTCTTCTCAGCTTGGGTGGACAGAATAGCCCCAGGCTGAGCTCTTTTGACCAGCTGTGACCAGATGGCACCAATGAGGGTATGGGCATTCAGGCTTGGGAGGGATGACTCCCGCACGACTGAAGACATTGGATGAAGTCAGCTTCCCTGAAACAGATAAGGACAAGGAATGAAGAAAAGAGAAAGGGAGTAAAAGGTGAAATACAGAAAGGAAAGAGATGGAGAAAGAAATATTGAACTATACTAATGGTTATTAATACAGTGATCTTTAGCTCACCCTGTAATGGCATCACATGAGTTGGTAACTGCCCCCATAGCCAGGCTGGGGGTAATTCCTCTGCCCTACACCAAACCCCATCCCTTGGCTGTTCATGATCAATCTGAACACACACACAGGCTATTTGTATCCTTAGTGCTTTTTTCTCTCTGTCTCATCCCAAGGTCAAAAATACTAAGGTTAAGAGTGGAGATATGGACAGTCAGTATCATTTCCCTAAAGTCAAAATGCTGGTGAAAAAGAAGTCTTTCTTCTCAAAGGACTCTACTGACCTTTACACAATCCCAAACCAGAGCAAAAAGGTCTTGGGAGGGCTTCCTTAAAAGGGATTGGTAGACCATAGAAACCTGAATCAGACTTGTTCTGATAAGTAACTTTAGATTAGGGGTTCAAAGTCCACTCCCCCTACAAATTCTTCAGTAAGCTTCTCTTGATTGCCAGAGTTGTGATAGCAACTTCTCCTCAGTTCCTCTTTACCCCAAAAACTGCCTAAACCCAGAGATACTATCTTGCCCACTATTTATATGGAATATGAAGATGCTGATTATTGACTTACATAAAAAAGACTCCCTCTACATTTATCTACCTGTGCATATATCCTTTCTTTATATTCCCATCTAGGTCATTTTAATTGTGAACACTGGACCTGTTTAACTTGCTCTCTATCAGCAGTAAGCATTGAGTCCAGCATAAACAGATATTTAATTAATGCTGTGGACAGTAAATAATAAAAAGCCACAAACCTCACCTCTGGAAAACATCTCCCTTCAACCTTCTTGCTCCCCTCTCCCCTTTGATCAAGGTAAGAAAAGAAGAAACATTAAACTTGTCAGAACTGTTATCTTTTCTTCAGCTTCCTCCTAACTTGAGACTATGCTTCCTTCTTGTAAACTGGCAGGAATTTACAGCTAAGGTAAGGCCTGGGAGATGGGGCTGAGGAACATAAAAGTTGCCAAATTACGCCTAGTCACCCAAATTGATCATCCTCCTGGTTCAACTATAATTTATGCTAGCTGCATCTCATTTACATGTTGTTAATTTAGAATCAGAGTAGCAAAAATTACCTGTAGGCCTTACTTTTTTTTTCTCTCTCTTTTTTTTTTTCCTCCTCTCCCAAACATTTAAGATGAATCTTAAAAGCAGAAACCAGAGCCTGGGAAAGTTAAAAGAGCTTTGAGAAAAGCAGGACTCATTTATTTTCTGTCCAATACCAGAAATGATCACTTATTAACTGGGGGTTGGGCAGCTCACTGACTAGAGGTATGAGCCAAAAGGGAACCAGGAGCTGGACACTGGAGGGGACTGGGTCTCAGAGAAACTGGACAAAGTTAAGTGGGCTGAGTCTTAAGAGGAGGAGCAAGGTGCGCTCCTGGTGGGGTGGGCATGGGGTATCACAGCGCAGATAGGAGCACGAGGGGGCAGGTGCTCAAACAAATCCGATTTCCTTCTTTTCCTCTTCTTTTCTCAACTCAAGTCCTACACGTTCTCTCCAGTTGGAATTATCCTCTGATGGTGAGTGAGGGAGTTAAAATAGCCCTGGTCCCTCCCTAGCAGTGGCAGCAAACGGTCAAGAGTTGGAGGAAGCATAAAATGGCTAGGTAGCATCAACAAACCCACCCCCCCACTCCCCCAGGAGCTTTCCTGTCCACTCAAGTCCCTTACCGTCCCACTCCCCTCCTTCTCAGTCTGACCCAAATCTTCATGCAACTACCGGTCTAAATTTTCCCCTCAGAAAAAGTCTACCACCACGGTGCCCTGTCTACTTGCTCGCAAAAGGAAAGGGGGCAGATTTGATTGTAAGAAAGAAATGAAGGGACCAAGCAGCATTCCTTGCACATATTCGTCCTGCCTTAGTGCCTCTGGCAATGCAGACTTACAGAGATCAAAGGTGGAAGCGCAGTCAGTACCACCTCCCCAGAGAGGAAGGAGAACTGGAGGCAGAAGAAGAGGTGAAGGAAATGGTTAAAACAAAATTTTTACCTTAAGAAGTGGGTGTTGTTCCAGGACTGAGAAAGAGGGGTCAGCTATGACAATTCAATGCGCCACAGCCCCAGCTGCCATCCAGCTGTCGATGCCAGAGCCTACACTGGTTTCACAGGCTTACCAGCGGCAGGCCTGCCCGGTCGGGGCTGCTTCCGGCTCACGCCCCGGACCGATGGCCCCAGAGGAGCGCGGGGGTAGGCAGGGGCTCGGCCCAGGTGCTCCAGGGCCACCCGAGTCGTCGGGATTCCTGAGGGCTGGAGTCTAGGGCGGGCGCTCTAGGCCCTGACTAGGAGCTGGTTTTCCAAGGAAGTTTGTGGTTTTTCTTTTCCCTTTTCTCTCTCTTCTTTCTCATCAGGAAAAAAAAAATTAGTCAAGGACAAGCTCTCTGGAGGAGGGGGAGCCTGTCCAGCTTTGGAGGATTTCCATCATGGCTTTCTGACCTGGTCAGCCTCTTGGTGATCGGTAGTGAGGTAAAGAGAAACAAGGAGAGAAAAACAATGGACGTTTTCTCTTCCCTCCGCCCGACGCTGGAAGGGACAGAGCGCTTGTGCCTCTCTGGTGAGAACAGGGAAGAGCAAGTGCCCCGCTGAGAGAGGGGAGGAGCAGGGCGGGACAGCAGCGGCTTGTGGGACTTGGGCTTTCTCCCTGGGGATGGCAATCCTTTGCTCTGGATTCACAGAAGCGTGGCCAAAGACTGGCATATCTGCATACTTGACTCACTTACAGTAAAAAAAAGATTCTGCTCATTCCAAGTCCCTACATTATTTGTCTAGTCTAGAAATGAAACTGGTTTGGTTGTGCTCCTTGTAATGTAGAAAAGAGTGGAAGAAGGCTCTGGGAAAAAAGTGCAGTAGAGAGAGAACTAGCAGAGCAGGCAGGAGATCCAACGCTCCTGTGCTCGGGTTTTTGTTCCCACTACCAGTCTCAGCTTCTCATAAGTCACCTCCGCTCAATTACTAGCTTGGGGAGCAGGAAAAGCCGGTGTGAGGTGGTGGTAGGAAATAAAGGGATGAATTAACAGAGATCGGTTACTGTGTTATACACACATTGAAGGGACTTTTGATGATGAGAGCACATTTATTTGCAGTACTGTACACCACCGCGGGGCTGGAAGGTGAGGATAGTTCAAGGGGGTTAGAACTCAGCTCTACATTCTAAAAGGCCCTTGAAGCTCTACTTCCAGCGCTGCCACAGGATAAAATTTCACACAACTTTGAAGGCTGAAATTTTTGATAAAATTTCATGCAACTTCCGAGATAGACAAATACCAAATGATTTCCCTCATTTGTGGAGTATACCAACGAAGCAAAAGTGAAGGAACAAAATAGCAGCGGACTCACAGACTACAAGAAGGGACCAGCGGTTACCAAAGGGGAGGAATGGGGTAGGGCGGGTGGGGAGGGAGGGAGAAGGGGATTGTGGGGTATCATGATTCGTGCACATGGTGTATGAGATCACGGGGAGGACAGTGTAGCTCAGAGAAGATAAATAGCGACTCTGTGGCATCTTTCTTACTACACTGAAGGACAGTGACTGCAATGGGGTATGGGGGGGACTCGGTAATAAGGGTGAATGTAGTAACCACATTGTTTTTTCTTGTGAAATCTTCATAAGAGTGTATATCAATGATACCTTAATAAAAAATAAATTTCATGCAACTTCCAGTTGCAGTTGGAACAATTAGGGAGGCAAGAGATTGATAACACAGGTTACAACAGTCCAGAGAAAGAATGAGGAGACATTTGCCGAGGCTGTAGAACAAACAAGCTACAGTTATAAAAAAGCAGGAGCTGGCAAGCGATTGCAGGCATTAAGTGACGAAGAGGGGTCAGAGGTTATTCTAGTGTTTTTATAGCAATCACAAAATCGGTGGCAATGGGTCAGTTTGATAAGAGGAGAATTCGAGAAAGGAAGATGAGTTGTTTCACCCACGTGTAGTTTAAGATGTCGACTAGAGGTGTAATATATGAAAAGATGCTGCGCTTTGTCTCACGACCGAAAGTTCAGAGGCCACAGAGATCGGTTACTGTGTTATGCACACATTTGTATGTCAAATGAATAATCTCAGAAAACTCTTTCCTTCAATTCCTGTGGACATTTGGGAGTTTATGAACTACGTTTCCCAGGACACCCTAAGCTAAATCCCACTTCGCTCCTCGGGAAAGACGTCCCGTGAGTCTCTGGGCGCAGGACTCCGCCTCCGGGGCTGTGGCCGAGGCGACGTCAGACTCCGGGAGCGCCGGATTACGCACTTCCTGCCAGGGTCGGGGCCGAGTCTCTGTGTCGCGGGGCCGAGTCTCTGTGTCGCGGGTTCGAGTCCTGCCTCCTGACACTGCCTCAAGGCCCCTGAGACCGGGGCGGGGCGCATCAACTGATAGCCTCTCTTTGGCGAGGGGCGGTGGCACACATTTGGCTTCACCATGGAAGACTACCTGCAGGGTTGTCGAGCTGCTCTGCAGGTAACGGATCCCTGTCTGACCGTAAGGAATGGAGCACGGGGTCCAGGAAGGACGAAGATGTGGGATCTGGGGAGCACCCGAGGGTCTGTATGGAGGGAACATGGAATTATGAGGTGGGGACTTGGGATCTGATTAGTCTTGAGAGTGAGGAACGAGAACCTGGCTCTTGAGAGTGGGAATGCTGCTCAGTCTCCCCGTTTTGAGCCCCTGCGTTTGGGATCTGTCCAAGAGCGGGGAGGAGGAATCGTGGGTCTGCATCCTGCATCTGAGCCTCTGCTCTCAGCCGCCTGGGTCAATTCCGTCAAAAGCTCCAGGGCTGTGCTGTCGCTAATTCGCGCCCCGCGAGGTGTATTTATTCCTTTCTCCCCGCCAGTTTTTTTCAGATCTCCACTCACAAGGCCTCCTTTGGCCCACTGGCCTCCAGGTGAAGCCCGGGGGTACGAGGGAATCCGTGCCGACCACCTTTTGCCTCTAAACAGCTGTTTCTGTTTGGGGGCCCTAAGTCATTCTAGAATAAAGGTGGCCATGGTGTTTTACTTTAAATCTGTTTTTAAGCCAAATATATCTGTTGACCCACAACCTGCATTCGTTTCCTTCCGGTTTTCTTCCTTGGCCTTTACGCAAATAAATCACATAAAAATCCCCTGTCTGGAAGGGGATAAGCACAACGTATATTTGGAATCAGAATTATAAGCATGACTCCTGAATGCTTTGTGGCTAATTTGGGTACTCTTTGAGCCAGTTGGAATCTCCCAGCCATGCCGCATTAGGCTTCTATACCCAGTTAGCAGCAAAACAGAGAGAGAGGCTCCAGGAGGTCACCTGGCCCCCTTACTTCAGGTTACACCGCCCGTGCAGAACACCTAGACGCATGGTTGATTATGCCTTTCTTTGAAAGTATCTTCAACTCTACAGATTTCTCTGGATGATAGATTCTGGCCTTTAACATATCCTAAAAGTCACCTAATTCCTTCTGCAGACTCAGCTGCTGGCATAATGAATGTCTTCACCTGAAGAATAGGGGTGAAGCACAGTTTTAACACCAATTACACCAAATATTTCCATGTGAAATAAAAAGTTGGGGAAAATTTGTTTTAATGCATAAGGCAATTTAGAACTCTTTGTGGCACTATTTCATGTAGTAAGCAGTTGGATTTCCGCCCTCCAATAACCCATATGACTGGTCTCTTTCCACCAGTAAAGAGCCCTTGGATCTGAAAACCTCACTGAGCAGAATTTTGTCGCATGCTTCTTTCCTACAGCGTCTACCCTCCAGAGGCTCTCCCCGCCCCCCTTCATCCCCTCAGGTTTACACTGTATCTTCCACAGGAGTATGAAATTGAAGAATACTGGATTTTTCCCATATTGCTGGTACCCTGCTTTCTCTGCCTGCTTTCATCCCACCTAAGAGCAAGAGATACAGATCTTCATTTTTCCGAACTTGTGAGGTTGTTAAGGTGAAGTTGTATCTTAGAGCTCTCATCATCAGACAACCTAGCAAGGGCTGGGAGAAATGAGAACATTAGACTCAAGGAATGTTAGTAGGTGAACTGGTGGCAGGATATACTGGTGATCGCCAACAATTTAGATTGTTTTTAATTATAAAAGTAGTAAATGTACATAGCGAAAAAAATTCAAATACAAAAAGGATATGAAAAAGATATCCTCCACCAATCCCCTCCAATTCCCCAGAGCTGCACCATTGTTGCTTATATAATGAAAAATATAATTTAGAAAGAGACACTGTTACATTTGAATGTTTCTGTTAAACTATAGTATAACTTTTGGGAAATTGTGAATGCTTGACCTTTACACCCGAGAGATAGCTGATAACCCAGCCAGCTCTCCAATCGATACCATATTTTTAGCATCTAGTACCACAGATTGTCTATAGCCTCTGCCACAATGGATAGTAGGCTATCCCATGTAAAAGAAATCCTATTTAATGTCCTATTCATGGTAACTCACCTTTCACTTCTAGGGGGAAAATCTTCACTGCAGGGTAGGGCTGCATTCAGGTTTAGGAGTCCATTCAGAAGCCTTTGGATAAAACATGCCATCTGTACTTCTTAGGCAAGAGGCAGGAATCCAGAGTGGCTGGCTCAGACATTTGCAGTCCTAGTGTCAGCATTAGTCTCATTTTTTGTGCCGGGAAAGCTTCCCCATCTCTGGCTCCCTGTCTGTTTTTTTTTTTTCCTCTCTCCTTAACTATTTTGTAGAGGAGGCATCAGACATATTCAGCTTTTCAAGGGCAGTGGTTGACTTTGCCAGCCCTAGAGCGCATCCTCTTCCTCCACCTGCCTGCCCACTGAGGCCACAATGAACATCAGGACACAGTCTTTTCAACTAGTGGGTTGTTTTGTTTTTGCTTTTTAAGAAAAAGAGTTGATGTTTATTTGTAGCTCTCAGATTGTATTTGTTCATTGGAAGCTCAGGTTTTTTCATGCTCTAAGTATAGTTGTATTTGCCCTGAACTCTTCCTGTGATGGATAGAAAACTGAAGCTGTTTGGTTTGTGCTTTCAGCCGGTGGCAGATGAGGTAGGGGCTAAGAGTTACACATGATTTTCCTAAATGAGGAGAAGAATAGTGCCTGATAAGTTGGACAGCTATATCAGTTTGCCCAGGAAAGCCTTAGTTTATTCAGGCATAATCATTAATTGCACCCCTTCTCATTTCAGGTGCCCCAGTTTGAACAATAAAATATATACTGTGTTAAACATCTGTGATACACGCCCATGAAAAGATAGCTGGTTCCTTATGGTAGCAGTCCCTTATGAGAGCCACAGTTGCTGGAAGCCGGAGGCCTGGGCAGTCAGCGAAGCCTTCACAGAAAGAGGGGGCCTTTGGGAAGGCAATGAATGAAGAGGGAGGAGTAGGGAAAGAAGATGGACTGGCGCTCATTTCTACGAGTACAGAGTAGGCACTTAGGTGTTCCTTCCTCCAAAGCCTCCAGACAACTTCATGGAATTGATTACAGTATTCGCCTCATTTTAAAAATGAAAAATGGGGCTTAGAGAGGCCAACGTACCACAGCGAATAAAAAGCAGAGCTGGGATTCAACCGCAGTCTGTGGTCTTTTCAAACGGCAGTTCTGCTGGTTTCCGACAAAGAACAAATAGGGCAAAGGGCCAAGCTGGGAATGTGCACATCATGTTTTGCAGGTGGTAAACAGACCAGTCAGGGTGGGGTAATGGTGCATGCTGACAGAGGAAAGGAATGCCACCACCTCCCTTGTTACTCCTGTTACAAGGCTTATGAAAAATATCAGAGTATTTCTTTGGTATTAGTTCCTTTTGGTTGCTGTCTGAGCTTGGCTGAGCACAAGAAGTTAGTTATTCACCTTCTGAATATCATTTTTCCTCACCTCAAGAGTCATGAGGTTGCATTTGGTCCCTATTTTCTGCTTTTTTTGCTTAGCCTTCTCTCCATGCTGGGGATGCATCTGACTGATGCCAATCAGCTGCCACTTGTTCTGAAGCAACACTAACATAAGTGAGTTTTTGGAAAGCTTCTTCAAGGGCCTCTTTGTGCCCAGCTGTAGGTTTCTTCTCCTGGCTCTACCTTTTCCCTGCTCTTATTTTTCTTTCTCCAGAGTCAGGGCCATATGACCTCTACTGTTTGTATAGTTCCCTCCCTAGAGAACGTAGGACCCTTACTGCTTCACTGAGCGAGTTATATCTGCAGCCACTTATATCTAGAGCTTTGTTGCCATGTTGGTCCGTTGGTCCACAGCCATCTGGGCAGTTCTTGGGATCCAGGAAACAGGGGGGCCTTCTCTGGTATCAGGATGAGGAATTCATTGCAACCCAGATAAGTTACTAGAGGACTGGGATCTTGGGTATAGAATTCTTGTATTGTGTTGGAAAAGAGTTTAAAAAGAATCTCCCCTCCCCCATACTGTTCAGTATGAATGGATCCTGATTGCCACCCTCTTGAAGTAGGCTTAGAGAAACGGGCACAGAGAATACCCTGACAGCAGACTTTCCCCAGAAGCCCCTCGTCTGAAACCTTGACAGATACCCTCAGCCTTTTTTACTTCTCTGTAGGAGTGGGAGTAGGAGATGGGGAAGAGGGTGTTTTAAAAACAAAAATCTATCTCATTACTAGATAGGGCAATTTATACCACCACAAGCCTTCTAAAATTACCCTTTCTGGCTGTAGCTTTCTGGAGGAGTGAGGGGAGTTGGTAAGAGCCAACAAAGGGAAGATAATTTTAGGTTCCGCTAGGTTCTCTTTTTTCCTAAAGTTGATTACTTGATAACTGTTTCTTGCTGTGTTTTGCTTCTCTGCATCCCTTTCCCACTTTCCTTAACTCTTCCATCTTGCAAATCTTCCCAAATTGAAAAGCCAGAGTATTTCGATTTTCACCTTTCTGTTACCCAGTAATTCTCAACTGGGGTGATTTTGCTGTCTGCAACATCCTTGGGAATATTTGGCAAGTCTGGAAACATTTCTGATTGTCATGACCAGGATGCTCCTGGTATCTGGTGGGCAGAGCCTGGGAATGCCACCCACCATCCCAAATGCATAGGGCAGCCCCACAACAAAGAGTTACCCCATTGAGAATATCCATAGTGTGGATATTAAGAAATCCTGCCATAACCATTGTGTCTCATTTTGTCTCCCTTATGCCCTTCTCCCTCAGAGAGAAGTTCAGAAGTAAATGTTAAGATTGAATTCTCATGGCCTACGCAGAGCCATGGATGTTATGGTCTCATTCTACCTGGCAGAATGCTCATACCCAGAATGAAATAATAATTCCTAAAGTAACCACCTCTTTGGATTATTTTGATGATTAAATGATTAGTTAATTCACTTAAAAATAACACTCTCCAAAAGTTTCAAAACAGAACCAAACCCTGTCTCTGCTGTTGTGGGCATTGTAGGTTTTAGTGTATTTTATTTAAAGGGAGATACAAGGGAACATAATAACAGATATCCTTTCCTCAGAGTTCTTACAGCAGCAGGACTTTTCAAAACTTTAAAAATAAAAGTGCAGGCAGTGTCAGCAGCACATGTTCTTGCTTTAATCTGTACCTGTTGGGAAAGTGTCTGCTTCTCGGGTCATGAGAGTGTGGGTTATTTCTGGTTGTCATGGATGTTTCTCTGCGTAGGTAGAGTTTGCATGGCCTGGATAACTGGATCATAGACTAGATCTTATTTTTACCTTTATTTTCAAAGTTTCTTCACCTATTCTCATGATTTAGAAGCATAAAGAGTCTTTTTGCTATTTGGAAAACAGAAGGAAAAAAAACAAGGGTTGATTCAGCTTGGATATACCAGCTACCCCAAATGCTCTACCTTTGATTTCTCCTCAATTGCCCAAAGAAGTAGAATAAATCAGAGAATTATTCACTGTTGTTCTTGTGTAAGTTAACATTCAAGGAGACAGTGTAGCAGAGAAGAAAACTCACATTTATGCTAGCTGTGTGGAATGCTTCAGGCTTAGCTAAAACACATATGCCTGCTTGGCTAATATCTTCATCCATGAAATGAGGGCCCATAAGATTATCTGACCTACCCTTTCTGTGAACATCAGTGATGTGTGAAGCCCTACATGAATAGAAGGTAAATGGAAACAGACAGAGATGCTTCTAGTTTCCCACTCTTCTTGCTCTCTAGGAATCTCAACCACTACATGTTGTGCTGGGAAATGAAGCCTGTGACTTGGACTCCATGGTGTCAGCTCTCACCCTGGCTTTTTACCTGGCAAAGGTGAGTAATTTGGAGCAGAGTATCTTAGAATGAAAAGATTTGGATTTAAGACCTAGCTCTGCTACGTAACAGCATTTAGTCTTGGGTAAGTTAAATCCCTTAACTTTGCTGCGTCTCATGTCACCATCTACAAAAGCTGAGATGATAATATTTTACAGTGTTGCTGCAAGGATCAAAAGAATAAATGTATTTTGAAGAATTTATAAACCATAAAGCCATATTCTAACAGTTTATTATTGAGTTCCTTAGAGATATTAGTGATCTGGTGTGTAGTCGTCCTCGTGCCCAGGTCAGTTCTTGAGGACTGATAACCCCTTTTCTCTGCAGCATCCGTAATTTGGTCTTTCTCATGAGTTTTCCTTTTGACCATAATGTCATTGCTAGAAAGGAGAGAGGGCAAGAATTGTCCTTTTATTTTGATTAACTGGGTAACGTGGCTTTGAAAAGGGCAGTAACTTACCTAAGATCATGTCTCCCTTGGTCCTAGTAGCCTTGTTACCTTTCCTGTCTATCCCAAAACATTGCCATATATTCTTGTCTCTTTCCTACCCAGACAACAGAGGTTGGGGAAGTCTTTGTGCCAGTTTTGAATATAATGCGTTCTGAACTACCTCTACGAGGTGACAACGTCTTCTTCCTACAAAAGATTGGTATTCCAGAGTCCCTCTTGATTTTTCGGGATGAGATTGACCTCCATGCATTGCACCAAGCTGGCCAACTCACCCTCACCCTTGTTGACCATCATGTCTTACCCAAGTAAGTGGAAGGAGATTAAGCTGGTACTTATCCTGTGCCATGCTCAGCTCTGATGAGTAAGAAATAAAGAGAGGAGAAAGAAGTTTTTGCTCTCAGGGATCTCATAGGCTAATCATAATTGATGGTTCATAACAGATATAAATCAACAGAAAATATTGGCAGTTCTCCATATAGAAACATGGAGAGCTCAAATTAAGGATAATTCAGAAATGATTTATCTGTCTTTGGTGTCATCATTTTAAGATTTCATGGCAGATTTAGTATATAGAAGCCTTTGAATAATGGTTCCAACTCTAATTTTTAAAAAGTTAGCAAAATTATTTCCTACATAAGGCAATATCTCATTAATGTCTGTTGAACAAATGTACATACCTACAATAATTCCATTCCTAATTTAGGACTGGAAAAGCTTCCAAAAAAGCATGAATAATGAGACCTTCTTAAATCTGTCTGACTCCTGCCAACATTGAAATGAATATTTTTTCCTTGGGTACTCTGGTTGCAGCAGGGCATTGACAGAGGGTAGCCAAAGGGCATTAATCCATCTATCCATTCACTAATTAATAAACTGATAAAGGTGAGACAGATGACCTGTTCTTAAGCTTTCAGTCAGAAGGGAACTAGGCAAACTGGTCATTGTAATGGGCATTAGAGCTAAGTGATAACTGTCACTCTAGAGGATAGTAGGTACATGAAGGGTGGAATGGTTAAATATTCTAGAGGGGACTAGTGGGTGTCAGGAGAGGTTTACTAACAGAGTTATAATACCTAATATTTTTTATACTAGGTATAATACCTAATACCTTTATCTATTTTGAGAGTACTAGGTGTTTGCTCTGTGAGTGGGGAGGTAAGATAAAATGGGAAGGCTAGAAAAAGCATCTAGGCAGAGAGAGCAATTAATAAGCAAAGGGCAGGCCGGCATGAAATAGCTTGGTGAATGAGGAACTGGAATTTGTTTTGCATGGCTGGAGCATAAGCTATGAAGGAGAAGTAGGACGTGGAAAAAGGTAAGACTAGAGAGGTCGGCAGAGGCCAGATCATGGACACATGGTAGGCCTGACCAAAAGATTGGGCATCACCTTAGGGCAGTGGGGAACTACTCTTAATTATATTTATTCCAGGTCCTGACAGAACCAAATTTACATTTTTCAAATGATCATTCAGACAGCATTGTGAAGGATAGCTTAGGAGGCCCCAAGACTGGAGGTAGGTCTTTGGTTAAGAAACTATTAGAATAGTCCAGATGAGAGAGGTTGATGGCCTAGAATAAGCCAGTAGCAGAGGATTGGAAAGGAGGGAATGGATAGGAATATAGACACCACAGGTCTGGTGACCTGGACGGAACTTGGGTATTAAGTGGATTAAGGTAATGGAGAGATTTAGATGTTGGCTGTCAAGGATGTCAATTGGAAAAGCAACCCCAAAGGACATCAAATATGTGGATAAGATATTTGTAGCAGATACTTCACCAAGTTCACTTATACATTATTTAAAGATGACTTCAGTTAAAACATTAAAGAGAAGAGAGAAGTGAGGCAGAGGTAGAAGTGACCAGTTTTAAGTGTTTGCCTAATATGTCTTATGGGTTTTCCTTTATGGGTGAGGTGGAGGTTGGTTGGAAGTAGCTGGAGTACCCTTACCTATCTTTCTTTCTCTTTTCCCCACACCCCACTTTGCCACACAGAAGTGATGCAGCCCTAGAGGAGGCAGTCGCAGAGGTGCTAGACCATCGGCCCATTGAGCAAACCCACTGCCCTACCTGCCATGTTTCAGTTGAGCTGGTGGGGTCCTGCGCTACCCTTGTGACAGAGAGAATCCTACAGGGGGCACCAGAGATCTTGGACAGGCAGACTGCAGCCCTTCTGCATGGTGAGGGTGACTTGGAGGTTGGGGCCTGACTAGTTCTTCTTTTCCCATCCCAAAGAAGGGAGAAGCGGTAAAGTCTAGACTCTATTCTAGCTTGACCATTCCCTCAAACACATTCAGCCCATACCTAAGGATGGGATTCTTTCAGGCAGCAATTAGGCATTGTGGGATACTTTATTGTTTAAAGGCCTGGGGATCTGAGAAGGAAGAATAAAGCTGGGGGGATTATGCTCCCCAACTTCAAGCTCTACTACAAAGCCACAGTAATCAAGACAATTTGGTACTGGTGCAAGAACAGACCCATAGAAAAATGGAACAGACTAGAGAGCCCGGATGTAAACCCAAGCATATATGGTGAATTAATATATGATAAAGGAGCCATGGACATACAATGGCGAAATGACAGCCTCTTCAACAGCTGCTGTTGGCAAAACTGGACAGCTACATGCAAAACTTTTAGAAGACAACACAGGCAAAAATCTCCTGAATATAAGCATGAGCAACTTCCTCCTGAATGCATCTCCTCAAGCAAGGGAAATAAAAGCAAAAATGAACTCATGGGACTACATCAAACTAAAAAGTTTCTGTACGGCAAAGGACACCATCAACAGAACAAAAAGGCGTCCTACAGTATGGGAGAATATATTTGTAAATGACATATCTGACAAGGGGTTAACATCCAAAATATATAAAGAACTTACACACCTCAACACCCAAAAAGCAAATAACCCGATTAACAGATGGGCAGAGGATATGAAGAGACAGTTCTCCAAAAAAGAAATTCAGATGGCCAACAGACACATGAAAAGATGCTCCACATCACTAATCATCAGAGAAATGCAAATTAAAACCACAATGAGATTTCACCTCACACCAATAAGTATGGTCAGCATCGAAAAGACTAAGAACAACAAATGCTGGTGGGGATGCGGAGAAAGGGGAACCCTCCTACGCTGCTGGTGGGAATGTAAGCTAGTTCAACCATTGTGGAAAGCAATGTGGAGGTTCCTCAAAAAACTAAAAATAGAAATTCTATTTCACCCAGGAATCCCACTCCTTGGAATTTACCCAAAGAATACAACTTCTCAGATTCAAAAAGACATATGCACCCCTATGTTCACTGCAGCACTTTTTACAATAGCCAAGATATGGAAGCAACCTAAGTGTTCATCAGTAGATGAATGGATAAAGAAGAGGTGGTACATACACACAATGGAATAGTATTCAGCCTTCAGCCATAAGAAAGAAACAAATCCTACAATTTGCAACAACATGGATGGAGCTGGAGGACATTATGCTCAGTGAAATAAGCCAGGTGTAGAAAAACAAATGCCAAATGATTTCCCTCATTTGTGGAGTATAATAATGAAGCAAAACTGAAGGAATAAAACAGCAGCAGACTCAGAGACTCCAAGAATGAACTAATGGTTACCAAAGGGGAGGGGTGTGGGAGGTCGGGTGGGGAGGGAGGGAGAAGGGGACTGAGGGGTATTATGTTTAGTACACATGGTGCGGGGGATCACAGGGAGAACAATATAGCACAGAGAAGGGACATAGTGGATCTCTGGCAACTTGCTGCACTGATGGACAGTGACTGCATTGGGGTATGGGTGGGGACTTGATAATATGGGGAAATGTAGTAACCACATTGTTTTTTCATGTGAAACCTTCACAAGAGTGTATATCAATCATACCTTAATAAAAAAATTTTTTAAAAAGGCCTGGGGAGTACTTTGTTAACAAAAAGCAGAAAGGAAGCACAGGACAAGGGACTTAGAAGCTGCTTATCAAGCAGCTTTATGTAATGGAAAGAGGACTAGGCAAAGAAGCAGGAAATGGATTCTAATATCATTTCTGCCCAGTAGTTATGTGACCTTGAGCAAATCCCTTAACCTTTCTTGTTCTCATGGTCTCCTTTTGGAAAAAAAAGGAAGAGGGGTTAGACTGTCTCATCCACCTTACAAAAATTTTAATGGAATTTGTTCTTTGGAAGAGAGGTCATCTTTCTCTAAATAGGTTTCAAAATCTCCAAGGACTGAGATAGTCAGGCTTCCTTTTTACCTTTCCCCCATTTCCTGCCTACATATTTGAGTCGGATTTGGGAAGTCTTACTCAGGACATAGTCTTAGTTTCTTGTTTTATTTTCAGCAAGTTTGCCCTATCGTCTCCTCTGTATTGTGTCCATTTGGTTTGAGGGTTATGTGTGTCCTGACAGTTGTGAATGGAGGGCCATGGTATTTGAGTTCCACCATCTCCCTTCCCCACAGGAACAATCATCCTGGACTGTGTCAACATGGACCTTAAAATTGAAAAGGCAACTGCAAAGGACAACAAATATGTGGAGAAGCTGGAGGCCCTCTTTCCAGATCTGCCCAAGAGAAATGACATCTTTGATTCTCTGCAAAAGGCAAAGTTTGATATATCAGGTATAATGTCTTATATTGAAGACAAGTGTAAACTGACTTGTCTCTCTCCCATGTGAGAAAACAAATGGGCAGGCCTTGTTCATTATATTCTTGAACACTGTCAAAAGAATTTCAGAGCATGCATAATGATTTAAGCTTTGAACTAGAAAGAAACAAAGTAGTGAATGAATCCGGTCATGAACTAATCAATAGTTTACTGGATTGTTCTATCCTGGCTATTGGGTAGGATGAGGAGAAATACATTAAGAGTCTCAGAGGCTTCCAGTTTAATCAGAGAATATAGACATATAAATAAAATATACTAAATTTTTAGAGATGTAGATAATTGCTTAGGGAAGCAGAAGGAACATTTAGGGGTAGTGTCCAAACACAAGATGAAAACAACAAAACTTCTGTAATTTCCTACTCAGCTACCACCTGCTGACGTATAAAAAGGAAGAAAGAGTACCACGTCTGCTTGCAGAAGGCTAACACACAGAAAGGGAAAAGTCAAAAGTAAAAGCCTCTCTTCCTTTCACTCTTCTCTCCAAAATCCCTTGCTTTAAAGATAACTATTGTGGCCCAGTTATTTAAAGGAATTTTTTTAATTGCATAATTACGTTATCAGTAATCTCCCCTGTTCACTGCCCCAAAGAGAAGCTGTGTTTTTCCTCTGCCTTGACTCGGCTTGGTGTCCTCACCTTCCTGGTCTTTGGACTCAGCTCTCTTGTTTGACCCCCAGTCTCACATCCATTTTCTAGAACTGACCACTGAGCAGATGCTGAGAAAGGACCTGAAGACTATCTCCAGACAAGGCGCGAAGGTGGCCGTCAGTGCTATATATATGGACTTGCAGGTAAGAGCAAGATGCAGCTGTGGGCGGGAGAGAAGACTTCCAGTTAGGTATGTGACCTGCCCCCAACTCCTGGGCCACCTCCAAGATATATCTTGTACCTATGTACTTTTCTCCATGTTTACTGTAACTCCCATAGTCCATCGTCTCTCACTGCACTTTATAATGACCTCCATCCTGGTTTCCCTGCCTCCACTTTTACAACCCTACAAACCATTCTCCCCACAGCAGCTGGAGTGATCTCTTTAAGATGTAAGTCAGATCATATCAGCCTCCTTCCTTTAGCTGCCTTCTCACTGCACCTCTAATAAAATCTCACTGTGGTTTGCAGGCCCTCTGTGACCTGGCACTTGTCTTTCTGACTCATCCCATCCCAGCTCCACCCCTGCGCTCACCATGCTGTGGCCGCGCAGGTTGGCTCTCTGTTCCCGGACCATTAAGCTCATTCCCAGCTCCGGAGTCTTTGTGCTTGCTTTTCCCTTTGCCAAGCCAGCTCTCTTATTCAGGTCTTAGCTCAGATGCCTCCTCTTTTGAGGGGTTTTTCCTGACCACCGTAACTGAAGTAATATCCTCTGTGCTCCAAAACCTCTAAGAATTACCTTATTTTGTTTTCTTCACAGCATTTAACACACAGAAACAATCATGTTTCATGTTTTCTTTACTTACTGTCTATTTTCCTCTACTAGTTTATCCAACTTGAGGGTCCACCAGAGCAGGGACCATATTTCTTTTCTGTCTGCTATTTCTCCAGCACCTTTGACAGTGTCTGGCACATGGAGACTCTGTATATTTTGTTGAATGAGTGAATGAATATAACTTTCGATATTCACTTTGAATATATATTTGGATATATTTGGATAATGGTATTTTAATACTTGGTTCCATATCATATTGGTTTAAATCATTGGACAATCTGATCTGAACACATACTCTCATGGTCTGCACAGCTTTCTTTTAAATACTGTGTAAAAATACTAAATAATTAAATAAAACAAAATAGCATGGCCTCTGCCCTTGTGACTCATAACCTAGTTTGGGAAACAAACGTTAAGGACATAAAAGGGTTGCCAAGTACCGTAATCACAATACAAATTAACACATTAGAAATGTCAAGAATAGAGAAAAGCCCTAATCTGAAACAGCTGATGGTGTTACTCATTGTAGGAAATACTGCATGAGAATTTGGAAGAAGAGTATAGATTGACAAAGAATCAACAGCCAAGGATGTAGCTGCACGTGTCTGTTCTTATTTGTGTGCCCCATTGTTCTGTTTTAGAATAAAAATACCCACAAGCAAAAACCTTGCTTGTTTGCAAGAACAGGAAACCCTTCCTTGTACATGCCAGGAATGTTATATACAGTATAGTTTTTTAATTCTTAAGACAATCATGTTTGGTAAATGTTTTTTCCTCATTTTACAAGTGAGTAAACTTAAGTCCAGGGAGGTCAATGTAATTCCTTGATCATTTAGCTAATAGGTAATAGAAATGATTTTCAAACCAATTCTGTCTGAACCCATGTCCTATGTTCACCATATTCTACATACTGCCTCTCAACACAGAGATAACACAGAGTAAATATCAGATAGCTTTTTTTATGGAATATGAATTCCCAGGTTAACCTGCAAAGAAACACTTCATAAGCATTTTTTTGTTGATGGCGACAAGGAGGGTCCAGCTGTAGCCCTCATCCCTGTCCATTTCTTCTCTTTCAGGCCTTTCTGCAGAGGTCTAGCCTCATTACAGATCTCCATGTGTTCTGCCAGGCTCACAACTTTGATGTCCTGGTCGCCATGACCATATTTTTCAACACTCACAATGAGCCAATGAGGCAGTTGGCTGTTTTCTGTCCCCATGCAGCACTCCGAATGACGGTGAGTCTCTGATTCTTCTGCAACCCAAGGGGCCAACAGAGCTTTGCCTGTACTCACTGCCCTGTGCTGTAGAGACCTCTCCTTGGTTCTTATATTTACACAGAGGTCCCTTGACCTATTTCCAGAATCTCCTTGTCCTGCTGTTTTCCATTCTCTATATACATGAATATTCTTAATCATACTGTCATTGAGAAAGGGAGATTCCAAAGAGAATTAAAGACACAATCCTATTTAGAAGAAACTTGAAATCAGGTTAAAAGGAAATGTTATAAATCTGAACTCAAAACTCAATTCTTGGTTTAAGCATTAATTCCTCACCCTTGCCAGTCAATTCCTTTCTTTTTACCCCATTGCACTGAAAATTGGAACCCAGGAGAAAACTTTTCTGCTACTGAGCCACACAGAGATTAATTACTCTGTGTAACGCTAACTCTGTAAGAAGTTATCTGGGAGCAGGCTTGTTCTCTTACCTGGTTTTCTGCTGGCCACCTTCCCCACCTCCTCCCTTTTGTTTTCCTCTGTTGGTTACTGATTAGCCCAGGAAAGAATTTAAAAGTGGACTAAAGGCAGTCCAGGGCTTCTCTGGGTTTCTTGAGGATTGCTGAAGTCTGGTCTGAACACAGCCTGGTAATCCTTTGCACCCATAGTAGGTGTGTCGTCTGTTCTTCTCCTGCAGGCAGCAAATGTTATTTCTAAACTCAGTGGAAGGTGGTTTAGCATTGTAGAAAGAGCTACGGTTTTTAAAGACAGATAGACATACTTTTCTGTCCCAGATTTGTCACTTTCTTGCTCTTTGAGCTAAGGCAAGTCAGTTGACCTATTAGTCCACAAATGACATAATACTACCTACTAATTAGTTTGATGTGATCATTAAACAATATCGTGTGTAAAGTATACTACTGGACCCAAAATAAACTGTAAATGGTGGCTTTTACTAATCATGTCATGAAGGAAAGGGTGCTTTGGCCATAAGTGCCTCTGCCCACCTTCCTAAATCTCCCTACCTTCTCCCCACCACAGCGCCTCTGTGCCACTCTTCTGAAATTGTGCAGGTATCTGAAGACACAACTATTCCCAAGCTGCCTCTGAGCTGGGAAATGGAGTCCTCTTTTCACAGTCTGCCCTACCATCTCCTCTCTTCCTCCTAGAAATAGTATAATATAGTGATTTAGAACACTGGCTTGGGTTCAAGTGTCAGCTTTTCTTCATTCAAGCTATGACCATACGCAATTTATGTAATCTATCTGAGCCTCGGTTTCCCTACCTGTAAGTGAAGGTAATAGTAATACCAATATTACAAGGTACCTGTGAGGATTAAATGAGATAACATTTGTAAATTGCCAGAGTTGGCACCATGCCTATCATATGTCCCACTGCCACTTTGATCTATTCATTCTTCCTGCTTCTGTCTTTCTCATGACCTCAGTACAGATTCTTATCCCACTCTAGCTAAGGATAGAGTTCAAGTTTTTGAGCAGAGGAATGCACTTGGAGACAATACCAGGCTAGGAGCTCATAGGGTCCTGGGCTCTGCTTCAGACTCTACCATCAATTACATGATTTTGCTCAAGACCCTTAATCTATCTGGGCTTTGGTTTACTTATGAATAAAATGAAATATATGATCTCAAATGTTTTTTCTGTTTCTAAAATACTATGTGTATTAGCTGATGTGCCTTTTGTTGCAAGCAAAAAAACTCAACTCTGGATGACTTGATAACAAATTATTTTCTTACTAAAAGAAACTTCTAACTTAGAAGCCTCAGCTCTGCTTCACCACCTCATACACCCTCTCTCGGTCTTGTCTCCTCTTTAGATTTGTGGAGTTCTGGAACACTCCCACTCTCCACCCCTGAATCTGACCTCTACCCCAAGCACCCACCCTAACCTCCAAGCCTATCTTCAGGGCAACACCCAGGTCTCTCGAAAGAAACTTCTGCCTCTACTCCAGAAAGCCCTGTCAGCATATTTTGACTCCATGAAGATTCCTTCAGGGCAGCCTGAGACAGAGGATATGTCCAGGGAACAGGAGGACAAGGAATTGGACAGGGCAGGTAACTCCCTGATTTCTGGACTGAGTCAAGATGAGGAGGAGCCTCCACTGCCCCCCACGCCTATGAACAGCTTGGTGGATGAGTGCCCCCTGGATCAGGGGCTGCCTAAACTCTCAGCCGAGGTCGTCTTTGAGAAGTGCAGTCAGATCTCGCTGTCACAGTCTACCACTGCTCCCCTGTCCAAGAAGTGACTATTGGGAGAGGAGGGGAGGGGAGAGTGAGAGAGGTTGCTTGATTCACCTCAAATGCATGTTTTGAGCTGTTTCAGCAGTTCTGTGTTCATTGCTCCAGGTTCTGGTGTGCTGTTCTCATAAATCTGGGAGGAAAAAGAAGTAGAGAAAGCAGCTGCTTTAGGGATGGCTTTCTGCCTCTTCCTCCCCAATCTCTAGTAATCAGACAAATTTTATTATTTAATTTAATTATTTAAATCTGCATTGACTCTCATCTATTTCATTTGCCAGGGGGATAATGTAATACATACCCAGTTCCTGCAGAGGGGCACAAAAAGAGTGTGCACCCTGAAAGGGCCCTCAGTAAGGCTCTTTAACAGAACCAGTATCTCTCGTGGAACCCAGCACTCATCGTCTTCATATATTCATTCATTCTCTTATTAATTCAGATACTTATTAAATACCTACTTTAAGCTAGATAGAAAGTAGAATGTGCCTGGGAAACTCTTACTCCAGTTTTCAGCCGTTAGCAGATTTCCCACTCCGTGATTCCTCTTTCTGCCCTCAGTTAGGTAATAGGTGTCTGAGTCCCAGATGGCTAAATTTCTATTCCTAGTTTATTGAGACTCTTTCAGGATTGTTTGGGAGCAGACTGGAGGCCAGCATTTTCTGTCCAGATCAGGTAGCCTAGTTCTCAGTATCTCTGATCGCTCTGTCCCAGAGCTGCAGGGACCCTGAAAGGACCCAGAACACCCTGGTTCTTGAGAGTCCAGGAGATACCCAGGCAGGCCTAAGACCTCATAGGCACTCTTCCCCAAAGACAGCAGAATTGCAGTGAGAGCCAGCCTCTGCCTCACCATAGCGGGCCTTTCATTTTCTTGTCCATCTCTTTCTCTTGTTCATATTAAAAGCAAGCATGGAGTTCTAATACCAACTGCCATGAACTGTGTGTCTTTTGGAAAGCCACTTCATTTTCTCATCTGTAAAGCTGAGGATCTGGACTATGTTCTCTGCTATCCTGTGGTCTGCCTGTTGCTGCCTTCCTTTCTCTCCTCTGCTTCTCTGCTTTTGGTTGTTGTTTTCTTCTCTTTTCCCTGGGGAAGTTCAGGGTCACTGGACTGTCTGCATTTATATGTGATTGTAGTAAAGGACCCAGCCTCATGTAGCATGTACAGGGGTATGATTCATAACCATAGTGACCCACAAAAAGCTCCTTCCCACTGTCTTACTCTGCATGTATACAGTCTCCCTTTTTTCTTTAGACAACCTGTTCCACCTTTTCCTACCCCAAAGCTCTATCCCATGTAAGTTGCCAACAGTTTCACTAAACAGTGGGGTATGCAGTGGTTTTGGCATGACATCTTCAGTATGAGGGGGACAGTCTGACTTCACTTTCATGGGCTGATGTCTGTAGCCATTGGAAAGTAAAAAAAGTGGTGTGATTACTGAACCAAAGGAATTTATGTTTTGTAACTTGGGTACTTTATTTTGTATTTGTTAAAGTATTAAATACTTTTTTCCTGTTTACAGTCTTACTGTCTCTTTTTACAACTGTAATTAGGTATTTCCCTCTGATAATTATTTCAGGTTCCTCAAGATTCATCTCCCTTTTTCCTTCTATACTTAATGTCTTCTTTTGTTGACTTTTTTTTGGAATGAGGAGCAACAGTCTTCTCTCTTCTCTCATTTTCAGTTTTCCCTTAATTTATTTCTGCATCCAAAACCCTCCTTATAACATTCTTCTGTGTCCCCAGTTTTGCTTATGCTTGAAAAGTAGGCCTAAGTCAGTATTAAAATCAAAATGTTTTTTTACCATTGCTTTAAAAAACAAACAACAACCAAAAAAAAACAGCTTTCAGAAAGTTTTAAAGAGTCTAAAAAGGAAAAATATTGCCTTTCTAGATCCATTCAAGACTAGTCACTTTAGAAAATGTACTATCCTCCTCAAAACCCGCCCCTACATAGGCAGGATTTTTCTTTTGGGCAAACCTGCTCCTTAGGAAGGGAAGGGAGGTGGCAAAACCTGTTTGAAGGTGACGTTACCTCTCTTCCACACCTCTCTCCTCCTCGGAGGCAAGAGAAACAACAGCTGAGACAAAGAAAGGGGTTACAGAGGGCTGGGGAGCTGGTGGACAACTCCAAGTGTTTAAAGAAGGAGCCAGGAAGACTTGTGAAGATGGAAACTATACAAGAGGCAGGAGAAAAGACATTAGATCTTGGGTAAGTAAGATCATGATTACCTTGATTAGAAATAAAGAGTGAATAGTCTTGAGGGCTTCCCCACCATCCAGCTCTTACCAGATAAAATCTTGGGTTCCTAGAGGAGAGAAGAATGTAAGAGAATTAATTTGCAGAGAAGGGACGGGGCTGGCTTTAAGCAGGAAATGTCAATCAGTATGGTAGGGAACTGCAGAACAGGAGATTCCAGTATAATTATTGTTTCTTTTTGTTTTAAAGGAAGTTTCTATATTTTGTGTCTGATAAATCTAACCATTTCTCTGTTTTCTAACACCTATCCCTCCAGAAGGGCCATCAGGAGAGCTAACCCAGAACTAAGTTTAGGTCCAGGTTCTCCTTCTCAGAGAACCTCTCTTCCTCTTTACTTTCTTCCCTTACCCCTCCACCTATACCATGATTTCCCCTGACCATTCCCCAGTGTGGCAGAGGAAAGGCAGGCTTGTCTAGGTACCATCTTCGCCAACATTGCCCAGTGGCAGTTAGGCAGGTCTGTTGGGTTCCAGCCAAATGTAATGTGGAATACTTCTCACCCCTATTGTGTAGGCAGAGCAACTGCCATAGAGGTAAATATGATTAGCTTTACATTCTGTCCTTTCTGTGGTCCAACAAGGAGGGGTGATCTGTTTCCAGCATGTGGTGAAAGTGACAGAAACATCTATCTAGAAGTCAAGAGATTGAGTTCTTTTTAAGGCCTGCTCTCTGCTCTGTACCTTAGGGTTCTTCGTTGCAGTGTCTCCTACCTACTGTCCAGTTCCCTTAAGACACTGACTAGTTTGTCTCATGATAATTTTTCTTCTGGGAGACTATCTTAGGGCCAGCGAGAATGCAGAAGCAGCAGGATTAGGAGCTTCCCTAGTCTTGGGGAACTGGGGCTGAAGGAGGAATGGCAGGGTGAAGAATTCCCTAGGTTAGGGTCGGTGGGATGGTCACAGAGGGCAGGGATGGTGAATTAGGACTTGAAGGAGAGAGATGGGAAAAAGGAAGCAGAGATGATAAAATTGTGGTGGGAAGTAAAATAGATAAATGGATACCTGGCTTGATTCCTTTAGCCTGTATTTCTGCCTCCTTTTAATCTCTTCCCCTCTAGATGGCTTCCTGAAGAGACTGACCCTTCTGAAGATCCTGACAATCTTAAAAGAGACTCACAGGCAGGTAGGTAAATTAAAACCGAGGCTTCAACATTATGCTAAGTGAAATAAATCAGAGAAAGACAATTACTTGTATTTGGAATCATGGAAAAGCTGAACTCACAGTAATGGATAATCAAATGGTGGTTGCCAAGGTGGTGGAGGGGGGGAGATTGTTTCAAAGGGTACAAACTTGCAGCTATACGATTAATAAGTTTGGTGATCTAATGTACAGCATGGTATCTATTATTAATACTGCATTATATAAAGTTGTTAAAAAAGATTTTAAATGTAATCACCACACACACAAAAGGCAATTGTGTGAAGGTTGGAGGTGTTAACTAATTTAATTGTGGTAATCATTTCACAATATATACCCATATCGAGTCATCATGTTGTACACCTTAAACTTCATATTATATAATCTATATTTCAATTAAACCAGGGGGGAAAAAAAACAAGGCCTCAAGTTCTTGATTCTAGTCCATAGAAGGTCTATCCCTTTGCAGTTCTACTTCCCTTTTCCCAAGTGTCTCTGGTGTTAGTCCCTCTTTAGAATTCACCCCATATTAGCACTTCCATATATGGACATTCTAAACTCCCCTGCCAACTCACACACATCTTTCTGTTCTTTTTACCCCCTCATCCAACCCCAGATATCCCCAGCACTTTAGCCCTGTGTGGCCAGCACCCCATGCGCAAGCGTCTTTCTGCCCCAGAGTTGCAACTGAATCTGACTAAGAGGCCTGGAGATCGTGGAGCTTCTCCCACCCACTCTGTGCCTTCTTCTCCTGATGGCAGTTCTGACCTAGAGGTAGACGAATTGGAAACACCTTCAGACTCGGAGCAACTGGACAGCGGACATGAATTTGAATGGGAAGGTGGGAAAGAAACCCGAGGACTGAGCTGGTAGAAGTAGAGCCCAATGCTAAAGAAGCTCAGGATAGGTTTAATGAGACTGAAGTTAGAACTAATAAGGTGGGGAACAAGAGTTAAGGTCAGTAAAATTAATTTCTGCAGATGGAAAGGTAGAGCTTATAGATCCAATGTGAGAGTAGTCAGTAGAGTTGGCAGGGGGAGGGGGAGATTCTTTGTTTATTACAGAAAATTTTATTGAATGACTGTTACATGCTATCACTGCTGTAACTGAGTTATAAAGATGAGTAAGATAGTCCCTACCATCAGGGAATTCTCTGTTTAGTAAGTAATAAACAAATATTCAAATAAGCACAATTAAAGGTTATGATCTACATGTGTATAGGGTACAGTATACACAAGGAGAAAGAAAAGGTCAGTTCTTCCTGAGAGGTGTTAGGGAAGACTACAGACGAGGTGATCCTGAGCTGATGTTTATCAGGTGGTTGGAAAGCCATTCTAAGTGGAAGAAGCAATTTGGACAGTAATAGCATGGCATGTTGGGAATAGAGTAGTAGGCATGACTATTTAGATATTAAGGAAAACTTTGTTTCTTCTCTAATCACAATACTTATGACACTAAATGTGTGGGGTTTGCCCACATTAACCAATTCTCCAAACTCCCCAGACACCAACTGGGTGTCCTGCAATTCAGTAATGACAGTTGGAGTTATCACAGACCTGACAGGTTAAGAGCTTACCCACAAAATTGCCCCCAGAGTTCAGACACCAATCATAAGCACAGGCTGTCATCTGTGCTTCTGACTGACTGGCTATTAATCAGAAGTTTCCACTACCCCCTCCTCAGGTTTGATAGTTTGCTAGAATGGCTCACAGAACTCGAGAAAACAGTTTAGTAACAAGATTACAGGTTTATTGTAAGAGGGCGCAACTCAGGAACAGCCAGAAGGAAGAGATGCACAGGACAAGGAAGTGATGGAGAGCCTCCTTGCCCTCTCTAGGCATACCACCCTGCCAGCACCAACATGGAAACTCCCAGAACTCTTTCAGTTAGGGTTTTTTAGGGAGGCTTCACATGTAGGCATGACTGATTAGATCACTGACTGTTAGTGGTTAACACAACCTCTAGTCTCCTCCCTAGAGGTCAGAGGATGATAGTTCAAACCCTCTAACTTCCTGGGGTTGATTCCCCTGGCAACCAGCCACCATCCTTAGTAGCTTTCCAAATTCATCTAATTAACATCGCCTGATATGGTTGAATGGGGCTTGTGATGAATAACAAAAGATACTCTTTCACCTTTATCATCAGGAGCTGTTTAAGGAGTCAGGAACCAAACTAAAATACACATTTATTATTATATCATAGATACAAAGGGCTGGGAGGTGAAGAAAGAGTGACAAAAGATAGTGCTTAATTTAGTAGGTTGAGTCAAGTCACAGAGGGCCTTGCTATTGTGCAACCCAGGGAGTTTAGAGTTTGTCCAGTTGGTGATAGTGAGTCATTGAATGGTTTTAGTCAAAGGAGTAACATCAGACTTAATAGCTCCAAAAAGATTAGAAACATGAAGGTCCATCAATATAGTATTAATTCTATTATGTTACAACCATACAATGAAATACTAGGCAACTATTTTTTAAGATGAAGTAGCTCTTTCCATTGCTATGGAAAGATCATGCAGAATTAGTGGGTATAGTATATTGCCATTTGAGTAAAAAAGGTAGGCAAGGAAAGAAAGCTTATTGTAGCAATTGTGTAAAGGGTAGTATGAAGGAAAACAGACTAGGGGCAGGGAGTCCTGTTAGAAGGCTAGTAGTAAGGCCAGGTGAGAATCTGAACCAGAAGTGTAGTAGTAGAAAGAATGACAAAAGAATATAATGAAGGTAGACGGAAGAGGTTCTGGGTCCTGTGGCTTGAGCACTATAGAAAAGAAAGAGTCTCGGATGACATACAGTTTCTCAGGCAGCTAGATAATGGAGTCATTCATCAAGAAAGGAAATAGAGAGAGGAGGAAGAGAATGAGCTTGAACTTCGAGTCAGCACTTTGGGTCTGCTGACTTGGAGATGACAGAAAGATGCAAAATAGAGATGTCTGTTTGAGGCGGTTAGGGATATGGTTCTGGAGTGAGAAGAGAAGTCTGGGTTAGAAAGGACAATTTAGAATCATCATGTTACTGATTTTACTAATTGAAGACATAGAAGTAGATGAGCTTACCCAAGGAAAAGTGTAGAAAGATGGAAAAAATTTGAAACTGGCACGGGCCTACCATAGTGCAAGGTTACCTCAAGGCCATTGTCTAGTGAAAAAGTGAGGGTAATGAGTCCCAGGAAAAGGAGACCAGCAAGGAGTTGGGTTGACTGAACAAACTAGGACTAGATCACAGGAAGAAATTGAGGAATAAGAGGTTGGAGTAATAAATTCTAGGAACCTGGGGAAATTACGAGATATGGAAGGTGTGTAGTCTGCCTTATTATTTTTTTTTAATTTTTTAATTTTGATATCATTAATGTACAATTACTTGAACAACATTGTGGTTACTAGACTCCCCCTTTACCAAGTCCCCCCCACAAACCCCATTTCAGTCACTGTCCATCAGCATAGTAAGAGGTTGTAGAATCACTACTTGTCTTCTCTGTATATGCTGCCTTTCCCGTGTCCCCACCCCCACATTATCTGTGCTAATCGTAATGCCCCTTATTCCCCTTATCCCTCCCTTCCCACCCATCATCCCCAGTCCCTTTCCCTTTGGTAACTGTTAGTCCATTCTTGGGTTCTGTGATTCTGCTGCTGTTTTGTTCTTTCAGTTTTTGCTTTGTTGTTATACTCCAGAGATAAGTGAAATCATTCGGTACTTGTCTTTCTCTGCCTGAGTCTGCTTATTATTGATTCTGCCCTGTTTCTGTCTTTCAGATGAGCTGCCCCAGGCAGAGGGGCTGGGGGCCAGTGAGGCAGCTGACAGGCTGGGCTGGAGTTGTGTGCAGGATGTGGCTGGAGAAGATGGTCGTCACTGGAGGATGTTCCGAACAGGACAGCGGGAGCAGCAAGTGGATATGACTGCCATTGGACCCTATAAAAAAATCCTGTCTCATGGAGGTAATGGTTAGCTTAAGTGGAGAGGTAAGAACTGAAATAAAATGTCTAAGCTATAAGCTCAGTTAATGGGTTCAGTATCCTCTCTGTGACTTCCAGAGACCCTCAAGAGGCCCTCAGCCTGAACAGATACACTGTCTGTCAATATGTATTTGTTGACTGACTGAATTATCCCCTTACCCTCCCCAGGTTACCATGGTGATGGCCTCAATGCTGTCATTCTCTTTGCTTCCTGTTACCTGCCCAGAAGCAGCATCCCCAACTATACCTATGTCATGGAACGTTTGTTCAGGTGAGGTGGAAGGCCTCAAGGGCTCCAGCATGGATGTTAGGGATGGAAAACTAATAAAGAACCCCTCCTATGATTAGTAGCTGGTCGCAGAGTCTGTAGTAATGTCCGTCTCCCTCCCCACAATTCCCAGTACATACCTTCCCTGACAGTTTCATCTCCCCAGATATATGGTAGGAACTCTGGAACTGCTGGTAGCTGAAAATTATCTGCTTGTTCACTTGAGTGGAGGTTCAAGCAGGGCCCAAGTTCCACCTCTAAGCTGGATATGCCAGTGCTACCGTACTCTGGATCGGAGGTGAGCCTCTGGGATGAGAGGGCTACAACTATCTATCTTATCTTTTTCATCTTTCCATTATTTCTTCCACTGAATCCCTTCCTCTTTTGTTTCTTTACACCCCTTTCCAAATCTCCTGTCTGTCTTCCATCCTCACTTAGAGTCAGGGAAGCCTAATTTCAAATCTTGTCTTTACCATTTACTAGCTGTATGACTTTGTAAAAGTCACTTAACCTTTCTGGGAGTCAGTTTCCTTATCTGTAAAATGGCAATGTTAATAATATTGGCAACTGGGTAGTTGTGAAAATCAAGTAAATCAGTGTGGCATATTGCCTGGTACAAAGAAGGCACCCCTTCCTTGCTCACAGTCTTAATTTACTTCACTTTCCACATCTTCACTGTCTTCTCTGCCTTCATCCCTCACCTATATGTCTTTGTTCTCCTGATGGCTCTTTTTTGCTCCCTTTCTTTCCCCCATCCTCCCACTGCTCACTGTTTTATTTTTTCTTTCTTGTTCCTTTTTTTTTCTTTCTCCTTAATGATCTTCTTCCACCTGGGGTTTTATAACTAGTCTTGGTTATGGAGGGATGGAGAACTGTACAAAAAGAATTTACTTGAGGGTGCGGCCCAGGAGAGAAATGCAGTAGAGAAGACCAGGCTAAGGGATTCTGAGAGGAAAGTTTCCCAAAAAATGAGGATCGTGGAGACTGAACAAGATGGATGAAGGTGAAATTGCAGGTAAAGGAATGGGGAGTAGACCCAACTGCCAGAGAAATCTAGAACTTACAAAACTGAAGGAAGTTACAGTACAGAAGACAGCTCCACCTGGTCTTCAGGCATGAATGTGGAAGAATAGAATGATTTTGTATTCTTCAGGCTACAAAAAAACCTGAGTGCCCTGGTCATTGTCCATGCTACATGGCATGTGAAAGCGCTGCTGGCCCTGCTTCGGCCCTTCATCAGGTACTAGTTCTGGAGACAAGGACCCCCTTGCTCTACTCCCCATTTTCAAAACCAAGATTAAGATCTTGCTCTAGCCTGACTCTTTCTAGCCTTAACCACTGTCTGCTAAATTTACCTTTGCACATGTCTCCAGGAGCCCTCTTCCCAGTATAAAACACACTTGTTTTATCCTCTCTTTTCAGTTCCAGGTTCACAAGAAAGATCCGTTTTTTGAACAGCGTGGGAGAACTGACCCAACTAATCTCCTTGGAGCAGGTCCACATCCCTGAAGCTGTCAGACAGTGAGTCCTGAGCTTAAAGATGAAGGTTTGGGGTGGGATGTGTAAAGCTGATTCCCACTTTCTTAATGCCTTGGGGAAGATACAAAGGAACTAAAGGATAGAGGTACTGCTTTCAGATGCTTAAGTGTATCTGGGAAACTGCAAACATCCAACAAGAACAAAAACAAAACAAAACAAAAAAACCTACACATACACATATAAATGCCAAGGCATCAAGAAATACAGGAGTAGAAAAGATGGCAGCATGAGAGGTGACACAGAGACTTCCTCCTAAAACCGCATATAATACGAAAATATAATTAATACAACTAATCCTGAAAGGGCAACAGAAAAGAGGACTGTGCCAGACTGCATACACCTGGAGAAAAGAGCAGACCTCACAGAACAGGGTAATGTACCAAAGCTATGGTCTGGAGGAACCCAAGCCCCTCCCCCACCCCAGCTCACTGGCAGGAGGAAGAGAAACAGAGCAGGGAGGGAGTGGAAGGCTTGGGACTACTGAATACCTAGCTCCGGAGATCTGCTCTGGGAGTACAAACCTACATTTCATGGTGCTTTCATGGTACTCTTGTGATTAGAGGATTAGAAAGCTGGGACAGGCAGAGTTCCTGGGGAGACTGGGATTCCAGCTGCTTGTGGAAACCAGGGATCCATATATGGCTGCTCTGGACCAAAAGAAAGGCAAGCAGTCTGAGAAACTTCCTAACAAGAAAACCCTTAGCAAGAGGGCTGCTAAAGGGGCAAGGATTGCACAGAGCCTACTGCTCAGGAGAAAGGACAGGTAGACAAAATTCTCTGGGTGCACTCTGCCCAGCAGGTTGGGAGCTTTCACGATCTTCAGGTGCTCCAGCTCCCTGGCTGGCTACACAGCTCCAGGGACCCTTTCCATGATATGCAGCCTACTAAGCCTTTCTCTCGGCCAGCCCCACCTGGCTCGCAAACTGGCAAACACTACCCTGGCATTGGGCCAGCCAGAGGGAAGATCTGTCTCCAGCAACTACAAACACAAGCATAGAGGCTTATACCTGTGTGCTCGGCCCACTAGTTCAGGTAGTGGAGACAGGCACAGCAGCTGGGAAGCAGGAAACAGCTATTTCCTCCCCCCAGGCACCAATACCACTCCCCTGAGACACCCGAGATTGCTTTGTGGGGCTGAGCGGCTCCAGAGAATAGACCTTCTGGACACTACATGGCAACATATACAAATACAAAATGCCAAAGGAACCTGGTTCAGAGTAAAATTATTAATACAACTACTGAGAAAGATAACATCGACCTCATGAATCTTCCTGAAAGGGAGTTCAAAATATAAATCATTGACAATGCTCATGGAGGTACGGAAAGATATTCAAGAACTCAGGAATGAATTCAGGTCAGAGATCCAATCATTGAAGAGCACAATGGAGGGTATTAAAAGCAGATTAGATATGGTGGAGGAGACGATGAATGAAATAGAAACTAGAGAAGAGGACTACAAAGAAGCTGAGGCGCAGAGAGAATAAAGAATCTCTAAGAATGAAAGAATATTGAGAGAACTGTGTGACCAATCCAAATGAAACAATATTCATATTATAGGGGTACCATCAGAAGAAGAGAGAAAAAGGGATACAAAGTGTCTTTGAGGAGGTAATTGCTGAAAACTTCCCCAATCTGGGGTAGGTGATAGTCTCTCAGGTCATGGAGATCCACAGATCTACCAACACAAGGGACCCAAGGAAGACAACACCAAGACACAGAGTAATTAAAATGGCAAAGATCAAGGATAAAGACAGACTACTAAAAGCAGCCAAAGAGAGAAATAAGATCACATCCAAAGGAAAGCCTATCAGGCTCTCATCAGATTTATCAGCAGAAACCTTACAGGCCAGAAGGGAGTAGCATGATATATTTAACACAATGAAGCATAAGAGCCTCCCACCAAGATTACTTTATCTGGCAAGATTATCACTTACATTTGAAGGAGGGATTAAACAATTTTCAGATAAGGAAAAGCTGAGAGAATTTACCTCCCACAAACCATCTCTACAGTGTGTTTTGGGAGGGACTGCTATAGATGGAAGTGTTTTAAGCTTTAATAGCTGTCACCAGAGGTAACAAAACCACAGTAAATAAAGTAGAACAGCTAATTACTATCAAATGCAAATTAAGTTAATTATCCCCAAAGTCAACCAAGGAATAGACAGAGTACAGAATATGATACCTAATATATAAAGAATGGAGGAGGAAGAAAAAGGAGGAGAAAAAAAAAAAGAACCTTGACATTGTGTTTGTAATAGCATATTAAGTGAGTTAAGTTAGACTCTTAGAGAGTAAGGAAGTTAACCTTGATCCTTTGGTAACCACAAATCTAAAGCCTGCAATGGCAATAAGTACATACCTATCGATAATCACCCTAAATGTAAATTGACTGAATGCACCAATCAAAAGACAAAGAGTCACTGAATGGATAAAAAAACAAGACCCATCTATATCCTGCCTACAAGAGACTCACTTCAAACCCAAAGACATACACAGACTAAAAGTGAAGGGATGGAGAAAGATATTTCATGCAACTAATAGGGAGAAAAAAGCAGGAGTTGCAGTATTTGTATCAGACAAAATAGACTTCAAAACAAAGAAAGTCACAAGAGACGAAGAAGGACATTACATAATGATAAAAGGGTCAATCCAACAAGAAGATGTAACTGTTGTAAATATCTATGCGCTCAACACAGGAGCACCTATATATGTCAAACAAATACTAACAGAATTAAAAGGGGAAATAGAATGCAATGCATTCATTCTAGGAGACTTCAACTCTCCACTCACTCTGAAGGATAGATCAACCAGACAGAAAATAAGGAGACAGAGGCACTGAACAACACATTAGAACAGATGGACCTGACATCCAGAGCAGCAGAATACACATTCTTCTCAAGTGCACATGGAACATTTTCAAGAATAGATCATATACTAGGCCACAAAAAGAGCCTCGGTAAGTTTAAAAAGATTGAAATTGTACCAACCAGCTTCTCAGATCACAAAGGTATGAAACTAGAAATAAATTATGCAAAGAAAATGAAAAATCCCACAAACACATGGAGGCTTCACAACATGCTCCTAAATAACCAATGGATTCATGACCAAATAAAAACAGAGATCAGACAATGTATGGAGACAAATGACAACAGTAATTCAACACTGCAAAATCTGTGGGACAAGGCGGAGGCCGTGCTGAGAGGAAAGTATATTGCAATACAGGCCTACCTCAGGAAAGAAGAACAATCTCATATGAGCAGTCTAAACTCACAATTAAAGAAACTAGCAAAAGAAGAACAAAGGAGGCCCAAAGTCAGTAGAAGGATGGACATAATAAAGATTAGAGTAGAAATAAATAAAATTGAGAAGAATAAAACAATAGAAAGAATCAATGAAAGCAAGAACTGGTTCTTCAAGAAAATAAACAAAATAGATAAACCCCTAGCCAGACTTATCAAGAAAAAAAGAGAGTCTACACACATAAAACAGAATCAGAAGTGAGAAAGGAAAAATCACAATGGACACCACAGAAATATAAAGAATTATTAGAGAATACTATGAAAAATTATATGCTAAAAACTGGATAACCTAGAAGAAATAGGCAACTCTTTAGAAAAATGACACCTTCCAAGGCTGACCCAGAAAGAAACAGAAAATCTGAACAGACCAATTACCAGCAATGAAATTGAACTGGTAATCAAAAACCTATGTAAGAACAAAATGCCTGTACCAGATGGCTTCACCGCTGAATTTTATCAAACATTTAGTGAAGACCTAATACCCATATTCCTTAAAGTTTCCCAAAGAGAAGAAGAGGGAATACTTCCAAACTCATTCTATGAGGCCAGCATCACTCTAATACCAAAACCAGGTAAAGACACCACAAAAAAAGAAAATTACAGACCAATATCCTCAATGAACATAGATGCAAAATACTCAACAAAATATTAGCAAACCAAATTCAAAAATACATAAAAAAATCATCCATCATGATCAACTAGGATTTATTCCAGGGATGCAAGGATGGTACAACATTTGAAAATCCATCAACATCATCCACTACATCAACAAAAGGAAGTACAAAAACCACATCATCTCCATAGATGCTGAAAAAGCATTCAACAAAATTCAACATCCATTCATGATAAAAGCTCTCAACAAAATGGGTATAGAGGGCAAATACCTCAACATAATAAAGGCCATATATGACAAACCCGCTAACATTATACTTAACAGTGAGAAGCTGAAAGCTTTTCCTTTAAGATTGGGAACAAGACAAGGATGCCCACTCTACCCACTTCTATTCAACATAGCTCTGGAGGTCCTAGCCACAGCAATCAGACAGCACAAGAAATAAAAGGCATCCAGATTGGCAAGGAAGAAGTTAAACTGTCCCTGTTTGCAGATGACATGATACTGTACATAAAAAGCCCTAAAGAATCCACTCGATACTGGATCTAATACCTGAATTCAGCAAAGTTGCAGGATACAAAATTAATACACAGAAATCTGTGACATTCCTACACACTAACAATGAAGTAGTGGAGAGAGAAATCAGGAAAACAATTCCATTCACAGTTGCATCAAAAAGAATATAATACCTAGGAATAAACCTATTCAAGGAAGTGAAAGACCCATATTCTGAAAACTACAAGATGCTCATGAGAGAAATTAAAGAAGATACCAATAAATGGAAACACATCCCATGCTCATGGATAGGAAGAATTAATATTGTCAAAATGGCCATCCTGTCTAAAGCAATCTACAGATTCAATGCAATTCCTATCAAAATACCAACAGCATTCTTGAACGAACTAGAGAAAATTGTTCTAAAATTCATATGGAACCACAAAAGACCCTGAATAGCCAAAGCAATCCTGAGAAGGAAGAATAAAGTGGGGGCATTATGCTCCCTGACTTCAAGCTCTACTACAAAGTCACAGTAATCAAGACAATTTGGTACTGGCACAAGAACAGACCCATAGACCAATGGAACAGACTAGAGAGCCCAGATATAAACCCAAGCATATATGGTCAATTAATATATGATAAAGGAGCCATGGACATACAAAGGGGAAATGATAGCCTCTTCAACAGCTGCTGTTGGCAAAACTGGACAGCTACATGTAAGAGAATGAAACTGGATTATTGTTTAACCCCATACACAAAAGTAAACTTGAAATGGATCAAAGACTGGAATGTAACTCATGAAACCATAGAACTCTTAGAAGACAACATAGGCAAAATCTGAATATAAGCATGAGCAACTTCTTCTTGAATGCATCTCCTCAAGGACAAGGGAAACAAAAGCAAAAATGAACTCATGGGACTACATCAAACTAAAAAGTTTCTGTATGGCAAAGGACACCATGAACAGAACAAAAAGGCATCCTACAGTATGGGAGAATATATTTGTAAATGACATATCCCTTAATGGGTAAACATCCAAAATATATAAAGAACTCACACGCCTCAACACCCAAAAAGCAAGTAACCTGATTAACAAATGGGCAGAGGATATGAAGAGACAGTTCTCCAAAGACGAAATTCAGATGGCCAACAGACACATGAAAAGATGCTCCAATCATCAGGGAAATGCAAATTAAAACCATAATGAGATATCACCTCACACCAGTAAGGATGGCCAGCATCGAAAAGACTAAGAACAGCAAATGCTGGTGAGGATGTGGAGAAAGGGGAACCCTCCTACACTGCTGGTGGGAATGTAAGCTAGTTCAACCATTGTGGAAAGCAATGTGGAGGTTCCTCAAAAAACTAAAAATAGAAATACCATTTCACCCAGAAATCCCACTCCTTGGAATTTACCCAAAGAATACAACTTCTCAGATTCAAAAAGACATATGCACCCCTATGTTCACTGCAGCACTTTTTACAATAGCCAAGATATGGAAGCAACCTAAGTGTTCATCAGTAGATGAATGGATAAAGAAGAGGTGGTACATATACACAATGGAATAGTATTCAGCCATAAGAAAGAAACAAATCCTACCATTTGCAACAACATGGATGGAGCTGGAGGACATTATGCTCAGTGAAATAAGCCAGAGAGAGAAAGACAAGTGCCAAATGATTTCCTTCATTTGTGGAGTATAACAATGAAGCAAAACTGAAGGACCAAAATAGCAGCAGACTCACAGATTACAAGGGACTAGTGGTTACCAAAGGGGAGGGGTGTGGGAGGGTGGGTTTGGGGTAAGGGAGAAGGGGATTGAGGGCTATTGTTTAGTACACATGGTGTGGGGTATCACGGGAAGAACAGTGTTACACAGAGAAGGCAAATAGTGTATCTGTGGCATCTTGCTGCACTGATGGACAGTGACTGCAATGGGTTATGGGTGGTGACTTGATAATATGGGTAAATGTAGTAACCACATTGGTTTTTCATGTGAAACCTTCGTAAGAGTGTATATTAATGATACCTTAATAAAAAAATTTTTTAAAAAAAGGAAGAAGTAATGACAGCACAAAATTTACGGGAGATTAAGACCAGCTCTAGAAATTAGGAAGGGATGTGCTGGCAGTGAATAGGAGAGAACATCCAGTGGGGGAAGGATGCTAGAGAGCAAAGATCCTAAATGCTGACCAAGTCAAGCATCCAATCTCCTTCTAACTCCTCCAATTCACTTGGCTTCTCTCCCCACACTGGTGAGTAAAACCAATATCCTGCTCCTATACCACTTTTTTTTCCTCACTCTCTCTCTCCTAGGCTGGACCAGGATCTCCATGGCTCAGGAGGAACCTAGAATAAGATTGGAATAAAGGACCTGGGAACCATGCAAAGATACTGACCTGCCCACACCCTACTCCCTGAAACATCTGGTTTGTAAATCATCTGATCCTCAACCCCAGGATTACTAGATCTTCGTATCTCATTCTTTCAATGAACCTGCCTCAGAGGAGGGCTTTGAGATCTGGAACCTCATCTGCTGGGTAGCTTTCATTTCAGCTATATAGTGCAGGTAGTGGCCTTTTGTACTGGGAAGTTCAAAGCTGTGAGTTGTAGTCCGGCTTAAGCTGTAGAACCATGGGCAAATAACTGCATCTCCTAGAGTCTCATTTTCCTCCTCTGTACATGAAGGTGATGACATCCTTTCCACCTGGGCCCTATCAGTCTGTGAAAGTGAGGGGTGGTGGGGCAGTGCAGGGCGTAATTACCACAGCCAGCCTCCTGCTCTGAGCCAGGAGTCAGCTCCCTAAATCTTGAGGAACCACCGAATGTCTCTCTTTCCTTCTTCGTCATGTCTGTTGCCTGTGAGCCTGTGAAGGAGTGCTTTGAAAACCTGTATTTCTGTCCTCTTTAATAAATTCAGATCTGTAGTGGTTAACACACTGAGATAGATGAGAGATTTAAGTGCCGTGCTGTGGAGGAAGTGAATTGCTCTTGCCCAACCCCTTAACATCACAGCCCCGCAGCGGGCTGGCACGCAGTTCTTGCCGCAGCGGTTCTCTAGAATTTTAGCTCAGCCCCTGGGGCTGCGCGGGAGCACCCAGCCGGCAGAGGGCCTCAGGGAGGGCACAGCACGCGCCTCCGAGCGCCCCCACCCCAAGGATCTCGTTTCTAACAACCCGGCGGGTCTGTGGGTCGAGAGCCAAGGGGAGGGAAGAAAGGTAGGAGCCCTGGCCTCCCTCGCTGGCCTTCCTCCCCCATGGGCCTCACCGCCGGTGTGCTGCTCTGGACCCTGC